>NC_134023.1:64021256-65221256 GCF_040712315.1 Castanea sativa | reverse complement strand
CGACCATACATGTTAGAGGGTTTAGACGAATAAAAGTCTTGGTCTTTATTTAAGAAGTTTGCATTTGCAAACGGACAAGATTCACAGAATTTAGACATCAAGAAAATTGGAATGGAAATTATTGCAAAGTGTAAAGGAGTCCCTTTTGCCATAAGGAGTTTAGGAAGTGTATTGTATTTTAAAAACCCAAAAAGAGAATGGTTTTCTTTTAAGGACAATGAACTTTCAAAAGTAGCTCAAAAAGAAAATGATATTCTACCAACACTTAAATTGAGTTATGATCATCTTCTGTCATATTTGAAGCAATGCTTTGCTTCTTGTTGTTCATTTCCAAATGATAGTAGAATTCTTAAACCAATATTGATTAAAATGTGGATGGCACAAGGGTTCATTACGTCTTCAAGCCAAAGCCAAAGCCAATGCCCAGAAGATATTGGTCATGACTATTTTATGGAATTACTTTGGAGATTATTCTTTCAAGAAGTTGAAGAAGATGAGTGGGGAAATATAATAAATTTCAAAGTACATGATCTTATGCATGATCTTGCTAAATTAGTAGTAGCATCTGATAATGTCAGTTTTTATTCAAAAGAGGAAGACATTCATGAGAAAACTCTTCACGTGTCATTTGATAGGGCATTTGTTTCATCATCGGGAATTCCGGTCTCATTATATAAATCAAGAAAGATAAGAAAATTTCATTTTCCAAGCCAATCACAAGATCCATATACACGATTGGATAAGTCAACTTGTAATGCAATTGTTTCAAGTTTTAAGTTCATATGCTTGTTGAATCTACATGAAATGAGGATTGAAACAATTCCAAGTTCTATCGGGAAGTTGAGGCATTTAAGGTATCTCGATCTATCTTCTAATTCCATCAAGATGCTTCCCAATTCCATCACAAGATTGCATAATTTACAAACACTAAGACTCACTGAATGTCATCTAACTAAAGAATTGTCTAAAGATATTAACAAATTAGTCAACCTCATGTATCTTGAGATAAATGGATGTTCGAATTTGACTCATATGCCACGTGAACTGGGGCAATTGATTAAGCTACGGACATTATCACAATTTGTGATAAGTAAGAATACTTATTTTGCCTTTAGGCGTAACAGCGGATTGAAGGAACTTTACAAGCTAAACAAGTTGAGAGGAACACTAATGATTAGAGGATTGAGACACGGAAAAGATGCTGCATTAGAATCTAAGGATGCAAATATGAAAGAGAAACAACGTCTTCAAGGCTTGAAGTTACGGTGGATAAAAGAAAATGACGTGGATGAGTCCAACGTTGGGTATGATCAAGAGTCACTTGTAGCCTTGCTCCCACACGGCCCACTTTCAAATCTTCAAGAATTGTGTTTAATTAGATATGCGGGAGTGAAATTTTCAAGTACGATTTCTTCGCTTTTTTTTTTTTTTGGTTTTCCACAGTGTATCCTCAAAACTTTCAACTAGAGACTAATCATTATTCACGCCGGGTGGGCCTACGAAGGGGTAAAGCGCTGACCCAAGAAATTCTTTTCAAAGTGGTCTAGGGAGCACACCTAGTCGAGCTCTGTACAAGCATCTTAAGACCGAGAGTCCAACCAACTCGGCCAACCCCCTGGGTTGATTTCTTCGCTTTCAAATCTCGTAAAATTGTCCTTAGATGTATGTAACAAATGCCAACATCTTCCATTGTTGGATCAGTTTCATTCTCTCAAAACTCTCTCTCTTGAAAAAATGAATGATTTGGAATACATATCAAAGAGAGAAAAACAATGGGGAGTTTTCTGATTCTTCATTCCTCCCATCTTTAGAGGGTCAAAATTGGGAATTAACCCTGTTTCCCAAACAATACAATTAGTAGGCACTGTTATAAAACTATATTTTTTACTAACATCTCGAGTCTAAAAGACTTGATTTTAGACCTAAAAATCGAGTCTTTAAGGGTCGATTTTCATGTTCTGATCAGGTCTGAGTTGACACTTTTTCCACGTGGCGTCCACCTAGAAATCGAGTTTCTAAGACTTGATCTATAAACATTTACAAAACAAGTATACTGTTTTAAGCACACCTTTACACCTTCTCATCAGAGAAGAAAGAGAGAAAAACTTACCAAGCAAAACACATAAGAGAGGTTAAACCAAAAATTTTGAAAAAAAACAAAGTTACAGAGAACTAATCCACCAAGAAAACCCATTCTACTCAGTCTTTCCAACCCACAGCAACCCATGGCGATTTGAACTTGACCCATGGCTAGCCACGAGCACCGACGACCACTGACAGCCACCCACGCCGAGTTGAAGCCACCCACGCTGACTTGAAACCCACCCACCCATGATCCCACGCCGATCTGAAGCCACCCCTTCCGATCTTGATCTTCGACGGCGATCTGAACCTGACCCACGGCTAGCCATGAGCACTAGCGAGCACCGATGGCCACCCACGCCCCACGACCACACACGGTCCACGTTGAGCTGAAGCCACCCAAGCTGGTTTGAAGCCACCCACGCCGACTTGAAACCCACCCACCCATGGTCCCACGCCAATCTGAAGCCACCCACTCCGATCTCGATCTTCAACTGTCTGTTTTTTTTTTTTTTTTTTTTTTTTTTTTCTCTCTCTCTCTCTTTCTTCTCTAATGAGAAGGTGTTAAGGGTGGGCTTAAAATATTATATGATATAAATCGAGTCTTAGAGACTCGATTTTCCGGTAGACGTGAAAAAAATGTCACATAAGTAGCAGCAACATCAACCTCTTCTTCTTCTACACTCGCTGGTTCCTCGTTCATCCATCTCTCCAAATTGAAGTCCATGTTAATTTGGGATATGGTCCATATGGAGGAAACTCTGCCCAAGGAGTTGATGTGCAATCTCATTTCTCTCAAAGATTTAGAGACATATGATTGTTGTGGTCCTCTCCCTTTCTCTTGACATCTCACTGCCCTTCAGAATTTGACAGTTAATGGTTCTGAAAAGGTTGATTTAACAAACGATGGAGATGAGATGGAATGGCATGGCCTTCAAAGCCTTCGCTGCCTACTGTTCATCCAGCTTCCAAATTTGGCCACTCTACCGGTGGGGATTCAACATCTCACCACTTTGCAAAGCCTCAGGATTGGCCATTGTCCAAGTTTGTTGGCTATACCAGAGTGGATCTGTATCCTTACCTCTTTGCAGACACTAGAAATTTGGGGATGTCCAATCTTATAGAAAATATGTGAAAGGGAAGCAGGTGAAGATTGGAGAAAGATTGCGCACATCCCACACTTTGCAAAGCCTCAGGATTGGCCATTGTCCAAGTTTGTTGGCTATACCAGAGTGGATCTGTATCCTTACCTCTTTGCAGACACTAGAAATTTGGGGATGTCCAATCTTATCGAAAAGATGCGAAAGGGAAGCAGGTGAAGATTGGAGAAAGATTGCGCACGTCCCACACTTACATATCAGGTAGCTATCTAAGCCACTCTTTTATCCCAGTCCTTGATAAAACATCAAAAATCCAATTTCTTCTACTTCACTTAAATTTCCTGGTAATTAAATTTCAGATTATGAACCTATTCTTATGATTTGGAGCTTGATCAAACCTTTTGGGTGCTGCAATTGCTCAACAAGTCAACAAACTCACTGGTAATATCTCTTTTCTTTTTTCCTCTTTTAGATGCTCATAGGATTTTCATTCTTTAATTTATGACTTCCCATATTAGGAAAAAGAATATGTGAATTTCCCAAATCTATTTCTTCTTTGTAATTAGATATCTGCTAATTGTCAGCTGCAATTTTCTTACCCTTTTCTATTTGGTCAAGAAGCACAATTTTGCACCTTAAAGTTTGCCCTATATAGAGGAGAAAAGCTATAAAGTTGAGCCAATTAATTATAAATGCTGATTAGATCAAGCTCTAGAGACAAACAATGAGCCCTTTTTTGCAAAGAAGAGGCACTATTTTGGTCTAAAAATCGATGTGCCTTGCTAAAGACTATCCTTCTTGGTATTGAAAATGTCAGATGTCCGTGGATGATTTATGTTATGACTGGTAGGCATATAAGATCTTTCGTAAGCATGTATTTACTGTTGTTTTCATGGTATGTTCAAGTGCAACAAATGCAACTAGGATGTTGTTTATACATGTGTGTAGTATAGCAACAATCATGTAAAGAGTAATTAGAAGCAAATGCATAACCTTAAACCCAACGGTTTAAGTTCTCCAAAAATCCTTGTTGAACTGATATTGAAGGGAAATGGAAAGATTATTACATGTTGACATCAATCTATATATTTTAAGCGAATCGTATATTTAGTTGACAACAAAGCTGTGCAGACATTTAATTAAACATTTTGCTAATTGTGAATGTCTTCAATATCTATAGTCACATGATATTTTTTCAATATATATATATATATATATATACCAATTTTTTTTTATAGAAAAATATACTAAAATTATATAGCATTGCTTAAAGCTATAATAATATATAATAGTAATGAAACTATGCTTTTGGACTTTTTTTTTAAAAAAAATTTAATTTTTACAGTAATTGTCCTATCATGAATTTGTGTGTGGTAATGCGTTCAATTATTTGAGAACTAATTATGAGAAAAATGGTAATTGAGGTATAAAATTTGTTACCTTGGAGAATCGACTTATTTAAAAAGAATTTTTTAAAAATAAACTTTTATTTGTCTAATGAAAGCAGTATAGAATTTAAACCTTAACTATTTGATTATTGTTTTGAGAAAATTTACCTCACCATTCATTCTTTTCCCATATCTATATAGAGTTATATGTGACTTCAAGCATATTTTATTCATATAATAATAATAATAATAATAGTAGTAAAATAAATAAATCAAAAAATACATTGTAAACCTTATTGATCTTTAATTTTCTAGAAATTTTGCAAGCATGAAAGATATAAGAAGAAGATATAATCCAATAGTAGATTTGTCAAAATTTATCTCCAATAAAAAGATATTAAGTAAAATTATAGCCAAACACTACAAGTAATTTTGTAGCTAAGTATTGTTTTTTTATATATATGCCTAGTAGATATTGTTGTTATTGCAATACGTTCCACGGTTAGTTCTAAGTGAAAATGCTGCAACTAGCATTTTGGTTATACTTATACCAACAGCGAGATAATTATAGATCCAGATCATTTAAAGCAATGGCCCATAGGCCTATTAGCGCATTCATTAAATTACTTGGATCGACCCATTAGCACATGTACTCCCTTGCAACGTGATCCAACGGTGCATGGTCCAAATATATACATTATTTTTTTGAGTAAATTAGATATATAAAGGTCCAAAGTTTTATATCATATTTTAGATTAGGTATAAGATTTGATTATTTAGTCAATTAAAGTCCCAAATTAATGAAGTCGTTCCAATTTAAGACAAGGATATTTCAGAAGGGAGAAGATTCTTGAGCAAGAAAGAATGGAATTGTGTTATTGTTTGGCTGTTGCAATCTTGAGTTTAATGGGCGAGTGGTGAATGTAGATTATTGAAAAAATGGGCATATCAATAATAGATGTTTTGGAGAAATGTGGCTTCTGAAGATGGAAGGTGGTTTTAGGGAAGATATAAACGAGACACTATACTGTATACAAAAAAAATGGTTTGAAGAATGGAGATGAATTTGACAATGATTTTAATAAGCTATTTAGATTAGTTTTCATTTTGGATTTCACTGGCTCGAGAAAAAGTTTATGTTCATTTGTTTAATAAACAATCCAAGCTGAAACATAATAATTTGTTGGCGTAAATACACTTTTAGTCCCTACATTTTAACGTTTATTTATTTTAGTCCCTACATTTTAATTTTACCACTTTTAGTCCCTAATTCAATTAATGCGTTCCATTTTAGTCATTTTCGCCAGTTACCCGACGGAAATAGTTGAGTTGGTTGTCGGAAGAATTAAAATATTATAAAAAAATGCCACATCACCATGACACATTAGCATATAAATTTAAAAAATTAATTTATTAATTTAAACTAAATAATAAAATTAAAAGCAGAATTAAAAACTAAAATTTACATGAATTAAAATTGTTATTCATGTTCTTCATTGTTCATTCTTCCCTTCAAAACCAGCAGCCAAGAACTTAAACCCATCAGAAGAATACAAAGCCAGCAACCCAAGAACTCAAACCCAGATCATTAGGAAATCAAACACCGAATTCTTAGCAAATGAAACCCATAAACTTAGTTAACGAACCAACCCAAATTAAACCCAGATCAAGAAACCAATCACAACAAACCAAGATCAACATAATCAAACCCAAACCAACACAATCAAGCCTAGATCCCAACCACACTCAGCCCACGGACCCACCAGCACCCACCTCCACAGACCCCCTACAATGCTCAACCACTGCCGATCTAGCTCAGCCCACAGACCCACCACCATCCACCTCCACGAACCAACACAATGCTCAGCCACCGCCAATCTACACACACATGCATGCATGCTTCCATTGTTGCTCACCTGCTCATTCTCTCTCTCTCTCTCTCTCTAAACTCTTTTTTTGGTAGAGCTCTCTCTATATACACTTTTTTGAAAGGTTTTGTTTTTTGAAAGGGAAAAGTAAATACACTTAAAGTCAAAATGATCTAATGATAAATTTTTGTTTGGGTTGGTTGAGACTCAGAATAGAGTTTGAGTTTTTGATGATTTTTTAAATTTTGTTTAAATTTTGTGAATTTTAGTTTTTAATTTTATTATTTAGTTAAAATTAATAAATTAATTTTTTAAATTTATATGCTGATGTGTCATCGTGATGTGGCATTTTTTATAATATTTTAATTCTTCCAGCAGCCAGCTCAGCTATTTCCATCGGTTGACTGACGGAAATGACTAAAATAGAACGCATTAATTGAATTAGGGACTAAAAGTGGTAAAATTAAAATGTATGGACTAGAATAGAAAAACGTCAAAATGTAGGGACTAAAAGTGCATTTACGCCTAATTTGTTTGTGAACAAACTCATGAACATGAGAGCTAAAATTAATTATATATAATACTATTTATATGTATACTTGTCTAATAAAATATTGATATAAACTTGAAATTAGATCGTATAAGTTTGTAAATTGGTTCATATAATATAAAATTACTATTTATAGTTTATTCATAAAATTGAACAATTCATTTTTAGTGATCAAAATTCATAAATTTGTGAAAGAGTAAAACATTTTAGTCATAGCTAGGAAAAGAATAAGTTAATCGAGTAGATTATGAACAAGCTCAAGCTTGCTCAAAAAGTAAATGAACCAAGATTGAACACGCAATTTTGTTTGGCAACGAACTTGAACTTGGCACATGTTTGACATAAAATTAAATCAATAAGCTTGAATTTTTAATACATGGCTTGGCTCAACTCGGCTCGGCTTGGCTAGTTTACAGTCTTAGGTTTGGAGGAGATGGTGATGATTGTGGCCTTGGGTCTTTTCCTTAATAAATTTCCTAAAATAAATGATTCGGTGTAATTGTTAGGTAGACTCCTCTCGGTCAAGTGATGGCCCTGCAATGTGGAATTCATAGATAAGATCAACTCATCATGTGAAAGGGGAAGAGTCACTGACCTAATATTTTATTGTGCAACTTAAATCAATGCTAACAATAATGCCAGAAGCCAAAACGTTGTGACAGCTCCTACTTTTTGACCAAAAAATTATGTTATCTGTAGGATTATCAATTATGGCATGTCTTACCCACTCAAAAATTTCAACTTTAGTTGAGTAGAAAAATGTTATTTTAATACATACCGCATTATAATGTCATAACAAGATCTTCAATAATGCAGGTAAACACTTTCCACTTGGTTTGCTTTTGGTGCAGATGGACCCTAATTAAGGACCAACATTCTAGTTAGTGTTTCGTCCGCTTTTGATGCAAGTTCGGGGAAAAACACAGGAATTCCATCTTATGACTCATTGGTCTTATCTGTTCTTGCTTTCTCCTTTGCTCTCATTATTTGGATGTGGCTTATAAATAAAAAAGGTAATTAGGTTCTTGACAATATCTTCTCCCAAAAAAAAAAAAAAAAATTCTTGACAATACATTTGCTTTTATTTTTGGAGGTCTTATAAAATACAAAAGTAATAATAATAATAATAATAATAATATGATAGTTGATGGGGAGAGATTTGATTTCTAAATGTCTCTATTGAAAATAATTGGAAGTGTTAATTGGGCTACAATACTCTTGAATTTGAAATATTATTAGAAGTATGAATAATTGAGTGAGACAGAGGGGAAATTGAGACATATCAAGCTATCACTTGTAGATAAGAAGGAGCTTATTTTGTTTACAACAATATGCCATGTAAATATATGTTATTGTCATGCATGGTAACACCTATGGTTATAAACAAGCTAAATCAACAAGTATAAAAAGTTCAGGAGTTTTCTTTTGATTTTATTGTTGAATACTAGCTAAGGTTAAACTCATCATCAAATAAAAGTTCATTTTCTCATCGAACAAGGTTCAGCTTGTTTACAAGCTACTCGAATAACTCAATTTTTCCACCCACCATATTGGTTGAAGGACATGTTGTAACCTAGAGGTCCTAAGTTATATATATATATAGGGAAGTAATGTCTTAGTTTTTTACTAGACTATTCCATTTTTACTCATGAGATATCTTGAAAATTTCATGGACCAATAGTGTAGTATATGGAACTTAGGACTTCTAAGTTATAACATTATTATTATTTTTTTTTTGAAGAAGGAAGTTATAACATTATAAAATTATTAAAAGGCTTTTATTTAAATAAGTTTATATTTATATTTTTTTTCTATATCTATAATATGCACACATTATAGACTTCAAAATTTGTAGTTAAGTAACTCAAAACTTATTATAATATAACAATAAAGTTAACATTATACCTTTTTGTTATATAAAAAAATAAAAGTAGTAGTTTATTTATTTATTTTTAAGAAGACACAATAATTGCAATTTTTCATTACACCAAATCACCAATGCTGCGTCAAGAATCAAGAGTAATGCGGGGAACACTTTGGGATCCATGCGGTTTCTTTTCAGTGCAGGGGCCCATGGGCCATGGCCCATCATTCACGATTATTTCGTTCACTTTTGACTTATGAAGCCCACTTTCGATTTTTTTTTTTTTTATATAATTTTCGCATGGTTAACTCAGAGTTGCAAAAGTCTTGTCTAGGCATTATGCTTTTTATAATAAAAAAATAAAAAAATTAAGCAGCCATTATGTGTGTTTTTTTTTTTTTGATAGGACATTATATGTATTGTGAACACTGTTCTTGTGCTTTAATAAATCAACATAATACCATATAATATATATATATAATAGAAATCAACTCAGTATATAAACCAATATATTAAATTAAACTACCTTCTTCACCGCTCATGTTGTAGACTTCGTCAATTGCTTTAAAAATTTGTGTTCGACCCCTGCCTACCACTGCCAACTATACATTTAGACTGATTTGGTGAAGGTGGATCAGAAATGGTCTAAATAGTTTGGTGATTGGTTTGGGTGGTATCTAGTACTTGACTATTATAATCGAACCCTCTTATTTTAAGGGAATTCAACCAATTAAATCTACGTTACAACGCGTAGTCACCTAATAGCCTTTTTTTTTTTTGATGGGACCTAATAGCCTTTTGGCGTGCGAATACGGAATATTCATGTCGAGTGCAAATATGATACTTTTTGATAATCGTGGATTGCATGTATTATACTAAAGAATAATTGCATTAATGCTCAATAATAATGCAGCGAACACTTTAGGATCCACGCGGTTTCCTTTCTGAGCAGGGCCTATCAGTTAGTGTTATTTTATTTCGTTCGCTTTTAACTTACGAAGTCTTATTCCTGTGATTTAGAGCTTGTTTGGTTTTGTTATTTAAACAATAATTTTTGTTGTTTAAACAACACAACACATATTTTTATAACACTTAAACAATGTTATTAGAATAACTTATGAAGTCTTATTCCTGTGATTTAGAGCTTGTTTGGTTTTGTTATTTAAACAATAATTTTCGTTGTTTAAACAACACAACACATATTTTTACAACACTTAAACAACGTTATTAGAATAACATTACCAAATGGTCCTTAGATAAATTCCTGGCTCTAGTACTGTAGTTATGATTTTTTTTGTTTCATTCGCTTTTGACTTGTACGAAGCCATCAGTTACGTGGGATGTAGAGGTTCGAGTTATTGTTGAGCTAGAAAGAATGGAATTGTGTCATTGTTTGGTTGTTGCAATCTTGAGTTTAAGGGGCGACTCACGAGTGGTGAATGTTGGTTATTGAAAAAGTGGGCATATCAATAATAGATGTTTTGGAGAAATGTGGTTTCAAGGAAGATACAGACAAGACATTGTACTGTGGACTAAAAAAATGGTTCTGATAATTGAGATGGATTTGAGGATGATTTTAATGAGCTAATTCAGATTAGCTTTTTCATTTTGGATTTTGCTGCTTAATAAAAAGCTTTGTTTATGCTCATTTGCTTAGTAAACAACTCATGCTCAAGCTCAACCATATATAAACATGATTATAAAACGAGTCAAGCTCAAACATAAAAATGTGTTTGTGAACAAACTTGTGAGCATGAGTGCTCAAAGTAATTATATATAATGCTATATATTTATATGTATACTTGTCTAATAATATATTTATATAAACTTGAAATTAGATTGTATAAATTTGCAAATTTTTTCATATAATATAATATTATTATTTATAGTTTATACATAATATGAACAATTCCTTTGCATTCAAAATTCATAAATTTGTGAAGGGGTAAAATATTTTAGTTATAGTTTTATTATATATAGGAAAATAATAAGTTAATAAGTAGTTCATGAACAAGCTCGAGCTAGTTATCTCAACAAGTAAATGAACCAAAATTGAACATGTAATCTTATTTGATGGTGAACTTGAGCTGGAAACATGTTTGAAATAAAATTAAATGAATCAGCCTATACTTTTAACACATGGCTTGGCTTATTTACAACCCTATAAATTTAGAGGAGATAATGATGATTGTGGCCTTGGGTATTTTCCTTAATAAATTCCCTAAAAAAATTATTAGGTGTAATTGTTAGGTAGACTCCTCTTGGTCAAGTGATGGTCCCCAAATGTGGAATGCATAGATAGCAATTACCTAATATTTTATTGTGTAGCTTAAATCAATGCTAACAATAATGCAAGAAGCCAAAACGTTGTGATAGCTTGAAATTGTTAGATTTGGCTTACCTCTAGTACTTTTTAACTAGACATCTCATGTTGTTTTAAATATACAATGACAAGTGGTAGTGAATTTTAATTTCCACCTTTTATTTAGCTAATGGCTGATATGGTAGTCTCTTAATAAAACAAAAGGAAATTTCTGTTAAAAAATTACTAAAGGTACGCCACACTCGAAATTTTTGGCATAAAATATGTTTTCCATGGAATTATCAATTATGGCATGTCCCACACACTCAATTTTCAGCTTTAGTTGAGTAGAAAAATGTTAGTTTAATACAAAACCACATTATTCTATCATAGCAAGAGCTTCAATAATGCAGGGAAATACTTTCCACATAGTTTGCTTTTGGTGCAGATGGACCCTAATTAAGGACCAACACTCCAGTTAGTGTTTCGTTTGCTTTAGGTCCGGCTCCCCTCCCGTTTAAATCCCTCCATTTTTCTCTAGTTTTTATTTTGATGAATGACACTTGGCAAGTAAATGATTCAACGGTTAAAAATAAAAGCAACTCAATCTCATCTTCTTTGTCTCTAATCTATCCTCCTCTTTTTTTTGTAACATCACCAACAATATGAGAGGAACCCAATAGTTTAAAAAAGGCAAGTCCTCTTGCCGCAACATCACCGCCAGAGCATGAGAAAAGTCTATCCCATCACAAAGTCTGCACCAGCACATACCCAAAAACTAATCACGAATAGACTGAATCAATTGTGCAATTCAAGGTCACCAATGCCATAAACGAGAATTTTCAAATCTCATTGCACACAATGAGAGAGAGAGAGAGAGAGAGAGAGAGAGAGAGAGAGAGAGAGAGAGAGAGAGAGAGAGAGAGAGAGAGAGAGAGAGAAGATGAAGAAAAGTTGGTAACTATAAGGTGGTAACGGCACAATGAAACCCAATGCCAAGAGCCAACCCCGTTAACCTCCACCTACCGGTCACTACTTTGCAAATCCCAAAAGGCCACTACTTTCAATTTAAATATATATAAAATTCTATAAAAAGAGTCTCTTTGTTCTAATGCTTACTATGAGAAGAAGGAAGAAAACAAAGAAATAGATCTTGGAGAGATTGATTTCAATTTAGCACTTAGTGGGAAACAATAAAGCCTTTTCATAGCAAAATTCTTTTTTGGGGCTTTCAAAAGAGGAAAACATAAATGAACTCTAGCTCATTGCAAAGAAGCTCGTTAGAATTTGTGACGATGGTGCGCTTTGAGGGCTTCTCTCGATAAATTATAAGGTTTTCATGGTGGACAAATGACGTGGTTCACCATTCCACTAAAAGACTTACACTTGTTTAAAATTGTTGAGTCTGAAATTTTTTTAAAACAGAAACTGATTACTGACTCAGTAATTTTAAACAAGTAGGAGTTTTTTAGTAGAATGGTGGACAAGTGATGTGGTCCACTATGAAGACGGTATAATTTCTCGCTTCTGTCATACTGTAGGTGATGTTGTAGAAAAAAAGGAAAGGGAAAGAGGTAAAGAAGATGGGATTGACTTGCTTTTATTTTTTAGCCGTTGGATCATTTGCTTGCCATGTGTCATTCATCAAAATAAAAACTGGAGAAAAATGAAGGGTTTAAACGGGAGGGGAGCCGGATCCATCTAGTTTTGATTCAAGTTCGAGGAAAAACACAGGAACTCCATCTCTTGACTCACTTGCCTTAGCTATTCTTGCTTTCTCCTTTGGTTTCGTTATTTGGATGTGGCTTATAAATAAAAAAGGTAATTAGGTTCTTAATAAAAAAGGTAGGTTCTTGACATGACATTTGCTTTTATTTTTGAAGAAGGTTTAACAAAATACAAAAAGTTCTATTATTAGATTCTTGATGAATTACTGTATACAAAGAAATCAAAAGAAAAACCAACATTTTTTTGTATTTAAAAATAATAATAATTTGATAGTCGATGGGGAGGGATTTGAATTCTGAATATCTCTGTTGAAAATAACATAAAGTGTCAATTAAGCTACAAGACTAATTAATAATAATCAGATGTAATTATATTATAGAGTTATTTAGATAGGATGATTTTATTTATTAAAAATTTGATCCAACAATCTTATATTGTTCAAACTTATCAATAAATTTTACTTCAAAGTAGACTATTTTTATTATCAATAAATTTAAAATAATAATTTATAAATTTATTTACAAACTTACATAATCTAATCTCAACTTTATGTAAGCTTATTTTTATATATCCCTTTGGGGACACCCATATGATGGGTTGAAGGGCATGTTGTAACCTAGAGGTCTTAAGTTCCATTTACTACAATATTGGTCTACAAGGTTTTTAGGATATCTCATGGGTAAAAAGTGGAATAGTCTAGTCAAAAACTAAGACACCACTTCCTTTATTTTATACGTACATATATATATATATATATATATATATATATATATATATATATATATATATATACATTTCAAAATATGTAGCTAAGTCACTCAAATTTTTTTTGAGAGAGAGTTTAAATCTATCGCATTTGTTTCTAATGATAAATCTTTATCATCAAACTAAGACACCATGAATTCTATACTTCTTACGCCATTTTTTTTCAACTTGTGAGTTCTAGTTAACTCAGCTAGTAAAGTTTCTGATAATTGAATAAGAGATTTGATATTTTTTTTTTTTGGTAAATAGAAAAATGCATTAGTAGTCTTAATTATTTTAGTAGTACTTTTTCTTTTTTTTGGGTACAATCTCTATTTACACCAAATACTCAAAAAGCGTAACAAAGTTAACATTATACCTTTTTTATATAAAAAAGAAGGAGATAAAATTAATAGTCCTCTTTATCTATTTAGATTCTAGAAGACACAATAATTGCAATTTCTCATTACACCACATCACCAATAATGCTTCAAGAATAATGCGGGAAACACTTTGGGATCCACGAGCTCTCCTTTCGGTGCAAGGCTCATGGGCAACAATGCAAAAATATTTTATAAAAAATAATACATATTTTTCCAAAGTGGGCTTAATAAGTCAAAAGCGAACAAAATAATCGTGAATGATGGGCCCATCGTTCACGAGCTCTCCTTTCGGTGCAGGGGCCGATGGGCAACGATGTAAAAATATTTTATAAAAAATAATACATATTTTTCCAAAGAGGGCTTAATAAGTCAAAAGTGAACAAAATAATAGTGAATGATGAGCCACTTTTGACTTATTAAAAAATAATACATATTTTTTCAAAGTGGGCTTAATAAGTCAAAAGTGAACAGGCCCATCATTCACAGTTATTTTGTTCACTTTTGACTTATTAAGCCCACTTTGAAAAAATATGTATTATTTTTTATAAAATATTTTTGCATCATTATAGTATACCCCATAATTACGTGTATCATCATTATAATATTTTCACATAGTTTTAGTACATTCCCCCTTTCACTTATTTCAATTCTTGTTGTATCTTCCTTCACCTCCAATTTATAATCAAAATGGAAAAAGAAAATAGGAAAATTCTTTCTTTTTACACAACATTGACCTTTTGCCTTTGGTGGTACAGAGAAAAATGGTGATATTATAATTTATACAAATTTTATTACGTATGTTTTATAATAAATATATCAAATTCTAAAACATAAATTAAAATTAAAATTAAAATTAAAAAATAAATTATTATTATTTATGTGATACCAATCACATTTATTAGCATGCCAATTTGTAAGTCTTTTAAAGTAAAGTTACTAATAGCTTTAGAATTTATATTAAAAAAAGCATAAAATGTTTTATCATATTAAATATAAAGTCTTTATGTAAGATTATCTCTATTAGAAGACTTAAGAGTGACCCTCATATATTTATCCTAACTATAATAAGAGTGATATATAGATCAAGACCCATCCATGAAGAGACTATTTGTGAATTTGTGAACAATTATGCGACTTTGAATGCTCATTAAACTAGCATACCAAAAATTTCCATGATCAAGAAATACTTCTCAAACAATTTACTTAACAACAAATCAAGCTATGAGAAATCAATTCTAGCTTCAAAACAGAGGGCAACTGCTTTAATCTTTCTTGAGACTATTTCATAACATTATCTAATTATTTCTCTGCCACCTAAATGATTGAAAAGAAAGAAAAAAAAATCACTTTCATAATGTCTCGAGATCTCCTAATAACATGTTGAAACTCAAGTCTCTACTTAAAAAAGTTGGAATCCTATCTTGAAAATTGTTGTATGATGTGATTTATAAATATTAATTGAGTACTTGAAGAAAATCTAATGGCATCTTTGGTAAGTTTTTGGATTTTGATTCCTATATATATTGGTTATTGCCTTTCTGAAAATATATTTTGTGAAAATTTATATTGACAGTGTAGCATAATTGGAAAATAATGAAGTTGCTATAAATTTTAGTATAAGGGGCTTATAAATTGACATGTCAATAAATATAGTATTAATTTTTTTAGAGGGCCTTAATTTAGTATAAGGGGCTTATAAATATAGTATTAATTGGTGTCATATGATCAATATAATATATAAATTTTTTAATTAATTCTTTTGTGTGTCACCACAATTTATACAATGTATATAATAATATTTATAGTCTCTATAACATTATTTTAAATTATTGTTGGACTATACTTCCTTGGAATATGATAGTTTCATTTAGAAACATGACCCTTGCCTAGGAGGTGGTATATTATGTAATGTAAATATTCCCCTCATTACCTAAGCTGAGAGTAGACTCCATAAGTTTACTCACATTTAATATTTATTGTTTAGAGTCAAATTTTTTTCTATATAAAAAAAAATACAATTTACACCTTATAACTGTCAATTTTTGGTTTAAACAAATAAATAAAATAATCTCTAAATTATTTTTTAACGTTAAGATATTAAATGATGTCATTTGAAAGGATATAACAGAAAGTTTTTAACGATAATGGACAAAAGAATTAAAATGCGGTGTTATCAAAGTTTATTATTAATATGATAAATTTTAGATTTTTTTTTGAGAAAATTTTAGATTTAATTAACTAAAATGAAAAGTGATCAAAATTATAGGATGTCAAGTGTGTTGTCTCTTTTTTTTTCGGTTGAAAACGAATACAAAAAAAAATTGGCTGGTTAAAAAAAATCTAAAAAAAAAAACACACACACACCCACATCTGCAACCTGCAGGAGACTAGTAAAAGCAATACTACATGCATAAAATTTCACAATATGTTTTATAATAGATTTTTTTTTCACAATAGGACAAAGTGATGGCCAATGATTTAAAATTTTACCAAAATAATTTCACAAAAATTTTCTAAGTTTATATATTGGAGAATCAAGTTTAAAGTTAGAACTCTGAAACCACAATATCTTCTCAAAAAAAAAAAAAAAAAAAAAAACTTTGAAACCACAATAATTGTAAAGCCTATTTACGCCAAAGTGATGGCCAATGATGCTTCCAAGAGTAACGGGGTTGGGATTTGGGATCGCTGTGGGATCCACGGGGCTTCCTTTCGATGCCAGGGCCCATGGCCCATCATTCACGGGTATATATATTTACAACGAAATAATTGTTCGCTTTTGACTTTGAAGTAAAGTAATTTTAGGAAAATAAGCATGTGAAAACGCATCGTTATGGCCCATCATCAATTACGCGTTTTACCATCATGCAGTACACAAGGCCCCGGGTCTTTATTATATTTTGATCGCTCTGACTATTACATCCTCCTCTCACAGAAACCGTTCTCATCTTACTCTCCTCACAAAGTTACTATTCATTCAATTCCCACTAAGAAATGGCCGAAGGAGCTTTGGTTGGCGTTGCTAAGGGGATCACAGAGAAAGCGGGCAACCTTTTAGCCCAAGAAATTGTACTACTCTGGAATCTCAAAGACGATATTGAAAAGCTCAACGACACAGTTTTGACAATCAGTGCTGTGATTCAGGATGCAGAGAAGAAGCAGCAGCACAACAATCAAGTCAGAGTGTGGCTGGAAAGGCTGAACGATGCACTTTATGAAGCGGACGACTTGTTGGATGACATCTCCACTGAAACTTTACGACGGGAGGTGATGACACGGAATAAGAAAGCAAAAGAGGTACACATCTTCTTTTCCAAATCCAACCAGCTTGCATTTGGTCTTAAAATGGGTCATAAGGTTAAGGCAATGAATGAAAGGCTAGATGCTATCAAAAACGATAAGGGGTTCCACTTAGATGAACGTCCTGTAGAGACACAAGTGGGGGGCTATAGGGTGAGAGAAACTCATTCTTTTGTACGTACTGAAGATGTCGTTGGTAGAGACAAAGATAAGTTAGAGATTAAAAAAATTCTTTTGGATCCTAATGTTGAAGGGAATGTTTCAATCCTTCCGATAGTTGGTCTCGGAGGATTAGGAAAGACCACGTTAGCTCAATATGTGTTCAATGATAAAGAAATCCAGAAACACTTTAAGAAAAAATTATGGGTGTGTGTCTCTGATAACTTTGATGTAAAAATGATTGTTGAAAAAATCCTACAGTCTGCAAAAAAGGAGAAGCTAAAAGAACTTGAAATGGAGCCATTAATTAAGATTCTTAAGGAAGAAATTGATGGAAAAAAATACCTACTTGTGTTGGATGATGTATGGAATGAGAATCTTCAGAAATGGCTTGAACTAAAAACTCTTTTAATGGGTGGGGCAATAGGTAGTAGAATATTAGTGACTACACGGAATAATAAAGTGGCAGAGATTACAAAAACTACTCAACCATACATGTTAGAGGGTTTAGATAAAAAGAAGTCTTGGTCTTTATTTAAGCAGTTTGCATTTGCAAACGAACAAGATTCACTGAATTCAAACATTAGGGAAATTGGAATGGAAATCCTTGTAAGATGTAAAGGAGTCCCCCTTGCCATAAGGACTATAGGAAGCCTATTATACTTTAAAAACACGGAAAAAGAGTGGTTATCTTTTAAGGATAGTGAGCTTTCAAAAGTACCTCAAGAAGAAAATGATATCCTACCAACACTTAAGTTGAGTTATGATCATCTTCCATCATATTTGAAGCAATGCTTTGCTTATTGTTGTTTATTTCCAAAAGATTACAAAATTCATAAACCAACATTAATTAAAATGTGGATGGCACAAGGTTTCATTAGACCTTTAAATCAAAATCAATGCCTAGAAGATGTTGGTCATGAGTATATCATGGATTTAATCTGGAGATCATTTTTTCAAGAAGTTGAAAAGGATAAGAGGGGCAATATATTACAATTCAAAATGCACGATCTTATGCATGATCTTGCGAAATTAGTAGCAGAATCTTATAGCACCACTTGTAATTTAAAAGAAGAAATTATAGGTGAAAAAAATTTGCATGTGTCATTTGGTGGTCAATCACAACTGCAAATTCTAACTTCATTGTTCAAAGCTTGTAGGATACGAACATTTATGGTGCAAGGTCAATTTGGGAATCTACATAAATTAATTTATGATTCTAAAATTGTTGCATATTTTAAGTTCATTCGCCTATTGAATTTGCATAATATGGACATTGAAATAGTTCCAAGTTCTATTGGAGAGTTGAAACATTTAAGGTATCTTGATCTGTCCGGTAACAACAAAATTAGGATGCTTCCGAGTACTATTACAAGATTGCATAATTTGCAGACTCTCAAACTATTTGGGTGTGATTCTATTACCAAATTGCCCAGTGATTTTACCAAATTGGTCAACCTTAGGCTTCTTGAGATCGATACTTTGTCTTTGATTCATATACCACGTGGATTGAAGCAGATGACTAGTCTTCAAGATTTGTCAGTAAGTTCGATAGAAATGAATACCGGTTCATGTTTTAAGCGTAACAGTGGATTGAAGGAACTTAATGAACTAAGCGAGTTGAAATTTCTAAAAGTTGAAAATTTGGATTTACGTAATTACGGGGGAGTGGAATTTCCAAAACAGATGTCATCGTTCACAAATCTTGTGAAGTTTTGTTTAGAAGATTGTAACAAATGCCAACATCTGCCACCGTTGGAGCAACTTCCGAATCTCGAGCATCTCTCCCTCAACAAATTGGGTTCTTTAGAGTACATGTCAGAGATAGATTACAGTGAGGAGCTCTCAAATTCTTCATTCATCCCATCTCTAAATAAACTCTATCTCCTTCGCTGCTCTAATCTAAAGGGATGGTGGCGACAGAGAAGGGATTCTTCAGAGGAAGTCGATGATGATAACAATCATTTATTGCCCTTTTTTCCTCGTCTTTCCCACTTAGAAATTAAGAATTGCCCTAAGCTTACCTCCATGCCTCTGTTTCCAAATGTCAGACGCCTGAAATTGGATATGTGTAGCTTGAAGCCATTGAAGCAGACATCAACACTCCAGACTGAGATTGCCAACTCCTCCTTTGCCCCTCTCTCCAAATTAGAATATCTGGAAACTGGGACTCTAAATGAACCTTTACCCAACCTGTCCAACCTCGTTTCTCTCTGTTGTCGTGGTCCTCCCCCTCAAGGTATGCAACATCTCACTTCGCTTAAGAATATGAAAATTCGGGGTTCTATGGAGGTTGATTTATCAAAATTTTGGGATGCCGTAGAATGGCAAGGCTTTAAGAGCCTTCAATCACTTGAAATTTCGTTTTGCCCCAATTTAATATCATTGCCTGAAGGGATCAATGTCCTTACCTCTTTACAAACACTGAAAATTTGGGATTGCCCCAAATTAAAATCATTGCCTGAAGGGATACAAGGTCTTACCTCTTTACAAACACTGGAAATTTGGCATTGCCCCAAATTAAAATCATTGCCTGAAGGGATACAAGGTCTTACCTCTTTACAAACACTGGACATTAGGTTTTGCCCCAAATTAAAATCATTGCCTGAAGGGATACAAGGTCTTACCTCTTTGAACACACTAAATATCCGTGGCTGTCCCATCTTACTGAAAAGATGCAAGAGAGAAACAGGCGAAGATTGGCTAAAGATTTCTCATATCCCAAACTTGCACGGAGATCTACGTCGGCAACAAACCAACTGAGGTATCTAACTAAACCACCGTTATATCCAATGTTTCATTGAAAATCAAAAACCCAATTTCTTTTTCTTCTTTACCTCATTTTTTTCTCATTGCCTATCTCAATATATTTCTTGGTGATTGAATTTCAGATAAAGAACCAAATGAACCACAGAAGACTCGCTCATAATAATTGCAACTTAATCAAACCAATTGGGCGGTTCAAAAATTCATCAACTAACCATAGGTACTGTCTCATTCTTTCTTCTCTTTCCTTTTAACCTCTTTTATCTACTCATATGATTTTTAATTTTTATTCCTTACTTTATAACTTCCCCCTATTAGGAAAAATAATATGTGAATTTTCCCAAATCAGTTTCTTTATTCTAAGAAATTACATGTTTGTGTTTCGAATTAAGTTTATGAGGTGCTTCATTTCTCATTGTGTAAAACAAAGTAAAATTAGCCACTAGGTGATGTATGAAGAAATAAGAGGAGAGCTTTCTCAACAAGTGATTGGGGTTGCTGTGATGCCCTGGATTTGATTGGATATTGACTTTAAGTGTGTGTTGTGTGGGTGTGTGATAAGTCCCACATTGGTTGTTTACTGGGCTGAAGTTATTCTTTCTGCAGATGTCAGCGACATGACCGGATGTATTGTTTTGATGTGAACTTCAGGATTTGATCAACCATTGAGGTAACTTTCATACACTATCCTAATTGACATAAAAAATTGGTCTCTCATACCGTGTGACTTGATGCATTCCATTTATGTACTAATATCAATGCATGTTCTAATTAAATAAATCTGAGTAGATTAGGTTTCAATTTTTTTTTTCTTTTTTTGGAAATATGATAAACAAATTGTTACTTTTATCACCTAGTCCCTTTAATGTATTTCTCAAAATTAGGTCCGATTGGTTCTCTTGGATCAATAATTATCAAACAGAAGCGATGGAATGATTATATTTCCAGCTATAGTAAAACAAATCTTGATACTGATTGGTTCTTTTCTCTGTGTTTTTGGTGAAAATTTTCTAATCATGTTCATGTTTCATGTAGGAGTTCTTGTATCATTCTGTCTGGGAACTCAACAAATGTGACTGGAAGCTTTATTCTATTTCTATAAACAATTAATTTTCTGAAATCAGCTTATGAGTTGAAGGTAAGGCCTTGTCTCAGTTCACCAAATGAGAAAGATCAATGCTTTTAAACGTGCACTTCCTCTCTGTATGCTTCCTTTTTTGGTTGTGGGGATTTTTTTGGGCTGATTTAATTTTTATTTATTAGGTAGGTGTGTAGCTTTTAGGTGGTTGAAGGAGGAAGCAATCCAGTGTATGAAAGAGGCAGAATGGCCATTGATATTCAGGATTGCCCCAATTTGACAATATCATTGATTGTAGGGATTTGTTCCCACACCTCTGTTGTAAATACTGGAAAATTCGTCAGTGTCACCACAATAATGCAAAAGGAAACAGGTGAGGATTGTGCTTACATCTTAGAGTTGGAAGGGGCGGTAAGAAAACTTGTTATACAAATCTCTATTTTATCCCAGTCCTTGATAGAAGTCAAAATCCAAAATTTTCATTGTTCTCTCCAAGTTTGTCAATTTTTTCTTAGTTAATGAATATCAGATCTTGAAACAAATGAAGCACATGAGAGAACTGCACTTAAGAAATGTGGATTAATCAAAACTTCTTGGTTGCAACAAATCACAACTCAATGGTTTAGAATTTTCTTTACATCATTTGTTCAAATATTAGGAAGCAGAAGATGTGAATTTTCCTTCATCTATTTCTTATTTCAAACAATTTATGGATAAGGTGATATATCTTGATGCTTTGATTTCTTGTTGTGTAAATAGAGTGAAAATCGGCACTTGGTGATATTGGGGTAATGGTTGTAGGATTAAATCTGGTACCTATTCCTACATTACAGATATTTCTGTTGTATCTACAGATGATGGTGATAATGATGTTAACAGCAGAAATTCACAAAACCTAAGTTAAATTGCTAACTGTTATTTTGTAAATAACTAAGTTATATCTACATTTACTCTTTATTTTGATTAGTATCATGGTGTTCATTGAAAACAAAGGTTGAAATTAGAGTCTTGAAGTTCATAATTTCAGTAATGGATTTTACTTGACTCCACTTCGACTTGAATTCTTTAAAATCAATTAATAATTGCTAATTATTTTGAAATTGTTCCTATATTTTATTGAAAAAATAAAGTACGATATTTTTCTTAATCTTTGAATTTTTTAGATTGCAGGTTGCCTTGGGTTAAGACTTAAGACTGTAGGTTATTGCTCATTGTAATACCCAAATAAAGGAACTTTTCATTTTCCAGATGGTTGCCTTGCAGTTATTGTACACTCCTAGAGGTTAATGTTACAAAGGTAATAACACACTAGTATGCTTCATAAGTTTATTACAAAACTAGATATCAGTGTGTGTTGATTACTGCTATTGTCAATAAAGACTTAATATCAACTATTCTTCCTATAAACATTAGCAGCAGAACCTGAGGCATAATTATATTGTGTAAGTACAGGTTTTGTTCATGGTGATTAATATTGGCAGCTCTTACATTTTGTGACACTTTGATTCAGAGAAGAATTCAAGTAATTTGAATAAAGGGGCTAGTGACCTCTTTAAATTTAAGATTCAAATTTCAATTATTTTTTTGTTGTACATCAGATGCATTGGCACAGGACAAGTAGAAGTGTAGATGTCTATCAAAATGTATAAAGCGATCTTTGGTAGTTTCAGGTGGCATAATTGCATTGACATATGTTGGTGATTGCTTTTATAAAGAACGTAAGTAGCCTTCATGACCTTTATGAGAGGTGAGCCTATGCTTCTAAGAACCTAATGATTTAATTTCTGCTTCTATATTCTTTACTATATGATATACGTAGCTACTTTTTTATTTGCAAGTTTACACACCCGGTGGGTCTTGTAAAGGGAAGAATGTGCCATTGGAGCTAAAGCTCATTGGCGTATATGATATTTGCAACTTAAACTTCCTGAAGTTGTATATTTTTCTAAGCCTTATTTATGTTTTTTTTTTTTTCAAATATTCAAAGATACTTTTCCCTTATAGTTTTAGCTTTACCTATTGAGGGGGAGTGGCAACTAGGTTTTTTGTTTGTCTTTTGTTGGGGAGAAAGTTGGGAGGAGGAAGAAAGAGAGAAATATCTTTCTAGTATGGAATATAAAAATTCCATTGAGTTCTTACTTGCAATGAGGATTTTGATTTTTTATAATCAGACAACATGAAAAAGTGTTCAAACTTCTGTGGTATACCTTTTTCTTACTTATTTGAGAAAATGTTGGGTGGAAATAGGTCATGAGAGGGCCAAGCAACGCACATCCCAGAGATTGAAATCTATTCAGGAAGATTTAACTCCACTGTAGGTTCATTCATTTCTTTTCTTAGCCCCCTTTTCATTGATTCAAATAGAAGTCCAGCTATATCTTAATTTTCTGGTTTCATCAGGTATGGTGAGTTTATCAGTTATTAGCTTTTAGCAGATGCCCTGAGGAATATTACTAAAGGAAACAAGTTTAAGGGTGCATGTTTCTTCAAACCTAGCTGGTAATCAGATTATGCAGAAATTATTGGAAAAAGAATGGTAACTATCTCATTCCTTACCATATATAATTGAGGATTACAATCTGGTGCAATACCTAGGGTATTGCATCGGGTGCAATTCACCTTTCCCTCTCTCACAATTTTTTTTCATTTTACTTTTTAAACTTTTTTTTTTTACTTTTGTTAACTTTTTTCTTAACTTTTTTTAATCAATGGTTGAGATTGAAAGTAGCTTTTTGCAACTATCAATCTCAACCATTGATAGCAATTGCACCCGGTGCAATACCCTTAGTATAGCACCGGATCCAAATCCTAAAATTGACATCATTGCCTGAAGGGATGGGTGGTCTTACCTCTTAGCATACACTAGATATTTGGGATTGCCCCAAACTAAAATCATTGCCTGAAGGGATACAAGGCCTTACCTCTTTGCATACACTAGATATTTGGGATTGCCCCAAACTAAAATCATTACCTAAAGGGATACAGGGTCTTACCTCGTTGAATACACTACAAATTACTAGCTGTCCCATCTTACTGAAAAGATGCAAGAGAGAAACAGGCAAAGATTGGCCAAAGATTGCTCATATCCCAAACTTGAAAGGGGATCTACGTCAGCAACAAACTGAGTTATCTTACTAAACTACCATTTTATCCAATGTTTCATTGAAAATCAAAAACTCAACTTTTTTTTCTTCTTTACTCTTATTTTTTTCTCGTTGACTATTTCAATATATTTCTCGGTGATTGAATTTCAGATGAAGAACCAAATGAACCACAGAAGACGTGCTCATAATAATTGGAACTTAATCAAACCATTTGGGTGGTTCAATAAGTCAACAACTAACCATTGGTACTATCTCATTCTTTCTTCTCTTTCCTTTTAACCTCTTTTATCTGCTCATATGATTTTTTAATTTTCATTTCTTAATTTGTAACTTCCCCTGTTTGGAAAAAGAATATGTGAGTTTTCCCAAATCAGTTTCTTTATTCCAAGAAATTACATGTTTGTGTTTCGAATAAAGTTGATGAGGTGATGTATTTGAGGTGCTTCATTCCTCATTGTGTAAAACAGAGTAAAATTAGCCACTAGGTGTTATCCGAAGGAATAGGAGGAGAGATTTCTCAACAAGCAATGCCCTGGATTTTATTGGATATTGACTAAGTGTGTATTGTGTGGGTGTGTGATGAGTCTCACATTGAGTATTTACTGGGTTGAATTATTCTTTCTGCAGATATTAGCAACATGACTATATGTATTCTTTTGATGTGTGACTTGATGCATTCCATTTATGTACTAATATCAATGCTTCTTTTATTGTATTTTCACTTGCTATAGGAGTACATGTTCTAATTAAATAAATCTGAGTAGATTAGGTTTCAATCTTTGATTTTTTTTTTCTTATTTTGGAAATATGGTAAACAAATTATTACTTTTGTCACCTAGTCTCTTTAATCTATTTCTTCATTTTGGCAAATTACGTCTTTCTATCTTGAATTGAGTTGATGAGTTGATTTGTTTTATATGCAACTATGCATCATTACTTGCTATGTAGACAGAGTAAAATTGGGCACAAACCACAAAGTGATATCAGGGTAATATTGTGGGAAGAGTTAAATTTGGCAGCCATTCTGCAGGAACTAGCTTCTTGTGCAGGTATTTTGTTGATTCAATTTCTTGTTATATATGAACTTCCAACTTGCTGATTTATCTTCATTTTTTTTTTTTTTGTAAATAATACCATGTCTACAAATAATTAGTTTTATTAAAAGCACTGCTTGATATATGAATCAATTGTTAATTTCTAATTGAATTGAATATGTTTCTAAACCAAAGAAACAGAGGTTTCACTAGTAATCAAATGATATACATTGGGAATTCAATAACTAACAACATTATGGCATTGAATTGATACTCGTGAAACATTTGTGGCTTTTGTGATTGAATTCCCGATATATATATATATATATATATATATATATATATATATATATATATATATATATATATCTAACAGAAGAGAATAAATGATTAATTATTTCCAGCTATAGTAAAACATAGTCTTGATACTGAATAGTCATCACTTTTTGGTTTTTAATAAAAAATTTCGTTTCTTGTAGGAGCCCTATCATTCAGTCAGGGGATTTAGCACATGTCTAAAAGCTTCATTCCATATATATATATATATATATAAACAATTTTCTGGAATTGGCTTACAAGGTGAAGGCAAGGCCTTGTCTGAACCAAGCTAAATGAGAAAGATCAACGCTTATAAGCGTGCACTAGCTCTCTGCATGCTTCTCTTGAATGATGGTGAGCCCTCTTTTTCTCTCTCATCTCTTGATTGTGGAGATTTTCTTTTTGGGTTGATGTAGTTTTTATTTATTTTTGAGGTGGGTATGTCACTTTTAGGAGATTGAAGCAAGAAGCAATGCAGGGTATTGGAGAGTTGGATTGGCCACTAATATTTGTGCCCTCACCAGTGAGGATTGCCAAAATATTTGTAGATACTGGGAATTCATCAATGTGTCATCTTACCACAAAGATGCTAAAAGGGATCCATTTCAGTGGTATGAAAACTTATGTCTACATATCATTGTTTTTTCCCTATCCTCGATAGAAATCAAAATCAAAATTTCTTCTTTGTTCTCTCCAAGAAATGGAGCTTAATGAACACTATTTGGTTTCAACAACTTAATGGTATTAGATTTTTTTTTTCTCTACAACTCAACAAAATATGCGAATTTTCCTTTTATATATTTCTTATTTATATCATGGTATCTCATATTGAGTTGATTAGGTGGCGTATCTGGATGCCAAGGTTTCTCGCTATGTAGATAGTGTCAAAATTGGCACTTGGTGGTATTGTGGTAATGTTTGTGTTTGGGGGGGGGGGGGGGGGTTGGTGGAGTGAATCTAGCGTATACATCTACAGCACATAAATTAGCTTGTTGTGCAGTATTTGTGTTTATATATGTGTGTCTGTGTGTGTGTGTGTTTATTCCTTTTTCGTGTTGTGCAATATCTACAATTGATGATGACAACTACAACAAAAATTCACAAAATTTAAGTTAAGTTGCTAAGAACTATTTTGTCAATAACAAAATAATTTCTGTATTTACTCCTAATTTTTTTTAGTATCTTGGTGTTAATTGAAAAGAAAGGTGCTACAGTTGGTGTTCTAGAAGTTCACAATTTCAGGGGTGGATATTACTTGGTGCTGCACTTGGAATTGATTTCAATTTTTACAATGAATCAATCATTCTTAATTAAATGAAAGTTGTTCCTATATTTTATTGAAAAAATCAAAGTACCATATTTGTCTAACTATATAAATTTTTAGATTGCGGGTTGCCTTGGGTTAAAATCATAGTTAATGCTTAAAGTGGTAGCCAAACAAATGAACTATTCATTTTTCCCTTTCATCATGTATGGTGAGTTTATCGGTGATTGGATTTTAGCCGAGGCCAGAGGAGTATTGAATACTGAAGCTGGCAAGCTTAAGCGTGCATGTTTCTTCAAACCTAGCTGGTTATAAGATTATGCAACAAACTATTAGAAAAGGAAAGGTAACTATCTCAGTTGTTACCAAATTTAATCTTTTCACATAATTTAGGTTTCATTTTTTGGAAATTTATTTGCAATATCGTTGGCATATTATTAGTTTCCTCTCTTATTTCGTTTTTATTTCATTCTCAAACAGAGCTTTGGTAGGTTCTAATGAATGAAGAGCATAGCTTGTTGTTAGAGCAGACTGCAGATTACTCCCTGATTTCATAGATAGCTTCATTTCATGGTAAATGATTCTTGGACTTTTCACCACTGACGTTTTTTTTGTCATAAATGTTATTTTTTGTACTTCTCAAAAGTATTAACCTTTATTCCTACATTATTTTTTGTGATTCTCAAAGTATGACCATTATTCCTACATAATAGTATTCATAAAGCTTCTGATAGAAATTAGTCACAGGAACTATCAAGAGAAATATATTAATCTGGACTAAAGATGTCATTAGTTATTACAAGAGGTTTTGATATTACTATTTTCTCTATTTGTGGAAGGTCCAGACATGGTGCATATATTTTGATGAGAAAGCCATCTGATCTTGCTCTAACAGAAATGTGGTTGATATACAACTTCTAAAGAAAATAAGAGATTAGCATTGTCAGGATCCATGTTTAAATGACTAGCTGATTTTTAGGGAAAATATGTGATTTTTCAGTGAGATTGCACCTAAAACTTTCCATGAACAACGATCGCTTGGTGAGTGCATTCAGTTCATTAGCATGACATTTGCTTTCATCTTTGAAATTACCTTACATTCTTAAGGATGCTTGGCATACAAAATAATCCAGCAGTGGACAATTAGAGTTATGACACCTACGGCATATCACTTGAATCCGCACCTTCTAGTTTCAATAACAGGAAGCCATTAGTTTTCACAAGGCTTTAAAGGGAATGCCAAATAATCACATGCTTAATGGCATTGAGTTGTCTACTCATGAACTTAATTTTGCCTTCTTTATGAGTGGCCTGCTGGTATTGACAGAGCTACAGTTCCTTCTCTTTTGTAGACTTTGTTGATTATTTACATTATAGCTTTGTTAATAAATTTTTATTACATATCCAAAAAAATAAAAGGATTGCTAAATAACTATAGCTATCAATCAAAAGACTCCAAATGAGTAATGTTCCAACTGTTTGGGTCCCCAAGTAAAATTATGAATACATTATTGTTACTAATTGGACCTCCTCTCTTCATGTTGCTCATATTAATTTTCCAATTATGTTCACTTTCTTGGTAGTGGTTCTTGTATAGGTGAGTATTGGGATTGAGCACATGTTCCAGCAGTTTCATTTTATGAATCAAGTTATATATGTCAACACTTTTCTAGACGGAAATTTGCATTTAAGGTGAAGGTAAGGCCCTGTCTCAATCCATCTAAATGAAGCTCCTAGTTTTCTACCTGACTCTTATTTGATATTTTTTCCTTACTAGAAATTATGAAATGTTCCCTGTTTCTCAAATAAAATTGCTACACAAATGACTACAAAGGTTTCCCATGATTATATTTTCTGGTAGCAGCTTTTCAGAACCCATGGAAAATGGGCTTCTGAATTCCTATTGTCTCAACTGAGTTACCAGAGATTTTATTGGTTCTCCTTGGTGATTAGTTCCTCTCACATTTAAATATCAGTTTCTAAAAGGATTGTTTATCATAGAAATTTTTGATTGGTTGATAAATGACTGGAGTATGCTTTCTAGATATTGTGATAAAGAAGTTATTTTCGCTTAATGGATAAAATTTAAGTATAGGTACTTGCACTCACTATCTTTAGGAAACAAAAGCTTCATATAGAATTCAATTAAATTTGCGCAATTGTTTTCTTCACCCACAAGATTTTCAAAATATTTCTTTAGACAATCACCATTTGAATGTTAGGGTGAAGTTCCATCTTATTTAGTTTAAGCATTGATTATGTGTTTGAATTTTTTCTTCGTCCACGAGAGTGAACAATTCACATGTGCAATTAGCTAACCTTATTTGAATGCATTTCTTGTTAGGCATTGATCAACTCAGAATTTTCAACTTGTTAATTGGAGTTAACAAAATTAATCAATTTTATTTGTCATTCATACAACATTAAGTTTTTTCCTAATAAATGCCAGATGACTCTTTTTTTGCAGATTGGATGACAAGAGCAACAAATGTCATCTCATACCACTGTGAAGTCCACCACCTTGGAGGACTTTGTGCTTTTGTGCAATAAAGTGGAAAATAAGGGTAAGTGGATAGAATAAAAGAACATCAATTTTTGGTTTTGTATTTGGGTGACTGCGTCCGCATAACTTGCATCTTGTCTTATGACATACTTTTGTGTCCAGAAAATGTTTTAGGTATTATGTTGGAGCAGATATCAAGTTGATTTTAAACTAAGAAGAGAATGATAATTAGTGGGTGAAGGAAGCAATTGAAGGAGTTCTTGTTTGTTCCATGTAGTTGAAGACCTAACAACCATCAAGAATAGCTGCCCTATCCCCAACTGGGAGGGGTATTCTTAAGTGGGGAATTCAAGCATGAATGTCAAGTGTGAAAGTCAAATTTGAATTGTATCTGACTTGGAATCCTTTTATTGACTTTGGCTAGGACTCTATTTCTTTTTGGTTTGGTACTGTACTTGGTTTAGGATTTGAATCATTTTACTTAGGGTATTATATATATGTGGGCTCTTTATGAAATATCTTCTGCCTTGGGTCTTGTAAAATGAGAGTGAGAGTTCTTTGGGTGTATATGGGTTTGGGTTCTATGAGAGTGTCTTTGTGTCACATTTATAATCTCCTTATTTTCTTAGTGAAACTTTCTTGAAACCGCCCGTGGATGTAGGCCAAACGCCGAACCACGTAAATCTTTTGTCTTCTTGTGTGATTCTTTCTTCTATTTTTCTGTTTATATTCGCATAAACTTATTATTCTCTACACTTGCAAAAAATTGACATGAAAACATTTGCTATATCAATGGATTTGTTCTATTGATCTGTCTCTCTCTTGCTAGTTATTATAGAAAGGTAATTTATACCCCATTTATTTTGTGGTTATTTCATTGGCAAAAAAACTTGCAAGCTTGATTTTATTTCTTTCCTTTTTATTTTCCCATTTCTTTGGATTTATTTTGCAATTCTAAGTATGTTTAGTGTTGCTGTGAGCTATACAATGAGTTTTTCATAGTTTATCTCCTTTAGTTTAAAGCGTCCATAATTACTTTCTTTTATTTGTGCATTTTGGTGAATCCATGTTTATATAGAGGAGAAAAGCTTTAAAGTTGAGCCAATTGCTTAAAAATGCTGTTTAGATCAATCTCTAGAGACAAATAGTGAGATAGTGAGACCTTTTTTGCAAAGAAGAGGCACTATCTTGGTCTGAAAATCGATGCGTCTTGTCAACGACTGTCCATCTTGATACCACAAATGTCAGATGTCCATGAATGATTTATGTTATGACTGCTAGATATATAAGATCTTTGTAAGAACGTATTTGCCGTTGTTTTCAAGGTATGTTCAAGTGCAACAGATGCAACTAACTTATCGTTGTTTATACTTCTATGTTAGTGTTGATCATTGAAGTGCTCCGTCCTCAATTAGATACTCCGCGTCTTTAGCGTAGCATAGCAACAATCATGTAGGAGTAACAAACATTTTACTGAAGTACTATAAAAAAAAAAATGCTTCAAATGGTTTTATTTTAATTGGGCTTTTGATTAATAAAATTTGATGTTGTAAATTTTCCAAATTGCTAAGAGTCAGATTGGTTTAGTTTTGGTTGTTAGCAAGCTATTGTATTATTGTTAAGTGGTTCAGATTAGTTGTAACAGATTTGGTTAAGTTTGATTTAGAGCACGTGCCGAGAATAGAAAATGCAATATAGAGTAAGTGTGCAGCTTATGCCAGTATAAATAGTATAGCACTGTTATTCCCTTCTTGTGTAATCAGTTTGAATATAATCATATTGCAAGAGAAACAGAGACTTTGATCTCTCGGAATCAATTAAAGGAACTCATTAGTTGTCACAAGGCTTTAAATTGAATGCTAAATAATATTATGTTTAACGGAATTTAGTTGTTTGCTTTGAACTAAAAATATTTATTCTTGTCTTTGAATGAGTGGACTACTGGTATTGACAAAGTTACCGTTCATTCTCTTTTGTTGACTTTGTTGATTATTAACATTTTAGCTTGCAATTGTTTAGAGGGTTACATGGCCACTTCCCTTTTGGGTGTATGTGTAACTTGTATAAAAAAAATTCTTAGAAATTAGAAGGTTTGTTTGTTTGTTTTATTTAAATTTTTTAGTACAAGATAGACATTTATTATAATTTAATTTAAGTGTATATGTGTGTGAAATTCCCTCCTAAAAAGTTGAACTCTAGCCCTTGCCTCCCACACCCCACACCCCACAAATACTTATGTTTCCCATGTTAATGTCCCAATTATGCTCACCTTCTTAGTATTAGTCCTTACTTCAGTGAGTCTTGTAATTGAGATGGGTCCATAAGTTTCATTCAATGAATCAAGTTATATATGTAAACATTTTTCTAGAAAAAAATTAGAATTCAAGGTAAAGGTATGACCCTGTCTCAATTTGTCTAAATGAATCTTCTATTTTTTAACCAGAACTCTTATTTCATATTTTAAGTCAATTACAAAATTTGTAGTATTGTTTTTTTCACTTGCAAGATTTTCAAAATATTTCTTAAGAAGATCATGATAAAAATATTTAGGTAAATTTCCATCGTAATATGGTTTTAGCATTGCTTATGTGTTTGAATTCTTTCTATATCCATGAGATTGAAAAATTCACCATATGTACAATGACCTAACCTTATTTGAATGCATTTATTATTAGACACTGGTTAGCTCAGAATTTTCAACGTGTAATTTCAAGTTAGCACAGTTAAATTTTTTTTCATTTTTCTTTCATACAATAATTTGATAATAGATGATCATATGATGTTTTATCCACAATAATGCCAGGTTACCCTTTTTTGCAGATTAGAGACAAGAGCAACAAATATCATCTCATACCACTGTGAACTCCACCACCTTAGAGGATTGTGCTTTTGTGCAATAGAGGGGGAAATAAGAGTAGGTAGATATAATTAAATAACACATCAATTTTTGGTTTCTTTTTAGATGACTACGTCTACATAACTTGCAACTTGTCTTGTGGTAGATTTCTGTGTCCGGAAAAAGTTTTGAGTATCATGTTGGAGCAAATATCAAATTGATAGCTTGTTGATGATGCAATCAGTTGCTTGGCAGCAAACCAAGAAGAGAATGATGAAGTAGCGGATGCATGAAGCAATTGAAAGCCTTCTTGTTTGTTCCATGTTTGTTGAAGACTCAATAACAATCAACAAGAAGAGGTACCCTGGACTCCTTGTTAGAGATGGTGGCTAATATCTGAATAAGAGTGTGAGCGCAATGATTTTAATATACCGAGTTAAGATTTTTAAAAAAAAAAAAAAATAGGGGTAGTATAAATATGTTGGAAACCATATTTTTCATATAGTGAAACCGTTAGCCGTTGGCTCTTGCGAATGTAGGCATATTGTATTGTTTTACTCTTCCTTTTTCTCTCTATTTCCATAAATTGTGTGTGTAAACAAAATATTTAACACTCCCATATTACAAGGCCTGCCGAAATATTATAAGTTATCAATACTCTTCCTTTTTCTCTCTATTTCCATAAATTGTGTGTGTAAACAAAATATTTAACACTCCCATATTACAAGGCCTGCCGAAATATTATAAGTTATCAATAATCTTGTGGTTGACTATTGTTCAAGAAAAATAAAGATAACAAAATAGAAGATATAACATCAAGACTATTATTACTTCAAAAAAAAAAACACACACACACACAGAGATTGGGTGGGATATTCTAAAGTTCAGAATCCAAGTACCAATGATAGAGGATAATAAAGGTTAAATGATCTCTTCTATTGATCTTTCTTCAGCTAGATCTCACTTTGAAGCGCTTTGTCCCAAATTTTTGGTTATTTTAATAGGGAAATGAAATAGCAAATGTGATTTCGTTTTTCTCTTCTTAATTTTTTTCCCTTTTCTTTGGTTGTATTTTGCAATTCTAGTTCTAGGTATGTTCAATGTTGCTGTGACCTATACCATTAGTATTTCATAAGTTGATTATTGATAAGTTACTAATTCTTCCAAAAACATAAACTTTTAGGAAATGTTAAATTTAATTCTTCTTTCATGCATAGGCAGCTTGTGTTGCCATTGTTAAGTGGGGCCCAAAATGTTAAAAAATTTTAATGGGGGTAAGGTGGAAATAGAGGATTGATACCATGATAAATTACTAATTCTCTAAAAAAATTTTAGTTTTTATGAAATAGTGAAATGGTGAATTTAACAGTAATATTTTCTTTAGTTTAAAGTGTCCCTAAATGTTTATAAAAAAAATAAAAAAAAAGTGTCCCTAAATACTTTTTTTTGGGTACATTTTCATTAATTTATATACCAATATAAACTTGGTTGAAAAGAATGCGTAAATCAAGCTTCATGTGAGGAGCCAAAGGCCTTATAGTTGAATTAGCACTTCCCCATGCACAAAGTGCTTGAGGTTTTAGTGGGGAAACAGTTCGAACTGCGGGATTAGCAGCATGTTATAATTATCTCTAAAAAAGAAAGCTTCATGTGAGGAAAATTTTACGAAATATAATGATTAGTCTCTGTAAATTACAAATTAATGCATTTGATAATTGGCTTGTGAAAAAATTGGAGAGTTAGCTCCACTTAACACACCCAATAATGGTGCCTCTCCTATGATTAAAATTTGTACTTAAATATCTGCCAACTGTCAATGTTAGCTGCTATTTGTTCATTCCCGTTTCTTATTTTTTTTTTTATAAAAGTTCATACCCGTTTCTATTCAGTCATGAAGCACGGTATTTTGTACCTCAAAAAGTTTGCACTATATGAACCAGGACTAGTGGCAGTTCTAGAAATAAATTTTAAAGTGGTCACTAAGAAACTTAAATGATATAAAATCTAATAAAGAAATAATTTGAATATTCATCGTCACAAAAAAAATACATGTAAATATATGAAGTATTATAATTTCTTTATACTATGAAAGAGAAAAAGAAAAAAAAAATTTGATAAGAAATAGAGTGGAAATTAAAAATGCTGAGATAAGAGTAGTAAAGTAAGAGAGTTTGAAATGATATTAGAGAAGAGAAAAATGAAGAGATAGAGATGATATTTGCTACAATTGCAAGCTGAGTTGCTAAAAAGAGCAAAATTGTTGTGACTATAAAGCCATAAAGAGCATAATTGTTGGCACTACTAATGAGAATTCAAGACTATAATATTTCTCTTGGTACAAATTTTTAACGAATAATGAAATTATAGATTATTTTTATATAATGGGTTGAACAAGTTACAAATTTGAATAGGCTTTTTATTGAACAATTTGTTCACTTATTGTTATTTGGTCTAATCTTGTTTTGTTTGTGTTATTTTTGTTGTTATTTGAGCTAATTTTTATTGTTATTATGTAAGCCATTTTTTTGGGGTTTAAGACTTTAAGGTGTTAAGAATTATGTTTGGGAGGGCAAAATTATTTTTGGTGAAATGTTAATGTCCACAATATTTTCACAACAAATTTTATTTGACAAATTGTTATTGGTAGATAGAAAAATATGCTATGATTTTTAAGTTAGGATGTTCAAAAATTTTATTAGAGTAATCAAGATAAATTAGTTTAGCATATAAATATTTTTTTGCAAGTCAGAGTGGTGGTCTTGTGACCACCCTCACATATACGTAGAACCGCCAGTGAGGGCTGTTATAAAGTTGAGGCAGCTGATAAATGCTGATTAGTTCAAGCTTAGAGATACACATGTGGGCAAGTGGGCTCGATTTGAGTGGGCCTGAAACCTTTTATTTTGGTGGGGGGGGGGGGTTGAGATTTTTGTTTTGTTTTAATTGGATCGGGTCAGTTAAAGAAGTGTTTTGGGTTGGATTGTGGGTTATTAATAAAGAAGAAAGAACCACACTAGGCCTAAAACTACTTCCTTAAGGGGAAAAAAAATCTTTAGCTTAAGAAATTAGATATGAGAGATCTACAAGTTATATTGTACATTTTTTCTTTCTTAGAATGGAAAAAAAAAAAAAAACTAATTAAAGACTACAATCTACAACTTTGGTAATATAAACTAATTAAAGAAATTAGATATGTGAATCTTCCTTTCTCTATTTCTTATATCAAACAATATATATCATGGTATCTCAAATTGAGTTAATTAAGTGATGTATCTGGATGCCTTGATTTCTCAGTGTAAATAGAGTGAAAATTGGCACTTGGTGATATTGGGGTAATGTTTGTGGGGATGATTAAATCTAGCGCATACATTTACAAAAAGAAATCAGCTTGTTGTGCATTCCATTGGTTCCTTCCTTTTCATTTTTCCAACTTGCAGTATCTACATATGATGTGTAGTATCTGTGTTATTTTGTCAATAACAAAGTAATTTCTGTATTTCCTCCTTATCTATTTAGTATCTTGGTGTTCTTAATTAAGTAAGTCTACAACATAGTATACTAACAATCATGTAAGAACCACGTTATGATATGTACTTTACAGGCTAACATTTCCACTATAATTAAGAAACACCTGTAGTAGTTCTTGAATTTATTCTACATTGGTCTAGACATTATTATAACTAGAAAAAAGAAAAAACTTTCTTTAATCCTTTGGCTTCAGTTCTCCAAAAGTCCTAGCTGAGCTGCTATCAAAGTGAACAATTATTCAATATTGGGACTAGTCTCCATAATTCAAGTTGATTGTAGTTCCAGTTGAGAATTAATCTGCAAACATTTTCATTAAACATTATGATTCTGATAATGGTATTTTGAAGATACATTCATTAAGCTACATCTACATATTGTGTAGTATCTAATTCTAAGTTAGCACACAAAATTATAGAAGGAAGAAAATGTGAATAGAACAATTGATAATTTAATCCCTAAACCAAAATATCTAGTCTACCACGTTTATGCTTATAATTTTATAACCCAACTTGGGCACAAACTAACTCAGTTTCTACTACCTTCTTAATATCACTTGATCAGTCGTTCGCCTAATATAGATCCAGAACAATTGGCCCATTAGCGCATTCAGTTTCAGTGTTTTGCTTCGATTGGCCCATTAGCATATTTGCCCCTTCCTTGCAATACGATTATGATCTGAATATATAACACTACAATAAAATATTCTATAATGGCACAATAGTCACACAAAGATGTGCATTACTATCACGCACGCAAACACTATATATTGTCGATCTGCTTAGTCCAACCTACTTTCACATTGATTATTTGATAGGTATTGACTAATGTAATTGCTATAAATGACTAAGATTTAAAGTTGTAAAAAGAAACTTTAAATCTCAACCATTAAATAAAAAATTGAGAAAAAGTAAAAAAAAAAAAAAAAAGTAAGATTAGTAAAAAAAATGTTGTGAGAGAGAGAGAAGGTTAATTGCACCGGATCTCAATCTATTTGATAACTAAGAAGGAAAGATTAGAATCTTAAATGTTTTCGTTGAAATTCCAAAAAGTATAAAAAAGTTGAATTACAAGACTCTTAGGACTTGACAAGTAGGAGAACTTTTGTTTTTGTTTTCAAATTAATATAAAAACAATTTTCAAAAAATTGAACTTGAAACTAGTTTTCAGATAATAATTATTTATATTATACGTATTCGGCTCCTACTTTTAAGAACAATTTTCAAAATACTAAAACATAAAAACAAAAAATAATTGTTTGGGTGACTATTTCTATTTTTGAGATTTGAAAAAATATATATTTAAAATAAAAAACTAGTAGAATCGGTAGATTACTTTTTTTTTTTTTTTGTGGATAGTAATAATGGAATAAATCTCATCATGTACTTTTTTAGAAAAAAAATTATGATAAGTTTTAAATTTGAAGTGTGAGAATTCTTTTTATGATAAAGATATGCTCCTTAATTTACGACATAAAAGAGTTTGAATAAATATGTAAGGCCTATTTTTTTCAATTTATTTACAACTATGTCATTAAAAACATTTTTTGTATCCTGAAAACACCCCTTTAGCCGTTTTCAAAATCCTATTCTAAACTAAGAAAATAGGATACAGTTTTTTGAAAACTTTATTTAGTAAATATTAGCCAAATAATAAATTCAAGTGTGGAACCCACCATTTTATGAATTACAAAACAAAAAATTATATTAAAATACTCTTACCAAGCTGAGCTACACATTAGGTGTATTGTGGACACTGTTCGTGTGCTTTAATTTATATATATATATATATATATATATATATATATATATATATATATATATATAAAACTAAAAAATCAATTTAATATAGTATTAAATTAAACATCCTTCTTCACCGCTCACGTTGTAGACTTTGTCAATTGCTTTGAACTTCTGCGTTCGACACTACTACAACGACAACTATATATATTTTAGGTTGATTCGGTGGGGAGGTGGATCAGAAATGGGTTTAAATAATTTGGTGATTGGTTTGGGTGGTATCTAGTACTTGACTATTAAAAAAAATGGAATTCAACGAATTATATCTACGTTACAACGCGTAGTCAACTTCTAGCCTTTTATTTAGGCAATATGTTAAGAGTGGCCTATGCAATGCACGTCCCAGTGATTGATATTTATTTCAAATGGAATTAACTTCTCTAATTCTATACGTTCATACATCTCTTTTCACAGTTCCCATTAAATTGTCAAATTTTCCCTTTTCATCAGGTATGGTGAGTTCATCAGTCATTGGATTTTAATTTTAACAGAAGCTTAGGGTGGATTGAATACTAAAATGGACAAGTTTAAGAGTGCTTGTTGCTTCAAACCTAGCTGGAAATACGAATAAGATATGCAGCAACAATTAGAAATGGAAAAGAAATTATCCCATTCCTTACCAAATTAAATCTTTCCACACAGATTAAGTGTTATTTTCTTGGAATTTATTTGCAATATGGTTGGCATATTTTTAGTTTTCTCTCTAATTGTCATTTTTTTAAACTCTCAAACAGTGTTTCGGTAGGTTTTAGTGAATGAAGAGCCTAACTTCTTGTTAGAGCTGACTACAGAGTACTCCCTGATTTCCTTGATAGCTTAATTTCATCGTAAATAAGATAATTTCATGATGAATGTTATTTATTTGCCTCTTAAACTATAACCTGTTTACCTACATAACATTCATAAAGCATCTGACATGATGCAAATATGTTGATGTGAAACTCTAACAGCAAAGTGGTTGTTGCAAATATCTTGTCTATTTTCCTTTTCATCATTGTTATGATTCATATTCAACTGACTTGCTGATTTGCAGGGAAATTACATGATTTCCAATGAGATTGCTTGTAAGACTTCCATGAACAATGTTTGCTTGGTGAGTGCATTCAGTTCATTAGCATGGCATTGCTTTCATCTTTTAAAACGCCTTACATTCTCAAAGATGCTTAGCATATGACATAATCTAGTAATGGACAATTAGAGTTATGAAACCTATGACATATCACATGAATCCAGCACCTTTTTGTCTCAAGCACAGGAACTCATTAGCACGTTCTGTGAGAGCAGTTTTTCAAAAATCATGGGAAAAATACACTTCTGAGCTCGAATAGATGTTGAAGTACTTTCATATTTTCTTTTAAGATTTACATTCAGTCTCAACCAAATAACAAGTGCACTAGTCTTTTACCACCGGGAAGTTTTCCCCTGATCAGTCTTTTTGTGTTTTTTCTTTAAAAGCTTTTTGGCTTGCTGTGCTGGAGATTTTATTGGCTCTCCCTAGGTGGTAGTTTCGCTCACTTTTAGATGTCAGTTTCTAAAATGGATTGTTTATCTTAGAATTTTTTCATTGGTTGTTAAATATGTCATTTATGCTCTCTAGATTGTGCTGATGAAGAAGCAATTCTTGCTTAACCTTGGTTGATTACTTGAAAGTCTAAAATTAAAATCTAGGCCTGTACTGATTAATTTTGGTTAATTACAAATTTGCAATATTGTTTTATTCACCCACAAAATTTTCAAAATATTTCTTAAGATAATCTTGTTAAAATGGTTTAGATGAAGTTCCATCTTATTTGGTTTTAGCATTGCTAATGTGTTAGAATTATTTCTACTTCCTAAGACCTAAAATTTCATCACATTTGCAATGAGCTAACCTTACTTGAATATGTTTCTTGTTAGGCACTGGTCAACTAAGAATTTTCAACATGTTTTTTAAGGTTAACTCTGTTAAACAATTTCATTTGTCTTTCATCCAGTAATTTGATAAAAGAGATCATATTAAGTTTTGTCCTAACTAATGGCAGGTTACTCTTCGATGACTATGAAATTGGTGGAAGTGGATCAGAAATGGATCTAAATAATTTGGTGATTGGTTTGTGTTGTATCTAGTACTTGATTATTGGCTTCTCAATTATCAGCCTGCTAGTTGATCAACTTGATCTTATCCACGCACAAAAAGAAGTTATAGATTATTCATTATTAGTGTCAACTATCTAACACCCAATTACCAAATTATTTAAACGACAGACCCTTTCTTGTCCACCACTACCAAATTACCCTCAATAGTTGTTGTTCTGTTGTTGTGCTTAATCTGACTGTATTTTTGTTTAAAAAAAAAAAATCAATTTCTTGTTTGTATTGTAAAATTTTGGCAAATTACAAAACGCCTCTGAAATTTGGGTCTATTAGAGCATCAGCATCGGTTGTGGTATATCCCAAATTTAAGGCTCTTTTCCCATTTAATCCCATTTAGGCCCAGCACCGGTTGTGGTAAACTACAACTATTGTAAAAAAAAAAAAATACAATTGAGCTACAATGCGGTTCTAAATGTAGAACCGCATTGTAGCTCAAATTGTATAAATTTTAATATATTTTATTCATGCATATATTCTTTTCTCTCTCTTTCTCTCTCCGTCTTCCATCTCTTCTCTCTCCCTTGTTCTTGGTCTGCCCTCTCTAGATTGGCGTGGTGGGTTTCTAGATCGGTGAGTTCAGCGATGGTGAGTCTCTGCGTTTTTCCTTCTCCGGAAACTCTCTCTCTCTTTCATTTTTCCTTGTCTGCGTGGGTCAACAAAATCAACTTCCTTTAAGCTTTCCAACGGCGAATCTGCTTCCTTTGAGCTTCAACAAATCGAGCTACCCAGCGATGAATTAAGCAATTCGATTTTCATAAATTTTTGTTGTGTTTGTGAGTGAAGATTGTGTGGCTTCACAGTGGTTAGCGATGGAGATCGCAGTGGGTTAGTGTTGGGTTGCGTGGGTTGTGTGGGTCAAGTGAGTTGTGTGGGTCTGGTGGTGCAGCGACGTGGGTTTGCTGGTGATGGCTCTGATGGATTGTTGTGTAGGTTTACTGGTGATGGCTCAGATGGGTTGCTGTGTTTTTTTTTTTTTTTTTTTTTTTTTTTTTTTTTTTTTTTTGTTGACGGTAGATTATGGGTTGCCGGTGGTGAAGGTGGTGTCAGGTGTCTGTAGTGCAGCGGTGGTGGTGATTGTGGTTTTTGAATAGAAAGAAAGAGAGAGAATAAATAATGTGTTGTATTGTAAATGAGGGTGATTGTGGGATATATTATTTTATTGTGTAAAAATATTATTTTAATGAGTAGGATAGGAAAATAAAAGTTGGGATGCTAGAAGTATTGTAAAATTGTATTGTATAATTGATAAAGTGGCTTCTTGGATGGTAAAATATGATAGAATTGAGATAAACCAATGCTGATGCTCTTATTATTGTACTACAAAACTCTGTGGTTTTAGAAATTGTAAATTTGACCCCTACCTTTCGTTGGATTGAGATTGCATGTGCAGTTGCTCTTATTGGTTGTGATTTGAAAATTAACAACTCTTGAATAAATAAATAAAAGTTAAAAACAAAATTAAAAAGTGGAGAAGTAAATAAATAAATAAAAAATAAATGTTAACTTATTTTCATTAACCAATACTCTAATGGTATTGGTTAATGAAAATATTTTTTAAAATTTTTTATAGAAAAAGAAAAAAGAAAAAAAATAACTTTTTTTTACAGCTTTTATAAATTCTATCAAAATTTTTCTAAAATAATCCATTAACAAATATTCTAAAAATTGGCGTTAATCGAACCTAAAAAAAAATTGTGATTATAATAATAAGACTAATTAAACCTCCTGTAATTATAACCACATAGGACATTATAAAAGAAGTTATAAACTGTTCCACCCACGAGAGTTACATTACACCATGTCTTAGAGGATTCTCATTAAGAGTGCTAAAAATGCTAAATGCTATTTTTTAGCATTTTTAGCACCTTAATTCATAAAAACACACATCCATCAAACATTCTAAATCCTAAAACATTTAGCACGAAGCTACAGTGGGCTTGTATATCAATACAAGCTCACTGTAGCTGAATTGTAAAAGAAAAAATGGTTTTTTATTCATCACCAACGGATCTATTTCCATTTCTATTTCTCTTTCCTATCACTCCTCTCTTCCCTTTTCTCTCTTCTCTGTCCCATGGTTTGGCGTGGTCTGATGGTCAAGGTCATGGTTTGATGGGTTTGGGTCCGATTGGATGGTCCGATGGTCGTGGGTGGCAACTGTGATGGTTCGATGGTCGGCGATTGTGGTCCGATGGGCATAGGTCGTGGGTCCGACGGTCCACTAGTCGTGGCGGAAGTTCGGCGTGGGTCGTAAGCCACCGATCTACTGGTTTTGAGTGTGTGTGATGGGTTTTGGTTCACCGATCTAGTTTTGCTTCCTGTGGGTTTTGGTTCACTGATTTGCTGGTGGCGGCGGCGATGGAGGTTTTTTTTTTTTTGTGCTGTGGTTTTGGTTCGGCATGGATTGTGGGTCACCAATCCTGGGTTTGTAAGTGTGATGGGTTTTGGTTGTTTGCTGGTTCGGTGTGGGTTTGCTGGTTGTTTTTGTGGTGGTTGGTTGTGATTTTGGTGGATGGTTGTGGTTGTAGTGGTGGGGTGTGGTTGCTACAATGGTGGTTATGGCAAGTGGAGCGGTGGTGGAGGAGGGGTTGGCTGGTTGCTATTGTTTTTGGTGTGGATGATTTAATATTATTTTAATGAGTAATTTATATTATTTGAATGAAATGGTAAAAAATATAGAAGCTTTGATGCTTGATGTATCTTAAAGTGGGATGGTATAATCAATAAAGTAAGTTTTTAAAGGGTTAAATGTTAAAATTTTTAAAATTCTTGATGGGAATGCTCTTAGATCCATAAGTCTCGCATGCCAAATACGAAATATCCATGTCGAGTACATATATGATATATTTTTATAATCGTGGAGTGAATGTATGATATTATTATTATTATTATTATTATTATTATTTTAAATTTTTTGAGAAAGATGTATGATATTACTTGGTTACATTAAAAAAATAAAATAAAATAAGATTACAATAAAATATTCTATAACTTCCCAACTGTCAGTCACATAGCGTTATACCCCACAAACATGTGTATTACTATCGACCCACCCAAACACTCGTATATATCGGTCGATAGTCCAACCTCCTTTCACAGAGATTGTTCTCTTCTTACTCTCTTCGTAAAGATATAATAGCATTCATTCAATTCCAACTAAGAAATGGTGGAAGGAGGTTTGTTTAGTGTTGCTAAGGGAATCACATATAAAGCGAGCGACCTCTTAGCCCAAGAGATTGTACTGCTCTGGAATCTCAAAGACGATATGGAAAAGCTCAGCGACACAGTTTTGACAATCAGTGCTGTGATTCAAGATGCAGAGGAGAAGCAGCAGCACAACAATCAAGTTAGATTGTGGCTGAAAAGGCTGAACGATGCACTTTTTGAAGCGGACGACTTGCTGGATGACATCTCCACTAAAGCTTTACAACGGGAAGTGATGACACGGAATAAGAAAGCAAAAGAGGTACGCATCTTCTTTGCCAAATCCAACCAGCTTGTATATGGTCTTAAAATGGGTCATAAGGTTAAGGGAATCAGGGAGAGGCTAGATGGCATAAAAAAGGATAGGGAGTTCCACTTAGATGAACGTCCTGTAGAGACACAAGTGGGGGATTATAGGGTGAGAGAAACTCATTCTTTTATACGTACTGAAGATGGCATTGGAAGAGATTATAAGAATTCTTTTGGATACCAATGTTGAAGACAATGTTTTGATCCTTCCTATAGTTGGGCTTGGAGGATTGGGAAAGACCACATTAGCTCAGCTTGTATTCAATGATGAAAAAATCCAAAACCATTTTGAGCAAGAGCTTTGGGTGTGTGTCTGATGACTTTGAAGTAAAAATTATTGTTAAGAAAATTTTAGAGTGCGCAAAAAATAATAAACCAGAATGCCTTGAACTGAACGCATTGATTAATGAGCTTAATAAAGAAATTGATGGAAAGAGATACCTACTTGCGTTGGATGATGTATGGAATGAGGATCCTCACAAATGGTTTGAACTAAAAAAAACTTTTAATGGTTGGGGCAAGAGGTAGTAGGATATTAGTGACTACACGCATTAATATAGTGGCAGAAACTACCTAAACAATTCAACCATACATGTTAAAGGGTCTAGATGATGAAAAGTCTTGGTCTTTGTTTAAGCGGTTTGCATATGCAAAAGGGCAAGATTAAGAGAATTCATTAATCAAGGCAATTGGAATGGAAATCGTTGCGAAGTGTAAAGGAGTCCCTCTTGCTATAAGGATATTAGGAAGCATATTGTACTTTAAAAACCCAGAAAAAGAATGGTTGTCTTTTAAGGTTAATGAACTTTCAAAATTAGCTCAAAAAGAAAATAGTATCCTACCAACACTTAAGTTGAGTTATGATCATTTTCTGTCATATTTGAAGCAGTGTTTTGCTTATTGTTGTTTATTTTCAAAGGATTACAAAATTCATAAAACAACATTGATTAAAAAGTGGATGGTTCAAGGGTTCATTAGGCCTTCAAGTCCAGACCAATGCTTGGAAGATATTGATCATGAGTATTTTATGGATTTGCTTTGGAGATCATTCTTTCAAGAAGTTGAGGAAAATGAGAGAGGTAATATACTACAATTATAAATGCATGATCTTGCAAAATCAATAACAGCATTTGATGGTATCACTTTTTATTCAAAAGGGGAAGATATTCATTAAAAAACACGTCATCTATCATTTGATAGAACGTTTCTCTTATCATCAAGAATTCCAATCTCATTGTATAAAGCAAGCAGGATAAGAATATTTCATTTGCCAAGTGAATCAAGATACAAATATGCAGGCTTAGATGAGTCAACTTGTAATGCAATTGTTTCAAGTTTTAAATTCATACGCTTGTTGGATCTACATAAAATGAATATTGAAACAATTCTAAATTCTATCGGGAAGTTGTGGCATTTAAGGTATCTCGATCAATCCAATAATCCCATCGAGCTACTTCCTAATTCCATCACAAGATTACATAATTTGCAAACACTAAGACTCTTTGAATGTCCAATTAAACAATTGCCCAAAGATATTAACAAATTAGTCAACCTCAAGTATCTTGAGATGAATAAATGTTGACATTTGACTCATGTGCCACGTGGACTAGGGCAATTAGCTAAGCTACAGATATTGTCAAAACTTATGATGAGTTAGAGTAGCTGTTTAGATTTCAGGCGTCACGGTGGATGAAGGAACTCAACGGGCTAACCAAGCTGAGAGGAACACTAAAGATTAAGGGATTGAGACACAGGAAACAATTTGCAACAAAATCTAAGGATTCAAATATGAAAGAGAAAATACATCTTCAAGACTTGACGTTATCATGGATAGAAGAAGACGTGGATGAGTCTAACATTGGGTACAACGAAGAGTCACGTGAAGCCTTGCTCCCACACGGTCCACTTTCAAATCTTTCAACAATTGTGTTTAAAATTCCAAAGTGGGATTTCATTGCTTTCAAATCTTGTAAATTTTTCTTTATATGGCTGTAACAGATGTCAACATCTGCCACCGTTGGATCAATTTCATTCTCTCAAAACTCTCTATCTGTAACCATACCTCTTTGCGGACACTGCCAATTTTGGAATATCCCATCTTATCGAAAAGATGCGAAAGGGAAGCGGGTGAAGAGTGGATTAAGATTGCGCACATCCCACACTTGGACATCAAAAATCCAATTTCTTCTACTTCACTAAATTTCAGATGAAGAACATATTCTTAGGATTTGAAGCTTAATCAAACCTTTTGGGTGCTGCAATTGCTCAACAAGTCAACAAACTCACTGGTAATATCTCTTTTCTTTTTTACTCTTAGATGCTCATAGGATTTTCATTCTTTAATTTATGAATTCCCATATTTGGAAAAAGAATATGTGAATTTTCCCAAATCTATTTCTTCATTCTAGCAAATTACATCTTTGTATCTTGAATTGAGTTGATGAGTTGTTCCGTTTTATATGCTTCATTTCTTGCTATGTAAACAGAGTAAAATTGGGCACAAGATGATATCTGGGTAATATAGTGAGAAGAATAAAATCTGGTGGCCATTCTGCCGGAACTAACTTGTTGTGCAGGTATTGGTTGATTCAATTTCAATTGCTTGTTATATCTAAAGAACTTTTTATTTTTATTTTTTGGCGGTAAATACAACTATATCTACAAATAATGATAGACAGAGGTTTCGTTAGTAATCAACTGATATATACATTGGGAATTCAATAACCAACAAAATGACGGCATTGAATTGATGCTAGTGAAACATCTGTGGCTTTGGTGATTGAATTCCTGATATATATGTTTAAATCAATTACGATATCATGCATTTTGTCATTGCTTGATGTTAGCGAGTTACTACTTTCTTCAACTAGTCTCATTTTAATTTATTTCTCAAACTTAGGTTTGACTGATTCTCTTGAATGAAAGATCATTAGTTCAAGAATAGCTTAAATTCACGTTGAATGACTCCTGGACTTCTCAACCAGCAAGACTTCCCTGAGCAAGGATTACTTGGTGAGTTCTATTACTTCATAAACAAGTATCCTGAAGTTATAATCTAGAGTTAGATAATTAGGAGTATGACACCTGTGAAATATCATATGAATTTGGCACCTTCTATACTTGAGCACAGGAATTTACTACTTGTCAAAAGACTTTTATATTGAATACTAAACAACAATAGCTATCTAACAGAAGAGAATAAATGATTATATTTTCACCTATCGTAAAACAGTCTTGAATTTCATTTCTTGTGGGAGCCCTATCATTCAGTCAGGGGATTTAGCACGTGTCAAGAAGCTTCATTCTATTTATATATGTAAACGATTTTCTGAAATTGGTTTACAAGGTGAAGGCAAGGCCCTGTCTCAATCAAGCTAAATGAGAAAGATCAATGCTTTTAAACGTGCACTACCTTTCTGTATGATTCTCTTGAATGATGGTGAGCCCTCTGTCTCTCTCTCATCTGTTGATTGTGGAGATTTTATTTTTGGGTTGATGTAATTTTTATTTATTTTTGAGATTGAAGCAGGAAGCAATGCAAGGTATCGGAGAGGTGGATTGGCTGCTGATATTTGTGCCCTCACCAGTTAGGATTGTCCAAAGATTTGTAGATACTGGGAATCCATCAGTGTCCCATCTTACCACAAAGATGCAAAAGGAAGTATGTGAGGATTTCCATTGGATTTTGTTGCATCCTAGAGTTGGATGGGGATCCATTTCAGTGGTAAGAAAACTTATTTCTACATATCATTGTTTTTTCCCTATACTTGATAGAAATCAAAATCAAAATTTCTTCTTTGTTCTCTCCAAGAAATGGAGCTTAATGAAAACTTTTTGGTTTCAACAACTTAATGGTATTAGCATTTTTGTTCTCTACAACTCAACAAAATATGTGAATTTTTCTTCATCTATTTCTTATTTGTATCATGGTATCTCAAACTGAGTTGATTAGGTGGTGTATCGGGATGCCATATTGCCATGGTTTCTCACTGTGTAAATAGTGTCAAAATTGGCACTTGGTGATATTGTGGTAATGTTTATGGGGAAGGAGTAAATCTAGCGTATATATTTACAGTACAATATTAGCTTCTTGTGCCGTATTTGTGTTTATACATATAAATCTATGTTTATTCCTATTTCGTGTTGTGCATTATCTACAATTGATGATGACAACCATGACAAAAATTCACAAAATTTAAGTTAAGGTTCTAAGAACTATTTTGTCAATAACAGAGTAATTTCTGCATTTCCTCCTTATTTTGTTTAGTATCTTGGTGTTAATTGAAAAGAAAGGTGCTACACTTGGTGTTCTAGAACTTCACAATTTTAGGGGTGGATTTCACTTGGTGCTGCACTTGGAGTTGATTTCACTTTTTAAAATGAATCAATCATCCTTAATTGGAAAAATCAAAGTACCATATTTGTCTAACTATATAAATTTTAAATTGCAGGCTGCCTTGGGTTAAGATCCTAAGCTGATGTTAATGCTCAAATCCTCAAAGTGGTACCCAAACAAAGGAACGATTAATTTTCCTGATGATTGCCTTTCAGTTATTGTATACTCCTACTGGTTAGATGTTACGAAGGTAATAAAATACAAGTTTTTAGTTCACAAAAAAGAAATAGTGTTTTATTTTACCTCACTAGTGTTGTTGTGACAAAAACGGTTAGGGGAGGAAGAGTTTTCTTTTTGGATATGCTTCGTAATACTCATTATAGTTTATTACAAAACTAGATATCCAGTATGTGTTGATTACTGTTATTGTCAACACAGACTTAATATCAACTATTCTGTCTATAAGCATTAGTATCAGAACCAGATGCATCATTTCATTGTGTAGCTGCAGACTTTGATCGTGCTGATTTATATAGGCAGCTCTCCATAACAATTTCTGCCATCTCTTAAATTTTGTGATACTTTGATTTAGAGAAGAATTCAAATAATTTGAATAAAGGAGCTAGTGACCTCATCAAATTTTAGAAAGCATGACCCTTGCATTAAAATATGATCTATGTAAGGTAAGTTTGATTTTCTTTGCAAGAATCAGCCATGGATGTAAATCTCATTTTCTTGCTTTTCATCATCATGAACAACTTGTACTCTTCCTTATTTTTTTTCATTAATAATAGTTCTTTGATTACCTATAAAAAAATAATAATAAAAAAAAGGATGTAGGTCACATACAGTATCATAAATTCCTAACTTCCCCCTCTAGATCCTTTTTGTCATTTGACTCTTCCTTTACCTCTTCATGACCTATTCTGACTGAATTTTCATAGTATCATCTTTAGCTAGTACACTTTAGCTTTACCTATTGGGGCGAATGGACAACCAGTTTTTTTCCCGTTTATTTTTTTGGGGTGTGACGAGAGGGTTTGGAACTTGGAAGGAGGGAGAAAGAAAGAAAAATGATTTTTGGTAGAGAACACAAAAATCTCATTGTATTCTTTCTTGAGATGAGGAATTTAATTCCATGCATACCAGTCTAGCTTTATCTTAATTTTTCCCTTTCATCAAGTATGGTGAGTTTATTGGTTACTGGGTTTCAGAAGAAGCCTGAGGAGTATTGAATACTGAAGCCAACAAGCATAAGAGTGCATGTTTCTTCAAACCTAGCCGATAATAAGATTATGCAACAAACTATTAGTAAAGGAACAGTAACTATCTCATTTATTACCAAATTTAATCTTTTCTCATAAATTAGGTTTCATTTTTAGGAAAAATTTTTGCAATATGGTTGGCATATTATTAGTTTCCTCTCTTATTCTCTTGTTATTTCACTCTCAAATAGAGCTTTGGTAGGTTCTAATGAATGAAGAGCATAGATTGTTGTTAGAGCAGACTGCAGAGTACTCCCTGATTTCATAGATAGCTTAATTTCATGGTAAATGATTCTTGGACTTTTCACCACTTGTGACGTTTGTTAGTCATTAATATTATTTTTTGTGGGTTTCAAATAATAACCTTTATTCCTACATAACAGTTTCATAAAGCTTCTGATATAAATTGATTAGAAGAACTATCAAGAAAAATATTTTAATCTGGACTAAAGATGCAATTAGTTACTACAACAGGTTTTGATATTATATTATTTTCTCTCTTTGTATGAGGTCCAGACATGATGCATATATGTTGATGAGAAAGCTATTTGATCTTGCTCTAATAGCAAAGTGGTAGATACAACTTACTAAAGAAAATAAGAAATTAGCATTATAATGATTCATGTTCAACTGACTAGCTGATTTGCAAGGAAAATATGTGATTTTCCAGTGAGATGGTTCCTAAGACTTTCCATGAACAATGATTGCTTGGTGAATGCATTCAGTTCATTAGCATGCATTTACTTTTATCTTTGAAATTGCCTTACATTCTTAAGGATGCTTGGAATATAGAATTATCCAGCAGTGGACAATTAGAGTTATGACACCTATGACATATCACTTGAATCTAGCACCTTCTAGTCTCAATAACAGGAATTCATTAGTTTTCACATCGCTTTAAATGGAATGCTAAATAATCACTTGCTTAATGGCTTCCAGTTGTCTACTCTTGAACTAGAATTTGCTGTCTTTATGAGTGGACTACTGGTATTGGCTGAGCTACCGTTCCTTCTCCTTTTTAGACTTTGTTGATTATTTACATTTTAGCTTGTAATTCTTTAGAGGTTTTCTTTGGTTTCTGCTTGTATGGGTAGAGGTCCGCACTTTTTAATAATTATTAATCCAAAAAAAAAAAAAGATTTCTAAATAACTATAGCTATAAAAAAATAAAAGACCACAAATGAGCACTGTTCCAACTGTTTGGGTCCGAAAGGAAGATTATGAATACATTATTGTTACTAATTAGACCTCCTCTCTTCATGTTGCTCGTATTAACTTTGCATTTATGTTCACTTTCTTGGTAGTGATTCTTGTATCGGCGAGTATTGGAATTGAGCACATGTTCTAGAAGTTTCATTCTATGAATGAAGTTAGATATATCAAAACTTTTCAGGATAGAAATTTACATTCATGGTGAAGGTGGCCCTAATTCATCTAAATGAGGCTCCTAGTTTTCTACCTGATTCTTATTTGAAATCTGTTCTTACTATAAATTATGAAATGTTCCCAGTAGGTCAGATAAAATTTCTGCACAATGACTACAAAGATTTCCCATGTCAATATTCTATGGTAGCAGCTTTTCAGAACCCATGAAAAAAAAAAGGCTTCTGAATTCCTATTGTCTCAACTAATTAACAATTGGATTAGAGAGGTTTTTTTCCCACCAAGGAGTTTTCCATTGATCAGGCTATCTGTGTTTTGTGTCTTAAAGATTTTTGGCTTGTAGTTACCAAAGATTTTATTGGTCCTCCTCAGTGGTTAGTTTCTCTCACATTTAGACATCCATTTCTAATATGGATTGTTTATTTTAGAAATTTTTGATTGGCTGATAAACATTGAAGTATGCTATCTAGATATTATGACTTGTGAGAAAGAAGTTATTTTCGCTTAATGGTTAAAATTTAAGTATAGGTACTTGCACTCACTAACTTTAGGAAACAAAAGCTTCATATAGCATTCAATTACAAAATTTGCCTCATTGTTTTCTTCACCCACAAGATTTTCAAAATATTCCTAAAGATAATCACCATATGAATGTTTGGGAAATTCCATTTTATTTGTTTTTAGCATTGATTATGTGTTTGAAACTTTGAATTTTTTCTTCTTTCAAGAGAGTGTAAAATTCAATGCGTGCAATTAGCTAACCTTATTTGAATGTGTTTCTTGTTAGGCACTGATCAACTCAGAATTTTCAACATGTTAATTGGATTTAACACAGTTAAACAATTTCTTTTGTCATTCATCCAATAATTTGAGAACAGATGATCATATTAAGTTTTGTCATAACTAATGCTAGGTTACTTTTTTTTGCAGATTAGATGACAAGAGCAACAACTATCATGTCATAGCACTATGAAGTCCACCACCTTGGAGGTCTTGTGCTTTTGTGCAGTAGAGAGGAAAATAAGGGTAAGTGGATATAATAAAATAGCAAAATCAATTTTTGATTTCGTATTTGGGTGACTGTGTCTACATAACTTGCAACTTGTCTTATGTGAGTTCTGTGTCTAGCAAGAGAATTACCAACTAGGTGATGAATGAAGCAATTGAAGGTGTTCTTGTTTGTTCTATGTAGTTGAAGACTCAATAACCAACGACTAGAAGAGCTACCCTCTGACTCCTTGTTAGAGATGATGGCTAATATTCTGAATAAGTGTGTGAGCACAACAATTTCAATGTAATTTTAGCAGGGGTTATATCAAAATGTTGTAAATCCTATTTTTCATATAGTGAAACTATTAGCCACTCACTCAAGTGGATGTAGGCACATCCACTGCCGAACAACGTAAATCTTTGTACTATTCTTCTTTTCCTTTTTCTATCTATCTCCACTAAAATTGTGTAAACAATAATCTTCAATGCTCCTATATTACTGGCCTGCTGAGACATCATAAGTTATCAATGATCTTTCTGTTGACTTCTATGCAAGAAATAAAGATAACAAAATTGAAGATACAACAAGACTCAGAGGGATATTCTTAAGTTAGGAATCCAAGCACCAATGGAAGAGGATCATAAAAATTACAAAATGATTTCTTTTACTAATCTTTCTTGACTCGTCTTGAAAGGTTGAGTATCCCCTTTTCTTTTCTTTTTTGGTTATTTCAACGGGAATTGAATTTGTAAACTTTTTTGTTTCTTTCTTCTTTTCTTCCCCATTTCTTTGGCAGTATTTTGCAATTTTAAGTATGTTAAATGTTGCAGTGAGCTATGCCATGAGTATTTCATAGGTTGGTGGAATCTTCTTTAGATTTTTTTATTTGTTTGTTTATAATTCAATGGCTGGGATGAGAGAATTGGAACTTGGACGTTGCTTTTGGAAAAATTAGGAAGTGTACATTAAAGTTAAAAGACTCTTGGCATATATCTTTAGTTTAAAATGTCTGTAATTCAGTAATTCCTTTTATTTTATTTTTTCCGGTTAATTCATTATCCATATGTACTTGGTTGAAAAGAATGTGTAAATCAAGTTTCATGTGAGTATTTTTTTTATGAAATATATTAATATAATCTCTGCAAATCATAGATTTATGCATTTGATAATTTGTCTTGCGAAAAAATTGGAGATCAATATCTTGGCCGCGTACTTATTAATAGTTAGCTCCACTTACTGAACAAATTCTAAATTGCCAAAGTATCTTTATGATTAAAATTTATACTTAATATATATTAGAAGAAAAGTTGTAGTTAACATCTAATTGTCAGATGCGTTTTTCATACCCGTTTCTATTTGGTGGGGAAACACAATAACTTTGCACTAAAAGCTCTAAAATTGAGTCAATTGATTTCATTTGTAGTTTCTCAAAAAAAAAAAAAAGATTTCATTTGTAAACGCTGATTAGTTCAAGGTCTAGAGACACAATGTGCCCTTCTTGCCACCATCCTAGTTTAGAAAATTTTTATGCCTTGCGAAGGATTGATTTTTAATATATGACTAGTAGGTATCGTTGTCATCATTGTATGTTCCTCGATTACTTCAGGTGAAACAGCTGCAACTATTTTGAAGATACATCCATTAAACAACATCCACATGTTGTGTGGTATCTTATTCGAAATTAACACCCAAAATTATAGAAATAAGAAAATGTGAATAGCACAATTCATAATTTAATCCCTAATCCAAATGGCAAGTGACTGAAACTTGTGCTCGGGATCCACTGAGGCCATTCAATCAATGGCGCATAGGCCTATCAGTGCATTCACTGGATTACTTGGATTGGCCATTCTAATTGTCAAATGCATTTTTCTTACCTGTTTCTATTTGGTGGGGAAACACAATTTTCTTCCTTGAACTTTGCACTAAAAGCTCTAAAATTGAGTCAATTGATTTCAATTGTAAATGTTGATTAGTTCAAGGTCTAGAGATACATTGTGCCATTCTTGCCAAGAAAAGGCACCATCCTAGCTTAAGAAATCTTTATGTCTTGCCGAGGACTGATTTGTGCTTTGATTTTTGATATCTGACTAGTAGATATTGTTGTTATCATAGTATGTTCCGCGATTACTTCAAGTGAAACAAATGCAACTATTTTGAAGATACATCCATAAAACTACATCCACATATTGTGTGGTATCTTATTCTAAATTAACACAAAAAACAAATATATAGAAATAAGAAAACGTGAATAGCACAATTGATAATTTGGTCCCTAAAATGGCAATTGACGGAAACTTGTGTTCGGGATCCACTGAGGCTAGTCTGCCAGACCATTCAAAACAACGGCCCATAGGCCTATTAGTGCATTCACTGGATTACTTGGATTGGCCCATTAGCCCTTCTCTTGAACGATGGTGGGCACTCTTTCACTCTCTCAACTTTTGATTGTGGATATTTAGTTGGCTCGATTTAATTTTATTTATTTATTTACATATCATTGGTTTTTTCCCTGTTCTTGATAGAAATCGAAGTCCAAATTTCTTCATTGTTCTCTTCAAGAAATATAGAGTTTAATGAAAATATTTTGGCTTCAACGAGTTAACAACTCAATAATTGAATAGGTGATGTATCTGGATTGGCCTTGATTTCTAGCTGTGTATTACAATAGTGTGAAAATTGGCACTTAGTGATATGGGGTAATGATTGTTTAGTATCTTGGTGTTCATTGAAAACAAAAGTGCATCACTTGGACTTGACTTCTCCTTTCAAATCAATCAATAATCCATAATTAGATGGAAATTAATCTCTCTCTCTTAATCAAAGAAGCCAAGAGCAACGTTGCAATAGCTCCAACTTTTTGACATAAAGAGATCTGTCATGTGTAGAATTCTGGCATGTCTGACCCACTCAAACTAATTTCAGCTTTACTCATGGAGAGAAATGTTTGTTTCTTTTGAAAAAAAATGAGAAATGTCGGCCCTTAGATATGACAAGTGAATATGAAAGCAAGAAACTGTTATAACAGCGGCCATTGCTTTAAGCTTCAATAATGCAGAGAAACACTTTCCCCATTGTTTGCTTTCGATGCAGAGGGACCCTACCGCCCTAGGGTCTAAGGACGAGAAATTATTAGTCCACTGCTATAGATTTGAAGCCTCTGGTTAGTCAAGTTTGGTATTTATGCGCAAGTGGTAAGTATCCACAGACTCGCTAATTTCTTGTGCAGCTGTAAAGTTTAAACAATGCAAACAGTAATGCAAGAAGCCAAGAGCAACGTTATGATAGCTCCAACTTTTTGACATAATGATCTATCATCGGTAGAATCAATGCATGTCTGACTGACTCCATTTTCAGCTTTAGTTGAGGAGACAAATGTTTGTGTCTTTCAAGAAGATAAGGGAAAAAAAAGCTGATGAAAGACTGCAACTTTCATATACAACTGTCATAAGTAAGGGCCACTGCTTTAAGCTTCAATAATGCAGGGAAAACAGTGTCCGCATAGTGTGCTTCTGGAGCATAATGAAATGGTATTTTTTTTTATTTTTTATTTATAGTAGATTTTATTATAAATTTAATAAGTAGATCTCATTATAAATGTGAAAAAAAAAAAGCACTATTTTTCGTGTTCTGAAATTACTTAAGAATTACTCTATTACAAGACTATTGAAGCATAAGAGCATCTCCAACAAAGCTAAAAATTTAGTTTTTTAACTTCACCAAATGTTATTTTATCTTTTTTTTTTTTCACTTTACAAAACATGTTATGTGAATCTATTTTAACTTTTAACACAAGAAAATAATATTAATATTACAATAAAATAATATATCTACCACAATAAAATAATATATTTACTACAATAAACAACAATCACAACCATCTGCAACCACTACCGCTGCCACTATCACCACTGCTACCAACTCTTTCACCGCGTTGCCCCCATCACTGCAATGATATTTTTTTACCTATTCAATTTAAAAAAAATAAAAAATTTACCACTTTATTTAAATATCCCTTCTTTATTATTTTTTATTATCTCCTTCTCTTAACTAAGATGATTCAACAAATAATCAAACTTCCATCTTTTTTCTCAACTCAGCAAACTCACGGCCACTTAAACCCCCCACATCACAACCCAGCCATAGCCACCTCCAAATGCCCACCTCCAAATTGTCGAGTAGTTTTTTGTAAAGTAGTTTGAGATAAGATTTTTGTAGTTTTTTAAAATACATGTAAGTAAAAAAGTGTGTAAAAATATGTGTAATATTATTTAAAATGTGAAAATATGAGTTTGAGAGTGGAGACAAACAGGCCCTAAATCTTATTAAGTATAAATTATTGAGAGAAAAGAAAGAATGAGACATCAAGCTAACACTTGTGGATGAGGAGGAACTTTTTTTTTTTTTTTCTAACAACATTAAGCTTCATCAATATGTGTTATTGTCATGCATGGTAGCACGTAGGGTTATAAACGAGTCAAAGATACAAGCATTAAATGCTCATAATAATATTTAGTTTTTATTTCAAATACAAGCCAAACTTGGACTCATCATTGGATGAGATTATATAAAACTTTGGTTCATTTTTGTTGTTGAAAAAGCTTGAATTTGTTTACAAGATAATTGATTAACTCATTCTTTTTTCATGTATATTAAACGTTGCAACTAAATTTTTATACCATTTACATATCCATGCTTATAATTAATAAATTATAGCTGAAAATATATATTATGAGTTTATTAGATGGAATGATTTTAGTTTATGAAAAAATTAATTCATTGACCTTATAATGTCAAAACTTATCAATAAATAGACTATTTCTAATCTCAAGTTTATATAATTTTTTTTTTTTTAATATATTTCTTTGGGGCATAAACACATAAGATTTTAAAAAGCTTTTATTTAACCAAATGTACGTATATTTAATTTTCTATATCTTTAATAAGCCCACATTATACATTTCAAATTGTTGCTAAGTAACTCAAAAAAATGTTATAGCATAACAAAGTTAAAAAAAGTAAAGGTTTAGTAGGTTACTCTTCACATCTTTGCATAGTAGTATTACATAATTTACATCCCCCCTCTCACTTGTTTAAATGCTTACTGTATCTTCCATTCTTCCTTGCACCTCCAATCCACAATCAAAGTGGAAAAAGAAAATTGAATAATTATTTCTTTTAACTCAACAACGAGGTTTTGCCTCAGGTGGTACAAAGAAAAAGAGTGATATTTTAACTTTTACAAACTTTACTATGTATGCCTTTTTTTTTTGGAATAAATATATCAAAATCTAAATCATAAATAAAAAATAAGTAAAAAAAATATTGATTATGTTATTTGTATGAGACCAATTACAGTTATTGACACATGGGTTTGTAAGTCTTTTATAGTAAAATTACTAATTGCATTACGATTTTTCACAAAAAAGAAAAGAAAAAACATGCATAAAATGTTTCATCATATTAAATATAAGGTCTTTATGAAAGATTATCTCCATTAGGAGATTTAAGAGTGCACTGCCTAGAATTTTATGAAAGATTATCTAAGTTTTTAAATTTTTGTGTCAAGTGAATTAATACAACGTAAAAATTGGATTTCAATTAGTATTTAATTTTGCGACATGTGTCCCATCTAATCTAAGTTTTTTTTTTTTTTAATTTTGTAACAAATGACTTAATTTAGTGTAAAAAAAGAGGAGTTCAATATAAGTAAACCATAAAAAAAAAACATAATTTTTGAATGATTTTATATTTATAAACTTTTTTTTGTAGAATTAAAAATAATTCAAGTTTATAAGTCATATATATATATATATATATATATATATATATATATATATATATAGGTAAAGCTGAGAGAAAATATAATTAGATGTCAAATTTGAATTTAATTAGAGTTTAATTTTGCGTCACGTGTCTCATCTAATCAAAATTTTAAAATTTTTGTACCAAGTTAATAAGTTCAGTATAAAAATTGGATTTCAATTAGAGTTTAATTTTATGACAAACATTTCATTTAATCGAAATTTTTTAATTTTTGTGTCAAATGAGTTAATTTAAAGTAGAAAACAAAGAATCCAATATAAATAAATAATAAAATACATAGTCATATATCTAACCCTATATATAAAATTAGAGGAAGAGAGAGTTTAAATGATTTTATATTTATGAGCCTTTTTTTATATAACTAAAAACAATTCAAATTTATAAGGCATCTATATATATATATATATATATATATATATATATATTAATAGGTAAAACTTAGAGAAAATTCAATTAGATTCTACAATTGAAATCCGATTTTGCTCTATGTGTCATAAATTATTTATTTTTAAAGAGAGTTTTATTTCTTAATTTTGGAATCAAATGTGAGACCATATTATAAATATCCATTCAAGTGAGTTATTGTGTACAAAAACCAAAAAGTATAGAATTAATTAACATAAAAATATTTAAAAAAATGAACAATTTACATTTTCTACCTAATAACATTCTTATAAGATTTTTTAAAGAGTTAAAGAAAATTAGAATGACTATTAATAATATTTAAAATATATATGTAAAAATTATACTATACATCTTAATGTGTTTTTTTTTTATATATATCTATGCATATGTATGAGGTTACAAACTAGTTAAAATAACATACTAGAAATTTTCATGATTGAGAATTACTTCTCAAACCAAATTTACTTAACAACAAATGGGAATTCGATTCTAGCGCCAAAACAGAGGGCATATACAGTCCTACCTTTTCTTTTCTTTTCTTTTTTTATCACTACGGTAATACTTTAATCTTTCTTGAGATTAGTTTATAACATTATCTAAATATTTCTTCGATTACTTTCATAAATCATAATGACTCAAGATCTCCTAATATTATGTTGAAACGCAAGTCTCAAGCTCAAAAAATTGGATTTGTATCTTGAGATTAGTTGTATTACGAGATTTAGTTGGAGAGAAAAACTAATGGTGTCTTGCGTGATTTTTTGGATTTTGGTTCCTCTATTAGCTGTTTCCTTTATGAAAATTTATATCAAGAGTGTCAAAATATTTGAAAAATGCTAAAAATAGTACTAATATAATTATAAAATCCTTACAAATTGATATGTTAGTGAATATAGTCAGTGTCATTATCAAAAAAATATAATACTTTTTTGTCACCTCAAATTATAAAATTTATATAATAATAATAGTTAGGTTTTAAAACATTGTTCTTAATTATTTGTTGGACTACACTTCCATGAAACATGTCAGGTCATTTAGAAACGTGACCCTTGCTTAGGAGGTGGTACTTTGCCATTTTAGTCCCCTAAAATTTGTCATTTTTTTTAAAATAAAAAATCTTTAAAAGTGTTTTATAATGTTAAAATTTTGAAATGAAGTTGTTTCAAAGGAGTTAACGAACTTTTTAATGGTGATAGATAAAAGGACTAAAATGCACGATGTTATCAAAATTAATAGCTTAAAATAATAATTTTTAAATTTAATGGACTAAAATGAGAAGTGGTTATAGAATGTAACGTGTATATTTATAAGATAAATTATAAAAAATGGCTAGTTAAAATTATTTTCTTTTAAAGAAATTTTTTTTAGAAACATTAGGTTCTAAGTTCTAAAAATACAAAGGCAGACTTTTTATTAAAATTAAAGGTAAGAACTTCAAAACCCGCTCTATTTGTTTATCTATAACATATTATAAAAGTTTTTGTTAAAGAAAGTTTCAATTTATAGTGTTCGTTTTTTATGATATCTCTTTATTATCAAATCAAAATACCACTTAATTTTTAGTGTAGAAAAAAATTGAACTAACTGAAACCTATAAAAAGTTAAATTTGAAAATTGGTGGATGAATGCTATGATCACATTTACTCATTTTTGAAACATACTACATTAATTCATGGCAAGTTCCTATATTTAATTGGTAAGATATGCGTAAATGATGCTACATGTCAAAAATTTTATTTGTACATGTCAATATGTTTGCAGTAATAGTAGCCTGTGACATATAATTAAAAATTGTACTGCCCTAGGCCCTAGGGATGAGATATTATTAGTCCCCAAAGGACTGACACTCCATATAGTGTTTCATCTGCTTTTGATGCAAGTTGGGAGAAAAAAGCACAGTGTTTTTTTGCGGGTGGGTGGGTGGGGTGGGGTGGGGGGGGGGTGGGGGAGTGGTTTGTCTGCTTTACCATGTAGCTAGCTGTGGCAGTAAATTTTGGTGAGTTGTGAAACAAATTTTACCTTTTTTTTTTTTGTGGCACTATACTTTTTCTCTTAGAAAATAATAAAATTACGACCTATTTAACTAATTCATATTATATATATATATAATAAACATTGCAAAAAAAACTTTTACCCATAAAAAAATCAATGCTAGTAATTAATAAATTATAGTTAAAATTACATTGTCTAAGTTATTAAGATAAAACGATTTTAGTTTATGAAAAATTTGATTCATCGACCTTTTATTGTTTTAAGTAGCCGTGTGGTTTGACATTAAAATCTCACAACATAAGCTAACAACCATTATGATCAATGTTGGAAAGTCAAATCCTCCATTGACCACCTTCTCGTTCACTGCCGGCAGCGCCACTTAGCGGTCTCAATGGCTTGGCTTCCACGGGCTTGTTGGTCCAAATCAAGTTTTGAACAGCCTCAACTTATATAGAAAACACTAAAGTTATTATTAGTCTTACTGCAAAAAGGTTTATAAAATAATATGACATTACATGTGAAACACTAAAGTTACCATTAGTCTTACTGCAAAATGGTTTATAAACTAATATGACATTACATGTGATTAGTGTCGCATCAATATAATAGATAATTTTTTCATTAACTTTTTATTTGGTATTTAGAAGTAGATGATTTTTTTTAAAAAAAAAAGACAACATCTCAATTTATAAGATTTACATAAAATAAAATAATTTAATTTAATTTATAATTTTCATAGTATTATTCTATCATAACATGTTGGACTACACTTCTCAGCTTTATCAAGAAACGTGACCCTTGATTAGGCCAGACTTCTGTGTCTAGCAAGAGAATTACGAACTAGGTGATGAATGAAGCAATTGAAGGTGTTCTTGTTTGTTCTATGTAGTTGAAGACTCAATAACCACCGACTAGAAGAGCTACCCTCGACTCCTTGTTAGAGATGATGGCTAATATTCTGAATAAGTGTGTGAGCACAACAATTTCAATGTAATTTTAGCAGGGGTTATATCAATATGTTGTAAATCCTATTTTTCATATAGTGAAACTATTAGCCACTCGCTCACGTGGATGTAGGCACACCGCCGAACAATGTAAATCTTTGTACTCCTCTTCTTTTCCTTTTTCTATCTATCTCCACTAAAATTGTGTAAACAATAATCTTCAATGCTCCTATATTACTGGCCTGCTTAAATATCATAAATTATCAATGATCTTTCTGTTGACTTCTATGCAAGAAATAAAGATAACAAAATTGAAGATACAACAAGACTCAGAGGGATATTCTTAAGTTAGATAGCACCAATGGAAGAGGATCATAAAAATTACAAAATGATCTCTTTTACTAATCTTTCTTGACTCATCTTGAAAGGTTGAGTATCCCTTCTTTCTTTTTTTTTGGTTATTTCAACGGGAATTGAATTTGTAAATTTTTTTGTTTCTTTCTTCTTTTCTAACCCATTTCTTTGGCAGTATTTTGCAATTTTAAGTATGTTATATGTTGCAGTGAGCTATACCATGAGTATTTCATAGGTTGGTGGTATCTTCTTTAGATTTTTTTTATTTGTTTGTTTATAATTCAATGGCTGGGATGAGAGAATTGGAACTTGGACATTGCTTTTGGAAAAATTAGGAAGTGTCCATTAAAGTTAAAAGACTCTTGGCATATATCTTTAGTTGTATTTTTCCCGGTTAATTCATTATCCATATGTACTTGGTTGAAAAGAATGTGTAAATCTAGTTTCATGTGAGTATTTTTTTTATGAAATATATTAATATAATCTCTGCAAATCATAGATTTATGCATTTGATAATTTGTCTTGCGAAAAAATTGGAGATCAATATCTTGGCCGCGTACTTATTAATAGTTAGCTCCACTTACTGAACAAATTCTAAATTGCCAAAGTATCTTTATGATTAAAATTTATACTTAATATATATATATATATATATATATATATATATATTAGAAGAAAAGTTGTAGTTAACATCTAATTGTCAGATGCGTTTTTCATACCCGTTTCTATTTGGTGGGGAAACACAATAACTTTGCACTAAAAGCCCTAAAATTGAGTCAATTGATTTCATTTGTAGTTTCTCAAAAAAAAAAAAAATTTCATTTGTAAATGCTGATTAGTTCAAGGTCTAGAGACACAATGTGCCCTTCTTGCCACCACCCTACTTTAGAAAATCTTTATGCCTTGCCAAGGATTGATTTTTAATATATGACTAGTAGGTATCGTTGTCATCATTGTATGTTCCTCGATTACTTCAAGTGAAACAGCTGCAACTATTTTGAAGATACATCCATTAAACAGCATCCACATGTTGTGTGGTATCTTATTCGAAATTAACACACAAAATTATAGAGATAAGAAAATGTGAATAGCACAATTCATAATTTAATCCCTAATCCAAATGGCAATTGACTGAAACTTGTGCCCGGGATCCACTGAGGCCATTCAATCAATGGCGCATAGGCCTATTAGTGCATTCACTGGATTATTTGGGTTGGCCCATCAGCACACGCGCTCCTTTCCTTCCAACTTGGATTTCCTTTCTGTACGCTCCTCTTGAATGATGGTGGGCACTCTTTCACTCTCTCAACTTCTGATTGTGGATATTTTTTGGGCTTGATTTAATTTAATTTATTTTTTTACGTATCATTGGTATTTTCCCTGTTCTTGATAGAAATCAAAGACCAAATTTCTTCATTGTTCTCTTCAAGAAATATAGAGTTTAATGAAAATATTTTGGTTTCAACAAGTTAACTGCTCAATAATTGAATAGGTGATATATCTGGATGGCCTTGATTTCTAGCTGTGCATTAGAACAGAGTGAAAATAGGCACTTAGTGATATGGGGGTAATGTTTGTTTAGTATCTTGGTGCTCATTGAAAGCAAAAGTGCATCACTTGGACTTGATTTCTCCTTTCAAATCAATCAATAATCCATAATTAGATGGAAATTAATCAAAGAAGCCAAGAGCAACGTTGTGATAGCTCCAACTTTTTGACATAAAGAGATCTGTCATCTGTAGAATTCTGGCATGGCTAACCCACTCAATTTAATTTCAGCTTTAATCAAGGAGAGAAATGTTTGTTTCTTACGAAAAGATAAGAGAAATGTCGGCCCTTAGATATGACAGTTGAATATGAAAGCAAGTAACTGTTACAGCAGCGGCCATTGCTTTAAGCTTCAATAATGCAGGGAAACACTTTCCCCAATGTTTGCTATCGATGCAGAGGGGCCCTACTGCCCTAGGCTTTAAGGACGAGAAATTATTAGTCCACTGCCATAGATTTGGAGCCTCTGGTTTGTCAAGTTAGGTATGTATGCGCAAGTGGTAAGTATCCATAGACTCGCTAATTTCTTGTGCAGCTGTGAAGTTTAAACAATGCAAACAGTAATGCAAGAAGCCAAGAGCAACGTTATGATAGCTCCAACTTTTTGACATAATGATCTATCATCGGTTGAATCAACGCATGTCTGACTGACTCAATTTTCAGCTTTAGTTGAGGAGACAAATGTTTGTGTCTTTCAAGAAGATAAGGGAAAAAAAAGCTGACGAAAGACTGCAACTTTCATATACAACTGTCATAAGTAAGGGCCACTGCTTTAAGCTTCAATAATGCAGGGAAAACAGTGTCCACATAGTTTGCTTTCGGTGCAGAATATTGCAGAGGGGCCAGGAGGGATACGGGAAAATTTTATGTAGTTTTGGAATATATTGAAATTGTGGTCTCTCTTCTCACATTTATAGTGGACTTTACTATGAATTTAATGAGTAAATTTTATCATAAATTTAATAAACGGACTTCACCATAAATGTGAGAAAAAAAAACACTATTCCTTATGCTCCAAAAATACCTAAAAATTACTCTATTACAAGACTCTTGAAGTATAAGGGCATCTACAGCAGAGCTAAAAATTTAGTTTTTTAACTTCATCAAAAATTATTTTATCTATTTTGTTTATTCACCGGTGTTGATCTATTTTAACTTTTAACACAATAAAATAATATAAATATCACAATAAAATAATATATCTATCACAATAAAATAATATATCTACTACAATAAACAACACAACCACCCATAACTGCTACCACTGCGACTATCGCCGCTACTACCACCTCTTTCACCGCGCTGCTGCAATGATATTGTTTTACCGATTCAATTTTTTCTTTTTTTTTAAATTTACCACTTTATTTAAATATCCCTTCTTTATTATTTTTTTATTATCTCTTTCTCACTCTTCCTCTTGTCTCTTTCTCATTCCCTTTCTCTGAACTAAGATGATCCAACAAATAATCAAACTTCCACTCTTTCTTCTAAACTCAGCAAACTCACGGCCACTTAAACCCCCCACATCACAACCCAGCCATAGCCACCTCTAAATGCCCACCTCCAAATCGTTGAGTAGTTTTTTATAGAGTAATTTGAGATAAAATTTTTATAATTTTTTGAAATACATGTGAGTAAAAAAGTATGTAAAAATATATGTGATATTGTTTAAAATATGAAAATGTAAGTTTGAGAGAGGAGACAAACAGACCCTAAATCTTATTAAGTATAAATTATTGAGAGAAAAGAAAGAATGAGACATCAAGCTAACACTTGTGGAGGAGGAGAAACTTTTTTTTTTTTTTAACAACATTAAGCTTCATCAATATGTGTTATTGTCATGCATGGTAGCACGTAGGGTTATAAACGAGTCAAAGATACAAGGATTAAATGCTCGTGATTATATTTAGTTTTTATTTCAAATACAAGCCAAACTTGGACTCATCATTGGATGAGATTATATAAAACTTTGGTTCATTTTTGTTGTTGAAAAAGCTTGAATTTGTTTACAAGATAATTGATTAACTCATTCTTTTTTCATGTATATTAAACATTGCAACTAAATTTTTATACCATTTACATATCCATGCTTATAATTAATAAATTATAGCTGAAAATATATATTATGAGTTTATTAGATAGAATGATTTTAGTTTATGAAAAAATTAATTCATTGACCTTATAATGTCAAAACTTATCAATAAATAGACTATTTCTAATCTCAAGTTTATATAATTTTTTTTTTATATATTTCTTTGGGGACATCTGGATGGCTGGCTTAATGAACTTGAAACACATATTATAAGAGGTCCCAACTTTCATTTACCATACTATCTGTTTAGAGAGTTTTCAAGATATCTTATGGCTAAGAATGTAGTAGTCTAGCCAAAGACTATGACATCACTTCTTTATTTCAAATATATATATAGGCACACACATAAATACATAAGATTTTAAAAAGCTTTTATTTAACCAAATGTACGTATATTTAATTTTCTATATCTTTAATAAGCCCACATTATACATTTCAAATTGTTGCTAAGTAACTCAAAAAAATGTTATAGCATAACAAAGTTAACAAAAGTAAAGGTTTAGTAGGTTACTCTTCACATCTTCGCATAGTAGTATTACATAATTTACATCCCCCCTCTCACTTGTTTAAATGCTTACTGTATCTTCCATTCTTCCTTGCACCTCCAATCCACAATCAAAGTGGAAAAAGAAAATAGAATAATTATTTCTTTTAACTCAACAACGAGGTTTTGCCTCAGGTGGTACAAAGAAAAAGAGTGATATTTTAACTTTTACAAACTTTACTATGTATGCCTTTTTTTTTTTTGGAATAAATATATCAAAATCTAAATCATAAATAAAAAATAAGTAAAAAAAATATTGATTATGTTATTTGTATGAGACCAATTACAGTTATTGACACATGGGTTTGTAAGTATTTTATAGTAAAATTACTAATTACATTACGATTTTTCACAAAAAAGAAAAGAAAAAACATGCATAAAATGTTTCATCATATTAAATATAAGGTCTTTATGAAAGATCATCTCCATTAGGAGATTTAAGAGTGCACTGCCTAGAATTTTATGAAAGATTATCTAAGTTTTTAAATTTTTGTGTCAAGTGAATTAATACAACGTAAAAATTGGATTTCAATTAGAATTTAATTTTGCGACATGTGTCCCATCTAATCTAAGTTTTTTTTTTTTTAAATTTTGTAACAAATGACTTTATTTAGTGTAAAAAAAGAGGAGTTCAATATAAGTAAACCATAAAAAAAAAAAACATAATTTTTGAATGATTTTATATTTATAAACTTTTTTTTTTGTAGAATTAAAAATAATTCAAGTTTATAAGTCATATATATATATAGGTAAAGCTGAGAGAAAATATAATTAGATGTCAAATTTGAATTTAATTATAGTTTAATTTTGCGTCACGTGTCTCATCTAATCAAAATTTTAAAATTTTTGTACCAAGTTAATAAGTTCAGTATAAAAATTGGATTTCAATTAGAGTTTAATTTTATGACACAGGTTTCATTTAATCGAAAATTTTTAATTTTTGTGTCAAATGAGTTAATTTAGCATAGAAAACAAAGAATCCAATATAAATAAATAATAAAATACATAGTCATATATCTAACACTATATATAAAATTAGAGGAAGAGAGAGTTTAAATGATTTTATATTTATGTGCCTTTTTTTTATATAACTAAAAACAATTCAAATTTATAAGGCATATATATATATATATATATATTAATAGGTAAAACTTAGAGAAAATTCAATTAGATTCTACAATTGAAATCCGATTTTGCTCTATGTGTCCTAAATTATTTATTTTTAAAGAGAGTTTTATTTCTTAATTTTGGAATCAAATGTGAGACCATATCATAAATATCCATTCAAGTGAGTTATTGTGTACAAAAACCAAAAAGTATAGAATTAATTAACATAAAAATATTTTAAAAAATGAACAATTTACATTTTCTACCTAATAACATTCTTATAAGATTTTTTAAAGAGTTAAAAAAAAAATAGAATAACTATTAATAATATTTAAAATATATATGTAAAAATTATACTATACATCTTAATGTGTTTTTTTTTTATATATTCATGCATATGTACAAGGTTACAAGCTAGTTAAAATAACATTCTAGAAATTTCCATGATTGAGAATTACTTCTCAAACCAAATTTACTTAACAACAAATGGGAATTCGATTCTAGCGCCAAAACAGAGGGCATATACAGTACTACCTTTTCTTTTCTTTTTTTATCACTACGGTAATACTTTAATCTTTCTTGAGATTAGTTTATAACATTATCGAAATATTTCTTCAATTACTTTCATAAATCATAATGACTCAAGATCTCCTAATATTATGTTGAAACGCAAGTCTCCAGCTCAAAAAATTGGATTTGTATCTTGAGATTAGTTGTATTACGAGATTTAGTTGGAGAGAAAAACTAATGGTGTCTTGCGTGATTTTTTGGATTTTGGTTCCTCTATTAGTTGTTTCCTTTATGAAAATTTATATCAAGAGTGTCAAAATATTTGAAAAATGCTAAAAATACTACTAATATAATTATAAAATCCTTACAAATTGATATGTTAGTGAATATAGTCAGTGTCATTATCAAAAAAATATAATACTTTTTTGTCACCTCAAATTATAAAATTTATATAATAATAATAGTTAGGTTTTAAAACATTATTCTTAATTATTTGTTGGACTACACTTCCATGAAACATGTCAGGTCATTTAGAAACGTGACCCTTGCTTAGGACGTGGTACTTTGCCATTTTAGTCCCCTAAAATTTGTCATTTTTTTAAAATAAAAAATCTTTAAAAGTGTTTTATAATGTTAAAATTTTGAAATGAAGTTGTTTCAAAGGAGTTAACGAACTTTTTAATGGTGATAGATAAAAGGACCAACATGCACGATGTTATCAAAATTAATAGATTAAAATAATAATTTTTAAATTTAATGGACTAAAATGAGAAGTGGTTATAAAATGTAACGTGTATTTTTATAAGATAAATTATAAAAAATGGCTAGTTAAAATTATTTTCTTTTAAAGAAATTTTTTTAGAAACATTAGGTTCTAAGTTCTAAAAATACAAAGGCAGACTTTTTATTAAAATTAAAGGTAAGAACTTCAAAGCCCACTCTATTTATTTATCTATAACATATTATAAAAGTTTTTTTTAAAGAAAGTTTCAATCTATAGCGTTCGTTCTTGATGATAGTTCTTTATTATCAAATCAAGACACTACTTAGTTTTTGGTGTAGGAAAAAATTGAGCTAACTGAAACTCATAAAAAGTTAAATTTGAAAATTGGTGGATGAATGCTATGATCACATTTACTCATTTTTGAAACATACTACATTAATACATGGCAAGTTCCTATATTTAATCGGTAAGATATGCATAAATAATGCTACATGTCAAAAAATTTATTTGTACATGTCAATATGTTTGTAGTAATAGTAGCCTGTGACATATAATTAAAAATTGTATAGACCCTACTGCCCTAGGCCCTAAGGATGAGAAATTATTAGTCCCTAAAGGACCGACACTCCATATAGGAGTCTTTTGGGTAAATATTGGTAAAAATGAAGTTTTTTGGGGTTATAGTCACTGTTTGAAGTTATTTGGGAAAATGAGGAGAGAGAGTGAATTTCGGCAATAGTGTTGCCGAAATTCGAAGAAAAGTATGAGAGAGAAAATCCAAACTGAGGAGAGAGAAATTTTGAGAATTTCGGCAACAGTGTTGCCGAAATTCCTTCTGCCCAAACCCTGCCCGCTTCACTGAGTGCCCATGCGGTGAGTGCCAAAAGGAAAAAATAAAAAAGGTTTGTGGCAATCCCATTGCCGAAAATGGAGGGAAAAGAAAAAAAAAAAAAAAAAAAGAGAATTACAGCAATGGGATTGCCGAAATAGGGGGGAAAGAAAAACAAAAAGAAAAAAAAAAAAGTGGCCATGTAGTGCCGAAATAGGAAAAAAAAAAAGGAAAATTGGCAATGGGGTTGCCGAATAGGGGAAAAAAAAAAAAAAGGAAAATTGGCAATGGGGTTGCCGAAATAAGGGAAAAAAAAAAAAGGAAAATTGGCAATGGGGTTGCCGAAATGGGGGAAAAAAAAAAAAAGGGAAAATTGGCAATGGGGTTGCCGAAATAGTGGGGAAAGAAAAGGAAAAAAAAAAAAAAAGAAAAAAAAAAATTGGCAATGGGTTGCCGAAATAGGGGGGAAAGGAAAAAAAAAAAAAAAAAAAGGAAAATTGGCAATGGGGTTGCCGAAATAGGGGAGTGAACAAAAAAAAAAAAAATGTGGCTATTTGTTGCCACAGTTTTTTTTTTTTTTTGCCCCAATTTGGGGAATCCCATTGTAACATTGCCTGTTTTTTCTTTTTTTTTTTCCTATTTTGGCACTACATGGCCACTTTTTTTTTTTCCCCTATTTCGGCAACCCATTGCGAATTTTCCTTTTTTTTTTTTCCTATTTCGGCACTACATGGCCACTTTTTTTTTTCTTTTTCTTTTTCTTTCCCCCCTATTTCGGCAATCCCATTGCTGTAATTCTCTTTTTTTTTTTTTTTTTTCTTTTCCCTCCATTTTCGGCAATGGGATTGCCACAAACCTTTTTTATTTTTTCCTTTTGGCACTCACGCGCATGGGCACTCAGTGAAGCGGGCAGGGTTTGGGCAGAAGGAATTTCGGCAACACTGTTGCCGAAATTCTCAAAATTTCTCTCTCCTCCGTTTGGATTTTCTCTCTCATACTTTTCTTCGAATTTCGGCAACACTGTTGCCGAAATTCACTCTCTCTCCTCATTTTCCCAAATAACTTCGAACAGTGACTATAACCCCAAAAAACTTCATTTTTACCAATATTTACCCAAAAGACTCCTCCATATAGTGTTTCATCTGCTTTTGATGCAAGTTGGGAGAAAAAAGCAGAGTGTTTTTTGGGGGGGCGGGGGTGTGGTGGTGGACACTGTATTTTGTCTCTTTACTATGTAGCGAGTTGTGGCAACAAATTTGGGTGAGTTGTGATACAAATTTTGCCTTTTTTTTTTTTTTGGCACTATACTTTTTCTCTTAGAAAATAATAAAATTACGACCTATTTAACTAATTCATATTATATATATATATATATATATATATATATATATATATAATAAACATTGCAAAAAAAAACTTTTACCTTTAGAGCAATTGCAATAGTGGAGCTAAATACTTATATAGCTATTTTAGCTCCACTCAAATACAAAAAATTCTCCTGCAGTAGTGGAGGTAAAGCAAAAAAATTTAGCTAAATTTAGCAAAAATATTCAATTAAATTGTGGTTGAATATTTTTTGGGTAGTGGGATATATTATTTTATTGTAGTTGATATATTATTTTATTGTGATGTTTATATAATACTATTGTGTTGAAAGTTAAAATAGATCCACTGCTGCAGCATGTTTTGTAAAATGAGTAGGTAAAATAGATAAAGTAACTTTTTATGGAGTTAAATTACTAAAATTTTAGCTCCACTACTGTGGATGCTCTTAAAAAAATCAATGCTAGTAATTAATAAATTATAATTAAAATTACATTGTCTAAGTTATTAAGATAAAACGATTTTAGTTTATGAAAAATTTGATTCATCGACCTTTTATTGTTTTAAGTGGCCGTGTGGTTTGACATTAAAATCTCACAACATAAGCTAACAACCATTATGATCAATGTTGGAAAGTCAAATCCTCCATTGACCACCATCTCGTTCACTGCCGGCTGCACCACTTAGCGGTCTCAATGGCTTGGCTTCCACGGGCTTGTTGGTCCAAATCAAGTTTTGAACAGCTCAACTTATATAGAAAACACTAAAGTTATTATTAGTCTTACCGCAAAAAGGTTTATAAAATAATATGACATTACATGTGAAACACTAAAGTTACCATTAGTCTTACTGCAAAATGGTTTATAAACTAATATGACATTACATGTGATTAGTATCGCATCAATATAATAGATAATCTTTTCATTAACTTTTTATTTGGTATTTAGAAGTAGATGATTTTTTTTTTTAAAAGACAACATCTCAATTTATAAGATTTACATAATATAATTTAATTTAATTTATAATTTTCATAGTATTATTCTATCATGACATGTTGGACTACACTTCTCAGCTTTATCAAGAAACGTGACCCTTGATTAGGCCATCAATTTCCAGCACTAATTGAGGTAATAGCATAAAGGCAAAACTTAAAGTTACCAGATAACACCGAGTCCTATTGTTTTTGTTTTTGTTTTTGTTTTTGTTTTTATTTTAATTTTTGGATAAATTGATGGTTACAATCCATAAAGAATGGAATTGTGTTAATGTTTGGCTGTTGCAATCTTGAGTTTAATGGGCGAGTGGTGAATGTAGATTATTGAAAAAGTGGGCATATCAATAATAGATGTTTTGTAGAAATGTGACTTTTGAAGATGGAAGGTGGTTTCAGGTAAGATATAGAAGAGACATTGTACTGTCTATAAAAAAATGGTTATGAGAGTTGAGGTGGATTTGAGGATGATTTTAATGAGCTAATTCATATTAGTTTTTTCATTTTGGATTTTGTTGGCGTGATAAAAGCTTGTTTATGTTCACTTGTTTAGTAAACAAGCCAAGCTCAATCCCAACTATAAGCATGATTATTAAACGAGTCAAGTTCAAACATAATAATGTGTACGTGAACAAACTCATGAACATGAAACATCAAATTAATTATATATAATACTATATATTTATATGTATACTTGTCTAATAATATATTTATATAAACTTGAAATTAGATTGTATATGTAGGGTCATTGGGCCCAGGAATATGTGTGGGGTGGTCCAAGAGTATTTTTTGGGCTAAAGGCCCAATCCGAGGATACTGAATGGTCCGAGGATGTATGAATGTTAACTCACAAAGCAATACTAAATAGTAAAAAGGTAATACCTGAACAACTATGTCCAAGAAGATAGTCCAAGGAAGATTATGTCCTCGGTTATGTATAGCCGAGGTAGGAGAAGGGCTGGATAACATCCACAGGCAATGTTCTAGAAAATCCTATGGGTAAGGGTAAATATAGTAAACATGGAAGATAAGAAGAAGGGCGGTGGAATATCTAAGATAAAGCTGTTACCACTGCCCCCACATTGAATGCTTTGCAACTGCTATTCTGGTCACATTAATAGGGAAGTGAGACCTGAGCATCAGAGTTAAGCCTGGCTTCTGTCTCCAAAGACTTTAGAGGAGGTGGATGAGACAAGTATCTAAACTAGCAATCTAACCCTGACGTGGAGGATGAAAAGGAAGAGAATGAGGGAATGTAAAAGGAAGAAGAGACCTTCAGGGAAGGGGACCCGGGAGAAAAAAAAAAAAAAGACTGTATACTTCACTATCCATAACTGTAATCTAGCTTGGGAAGAGATAATATAAATTATCCTCGGCTTGTGTCCAAGGAGAAGATTCTTTCATATAAACAGTTCATTGTGTATATCATTATGATGAAACCCATCATTTTTGTCATCTAACATCATTAGAAGAACCTAGATTTCAAGCCCACTCTCTATAAATTTTATTGTAAAAGGCATTTCAGACCTATCTCCTTCTAACTGTGGGTTCGGGCTCAAATTGTGTCCTTACAGTATAAATTTGCAAATTTGTTCATATAATATAAAATTATTATTTATAGTTTATTTGTAATACGATCAATTCATTTGTATTCAAAATTCATAAATTTGTGAAGAGATAAAACATTTTAGTCAAAGTTTTACTATATATAGGAAAAGAATAAGTTAATAAGTAGTTCATGAACAAGTTCAAGTTTGCTCAACAAGTAAATGAACCAAGATTGAACATATAATCTTATTTGGTGGTGAACTTGAGCTCAAAACATGTTTGAAATAAAATTAAATGAATAAGCCTGAACTTTTAATACATGGCTTGGCTTGGCTCGGCTCGTTTACATTTATAGGTTTAGAGGAGATGGCGATGATTGTTGCCTCGGTTCTTTTTCTTAATAAATTTACTTAAAAAAATGATTAGGTGTAATTGTTAGGTAGACTACTCTCTGTCAAGTGATGGCCCCCCAATTTGCAATGCATAGATAAGATCCACTCATCATGTTAAAGGGGAAGAGTCATGGACCTAATAATTTCTTGTGCAGCCTAAATCAGTGCTAACAATAATGCAAGAAGCCAAAACGTTGTGATAACTCCATTTTCCTTAATAATTCCTTAATAAAGATCTGTTTTCTGTAGAATTATCAATTATGGCATGTCTTACCCACTCAATTTTCAACTTTAGTTGAGTAGAAAAATGTTTGTTTAATACATACCGCATTATTATGTCATAGCAAGAGCTTCAATTGTGCAGGGAAACACTTTCCAACTAGTTTGCTTTTAGTGTTGAGGGGCCTTAATTAAGTGCCTATTTGTTTCAGCTTACAAACCGCAAAATGCACTTTTTGAAACCAAAAAATAAATTAGGCATTTGGTAATGTTTCAAAACGTGCTTTTTCAAAAAAGTTTCGTTTTGAAATGAAAAAATTCATCTAGAACGTGCAGACAGGTTTCTTGAGCTTTTGCAAACGCAAAAGCGCTTTTGATCAATATTACCGTTGGAAATACAAAGAATGACCCAAATTACCCTCATCTCACTAACCACAAATTACATTGAAAACTGAAAAGACAAACATAGAAAATAATAGCTACAATATGCCGTAACCTCCACTGCCAATCTCACTCTCAACAACCCGATCTGAATCTTCCGACATGGCTAAATTTGCATCAACCTGACTTCAATTCCCATTTGGTTTTGGAGTTACGAAGAGAGAGAGGTATTGACAATTTTTGGTGAAATTAAGAGAAATTACCTTAGGTGAATCTTCCTAATCTGAATCTTCCTGATCTGTATCATCTCATTTGTAAGTGGTTGAATTTAGAGAAAAAAAAAAAAGAAGATCAAGGTGAAGCAGTGCGTGGGTGCTACAGACGAAGTGCTAAGAGAAAGGGGAAAAAAAGAAGAAAAGGAAGAGCTCTGTGGAACGTTCTGGAGATTGGAGGAAGTGGCGGGGAAAAAAAGAAGAAAGAAGGAAAAAAAAAATACTAAGGGTACGTGTGTGGAGGAGAAATAAAGAGGGAAAAAAAAAGGAAAAAAAAATGAAATATGGTACGTATGTGGAGGAGAAAAAAAAGGAAATACTATCACAATAAATCTTAAGTGGTAGGTTATTATTAGCTAATATTAGTGAGAAAAAAATAATTTTTTTAGAAAGAGAAAAAAATAATTTTAATAGTACGTTCAAATTAAAATCAATATCAATTATCACAATATTTTCACAATAAATCTTAAGTGGTAGGTTATTATTAGCTGATATTGGGGAGAATAAAATAATTTTTTTAGAAAGAGGAAAAAAGAATTAAAATCAGTATCAATTATCACAATATTTTCACAATAAATCTTAAGTGATAGGTTATTATTAGCTAATATTGGTGAGAAAAAAATAATTTTTTTAGAAAGAGAAAAATTGATTTAAATATTATGAAGTAGTTGATTTAAGTATGAAACAAACTCCTCTATATTTACATTGTCTTTTTTGGTAATTTACCACTCAAACCACCACTTTTATAAGGGCTAGTCAAACACTCAGTTTTTTCAAAAAGCACTTTTTAACAGTTTTTACCAAACATTCAACTTTTACAAAAAGCCCAGTTTCATACCGCATTTTTGAAAACTCCACTTTTTTAAAAAGTCTAGTTTCAAAAAGCTGAACCAAACTCAATCTAATGACCAACACTACAGTTAGTGTTTCATCTACTTTTGATGCAAGTTTGGGGAAAAACACAGAAATTCTATCTTTTGACCATCTGGCCTTATCTATTCTTGCTTTCTCTTTCCCTTTCATTATTTGGATGTGTCTTTCAAATAAAAAAGTTAATTAGGTTCTGGACATTACTTTTGCTTTTATTTTTGGAGAAGGTCTTATAAAATTCAAAAAAAGTTATATTCTTAGATTCTTGATGAATTACTATATAGAAGAAAACGGAAAGAAAAACCAAATTTAAAAATAATTATAATAATTTGATAATTGAAGAGGAGAAATTTGAATCCTAAATGCCTCTGTTAAAAATAACATAAAGTACCAATTGAGTTATAATACTCTTGAATTTGAAATATTATTAAAAGTATAAATAATTGAGAGAGGAGAAATTGAGACATAAGCTAACACTTCTAGACAAGAAGAAGCTTGCTTTGTTTACAACATTATGCCTTGTAACAAGTATATGTTATTGTCATGCATGATAGCACCTAGGTTATAAACAAGCTGAATCCACAAGTATAAAAAATTCAGAATTTTTCTTTTGATTTCATTTTGAATACGAGCTGAGGTTGAACTTATCATCATAAATAAGATTATACGTGAAATCTTGGTTCATTATCTCGTCGAACAAGCTTGAGTTTGTTTACGAGTTGCTTAATTAACTCACTTTTCCCCCCACAAATAGTAAATATTGCGATTAAGATTTTTTATCCTTAATAAATCCATGCTAGTAGTTACTAAATTATAGTTGAAATTATATTATCGGAGTTAATTAGATGGAATGATTTTATTTTATGAAAAATTTGTTTCAACAATCTTATATAGTTCAAATGTATCAATATATTTTACTACAAAATAGATTATTTTTATTCTCAATAAGTTTAAAATAATATTTTAATAATTTATAAATTTATTTACAAACTTATGTAAGTTTATTTTTATGTCCCTTTGCGGACACCCATATATGGTGGGTTGAAGGACGTATTGTAACCTTGAGGTCTAAGTTCCATTTATCACACTATTGGTCCATGAGATATTCAGAATATCTCATGAGTAAAAAATGGAATAGTCTGGTTAAAAATGCTATACACACACATAAATATATACATATAAACACATAAAATTATATATAACAAAGGCTTTTATTTAAACAAATGTATATTTAATTTTTCTATATCTATAATATGCACAGATTATACATTTCAAAATTTGTAGCTAAGTAACTCAAAAATTATTATAGCATAACAAAGTTAACACTATACCCTTTTTTATAAATAAATAAAAGTAGGAGTCTTTTTATTATTTAATAGAGGTACGATAGAATTCCAACCTAGTTATAATGTTTGCTTTATGATTGCTTTTCATTATTGGACTAAGACGTCAATCGGTTTTTAGTGTAGACAAGATTTGATCTCTAATTCTCTTATTCAATGACAAGAGAGTTTACCTAGGAGACTAATTGGAACCCATATAAAAGTAATAATTAACTTTTCACAAAGTTTTACTACATTCTCCCTTTCACTTTTTTAAATTCTTATTGTATCTTCCTTCACCTCCAATCTATAATCAAAATTGAAAAAGAAAATAGGAAAAATATTTCTTTTTACACAGCATTGATCTTTTGCCTTTGGAGGTACAAAGAAAAATGGTGATATTATAATTTATACAAATTTTACTACGTATGTCTTGTAAATAAATATATCAAATTCTAAAACATAAATTAAAATTAAAATTTAAAAATAAATGATTATTATTTACGTGATACCAATCACATTTATTAACGCGCCAATTTATAAATCTTTTAAAGTAAACTTACTAATAGCTTTAGGATTTATATAAAATAAATGCATAAAATGTTTTGTCATATTAAATATAAGGTCTTTATGTAAGATTATTTTCATCAAGAGACTTAGAGTGACCCTCATATAGTTTATCATAACTATAATAAGAGTGATAGATCAAGACCCATCCATGAAGAGACCATTTGTGAATTTGTGAACAACTATGTGACTTTGAATGCTCATTAAACTAGCATACCAAAAATTTCCATGATTGAGAAATACTTCTCAAAAAATTTATTGAACAACAAATCAAGCTAGGAGAAATCAATTCTAGCTCCAAAACAGAGGGCAACGGCTTTAATCTTTCTTGAGATTCATAACATTATCTAATTATTTCTCAGCTACCTAAACGATTGAAAAGAAAAAAAGAAAAATCACTTTCATAATGTCTCGTGATCTCCTAATAACATGTTGAAACTCAAGTCTCTACTTAAAAAAGTTGGAATCCTATCTTGAAAATTGTTGTATTATGTGATTTATAAATATTAATTGAGTACTTGACAAAAAAACTAATGGTGTCTTGGGTAAGTATTTGGATTTTGATTCCTATATATATTGGTTATTGCCTTTGTGAAACTTTATATTAACAGTGTCAACATAATTGAAAAATACTAAAGTTGCTATAAATTTTAGTATAAGGGACTTATAAATTGACATGTCAATGAACATAATATTAATTGGTGTCATATGATCAATATAATATCTTCAATTTTTAATTAATACTTTTGTGTCACCACAATTTATACAATGTATATAATAATATTTATTCTATAAAATTATTCTAAATTATTTGTTGGATTATAATTCCTTGGAACATGATAGTTTCATTTAGAAACTTGACCCTTGCCTAGGAGGTTGTATATTATGTAATGTAAATATTCCCTTCATTACCTAATTTGAGAGTAGACTCCATAAGTTTACCCACATTTAATGTTTATTGTTTAGAGTCAATTTTTTTTTTCTATATGAAAAAATACACTTTACACCTTATAACTGTCAATTTTTGGTTTAAACAAATAAATGAAATAATCTCCGAAATTATTTTTTAATGTTAAGATATTAAATGATGTCGTTTGAAAGGATATAACAAAAAGTTTTTAACGATAATGGACAAAAGGATTAAAATGCAGTGTTATCAACGTTTATTATTAATATGATAAATTTTGCATTTTTTTTTGAGAAAAGTTTTAGATTCAATTAACTAAAATGAAAAGTGATCAAAATTATAGGATGTCAAGTGTGTTGTCTCTTTTTTTTTTTTTTTTTGTTGAAAACAAATACAAAAAAAAAGGCTGGTTAAAAAAAAAAAAACACACATCTGCAATCTGCTGGAAACGAGAAAAAGCAATACTACATGCATAAAAATTTCATGATATTTTTTATAATAGATTTTTTTTTTTTTCACAATAGGACAAAGTGATGGCCAGTGATGCTTAAAATTTCACCAAAATAATTTCACAAAATTTTTCTAAGTTTATAACTTTATATATTGGAGAATCAAGTTTAAAGTTAGAACTTTGAAACCACATTATCTACTCAAAAGAAATAAAAGAAAAAAAAAAACTTTGAAACCACAATAATCGTAAAGCTATTTACGCCAAGTGATGGCCAATGATGCTTCAAAGAGTAACGGGGTTGGGAATTGGGATTGCTGTGGGATCCACGGGGCTTCCTTTCGATGCCAGGGCCCATGGCCCATCATTCACGGGTATATATATTTACAACGAAATAATTGTTCGCTTTTGACTTTGAAGTAAAGTAACTTCAGGAAAATAAGCATGTGAAAACGCATCGTTATGGCCCATCATCAATTACGCGTTTTACCAGCATGCAGTACACAAGGCCCCGGGTCTTTATTACATTTTGATCGCTCTGACTATTACATTCTCCTCTCGCAGAAATCGTTCTCATCTTACTCTCCTCACAAAGTTACTATTCATTCAATTCCCACTAAGAAATGGCCGAAGGAGCTTTGGTTGGCGTTGCTAAGGGGATCACAGAGAAAGCGGGCAACCTTTTAGCCCAAGAAATTGTACTACTCTGGAATCTCAAAGACGATATTGAAAAGCTCAACGACACAGTTTTGACAATCAGTGCTGTGATTCAGGATGCAGAGGAGAAGCAGCAACACAACAATCAAGTCAGAGTGTGGCTGAAAAGGCTAAACGATGCACTTTATGAAGCGGACGACTTGCTGGATGACATCTCCACTGAAGCTTTACGGCGGGAAGTGATGACACGGAATAAGAAAGCAAAAGAGGTACGCATCTTCTTTTCCAAATCCAACCAGCTTGCATTTGGTCTTAAAATGGGTCATAAGGTTAAGGCAATGAATGAAAGGCTAGATGCTATCAAAAACATTAAGGGGTTCCACTTAGATGAACGTCCTGTAGAGACACAAGTGGGGGGTTATAGGGTGAGAGAAACTCATTCTTTTGTACGAACTGAAGAAGTCATTGGGAGAGATAATGATAAGGAAGAGATTATAAAAATTCTTTTGGATCCCAATGTTGAAGAGAGTGTTTTGATCCTTCCAATAGTTGGACTTGGAGGACTGGGGAAGACCACATTAGCTCAACTCATATTCAATGATAGAGAAATCCAAAATCATTTTGAGCAAAAGCTTTGGGTGTGTGTCTCTGATGATTTTGAAGTAAAAGTAATTGTTAAGAAAATTTTAGAGTGTGCACAAAATAAGAAACAAGAAGAAATTGAATTGAACACATTGATTAATAATCTGAAGAAAGAAATTGATGGAAAGAGATACCTTCTTGTGTTGGATGATGTGTGGAATGAGGATCCTCAAAAATGGCTTAAACTAAAAAGTCTTTTAATGAGTGGGGCAAGAGGTAGTAGAATGTTAGTGACTACACGCATTAATAAAGTGGCAGAGATTACAAAAACTATTCAACCATACATGTTAGAGGGTTTAGATAAAAAGAAGTCTTGGTCTTTATTTAAGCAGTTTGCATTTGCAAACGAACAAGATTCACTGAATTCAAACATTAGGGAAATTGGAATGGAAATCCTTGTAAGATGTAAAGGAGTCCCCCTTGCCATAAGGACTATAGGAAGCCTATTATACTTTAAAAACACGGAAAAAGAGTGGTTATCTTTTAAGGATAGTGAGCTTTCAAAAGTACCTCAAGAAGAAAATGATATCCTACCAACACTTAAGTTGAGTTATGATCATCTTCCATCATATTTGAAACAATGTTTTGCTTATTGTTGTTTATTTCCAAAAGATTACAAAATTCATAAACCAACATTAATTCAAATGTGGATGGCACAAGGTTTCATTAGGCCTTTAAATCAAAATCAATGCCTAGAAGATGTTGGTCATGAGTATATTATGGATTTACTTTGGAGATCATTTTTTCAGGAAGTTGAGAAGGATGAGAGGGGCAATATTTTACATTTCAAAATGCACGATCTTATGCATGATCTTGCAAAATTAGTAGCGAGATCTTACAACACCACTTGTAATTCAGAAAAAGAGATCATTGATGAAAAAATTCTTCATGCGTCATTTGGTGGTGAGTCACTATCACAAATTCCAACTTCATTGTTCAAAGCTAGTAGGATACGAACATTTATGGTGCAAGGTCAATTTGGGGATCCACATAAATCAATTTATGATTCTAAAATCGTTGCAAGTTTTAAGTTCATTCGCTTGTTGGATTTGCATCGTATGGGCATTAGAACCGTTCCGAGTTCTATTGAGAAGTTGAAATATTTAAGGTATCTTGATTTATCTGAAAACTCCATTAGAATGCTTCCTAATTCTATTACGAGATTGCATAATTTGCAGACTCTCAAACTATATAAATGTCGTTTTATTACCAAATTGCCCAATGATTTTACAAAATTGGTCAACCTTAGGCTTCTCGAGATCGATACCTTGACTCATATACCACGTGGATGGGAGCAAATGACTAGTCTTCAAGCTTTGTCAGTATTAAAATTTGAGATAAGGGACGGTTCATGGTTTAAGCGTAACAGTGGATTGAAGGACCTTCAGGGACCAAACGAGTTGAAATTTCCAAAACTTCAAGAAATAAGTTTATATAATTACGAGGGAGTGAAATATCCAAATTGGATGTCATCGCTCACAACTCTCGTAGAATTTAGATTAGAAGACTGTAACAAATGCCAACATCTGCCACTGTTGGAGCAACTTCCGAATCTCAAGCGTCTCTCTCTCAACAAATTGGATTCTCTAGAGTACATGTCAGAGATAGATTACGGTGAGGAGCTCTCTAATTCTTCATTCATCCCATCTCTAAATGAACTCTATCTCCTTCGCTGCCCTAATCTAAAGGGATGGTGGCGACAGAGAAGGGATTCTTCAGAGGAAGTCGATGATGATAACAATCATTTGTTGCCCTTTTTTCCTGGTCTTTCCGTCTTAGAAATTGAGAATTGCCCTAAGCTTACCTCCATGCCTCTGTTTCCAAATGTCGGATGGCTGGCATTGGATATGTGTAGCTTGAAGCCATTGAAGCAGACATCAACACTCCAGATTGAGATTGCCAACTCCTCCTTTGCCCCTCTCTCCAAATTACAAAATCTGATAATTGGGACTCTAAATGAACCTTTACCCAACCTGTCCAACCACGTTTCGCTTAAGAATATGAAAATTCAGGGTTCTATGGAGGTTGATTTATCAAATTTGGATGCCGTAGAATGGCAAGGCCTTAAGAGCCTTCAATCACTTGAAATTACGAGATGCCCCAATTTAATATCATTGCCTGAAGGGATCAATGTCCTTACCTCTTTACAAACACTGGATATTGGGTTTTGCCCCAAATTAAAATCATTGCCTGAAGGGATACAAGGTCTTACCTCTTTACAAACACTGAAAATTTGGGATTGCCCCAAATTAAAATCATTGCCTGAAGGGATACAAGGTCTTACCTCTTTGAACACACTAATAATCTTTGACTGTCCCATCTTACTGAAAAGATGCAAGAGAGAAACAGGCGAAGATTGGCTAAAGATTTCTCATATCCCAAACTTGTACGGGGATGTACTTTGGCAACAAACCAACTGAGGTATCTAACTAAACCACCGTTTTATCCAATGTTTCATTGAAAATCAAAAACCCAATTTCTTTTTCTTCTTTACCTCATTTTTTTCTCATTGCCTATCTCAATATATTTCTTGGTGATTGAATTTCAGATAAAGAACCAAATGAACCACAGAAGACTCGCTCATAATAATTGCAACTTGATCAAACCAATTGTGCGGTTCAAAAATTCATCAACTAACCATAGGTACTGTCTCATTCTTTCTTCTCTTTCCTTTTAACCTCTTTTATCCTATCATACGATTTTTAATTTTTATTCCTTAATTTAAATCTTCCCCCAATTAGGAAAAATAATATGTGAATTTTCCCAAATCAGTTTCTTTATTCTAAGAAATTACATGTTTGTGTTTCGAATTAAGTTGATGAGGTGCTTTATTTCTCATTGTGTAAAACAAAGTAAAATTAGCCACTAGGTGATGTATGAAGAAATAAGAGGAGAGCTTTCTGAACAAGTGATTGGGGTTGCTGTGATGCCCTGGATTTGATTGGATATTGACTTTAAGTGTGTGTTGTGTGGGTGTGTGATAAGTCCCATATTGGGTGTTTACTAGGCTGAAGTTATTCTTTCTGCAGATGTCAGCAACATGACCGGATGTATTGTTTTGGTGTGTACTTCAGGATTTGATCAACCATTGAGGTAACTTTCATACGCTATCCTAATTGACATAAAAAATTGGTCTCTCATACCGTGTGACTTGATGCATTCCATTTATGTACTAATATCAATGCTTGTTTTATTTTATTTTCACTTGCTATAGGAGTGCATGTTCTAATTAAATAAATCTGAGTAGATTAGGGTTCAATTTTTTTTTTCTTTTTTTGGAAATATGATAAACAAATTGTTACTTTTATCACCTAGTCCCTTTAATGTATTTCTCAAAATTAGGTCCGATTGGTTCTCTTGGATCAATAATTATCAAACAGAAGCGATGGAATGATTCTATTTCCAGCTATAGTAAAACAAATCTTGATACTGATTGGTTCTTTTCTCTGTGTTTTTGGTGAAAATTTTCTAATCATGTTCATGTTTCATGTAGGAGTCCTTGTATCATTCTGTCTGGGAACTCAGCAAATGTGACTGGAAGCTTTATTCTATTTCTATAAACAATTAATTTTTTGAAATCAGCTTATGAGTTGAAGGTAAGGCCTTGTCTCAGTTCACCAAATGAGAAAGATCAATGCTTTTAAACGTGCACTTCCTCTCCGTATGCTTCCTTTTTTGGTTGTGGGGATTTTTTTGGGCTGATTTAATTTTTATTTATTAGGTGGGCGTGTAGATTTTAGGTGGTTGAAGGAGGAAGCAATCCAGTGTATGAAAGAGGCAAAATGGCCATTGATATTCAGGATTGCCCCAATTTGACAATATCATTGATTGTAGGGATTTGTTCCCACACCTCTGTTGTAAATACTGGAAAATTCATCAGTGTCACCACAATGATGCAAAAGGAAACAGGTGAGGATTGTGCTTACATCTTAGAGTTGGAAGGGGCGGTAAGAAAACTTGTTATACAAATCTCTGTTTTATCCCAGTCCTTGAAAGAAGTCAAAATCCAAAATTTTCATTGTTCTCTCCAAGTTTGTCAATTTTTTCTTAGTTAATGAATATCAGATCTTGAAACAAATGAAGCACATGAGAGAATTGCACTTAAAAAATGTGGATTAATCGAAACTTCTTGGTTGCAACAAATCACAACTCAATGGTTTAGAATTTTCTTTACATCATTTATTCAAATATTAGGAAGCAGAAGATGTGAATTTTCCTTCATCTATTTCTTATTTCAAACAATTTATGGATAAGGTGATATATCTTGATGCTTTGATTTCTCGTTGTGTGAATAGAGTGAAAATCGGCACTTGGTGATATTGGGGTAATGGTTGTAGGATTAAATCTGGTACCTATTCCTACATTACAGATATTTTCTGTTGTATCTACAGATGATGGTGATAATGATGTGAACAACAGAAATTCACAAAACCTAAGTTAAATTGCTAACTGTTATTTTGTAAATAACTAAGTTATATCTACATTTACTCTTTATTTTGATTAGTATCATGGTGTTCATTGAAAACAAAGGTTGAAATTAGAGTCTTGAAGTTCACAATTTCAGTAATGGATTTTACGTGGCACTCCACTTCGACTTGAATTCTTTAAAATCAATTAATAATTCCTAATTATTTTGAAATTGTTCCTATATTTTATTGAAAAAATAAAGTACGATATTTTTCTTAATCTTTGAATTTTTTAGATTGCAGGTTGCCTTGGGTTAAGACTTAAGACTGTAGGTTATTGCTCATTGTAATACCCAAATAAAGGAACTTTTCATTTTCCAGATGGTTGCCTTGCAGTTATTGTACACTCCTAGAGGTTAATGTTACAAAGGTAATAACACACTAGTATGCTTCAAAAGTTTATTACAAAACTAGATATCAGTGTGTGTTGATTACTGCTATTGTCAATAAAGACTTAATATCAACTATTCTTCCTATAAACATTAGCAGCAGAACCTGAGGCATAATTTTATTGTGTAAGTACAGGTTTTGTTCATGGTGATTAATATTGGAAGCTCTTACATTTTGTGACACTTTGATTCAGAGAAGAATTCAAGTAATTTGAATAAAGGGGCTAGTGACCTCTTTAAATTTAAGATTCAAATTTCAATTATTTTTTTGTTGTACATCAGATGCATTGGCACAGGACAAGTAGAAGTGTAGATGTCTATCAAAATGTATAAAGCGATCTTTGGTAGTTTCAGGTGGCATAATTGCATTGACATATGTTGATGATTGCTTTTATAAAGAACGTAAGTAGCCTTCATGACCTTTATGAGAGGTGAGCCTATGCTTCTAAGAACCTAATGATTTAATTTCTGCTTCTATATACTTTACTATATGATATACGTAGCTACTTTTTTATTTGCAAGTTTACACACCCGGTGGGTCTTGTAAGGGAAGAATGTGCCATTGGAGCTAAAGCTCATTGGCGTATATGATATTTGCAACTTAAACTTGCTGAAGTTGTATATTTTTCTAAGCCTTATTTATGTTTTTTTTTTTTTTTCAAATATTCAAAGATACTTTTCCCTTATAGTTTTAGCTTTACCTATTGAGGGGGAGTGGCAACTAGGTTTTTTGTTTGTCTTTTGTTGGGGAGAAAGTTGGGAGGAGGAAGAAAGAGAGAAATATCTTTCTAGTATAGAATATAAAAATTCCATTGAATTCTTACTTGCAATGAGGATTTTGATTTTTTATAATCAGACAACATGAAAAAGTGTTCAAACTTCTGTGGTATACCTTTTTCTTACTTATTTGAGAAAATGTTGGGTGGAAATAGGTCATGAGAGGGCCAAGCAACGCACATCCCAGAGATTGAAATCTTTTCAGGAAGATTTAACTCCACTGTAGGTTCATTCATTTCTTTTCTCAGTCCCCTTTTCATTGATTCAAATAGAAGTCCAACTATATCTTAATTTTCTGGTTTCATCAGGTATGGTGAGTTTATCAGTTATTAGCTTTTAGCAGATGCCCTGAGGAACATTACTAAAGGAAACAAATTTAAGGGTGCATGTTTCTTCAAACCTAGCTGGTAATCAGATTATGCAGAAATTATTGGAAAAAGAATGGTAACTATCTCATTCCTTACCATATATAATTGAGGATTACAATCCGGTGCAATCCTTAGGGTATTGCATAAGGTGCAATTCACCTTTCCCTCTCTCACAATTTTTTTTCATTTTACTTTTTAAACTTTTACTTTTTACTTTTGTTAACTTTTTTGTTAACCTTTTTTAATCAATGGTTGAGATTGAAAGTTGCTTTTTGCAACTATCAATCTCAACCATTAATAGCAATTGCACCCGGTGCAATACCCTAAGTATAGCACCGGATCCAAATCCTAAAATTGACATCATTGCCTGAAGGGATGGGTGGTCTTGCCTCTTAGCATACACTAGATATTTGGGATTGCCCCAAACTAAAATCATTGCCTGAAGGGATACAAGGCCTTACCTCTTTGAAGACACTACAAATTACTAGCTGTCCCATCTTACTGAAAAGATGCAAGAGAGAAACAGGCAAAGATTGGCCAAAGATTGCTCATATCCCAAACTTGAAAGGGGATCTACGTCAGCAACAAACTGAGTTATCTAACTAAACTACCGTCTTATCCAATGTTTCATTGAAAATCAAAAACTCAACTTCTTATTCTCCTTTACTCTCATTTTTTTCTCGTTGACTATTTCAATATATTTCTTGGTGATTGAATTTCAGATGAAGAACCAAATGAATCACAGAAGACTTGCTCATAATAATTGGAACTTAATCAAACCATTTGGGTGGTTCAATAAATCAACAACTAACCATTGGTACTATCTCATTCTTTCTTCTCTTTCCTTTTAACCTCTTTTATCTGCTCATATGATTTTTAATTTTCATTTCTTATTTTGTAACTTCCCCTGTTAGGAAAAAGAATATGTGAGTTTTCCCAAATCAGTTTCTTTATTCCAAGAAATTACATGTTTGTGTTTCGAATAAAGTTGATGAGGTGACGTATTTGAGGTGCTTCATTCCTAATTGTGTAAAACAGAGTAAAATTAGCCACTAGGTGTTATCCGAAGGAATAGGAGGAGAGATTTCTCAACAAGCAATGCCTTGGATTTTATTGGATATTGACTAAGTGTGTGTTGTGTGGGTGTGTGATGAGTCTCACATTGAGTATTTACTGGGTTGAAGTTATTCTTTCTGCAAATATCAGCAACATGACTGTATGTATTCTTTTGATGTGTGACTTGATGCATTCCATTTATGTACTAATATCAATGCTTCTTTTATTGTATTTTCACTTGCTATAGGAGTACATGTTCTAATTAAATAAATCTGAGTAGATTAAGTTTCAATCTTTGATTTTTTTTTCTTATTTTGGAAATATGGTAAACAAATTATTACTTTTGTCACCTAGTCCCTTTAATCTATTTTTTCATTTTTGCAAATTACGGCTTTGTATCTTGAATTGAGTTGATGAGTTGATTTGTTTTATATGCAACTATGCATCATTACTCGCTATGTAGACAGAGTAAAATTGGGCACAAACCACAAAGTGATATCAGGGTAATATTGTGGGAAGAATTAAATTTGGCAGCCATTCTGCAGGAACTAGCTTGTTGTGCAGGTATTCAGTTGATTCAATTTCTTGTTATGTATGAACTTCCAACTTGCTGTTATATCTTCAAATTTTTTTTTTTTGTTGTAAATAATACCATGTCTACAAATAATTAGTTTTATTAAAAGCACTACTTGATATATGAATCAATTGTTAATTTCCAATTGAATTGAATATGTTTCTAAACCAAAGAAACAGAGGTTTCACTAGTAATCAAATGATATACATTGGGAATTCAATAACTAACAACATTATGGCATTGAATTGATACTCGTGAAACATTTGTGGCTTTTGTGATTGAATTCCCGATATATATATATATATATATATATATATATATATATATATATATTTAGTTATCTAACAGAAAAGAATAAATGATTAATTATTTCCAGCTATAGTAAAACATAGTCTTGATACTGAATAGTCATCACTTTTTGGTTTTTAATAAAAAATTTCATTTCTTGTAGGAGCCCTATCATTCAGTCAGGGGATTTAGCACGTGTCTGGAAGCTTCATTCCATATATATATATATGTAAACAATTTTCTGGAATTGGCTTACAAGGTGAAGGCAAGGCCTTGTCTGAACCAAGCTATATGAGAAAGATCAACGCTTATAAGCGTGCACTAGCTCTCTGCATGCTTCTCTTGAATGATGGTGAGTCCTCTTTCTCTCTCTCATCTCTTGATTGTGGAGATTTTCTTTTTGGGTTGATGTAGTTTTTATTTATTTTTGAGGTGGGTATGTCACTTTTAGCAGATTGAAGCAAGAAGCAATGCAGGGTATTGGAGAGTTGGATTGGCCACTGATATTTGTGCCCTCACCAGTGAGGATTGCCAAAATATTTGTAGATACTGGGAATTCATCAGCGTGTCATCTTACCACAAAGATGCTAAAGGGGATCCATTTCAGTGGTATGAAAACTTATGTCTACATATCATTGTTTTTTCCCTATCCTCGATAGAAATCAAAATCAAAATTTCTTCTTTGTTCTCTCCAAGAAATGGAGCTTAATGAAAACTATTTGGTTTCAACAACTTAATGGTATTAGAATTTTTTTTCTCTACAACTCAACAAAATATGCGAATTTTCCTTTTATCTATTTCTTATTTATATCATGGTATCTCATATTGAGTTGATTAGGTGGCGTATCTGGATGCCAAGGTTTCTTGCTATGTAGATAGTGTCAAAATTGGCACTTGGTATTGTGGTAATGTTTGTGTCGGGGGGGGGGGGGGGAATCTAGCGTATACATCTACAGTACATAAATTAGCTTGTTGTGCAGTATTTGTGTTTATATATGTGTGTGTGTGTGTTTATTCCTTTTTCGTGTTGTGCAATATCTACAATTGATGATGACAACTACAACAAAAATTCACAAAATTTAAGTTAAGTTGCTAAGAACTATTTTGTCAATAACAAAATAATTTCTGTATTTACTCCTAATTTTTTTTAGTATCTTGGTGTTAATTGAAAAGAAAGGTGCTACAGTTGGTGTTCTAGAAGTTCACAATTTCAGGGGTGAATATTACTTGGTGCTGCACTTGGAATTGATTTCAATTTTTACAATGAATCAATCATTCTTAATTAAATGGAAGTTGTTCCTATATTTTATTGAAAAAATCAAAGTACCATATTTGTCTAACTATATAAATTTTTAGATTGCGGGTTGCCTTGGGTTAAGATCATAGTTAATGCTTAAAGTGGTAGCCAAACAAATGAACTATTCATTTTCCCTTTCATCATGTATGGTGAGTTTATCGGTGATTGGATTTTAGCCGAGGCTAGAGGAGTATTGAATACTGAAGCTGGCAAGCTTAAGAGTGCATGTTTCTTCAAACTTAGCTGGTTATAAGATTATGCAGCAAACTATTAGAAAAGGAAAGGTAACTATCTCAGTTATTACCAAATTTAATCTTTTCACGTAATTTAGGTTTCATTTTTTGGAGTTTGCAATATCGTTGGCATATTATTAGTTTCCTCTCTTATTCTGTTTTTATTTCATTTTCAAACAGAGCTTTGGTAGGTTCTAATGAATGAAGAGCATAGCTTGTTGTTAGAGCAGACTGCAGAGTACTCCCTGATTTTATAGATAGCTTCATTTCATGGTAAATGATTCTTGGACTTTTCACCACTGTGACGTTTTTTTTGTCATAAATGTTATTTTTTGTGCTTCTCAAAAGTATTAACCTTTATTCCTACATTATTTTTTGTGATTCTCAAAGTATGACCTTTATTCCTACATAGTAGTATTCATGAAGCTTCTGATAGAAATAAGTCACAGGAACTATCAAGAGAAATATATTAATCTGGACTAAAGATGCCATTAGTTACTACAAGAGTTTTGATATTACTATTTTCTCTATTTGTGGAAGGTCCAGACATGATGCATATATTTTGATGAGAAAGCCATCTGATCTTGCTCTAATAGAAATGTGGTTGATATACAACTTCTAAAGAAAATAAGAGATTAGCATTGTCAGGATCCATGTTTAAATGACTAGCTGATTTTTAGGGAAAATATGTGATTTTCCAGTGAGATTGCACCTAAAACTTTCCATGAACAACGATCGCTTGGTGAGTGCATTCAGTTCATTAGCATGACATTTGCTTTCATCTTTGAAATTGCCTTACATTCTTAAGGATGCTTGGCATACAAAATAATCCAGCAGTGGACAATTAGAGTTATGACACCTACGGCATATCACTTGAATCTGCACCTTCTAGTTTCAATAACAGGAAGTCATTAGTTTTCACAAGGCTTTAAATGAAATGCCAAATAATCACATGCTTAATGGCATTGAGTTGTCTACTCATGAACTTAATTTTGCCTTCTTTATGAGTGGCCTGCTGGTATTGGCAGAGCTACAGTTCCTTCTCTTTTGTAGACTTTGTTGATTATTTGCATTTTAGCTTTGTTAATAAATTTTTATTACATATCCAAAAAAATAAAAGGATTGCGAAATAACTATAGCTATCAATCAAAAGACTCCAAATGAGTAATGTTCCAACTGTTTGGGTCCCCAAGTAAAATTATGAATACATTATTGTTACTAATTGGACCTCCTCTCTTCATGTTGCTTATATTAATTTTCCAATTATGTTCACTTTCTTGGTAGTGGTTCTTGTATAGGTGAGTATCGGGATTGAGCACATGTTCCAGCAGTTTCATTCTATGAATCAAGTTATATATGTCAACGCTTTTCTAGACAGAAATTTGCACTTAAGGTGAAGGTAAGGCCCTGTCTCAATCCATCTAAATGAAGCTCCTGGTTTTCTACCTGACTCTTATTTGATATTTTTTCCTTACTAGAAATTATGAAATGTTCCCTGTTTCTCAAATAAAATTGCTACTCAAATGACTACAAAGGTTTCCCATGATAATATTTTCTGGTAGCAGCTTTTCAGAACCCATGGAAAATGGGCTTCTGAATTCCTATTGTCTCAACTGAGTTACCAGAGATTTTATTGGTCCTCCTTGGTGATTAGTTTCTCACATTTAAACATCAATTTCTTAAAGGATTGTTTATCATAGAAAATTTTGATTGGTTGATAAACGTTTGGAGTATGCTTTCTAGATATTGTGAGAAAGAAGTTATTTTCGTTTAATGGATAAAATTTAAGTATAGGTACTTGCACTCACTATCTTTAGGAAACAAAAGCTTCATATAGAATTCAATTAAATTTGCGCAATTGTTTTCTTCACCCACAAGATTTTCAAAATATTTCTTAAGACAATCACCATTTGAATGTTAGGGTGAAGTACCATCTTATTTAGTTTAAGCATTGATTATGTGTTTGAATTTTTTCTTCTTCCACGAGAGTGAACAATTCACACGTGCAATTAGCTAACCTTATTTGAATGCATTTCTTGTTAGGCATTGATCTACTCAGAATTTTCAACTTGTTAATTGGAGTTAACACAATTAATCAATTTTATTTGTCATTCATACAATATTAAGTTTTTTCCTTATAAATGCCAGATGACTTTTTTTTTGCAGATTAGATGACAAGAGCAACAAATGTGATCTCATACCACTGTGAAGTCCACCACCTTGGAGGACTTGTGCTTTTGTGCAATAAAGTGGAAAATAAGGGTAAGTGGATATAATAAAAGAACAACATCAATTTTTGGTTTTGTATTTGGGTGACTGTGTCCGCATAACTTGCATCTTGTCTTATGACATACTTTTGTGTCCAGAAAATGTTTTAGGTATTATGTTGGAGCAGATATCAAATTGATTTTAAACCAAGAAGAGAATGAGAATTAGTGGGTGAAGGAAGCAATTGAAGGAGTTCTTGTTTGTTCCATGTAGTTGAAGACCTAACAACCATCAAGAATAGCTGCCGTATCCCCAACTGGGAGGGGTATTCTTAAGTGGGGAATTCAAGCATGAATCTCAAGTGTGAAAGTCAAATTTGAATTGTATCTGACTTGGAATCCTTTTATTGACTTTGGCTAGGACTCTATTTCTTTTTGGTTTGGTACTGTACTTGGTTTAGGATTTGAATCATTTTACTTAGGGTATTATACATATGTGGGCTCTTTATGAAATATCTTCAGCCTTGGCTCTTGTAAATTGAGAGTGATAGTTCTTTGGGTGTATATGGGTTTGGGTTCTATGAGAGTGTCTTTGTGTCACATTTGTAATCTCCTTATTTTCTTAGTGAAACTTTCTTGAAACCGCCCGTGGATGTAGGCCTAAGGCCGAACCACGTAAATCTTTTGTCTTCTTGTGTGATTCTTTCTTCTATTTTTCTGTTTATATTCGCATAAACTTATTATTCTATACACTTGCAAAAAATTGACATGAAAACATTTGCCATATCAAGGGATCTGTTCTATTGATCTCTCTCTCTCTTGCTAGTTATTTAGAAAGGTAATTTATACCCCCTTTATTTTGTGGTTATTTCATTGGCAAAAAAACTTGCAAGCTTGATTTTATTTCTTTCCTTTTTATTTTCCCATTTCTTTGGATTTATTTTGCAATTCTAAGTATGTTTAGTGTTGCTGTGAGCTATACAATGAGTTTTTCATAGTTTATCTCCTTTAGTTTAAAGCATCCATAATTACTTTCTTTTATTTGTGCATTTTGGTGAATACATGTTTCTATAGAGGAGAAAAGCTTTAAAGTTGAGCCAATTGCTTAAAAATGCTGTTTAGATCAATCTCTAGAGACAAATAGTGAGATAGTGAGACCTTTTTTGCAAAGAAGAGGCACTATCTTGGTCTGAAAATCGATGGGTCTTGTCAACGACTGTCCATCTTGGTACCAAAAATGTCAGATGTCCATGGATGATTTATGTTATGACTGCTAGATATATAAGATCTTTGTAAGAACGTATTTGCCGTTGTTTTCATGGTATGTTCAAGTGCAACAGATGCAACTAACTTATCGTTGTTTATACTTCTATGTTAGTGTTGATCATTGAAGTGCTCCGTCCTCAATTAGATACTCCACGTCTTTAGCGTAGCATAGCAACAATCATGTAGGAGTAACAAACATTTTACTGAAGTACTATAAAAAAAATGCTTCAAATGGTTTTATTTTAATTGGGCTTTTGATTAATAAAATTTGATGTTGTAGATTTTCCAAATTGCTAGGAGTCAGATTGGTTTAGTTTTGGTTCTTAGCAAGCTATTGTATTATTGTTAAGTGGTTCAGATTAGTTGTAACAGATTTGGTTAAGTTTGATTTAGAGCACGTGCCGAGAATAGAAAATGCAATATAGAGTAAGTGTGCAGCTTATGCCAGTATAAATAGTATAGCACTGTTATTCCCTTCTTGTGTAATCAGTTTGAACATAATCATATTGTAAGAGAAACAGAGACTTTGATCTCTCGGAATCAATTAAAGGAACTCATTAGTTGTCACAAGGCTTTAAATTGAATGCTAAATAATATTATGTTTAACGGAATTTAGTTGTTTACTTTGAACTAAAAATATTTATTCTTGTCTTTGAATGAGTGGACTACTGGTATTGGCAAAGTTACAGTTCATTCTCTTTTGTTAACTTTGTTGATTATTAACATTTTAACTTGCAATTGTTTAGAGGGTTTCATGGCTACTTCCCTTTTGGGTGTGTATGTGTAACTTGTTTAAAAAAAATTCTTAGAAATTAGAAGGTTTGTTTGTTTGTTTTATTTAAATTAGAAATTAGAAGGTTTGTTTTTCTTTCATACAATAATTTGATGATAGATGATCATATGATGTTTTATCCATAATAATGCCAGGTTACCCTTTTTTGCAGATTAGAGACAAGAGCAACAAATATCATCTCATACCACTGTGAACTCCACCACCTTAGAGGATTGTGCTTTTGTGCAATAGAGGGGAAAAGTAGATATAATTAAATAACACATCAATTTTTGGTTTCTTTTTTAGATGACCACGTCTACATAACTTGCAACTTGTCTTATGGTAGATTTCTGTCCGGAAAAAGTTTTGAGTATCATGCTGGAGCAAATATCAAATTGATAGCTTGTTGATGATGCAATCAGTTGCTTGGCAGCAAACCAAGAAGAGAATGATGAAGTAGCGGATGCATGAAGCAATTGAAAGCCTTCTTGTTTGTTCCATGTTTGTCGAAGACTCAATAACAATCAACAAGAAGAGGTACGCTGGACTCTTTGTTAGAGATGGTGCTAATATTCTAGATAAGAGTGTGAGTGCAATGATTTTAATATACAAGAATTTTTTTTTTTTTTTTTTAAAGGGGTAGTATAAATATGTTGGAAACCATATTTTTCATATAGTGAAACCATTAGCCGTTAGTTCTTGTGGATGTAGGCATATTGTATTGTTTAACTCTTCATTTTTCTCTCTATTTCCATAAATAGTGTAAACAAAATATTTAACACTCCTATATTACAGGGCCCGCCGAAATATCATAAGTTATCAATAATCTTGTAGTTGACTATTGTTCAAGAAAAATAAAGATAACAAAATAGAAGATACAACATCAAGACTATTATTACTTCAAAAAAAACACACACACACACCCCAAGATTGGGAGGGATATTCTAAAGTTCAGAATCCAAGTACCAATGATAGAGGATGATAAAGGTTAAAGGATCTCTTCTACTGATCTTTCTTCAGCTAGATCTCACTTAGAAGGGTTTTGTCCCAAATTTTTGGTTATTTTAACAGGGAAATGAAATTGCAAATGTGATTTCGTTTTTCTCTTCTTAATTTTTTTCCCTATTCTTTGGTTGTATTTTGCAATTCTAGTTCTAGGTATGTTCAATGTTGCTGTGACCTACCATTAGTATTTCATAAGTTGATTATTGATAAGTTACTAATTCTTCCAAAAACATAAACTTTTAGGAAATGTTAAATTTAATTCTTCTTTCATGCGTAGGTGGCTTGTGTTGCCATTGTTAAGTGGGGCCCAAAATGTCAAAAAAATTTAATGGGGGTAAGGTGGAAATAGAGGATTGATACCATGATAAACCACTAATTCTCTAAAAAAAATTTAGTTTTTATGAAATAGTGAAATGATGTATTTAACAGTAATATTTTCTTTAGTTTAAAGTGTCCATAAATACTTTTTTATGGGTACATTTTCATTAATTTATTTACCAATAAAAACTTGGTTGAAAAGAATGCGTAAATCAAGCTTTATGTGAGGAGCCAAAGGCCTTGTAACTGAATTGGCACCTTCTCATGCACAAAATGTTTGGGGGTCTAGGAGTGAAAGAGTTCGAGTTGTGGAGTTAGCAGTGTGTTGTAATTATCTCTCAAAAAAAAGCTTCATGTGAGGAGAGTTTTACGAAATATAATGATTAATCTCTGTAAATTATAGATTAATGCATTTGATAATTGGCTTGTGAAAAAATTGGAGAGTTAGCTCCACTTAACTCACCCAATAATGGTGCCTCTCCTATGATTAAAATTTGTACTTGGATATCTGCCAACTGTCAATGTTAGCTGCTATTTGTTTATACCCATTTCTTCTTATTTTTTGATAAAAGTTCATACCCGTTTCTAAACAATCGTGAAGCACAGTATTTGTACCTCAAAAAGTTTGCACTATATGAAGGAGGACCAGTTGCAGTTCTAGAAATATTTTTAGGGTGGTTACTAAGAAACTTAAATGATACAAAATCTAATAAAGAAATAATTTGAATATTCATCGTCACCAAAAAAAATACATGTAAATATATGAAGTATTATAATTTCTTTATACTATCAAAGAGAAAAAGAAAAAGAAAAAGAAAACTAATAAGAGATAAAGTGGGAATTAAAAATGCTGAGATAAGAGTAGTAAAGTAAGATAGTTTGAAATGATATTAGAGAAGAGAAAAATGGAGAGAGAGAGAGAGAGAGAGAGAGATGATATTTGCTACATACAATTGCAAATCGAGTTGCTAAGAAGAGCAAAATTGTTGCGACTATAAAGTCATAGAGAGCATAATTGTTGGCACTACAAATGAGAACTCAAGACTATAATATTTCTCTTGGTACAAATTTTTAACGAATAATGAAATTATTGATTATTTTTATATAATGGGTTGAACGAGTTACAAATTTGAATAGGCTTTTTATTGAACAATTTGTTCACTTATTGTTATGTGGTCTAATCTTGTTTTGTTTGGGTTATTTTTGTTGTTATTTGAGCTAATTTTTATTGTTATTATGTAAGCCATTTTTTTGGGGTTTAAGGTGTCAAGAATTATGTTTGGGAGGCCAAAATTATTTTTGGTGAAATGCTAATGTCCACAATATTTTCATAACAAATTTTATTTGACAAATTGTTATTGGTAGAAAGAAAAATAATGTCAGTAATGTTAGTATTGGATCCAAATTATTGTGAAAAATATTATAGAGATAGAATTACTCTTATTTTTGTTGAACCTAAATTGCTATGATTTTCAAGTCATAATGTTCAAAATTTTTATTAAAGTGATCCAGATAAGTTAGTTTAGCATATAAATATTTTTTTGCAAGTCAGAGTGATGGTCTTTTGACCACCCTCACATATATGTAGACCCGCCAATGAGGAGGACTGTTATAAAGTAGAGGTAGTTGATAAATGATGATTAGTTCAAGCTTAGAGATACACCTGTGGGCAAGTGGGCTCGATTCGAGTGGGCTTGAAACCTTTTATTTTGGTCACGGCGGCCGGGGGGGGGGGGTGGGGTTGAGATTTTTGTTTTGTTTTTATTGGATCGGGTCAGTTAAAGAAGTGTTTTGGGTGGGTTATTAATAAAGAAGAAAGAACCACACTAGGCCTAAAACTTCTCCCTTAAGGGAATAAAAAAAAATCTCTAGCTTTTTAGATGAGATCTACAATTTATATTGTACATTTTTTCTTTCTTAGAATGGTAGTAAAAAAAAAAAAAAAAAAAACTAATTAAAGACTACAATCTACAACTTCGGTGAGTAATTATTGGATACTCCTAGAGTACCATAAATGCATATTTTTTACTCTTACATAATTGTGGGTCCTATTAATTAAATTTATGGTGAGACTCACAATTCATGTGAAGGAGGTATGCATTTATTGTACTCCCAGAGTATTCTATAATTTTCCAACTTCGATAATATAAACTAATTGAAGAAATTAGATATGTGAATTTTCCTTTATCTATTTCTTATATCAAACAATATATATCATGGTATCTCAAATTGAGTTGATTAGGTGATGTATCCGGATGCCTTGATTTTTCAGTGTAAATAGAGTGAAAATTGGCACTTGGTGATATTGGGGTAATGTTTGTGGGGATGATTAAATCTAGCGCATACATCTACAGAAAGAAATCAGCTTGTTGTGCATTCCATTGGTTCCTTCCTTTTCATATATTCCAACTTGCAGTATCTACATATGATGTGTAGTATCTGTGTTATTTTGTCATTAACAGAGTAATTTCTGTATTTCCTCCTTATTTTGTTTAGTATCTAGCTTGGTGTTCATTTGAAAACAAAGGTGCTACACTTGGACTTGATTTCTCCTATTCAAATCAATAACCCTTAATTAAATGAAAATTATTCTTATATTTTATTGAAAAATCAAAGTGCCATCTTTTTCTTACTCCATAAATTTTTTAGATAGCATGTTGCCTTGGGTTAAGTCCATAAGCTGATATTAATGCTCAGAGTAGTGCCTAAATAAAGGAATTTTCCATTTTCCATTTTCCTGATGATTGCCTTTCAGTAATTATATGCTCCTACAGGTTAGATGTTACGAAGGTAATAAAATACTAGTATTTACTTTAGACAAAATAAATAATGTTTTATTTTATTTAATTTTACCTCATTATTAATGTCGTTACAGGAGGGGGTTAGTGGAGGAAGAGTTTTCTTTTCTGGCATATGCTTCATGATACTCGTTATAGTTTATTGCAAAACTAGATATCCAGTAAGTATTGATTACTGTAGGTAGCTTCAGATGTTGATCATGATGATTTATACAGGCAGCTCTCCACAACAATTTCTGCCATCTCTTAAATTTTGTGACACTTTGATTTTAAGAGGAATTCAAATAATTTGAATAGAGGGGCTAGTGAACTCATTAAATTTTAGATTGCAGTAATTTCAATTTTCTTTGCATGAATCATACATGAAGGTAAGTCGCATACGGTATCCTAAGTTGTCATTTGAGTCTGATTGAATTTTGATAGTTTCGACTTAGCTATTAAGGGGGATGGGCAACCGGGTTTTTCCCATTTCTTTTGTTTGGGTGAGAATACAAAAATCCCATTGAAAATACTTGAAATGAGGAATTTAATTCCATTAGTACAAAACATAAGATTGGAAACATTAGTTTTATTTCTTATTCTAACTTATTTGGGAAAATTCTAGGCAATAGGTTAAGAGTGGCCTTTGCAATGCACGTCCCAATGATTGATATTTATTTCAGATGGAATTAACTTCTCTAATTCTATACGTTCATACATCTCTTTTCACAGTTCCCATTAAATTGTCAAATTTTCCCTTTTCATCAGGTATGGTGAGCTCATCAGTTATTGGATTTTAATTTTATCAGAAGCTTAGGGTGGATTGAATACTAAAATTGACAAGTTTAAGAGTGCATGTTGCTTCAAACCTAGCTGGTAATAAGAATAAGATATGCAGCAACAATTAGAAATGGAACAGTAATTGTCCCATTACTTACCAAATTAAATCTTTTCACACTGATTAAGTGTTAAATTTTTGGAGTTTTTTTTGCAATATGGTTGGCTGATTATTAGTTTTCTCTCTAATTGTCATTTTTTTAACCCTCAAACAGAGTTTCGGTAGGTTCTAATGAATGAAGAGCAGAGTATTCCCTGATTTCCTTGATAGCTTAATTTCATTGTAAATAAGATAATTTCATGATGAATGTTATTTTATTTGCTTCTTAAACTATAACCTGTTTACCTACATAACAGTATTCATAAAGCATCTGACAGAAATTACTTTAATCGCAAGAACTATCGAGAGAAATACTTTAATCTGGACTAAAGATGTTGTTTAGTTACCACAAGAGGTTTTGATATTATTATCTTCTCTATTTGTGTGAGGTCCAGACATGATGCAAATATGTTGATGTGAAACTCTAACAGCAAAGTGGTTGCAAATATCTTCTCTATTTTCCTTTTCAACATTGCTATGATTCGTATTTAACTGACTTGCTGATTTGCAGGGAAATTACATGATTTCCAATGAGCTTGCTTGTAGGACTTCCATGAAAAATGTTTGCTTGGTGAGTGCACTCAGTTCATTAGCATGGCATTGGTTTCATCTTTTAAATCGCCTTACATTCTCAAAGATACTTAGCATATAACATAATCTAGTAATGGACAATTAGAGTTATAAAATCCTATGACATATCACATGAATCCAGCACCTTTTTGCCTCAAGCACAGGAACTCATTAGCACCTTCTGTGAAAGAAGTTTTTCAAAAATCATGGAAAAAATACACTTCTGAGCTCAAATAGATGTTGAAGTACTTTCATATTTTCTTTTAAAATTTACATTCAGTCTCAACCAGATAACAAGTGCACTAGTCTTTTACCACCAGGGAGTTTTCCCCATCAGTCTATTTGTGTGTTTTCCTTGAAGGCTTTTTTGCTTGCTGTGCCGGAGATTTTATTGGCCCTCCCTAGGTAGTAGTTCCTCTCACTTTTAGATGTCAATTTCTAAAATGGATTGTTTATCTTAGAATTTTTTTATTGGTTGTTAAATATGTCATTTATGCTCTCTAGATTGTGCTGATGAAGAAGAAATCCTCGCTTAACCTTGGTTGATTACTTGAAAGTCTAAAATTAAAATCTAGCTAGGCCTGCACTGATTAATTTCGTTAATTACAAAATTTTCAAAATATTTCTTAAGATAATCATGTTAAAATTGTTTAGATGAAGTTCCATCTTATTTGGTTTTAGCATTGCTAATGTGTTTGAATTATTTCTACTTCCAATGACTTAAAATTTCATCACATTTGCAGTGAGCTAACCTTCCTTGAATATGTTTCTTGTTAGGCACTGGTCAACTCAGAATTTTCAACATGTTATTTAACGTTAACTCTGTTAAACAATTTCATTTGTCTTTCATCCAGTAATTTGATAAAAGAGATCATATTAAGTCTTGTCCTAACTAATGGCAGGTTACTCTTTCTCGCAGATTAGATGGCAAGAGCAACAAAAATATCATCTCATATCACTATGAACTTTACCACCTTGGAGGACTTTTGTTTTGTGCTGTAGAGTTGAAAATAAGGGTAAGTGCATTTAGTTAAATAACAACATCAGTTTTTCGTTTCTATTTTACCACCTGCAACTTGTCATATGACAGACTTCTGTGTCCAGCAAAAATTTAAGTACCAAGTTGGAGTAGATATCAATTGAAAGTATTTTTGTTTTTTCCATGTAGTTGAAGGCTCAATAACAACCAACAAGAAGAGGTACCCTAGACTCCTTGTTAGAGATGGTGGCTAATATTCTGAATAAGAGTGTGAGTGCAATTATTTCAATGTAACGGGTTAGGGTTTTTCTGTTGAAGATACTGATGATCACCTCAGACCCAAGCCCAGATTTAAGCAAGCCAACTTGGTGAAATTGAATTGATGAAATTAAATTAGGGATTGCGCCTGTGGTTGAAGATGGACTTTGGGAGTTACCGTTGTATATTTGAATTCCAATGAAACGCACCGTTTCATTTACTACTATTTATTGATACGCACCGTTTTACATGTGTTACATGTATCTGAGTATTAAGCTCCAAACGGTGTCGTCCACTCACTGCTCCATACTCCAGAAGATTAGGCGTGTAAAACAGTTACAAACAGTTACAAATTAGTTGAGCTCTGCTTCCGTGAATCATGGGCTTGATCCGCATAATGTGGAACGAGAGTTAAGAGGCTTAGTCTAATCTTTATACTAGATAAATCTTTGTACACAATAATTTTTCATTAAGAAAAGATTTCACAGTTTTCAATCTTTGCTATCTCTCTCTTTTTCTCAAACTCATTCTTCTCCTTCTTCAAGCTCTCTGTTTCTTTATCTCTTTGTTAGCTTTTGTGTTGCTTGCTTACTTTAATATCAGAATCATATCTGATGATGCAAAGAAAATCACTAGGCTGGATGCTTCGGACTTGAAAGGACCACTTGTTTTCTCAACGGCCTGAAAAAAGAAAGAAAAGCGATCAAAGGTGACCGGGGTTGCCGGCCAAGAACCCTCCGATGGCAAAGTTAGTTTTCTCTCTATATTTTTGGAGTTCCAACTTTTTGGGAGTAATAAAAAACGTACCTTTACTTTGTCTGAATAAACGTTTATATAGTGTTCTAATAGACGGTTATCGCAATTATAACCTCTCCTGGATTGAAGGAGGCATAAGTATTTAAAAATAACTTCCATAACCGTTTAGGAGTTATGTACTACAACGGATACTTGGAAGTTACGCGTAAAATAAGGAATTGTCACATTATACTCGGAGATTTTCCTAAGTATGATACCCTCGTCCTAGTATCCCCTTGTCGAGTGTGCTTAGCTCATGAACAGGGGTCGTTCCGTCTACGGACGAATTTATTAAGGACGAGATCGCCGACATCCTGGACGAGCGTCTCATTCCCTGGCCGAGAGGACCTCGTCCTAGTCTTTTCCTCTTTGGACGAGATGGTTATAGGTAAGGTTTTCAGGGGTGCTTGCAATACTGTTGGGTCACGGACGACCTCTATGGACAGCTTCAAGATAGGAAAAACCAGTACCCTATCAATATCTTTTCTTCATTTTCTAGAATGGGTAGTATAAATATGTTGTAAACCCTATTTTTCATATAGTGAAACCATTAGCTGCTCGTTCCCAGGGATGTAGGCATGCTGTCAAACCACGTAAATCTTTGTGTTGTTTTTTCTCTCTATTTCCATAAAATTGTGTAAACAAAATCTTCAACGCTCCTATATTACTGGACTGCTGAAATATCAAAGTTATTGATGATCTTGTAGTTGTCTTCTTTGCAAGAAATAAATATAACAAAACAAAAGATATTACACCAAGAATGGACAGATATACTAAAATGAAACAGAGATGTTGATTACCCTTATACCAATAGTGTGGATAATTAAAGGGTTTTGTTCTTAATTCAGTAAATCTACAACATAGTATACTAACAATCATGTAAGAACCACATTATGATATGTACTTTACAGGCTAACCTTTCCCCCGTAATTAAGAAACACTTGTAGTAGTTCTTGAATTTATTCTACATTAGTTTAGACATTATTATAACTAGAAAAAAGAAAAAACCGTCTTTAATCCTTTGGCTTCAGTTCTCCAAAAGTCCTTGATGAGCTGCTATGAAAGTGAACAATTATTCAATATTGGGACTAGTCTCTATAATTCAAGTTGATTGTAGTTCCAGTTGTGAATTAGTCAGCAAACATTTTCATTAAACATTCTGATTCAGATAATGGTATTTTGAAGATACATCTATTAAGCTACATCCACATATTATGTAGTATCTAATTCTAAGTTGACACACAAAATTATAGAAGTAAGAAAATGTGAACATAACAATTGATAATTTAATAAGTTTATGCTTATCATTTTATAACCCAACTTGGGCTCACATTAGCTCATTTTCTACAACCTTCTTAATATCACTCAATCGGCCGTTTGCCTAATAGAGATCCAGAAACCATTGGCCCATTAGTGCATTCAGTGCCAGACTGTTAGTTGTTTGCTTGGATTGGCCCATTAGCATATTTACTCCTTCCTTGCAACGTCAGAATATATAACACTACAATAAAATATTCTATAATGGCGCAATAATCTCACAAAGATGTGTATTACTATCATGCACGCAAACACTCTGTATATTTTAGATCTGCCTAGTCCAACCTACTTTCACATTCATTATTTGATTGACTTAATGCAATTGCTATGAATGACATAATTTAAAATTGAAAAAAAAAACTTTAAATTTCAACCATTGAATAAAAAAAAAAGTAAGATTAGTAAAAAAAATGTTGTGAGAGAGAGGGGGTTAATTGCACCAGATCTCAATTCATTTGATAACTAGGAAGAGAAGATTTGAATTCTAAATGTTTTTGTTAAAATTCCCAAAAAAAAAGAAGAAGTTGAATTACAATACTCTTAAATACTCTTAGCTACACATTATGTGGATTGTGGACACTGTTCAGGTGCTTTAATTATATAATATATATATATATATTAATTCTTATAATTTTTTTTTTTTGTATATTTTATGACATACAATATAATACCATATATTATATATAAAAAATAAATAAATAATCAATTCAATATATTAAATTAAACTTCCTTCTTCACCGCTCACGTTGTAGACTTCGTCAATTGCTTTGAATTTCTGCGTTCGACCCTACTACCACAACAACTATATATTTTAGGTTGATTCGGTGGGGAGGTGGATCAGAAATGGGTCTAAATAATTTGGTGATTGGTTCGGGTGGTATCTAGTACTTGACTATTATAATCTAACCCTTTTTAAAAAAAAAAATGGAATTCAACCAATTATATCTACGTTACAACGCGTAGTCAACTACTAGCCTTTTGGCATTATTGGCTTCTCAATTATCAACCTGAAACTAGCCATTGTTAGTGAAGGTTGAGTTTCTCTGTAGCTAAGAAAGGTCTCTATACTTCTCTTAGGCAGTAGAATTAGCCGTACCTTCTTAGAAGGCTGTTTTGTTTTCCACGATCTAACAGAGTTAGTTCGTTGGCTAGTTGGGTTTTTCTTCAAGGGACTTGGGAAACACTTTGTTTTTTTTTTTTTTTTTTGCCTTCTATTCACTGCCTAGACAAATTTTGACATGGAAGAACTATCACAAAGCTGGACAAGGTTATCGCTTTCGGAAAGGGAGGGACCAGGTTGCTGTTTGGAGGATGAATTCAGCTCCACAGAACACATCATAGCAGCAAAATTCCTTACGAAACGGGCACTTAATATGGAAGCCATTGCAAAAACATTTACCCCATTATGGCGCTCAAGAAGTGGATTCAAGATCAAGAACTTAGGTGACCATGTGATCCTGTTCATTTTTGAAAACGAGCTTGAAGTAGAGAAGGTACTTAAAGCTGAACCATGGTGTTTTGATAAGTACTTAGTGCTTATGCAGAAATATGACAAGAGTATGGCAATGGAAGAATTGAAATTTGTGAAGACTCAATTTTGGGTGCAAGTTCATGGCCTCCCCTACAAATTCATGAATGTCAAGGCAGCCGAGAAGGTTTGTGAAGTTGTTGGAAAAATTATACCTTCTACTGATCCAGCTGAAACGGAGGGTAAAAATTTTATGAGGATTCGGGTAGAGATGGATGTATCCTTACCGCTGTGTCGTGGTCGAGTAGTGTCCATGGATACCGGCAAAAAAATTTGGATAACGTTCAAATATGAACGATTACCGAATATTTGCTATTGGTGTGGTAAAATGGATCATTCAGATCGTGACTGTGAGATATGGATAGAAAGCGAAGGAACTCTAGTAGACTCGCAAAAACAGTTTGGACCTACACTTCGTGCACCACCATTCTTTCCGTCAAAGCGAAGTGTGGTAGATGTTCCAGGCTTTTACAGTCAGAAACGGTCAGCAGCAAGGAAACATGTCACTGAGAATAGAGCCGCTGGTGGTGATGAAGACGGTGGAGGATCACAAGCCATGGAGGAGGTCACGGTGGTGCAAAATCTGGACGAGGAGGACAACACAATCAATGCTCATTCAAAGGAGGAAACCGACAAAGTTAAAGCACCTATTCAATTAGGAAACGGCTACACTGAAGTTATGAACCAAAATCATATCACAGCTCCTCATAATCCGGACCAATTCAATGCAGATATTTCAGGAAGTAATCAAAAAGGAATTACTGATGCTAGCTGTCCACCGAAGCCAACGGCCCAAATTGGAATTATTCCAATCACTAATACCAATAAATGTTCCAATTACAATGATTTATGGGAGGCGGCTCATGCACAAACTGATGATCAAACTTTCAACCCTCCTCCTTTGCCACGTGACCACCATGAGTTTAATAGGGCAATGAAGAAAAATGGCACATGGACAAGGCTGGACAGAGACAAGCAGGTGCAGCCGGTTGAACAGGGGTACACCGTTGGTCCGTGTAAAAGAAAAATATCAACAAGAGGAGATCATTTTGAATTACCTTGCAACAAGAAAAAGGTTTTGAAGGATGATGCTGAATTCTATTCTCAAATGGTGGAGGCTGTTAAACAGCCCCGCCAAGAGCCATGAATCTCTTAGTGTGGAACTGTCGTGGGCTTGGGAACCTACGTACAGAGAAGGAGCTTGGAAATATTATCCGGGCAAAAGATCCCTCTGTCGTTTTTTTGGCCGAAACATGGGCAGACGAAGTGAGGCTAGAAAGAGTACTTCATAGCATAGGTTTTGATCACAAATGGGAGGTTTGTAGTGGGAGAAGAGGTGGAGGATTGGTGCTATTCTGGAAAAAAGATGTTCATGTAACTGTGGAGGAGTCACATAGATTCTTTATTGATGTAACCCTAAATAAAAATAAGGAGTCAGAATGGAGGTTTACTGGATTCTACGGAGAACCGGAAACTCATCGGAGAATGGAGGCTTGGAATAAATTAAGGGGGTTGAATAATAAAGAAGGCAGTCCATGGCTTTGTGCGGGAGATTTCAATGAAATCTGTAGACAAGATGAAAAACTGGGGGGAGCATTGAGAAACCACAACCAAATGCAACAATTTCGAGATGTAATCGACGAGTGTGGTTTCATTGATTTGGGGTTTGAGGGATCAAAATTCACATGGAGTAAGCATTTTACTGATGGTCATTCAGTGTGGGAACGGTTGGATAGAGGATTGGGGAATAGTGAGTTTCTCATGAGATTCCCTGGTACAAGGGTGTCACATCTCAGATGTATGTCATCAGATCATACTCCACTCCTAATCAACCTTACGGGTTTGGAGTCTCCACCCAGGAAGAAAGTGTTTCGCTTTGAGGAGATGTGGCTATCGAACACTCGATGTGGAGAAATTGTGGAGGCCGTTTGGAGGAATGAGGAGGGCGGGGATACCATGAAAAAAATTGAAAAATGTAGTAAGGCATTGGAAGAGTGGGGAAAAAATGAATTTGGTAGTATAAGGCGAGAACTGGAAGACAAAAAGAAATTGTTGGCCAGGATTGAGGCCAAGACTATGAGAGGGGGAGATAATTCACGGCTTAGAGAATTGAAAGCCGACATTCATGACCTCATGGATAAGGAAACACGGATGTGGTGCCAAAGATCAAGGGTGTTATGGCTGAAACATGGGGATAGTAATTCAAAATTTTTCCATAACAAAGCAACTCAGAGATTCAGAAAGAATTCCATTAGTGGAATAGAAGATAAAAGGGGGAACTGGCAAGCGCAACCAGAAGCGATTGGAGACATCATTGTGGAGTATTTTGCAGAATTATTCACCGCAAGGAATTCAGTAATTGAGGAAGATGCTCTCTCCTTTATACCAAGGTTGGTCACGGATGAGGTTAATGAACAACTAATGGGAGAGTTCATGGAGTGGGAAATTCAGGAAGCACTAAACCAAATGGAGCCCCTAAAAGCACCAGGCCCTGATGGGATGCCACCATTATTCTATCAGCATTTTTGGGGGATTATGAATGGAGAGGTAACTTCCACAATACTAGATTGGCTGAATTCAGGTAACTTACCTTACCCAATAAACCATACTTTTGTCACTTTAATTCCTAAAGTGAAGAATCCTGTTTCAGTTTCTCAATATCGCCCTATCAGTCTATGTAATGTATTGTATAAGATATTTTCAAAAGTCCTTGCAAACAGATTAAAAAAATTCATGCCAGATCTTATAACTGAGCATCAATCTGCATTTGCAAAGAATAGGCTTATCTCTGATAATATCTTAGTAGCTTTTGAAACTTTGCACTGTATGAAAAATCATAAATCAGGACAAACAGGCTTTATGGCGCTAAAACTAGACATGAGCAAGGCGTACGACAGGGTGGAATGGAATTATCTCCAAAAGCTGATGGAAAAAATGGGTTTTTGCTCAAGGTGGATCGGTTTGATTATGGAGTGTGTTCGTTCAGTCTCATACTCAATTCTGGTGAATGGTGATCCAAAGGGGCTAATCAATCCAACAAGAGGCATAAGACAAGGCGACCCACTATCTCCCTTCCTTTTCCTATTATGTACGGAAGGATTACATGGCTTAATCAAAAGAGCTGCACGGGCAAAGGAGATCAATGGCTTCTCAATATGCAAAAGAGGTCCCAAATTAACACACTTATTTTTTGCAGATGACAGCTTGCTTTTTTGTAAGGCAAATCCGCAAGATTGTGGAAACGTGCTAAAAATTTTGGCGGAGTATGAGGAGATGTCGGGGCAGAAAATAAATAAAGAAAAAACTTCTCTGTTCTTTAGCAAGTCCACAAATGATGATGTTAAAGAGGAGATTAAAAATATGTTAGGGGTGAATGAGATAAGGTCTTATGAGAAGTATTTGGGGCTGCCCTCTTTTGTAGGAAGAAGAAAAAAAGAAAGTTTTAACTATATCAAGGAGAGAGTGTGGAGGAAATTACAAGGGTGGGAGGGGAAGCTCCTATCTCAGGCCGGTAGAGAAGTCCTAATCAAAGCTATTGCGCAAGCCATCCCTACTTATGCCATGGGTTGCTTCAAATTACCCTTGAGCCTTTGCCATGAGATTGAAGCAATGATTAAAAAATTCTTTTGGGGGCAACGAGGTGACAAGCGAAAAATACATTGGGTTAAATGGTCGGAGTTGACAAAATCTAAGCTAGATGGAGGAATGGGTTTTCGAGAACTTGCTCTTTACAATGACTCACTCCTTGCCAAGCAAGCATGGCGCCTCCTACACAATAAAGATACTCTATTTTACAGAATTTTTAAGGCAAGATTTTTTCCAAATAGCTCTTTCATGGAAGCAAAGGAATCGAAAACCGGTTCCTACGCTTGGAAGAGCATTTTGAAGGGCCGAGAGGTGATACAATTGGGAGCTAGATTCAGAGTGGGTAATGGGAAGAGCATCAAAATATGGCAGCATCATTGGTTGCCCATAAAACACCCTCCATTGGTCTCATCCCCAATCATAGAGTCTATGGAAGATGCCACCGTGGACTGCCTTATAGACCATACAACCGGTAAATGGGATGCTGAAATTCTTAAGGGAGTGCTCACCCCTGCTGAAGCGGAACTTGCTCAAAGGATTCCATTGCCTCATCGCCAAACCGAAGATGTTTTGTATTGGCCCTTCACTGCTAATGGGCAGTACACTTGCAAATCCGGATATAAATTCCTAAAAGATTTGGAGGAGAACTTAGGGGATGACAATCATTCGGAGGAGGAAAAGACTTTGTGGAAGGGCATTTGGTCCATGGCAATTCCAAACAAATATAAAAATCTGCTGTGGCGGGCTTGTAGAAACTCACTTCCAACTAAGCAGAATTTGGTAAGGCGAACAATCATACAAAATCCTAGTTGTGACCGTTGCTCCCTACAAGCAGAGGATACAGCCGAAGATACCTTGCATGCCTTATGGAGTTGCACGAGCTTGAATGAAGTTTGGGTAGGTGATAGATGGAATTTCCGCTCAAGGATGTGTTTTGCAGACTTCAAACAGCTGTGCAAGTGGATACTTGGAAATGGGAAGCCGCTGGAATTGTTTGCTATTCAGGTGTGGAGCATATGGAATCAAAGAAATAAAATGAGATTGAATCAACCTTGCTGTCTTACCAAAGAATTGCAAAAGATGGCAGAAGATAGTTGGACAGAAATTAGTAGACACAATCTCAAGCTGAACCGTTTCAGCTCAAGACCGACGCATCAGAGAATATGGACAGCACCTGCACCTGACAGCTATAAGATCAACTACGATGGAGCACTTTCCACCATGGACAACAAAGCTGGAATTGGCATAGTGGTTCGGGACTGTCATGGAGAGGTCATTGCATCACTCATTCAGCAGCTAGACCAAGCTTACCAACCCGTGGAAGTTGAATCAATGGCAGCTTGTAAGGCTGTGGAGTTTGGCAGCGAGTTGGGTATTCAGAGAGCCATTATTGAGGGTGACTCGGCAGTGGTAGTTAAGTCCCTAACAAGCAAGGAAGATGGGTTAACTCCTTACAACCAACTGTTGAATGACGTGTCCCTATTTTCAGGTTTTTATCTTCAATTGTCATACTCTCATGTTAAGAGAGATGGAAATAAAGTTGCTCATAGTTTAGCTAGACTAGCTTTGACAACACAGAGTTCTACGGTGTGGATGGAGGATGTTCCACCTTGCACCTTACCTTTTGTTCAGGCTGATTTGGCCGCTCTTTAGTATTCTTAATAAAAAGTCTTCCTTCTCAAAAAAAAAAATTATCAACCTGCTATAGTTGATCAACAAATTATTAGAGTCAACTATCTACCACCAAATTATTTGAACGACAGACCCTTTTTTTGTCCACCACCACCAAATTAATTACCCTCAATAGTTGTTGTTCTGTTGTTGTGCTAAATCTGACTGTATTTTTGTTTAAAAAAAAAAAATCAATTGCTTGTTTATATTAAATTTTTTTGAAAAATTACAAAAATGCCTTTGAAATTTGGGTCTATTATTATTATACCACAAAACTCTGGTTTTAGAATTTGTAAATTAGACCCCCACCTTTCGTTGCTTTGAGATTGCATGTGCAGTTGCTCTTATTGGTTGAGATTTGAAAATTAACAACTCTTGAATAAATAATAAAATTAAAAAGTGGAGAAGTAAAAAAAAAAAAAAAAGGAAATATTAACGAATACCTTAATAGTATTGGTTAATGAAATATTTTTAAAAATATTTTATTCGAAAAAAAAATTATTTTTTTTACAGCTTTTTATAAATTTCATAATAATTGTATCAAAATTTTTTTAAAATAGCCCATTAATAAATGTACAAAAAACAGGCATTACTCAAAACTAAAAAAAAATTGTAATTGTAATTACACTAATTACATCTCCTGTAATTATAACTACATGGGACATTGTAAAAGATATTATAAACTATTCCACCTATAAGAGTTACAGCTTACATTAAACCATGTCTTAGATCCGTAAGTCCCGCATGCCAAATGCCAATACGGAATATCCATGTATGATATTACTTGGTTACATTAAAAAAAACTATCAATAAAATATTCTATAATGGCCCAATAGTCAGTCTATGAGTTATACTCCACGCATGTATTACTATTGACCCACGCAAACTCTCTTATATTGGTCGATCTGCCTAATCCAACCTCCTTTCACAGAGATTGTTCTCATCTTACTCTCTTCGTAAAGATATAATAGCATTCATTCAATTCCAACTAAGAAATGGCGGAAGGAGCTTTGTTCAGCGTTGCTAAAGGAATCACAGTGAAAGTGGGCGACCTCGTAGCCCAAGAGATTGTACTGCTCTGGGGAGTCAAAGACGAGATTGAAAAGCTCAACAACACAGTTTTGACAATCAGTGCAGTGATTCAGGATGCAGAGGAGGAGCAGCAGCACAACAATCAAGTCAGAGTGTGGCTGGAAAGGCTGAACGATGCCCTTTATGAAGCGGACGACCTGCTGGATGACATTTCCACTGAAGCTTTACGACGGGAAGTGATGACACGGAATAAAAAAGCAAAAGAGGTACGCATCTTCTTTTCCAAATCCAACCAGCTTGCATTTGGTCTTAAAATGGGTCATAAGGTTAAGGCAATGAATGAAAGGCTAGATGCTATCAAAAACGCTAAGGGGTTCCACTTAGATGAACGTCCTGTAGAGACACAAGTGGGGGGTTATAGGATGAGAGAAACTCATTCTTTTGTACATACTGAAGAAGTCATTGGGAGAGATAATGATAAGGAAGAGATTATAAAAATTCTTTTGGATCCCAATGTTGAAGAGAGTGTTTTGATCCTTCCAATAGTTGGACTTGGAGGACTGGGGAAGACCACATTAGCTCAACTCATATTCAATGATAATAAAATCCAAAATAGTTTTGAGCAAAAGCTTTGGGTGTGTGTCTCTGATGACTTTGAAGTAAAAGTAATTGTTAAGAAAATTTTAGAGTGTGCACGAAGTATGAAACCAGAAGACCTTGAAATGAACACACTGATTGAAGATCTTAGGAAAAAAATTGATAGAAAGAGATACCTACTTGTGTTGGATGATGTATGGAATGAGGATCCTAAAAAATGGCTTAACCTAAAAGATCTTTTAATGGGTGGAGCAAGAGGTAGTAGGATATTAGTGACTACACGCAGTGATAGAGTGGCAAAGATTACAAAAACTGTTCAACCATACTTGTTAGAGGGTTTAGATAAAGAAAAGTCTTGGTCTTTATTTAAACAGATGGCATTTGAAAATGGACAAGAGTCAGAGAAATCAATCTTTAAAGTAGTTGGAATGGAAATCCTTAAAAGATGCAAAGGAGTCCCTCTTGCCATAAGGACTTTAGGAAGCCTATTATACTTTAAAAACACGGAAAAAGAGTGGTTATTTTTTAAGGATAATGAGCTTTCAAAAATACCTCAAGAAGAAAATGATATCCTACCAACACTTAAGTTGAGTTATGATCATCTTCCATCATATTTGAAGCAATGCTTTGCTTATTGTTCTTTATTTCCAAAAGATTACAAAATTCATAAACCAACATTAATTAAAATGTGGATGGCACAAGGTTTCATTAGGCCTTTAAATCAAAATCAATGCCTAGAAGATGCTGGTCATGAGTATATCATGGATTTAATTTGGAGATCATTTTTTCAAGAAGTTGAAAAGGATGGGAGGGGCAATATATTACAATTCAAAATACACGATCTTATGCATGATCTTGCAAAATTAGTAGCGGGACCTTATAGCATCACTTGTAATTCAGAAGAAGAAATAATTGATGAAAAGCCTCTTCATGTGTCATTTGGTGGTCAGTTACATTCACAAATTCCAAATTCATTGTTCAAAGCTAGTAGGATACGGACATTTATGGTGCAAGGTCAAGTTGGGCATCTAGATAAATCAATTTGTGATCGCATAATTGGTGCAAGTTTTAAGTTCATTCGCTTGTTGAATTTGCATAATATGAACATTGAAATAGTTCCAAGTTCTATTGGAGAGTTGAAACATTTAAGATATCTTGATTTATCTGAAAACTTCATTAGAATGCTTCCTAATTCTATTACGAGATTGCATAATTTGCAGACTCTCAAACTATATGAATGTCCTTTTATTACCAAATTGCCCAATGATTTTACAAAATTGGTCAACCTTAGGCTTCTCGAGATCGATACCTTGACTCATATACCACGTGGATGGGAGCAAATGACTAGTCTTCAAGCTTTGTCAGTATTTAAATTTGAGATTAAGCGTAACAGTGGATTGAAGGACCTTCAGGGACCAAACGAGTTGAAATTTCCAAAACTTCAAGAAATAAGTTTATATAATTACGAGGGAGTGAAATTTCCAAATTGGATGTCATCGCTCACAACTCTCGTAGAATTTAGATTAGAAGACTGTAACAAATGCCAACATCTGCCACCGTTGGAGCAACTTCAGAATCTCAAGCGTCTCTCTCTCAACAAATTGGATTCTCTAGAGTACATGTCAGAGATAGATTACGGTGAGGAGCTCTCTAATTCTTCATTCATCCCATCTCTAAATGAACTCTATCTCCTTCGCTGCCCTAATCTAAAGGGATGGTGGCGACAGAGAAGGGATTCTTCAGAGGAAGTCGATGATGATAACAATCATTTGTTGCCCTTTTTTCCTGGTCTTTCCCACTTAGAAATTGAGAATTGCCCTAAGCTTACCTTCATGCCTCTGTTTCCAAATGTCGAAAGGCTGAAATTGGATATGTGTAGCTTGAAGCCATTGAAGCAGACATCAACACTCCAGATTGAGATTGCCAACTCCTCCTTTGCCCCTCTCTCCAATTTAGAATATCTGGAAACTGGGACTCTAAATGAACCTTTACCCAACCTGTCCAACCTCGTTTCTCTCTGTTGTCGTGTTCCTCCCCCTCAAGGTATGCAACATCTCACTTCGCTTAAGAAGATGAAAATTGCGTATTCTATGCAGGTTGATTTATCAAAATTTTGTGATGCCGTAGAATGGCAAGGCTTTAAGAGCCTTCAATCACTTGAAATTAATATATGCCCCAATTTAATATCATTGCCTGAAGGGATCAATGTCCTTACCTCTTTACAAACACTGGAAATTTGGGATTGCCCCAAATTAAAATCATTGCCTGAAGGGATACAAGGTCTTACCTCTTTACAAACACTGAGAATTTGGAATTGCCCCAAATTAAAATCATTGCCTGAAGGGATACAAGGTCTTACCTCTTTGCAAACACTATATATTTCGAATTGCCCCAAATTAAAATCATTGCCTGAAGGGATACAAGGTCTTACCTCTTTGCAAACACTATATATTTGGAATTGCCCCAAATTAAAATCATTGCCTGAAGGGATGCAAGGTCTTACCTCTTTGCAAACACTATATATTTTGGATTGCCCCAAATTAAAATCATTGCCTGAAGCGATGCAAGGTCTTACCTCTTTACAAACACTGGAAATTTGGGATTGCCCCAAATTAAAATCATTGCCTGAAGGGATACAAGGTCTTACCTCTTTGAACACACTATATATCCATGGGTGTCCCATCTTACTGAAAAGATGCAAGAGAGAAACAGGCGAAGATTGGCTAAAGATTTCTCATATCCCAAACTTGGAAGGGGATCTACGTCAGCAACAAACCAACTGAGGTATCTAACTAAACCATTTTATCCAATGTTTCATTGAAAATCAAAAACCCAATTTCTTTTTCTTCTTTACCTCATTTTTTTCTCATTGCCTATCTCAATATATTTCTTGGTGATTGAATTTCAGATAAAGAACCAAATGAACCACAGAAGACTCGCTCATAATAATTGCAACTTGATCAAACCAATTGGGCGGTTCAAAAATTCATCAACTAACCATAGGTACTGTCTCATTCTTTCTTCTCTTTCCTTTTAACCTCTTTTATCTACTCATATGATTTTTAATTTTTATTCCTTAATTTATAACTTCCCCCTACTAGGAAAAGTAATATGTGAATTTTCCCAAATCAGTTTCTTTATTCTAAGAAATTACATGTTTGTGTTTCGAATTAAGTTGATGAGGTGCTTCATTTCTCATTGTGTAAAACAAAGTAAAATTAGCCACTAGGTGATGTATGAAGAAATAAGAGGAGAGCTTTCTCAACAAGTGATTGGGGTTGCTGTGATGCCCTGGATTTAATTGGATATTGACTTTGAGTGTGTGTTGTGTGGGTGTGTGATAAGTCCCACATTGGGTGTTTACTAGGCTGAAGTTATTCTTTCTGCAGATGTCAGCAACATGACCGGATGTATTGTTTTGGTGTGTACTTCAGGATTTGATCAACCATTGAGGTAACTTTCATACACTATCCTAATTGACATAAAAAATTGGTCTCTCATACCGTGTGACTTGATGCATTCCATTTATGTACTAATATCAATGCTTGTTTTATTGTATTTTCACTTGCTATAGGAGTGCATGTTCTAATTAAATAAATCTGAGTAGATTAGGTTTCAATTTTTTTTTTCTTTTTTTGGAAATATGATAAACAAATTGTTACTTTTATCACCTAGTCCCTTTAATGTATTTCTCAAAATTAGGTCCGATTGGTTCTCTTGGATCAATAATTATCAAACAGAAGCGATGGAATGATTATATTTCCAGCTATAGTAAAACAAATCTCGATACTGATTGGTTCTTTTCTCTGTGTTTTTGGTGAAAATTTTCTAATCATGTTCATGTTTCATGTAGGAGTCCTTGTATCATTCTGTCTGGGAACTCAGCAAATGTGACTGGAAGCTTTATTCTATTTCTATAAACAATTAATTTTCTGAAGTCAGCTTATGAGTTGAAGGTAAGGCCTTGTCCCAGTTCACCAAATGAGAAAGATCAATGCTTTTAAACGTGCACTTCCTCTCTGTATGCTTCCTTTTTTGGTTGTGGGGATTGTTTTGGGCTGATTTAATTTTTATTTATTTGGTGGGTGTGTAGCTTTTAGGTGGTTGAAGGAGGAAGCAATCCAGTGTATGAAAGAGGCAGAATGGCCATTGATATTCACGATTGCCCCAATTTTACAATATCATTGATTGTAGGGATTTGTTCCCACACCTCTGTTGTAAATACTGGAAAATTCATCAGTGTCACCACAATGATGCAAAAGGAAACAGGTGAGGATTGTGCTTACATCCTAGAGTTGGAAGGGGCAGTAAGAAAACTTGTTATACAAATCTTTGTTTTATCCCAGTCCTTGATAGAAGTCAAAATCCTAAATTTTCATTGTTCTTTCCAAGTTTGTCAATTTTTTCTTGGTTAATGAATATCAGATCTTGAAACAAATGAAGCACATGAGAGAAGAGAGAACTGCACTTAAAAAATGTGGATTAATCGAAACTTCTTGGTTGCAACAAATCACAACTCAATGGTTTAGAATTTTCTTTACATCATTTGTTCAAATATTAGGAAACAGATAATGTAAATTTTCCTTCATCTATTTCTTATTTCAAACAATTTATGGATAAGGTGATATATCTTGATGCTTTGATTTCTCGTTGTGTAAATAGAGTGAAAATCGGCACTTGGTGATATTAGGGTAATGGTTGTAGGATTAAATCTGGTACCTATTCCTACATTACAGATATTTGCTGTTGTATCTACAGATGATGGTGATAATGATGTTAACAACAGAATTTCACAAAACCTAAGTTAAATTGCTAACTGTTATTTTGTAAATAACTAAGTTATATCTGCATTTACTCTTTATTTTGATTAGTATCATGGTGTTCATTGAAAACAAAGGTTGAAATTAGAGTCTTGAAGTTCATAATTTCAGTAATGGATTTTACTTGGCGCTCCACCTCCATTTAAAATCAATTAATAATTCCTAATTATTTTGAAATTGTTCCTATATTTTATTGATAAAATAAAGTACCATATTTCTCTTAATCTTTCAATTTTTTAGATTGCAGGTTGCCTTGGGTTAAGACTTAAGACCGTAGGTTATTGCTCATTGTAATACCCAAATAAAGGAACTTTTCATTTTCCAGATGGTTGCCTTGCAGTTGTTGTACACTCCTAGAGGTTAATGTTACAAAGGTAATAACACACTAGTATGCTTCATAAGTTTATTACAAAACTAGATATCAGTGTGTGTCGATTACATTTACTGCTATTGCCAATAAAGACTTAATATCAACTGTTCTTTCTATAAACATTAGCAGCAGAACCTGAGGCATAATTTCATTGTGTAAGTTCAAATTTTGTTAATGGTGATTAATATTGGCAGCTCTCCATAACAATTTCTGCCATCTCTTACATTTTGTGACACTTTGATTCAGAGAAGAATTCAAGTAATTTGATTAAGGGGCTAGTGACCTCTTTAAATTTAAGATTCAAATTTCAATTATTTTTTTGTTGTACATCAGATGCATTGGCACAGGACAAGTAGAAGTGCAGGTGTCTATCAAAATGTATAAAGTGATCTTTGGTAGTTTCAGGTGGCATAATTGCATTGATATATGTCGATGATTGCTTTTATAAAGAACGTAAGTAGCCTTCATGACTTTTATGAGAGGTGAGCCTATGCATCTAAGAACCTAATGATTTAATTTCTGCTTCTATTATACTTTACTATATGATATACGTAGCTATTTTTTTATTTGCAAGTTTACACACCCGGTAGGTCTTGTAAGGGAAGAATGTGCCATTGGAGCTAAAGCTCATTGGTGTATTTGGTATTTGCAACTTAAACTTCCTGAATTTGTATATTTTTCTAAGCCTTATTTATGTTTTTTTTTTTCCAAATATCCAGAGATAATTTTTCCCTTACAGTTTTAGCTTTACCTATTGAGGGGGAGTGGCAACCAGGTTTTTTGTTTGTCTTTTGTTGGGGAGAAAGTTGGGAGGAGGAAGAAAGAGAGAAATATCTTTCTGTTATAGAATATAAAAATTCCATTGAGTTCTTACTGGCAATGAGGATTTTGATTTTTCATAATCAGACAACATGAAAAAGTGTTCAAACTTCTATGGTATACCTTTTTCTTACTTATTTGAGAAAATGTTGGGTGGAAATAGGTCATGAGAGGGCCAAGCAACGCACATCCCAGAGATTGAGATCTATTCAGGAAGATTTAACTCCACTGTAGGTTCATTCATTTCTTTTCTCAGTCCCCTTTTCATTGATTCAAATAGAAGTCCAGCTATATCTTAATTTTCTGGTTTCATCAGGTATGCTGAGTTTATCAGTTATTAGCTTTTAGCAAATGCCCTGAGGAACATTACTAAAGGAAACAAGTTTAAGGGTGCATGTTTCTTCAAACCTAGCTGGTAATCAGATTATGCAAAAATTATTGGAAAAAGAATGGTAACTATCTCATTCCTTACCATATATAATTGAGGATTACGATCCGGTGCAATACCTAGGGTATTACATCAGGTGCAATTCACATTTCCCTCTCTCACAATTTTTTTTCATTTTACTTTTTAAACTTTTACTTTTTACTTTTGTTAACTTTTTTCTTAACTTTTTTTAATCAATGGTTGAGATTGAAAGTTGCTTTTTGCAACTATCAATCTCAACCATTGATAGCAATTGCACCCGGTGCAATACCCTAAGTATAGCACCGGATCCAAATCCTAAAATTGATATCGTTGCCTGAAGGGATGGGTGGCCTTACCTCTTAGCATACACTAGATATTTGGGATTGCCCCAAACTAAAATCATTGCCTGAAGGGATACAAGGCCTTACCTCTTTGCATACACTAAATATTTGGGATTGCCCCAAACTAAAATCATTACCTAAAGGGATACAGGGTCTTACCTCTTTGAATACACTACAAATTACTAGCTGTCCCATCTTACTGAAAAGATGCAAGAGAGAAACAGGCAAAGATTGGCCAAAGATTGCTCATATCCCAAACTTGAAAGGGGATCTACGTCGGCAACAAACTGAGTTATCTAACTAAACTACCGTTTTATCCAATGTTTCATTGAAAATCAAAAACTCAACTTCTTTTTCTTCTTTACTCTCATTTTTTTCTCGTTGACTATTTCAATATATTTCTCGGTGATTGAATTTCAGATGAAGAACCAAATGAACCACAGAAGACTTGCTCATAATAATTGGAACTTAATCAAACCATTTGGGTGGTTCAATAAGTCAACAACTAACCATTGGTACTATCTCATTCTTTCTTCTCTTTCCTTTTAACCTCTTTTATCTGCTCATATGATTTTTAATTTTCATTTCTTAATTTGTAACTTCCCCTGTTAGGAAAAAGAATATGTGAGTTTTCCCAAATCAGTTTCTTTATTCCAAGAAATTACATGTTTGTGTTTCGAATAAAGTTGATGAGGTGATGTATTTGAGGTGCTTCATTCCTCATTGTGTAAAACAGAGTAAAATTAGCCACTAGGTGTTATCCGAAGGAATAGGAGGAGAGATTTCTCAACAAGCAATGCCCTGGATTTTATTGGATATTGACTAAGTGTGTGTTGTGTGGGTGTATAATGAGTCTCACATTGAGTATTTACTGGGTTGAAGTTATTCTTTCTGCAGATATCAGCAACATGACTGTATGTATTCTTTTGATGTGTGACTTGATGCATTCCATTTATGTACTAATATCAATGCTTCTTTTATTGTATTTTCACTTGCTATAGGAGTACATGTTCTAATTAAATAAATCTGAGTAGATTAGGTTTCAATCTTTGATTTTTTTTCTTATTTTGGAAATATGGTAAACAAATTATTACTTTTGTCACTAGTCCCTTTAATCTATTTCTTCATTTTGGCAAATTACGTCTTTGTATCTTGAATTGAGTTGATGAGTTGATTTGTTTTATATGCAACTATGCATCATTACTCGCTATGTGGACAGAGTAAAATTGGGCACAAACCACAAAGTGATATCAGGGTAATATTGTGGGAAGAATTAAATTTGGCAGCCATTCTGCAGGAACTAGCTTGTTGTGCAGGTATTCAGTTGATTCAATTTCTTGTTGTATATGAACTTCCAACTTGCTATTATATCTTCAATTTTTTTTTTTTTTTTTGTTGTAAATAATACCATGTCTACAAATAATTAGTTTTATTAAAAGCACCGCTTGATGTATGAATCAATTGGTAAATTGCTAATTGAATTGAATATGTTTCTAAACCAAAGAAACAGAGGTTTCACTTGTAATCAAATGATATACATTGGGAATTCAATAACTAACAACATTATGGCATTGAATTGATACTCGTGAAACATTTGTGGCTTTTGTGATTGAATTCCCGATATATATATATATATATAGTTATCTAACAGAAGAGAATAAATGATTAATTATTTCCAGCTATAGTAAAACATAGTCTTGATACTGAATTGTCATCACTTTTTGGTTTTTAATAAAAAATTTCATTTCTTGTAGGAGCCCTATCATTCAGTCAGGGGATTTAGCACGTGTTTGGAAGCTTCATTCTATATATATGTGTGTGTGTGCGCGCGCGTGTGTAAACAATTTTCTGGAATTGACTTACAAGGTGGAGGAAAGGCCTTGTCTGAACCAAGCTAAATGAGAAAGATCAACGCTTATAAGCGTGCACTAGCTCTCTGCATGCTTCTCTTGAATGATGGTGAGCCCTCTTTCTCTCTCTCATCTCTTGATTGTGGAGATTTTCTTTTTGGGTTGATGTAGTTTTTATTTATTTTTGAGGTGGGTATGTCACTTTTAGGAGATTGAAGCAAGAAGCAATGCAGGGTATTGGAGAGTTGGATTGGCCACTGATATTTGTGCCCTCACCAGTGAGGATTGCCAAAATATTTGTAGACACTGGGAATTCATCAGTGTGTCATCTTACCACAAAGATGCTAAAGGGGATCCATTTCAGTGGTATGAAAACTTATGTCTACATATCATTGTTTTTTCCCTATCCTCGATAGAAATCAAAATCAAAATTTCTTCTTTGTTCTCTCCAAGAAATGGAGCTTAATGAAAACTATTTGGTTTCAACAACTTAATGGTATTAGAATTTTTTTTCTCTACAACTCAACAAAATATGCGAATTTTCCTTTTATCTATTTCTTATTTATATCATGGTATCTCATATTGAGTTGATTAGGTGGCGTATCTGGATGCCAAGGTTTCTCGCTAGGTAGATAGTGTCAAAATTGGCACTTGGTGGTATTGTGGTAATGTTTGTGTTTGGGGGGGGGGGGGGGCAGTGGTGGAGTGAATCTAGCGTATACATCTATAGTACATAAATTAGCTTGTTGTGCAGTATTTGTGTTTATATATGTGTGTGTGTGTGTGTTTATTCTTTTTTCGTGTTGTGCAATATCTACAATTGATGATGACAACTACAACAAAAATTCACAAAATTTAAGTTGCTAAGAACTATTTTGTCATTAACAAAATAATTTCTGTATTTACTCCTTTTTTTTTTTTGTATCTTGGTGTTAATTGAAAAGAAAGGTGCTACAGTTGGTGTTCTAGAAGTTCACAATTTCAGGGGTGGATATTACTTGGTGCTGCACTTGGAATTGATTTCAATTTTTACAATGAATCAATCATTCTTAATTAAATGGAAGTTGTTCCTATATTTTATTGAAAAAATCAAAGTACCATATTTGTCTAACTATATAAATTTTTAGATTGCGGGTTGCCTTGGGTTAAGATCATAGTTAATGCTTAAAGTGGTAGCCAAACAAATGAACTATTCATTTTTCCCTTTCATCGTGTATGGTGAGTTTATCGGTGATTGGATTTTAGCCGAGGCCAGAGGAGTATTGAATACTGAAGCTGGCAAGCTTAAGAGTGCATGTTTCTTCAAACCTAGCTGGTTATAAGATTATGCAGCAAACTATTAGAAAAGGAAAGGTAACTATCTCAGTTATTACCAAATTCAATCTTTTCACATAATTTAGGTTTCATTTTTTGGAAATTTATTTGCAATATCGTTGGCATTTTATTAGTTTCCTCTCTTATTCTGTTTTTATTTCATTCTCAAACAGAGCTTTGGTAGGTTCTAATGAATGAAGAGCATAGCTTCTTGTTAGAGCAGACTGCAGAGTTATCCCTGATTTCATAGATAGCTTCATTTCATGGTAAATGATTCTTGGACTTTTCACCGCTGTGACGTTTATTTTGTCATAAATGTTATTTTTTGTGCTTCTCAAAAGTATTAACCTTTATTCCTACATTATTTTTTGTGATTCTCAAAGTATGACCTTTATTCCTACATAATAGTATTCATAAAGCTTCTGATAGAAGTTAGTCACAGGAACTATCAAGAGAAATATATTAATTTGGACTAAAGATGCCATTAGTTACTACAAGAGGTTTTGATATTACTATTTTCTCTATTTGTGGAAGGTCCAGACATGATGCATATATTTTGATGAGAAAGCCATCTGATCTTGCTCTAACAGAAATGTGGTTGATATACAACTTCTAAAGAAAATAAGAGATTAGCATTGTCAGGATCCATGTTTAAATGACTAGCTGATTTTTAGGGGAAATATGTGATTTTCCAGTGAGATTGCACCTAAAACTTTCCATGAACAACAATCGCTTGGTGAGTGCATTCAGTTCATTAGCATGACATTTGCTTTCATCTTTGAAATTGCCTTACATTCTTAAGGATGCTTGGCATACAAAATAATCCAGCAGTGGACAATTAGAGTTATACACCTACGGCATATCACTTGAATCCGCACCTTCTAGTTTCAATAACAGGAAGTCATTAGTTTTCACAAGGCTTTAAACGGAATGCCAAATAATCACATGCTTAATGGCATTGAGTTGTCTACTCATGAACTTAATTTTGCCTTCTCTATGAGTGGCCTGCTGGTATTGGCAGAGCTACAGTTCCTTCTCTTTTGTAGACTTTGTTGATTATTTACATTTTAGCTTTGTTAATAAATTTTTATTACATATCCAAAAGAATAAAAGGATTGCTAAATAACTATAGCTATCAATCAAAAGACTCCAAATGAGTAATGTTCCAACTGTTTGGGTCCCCAAGTAAAATTATGAATACATTATTGTTACTAATTGGACCTCCTCTCTTCATGTTGCTCATATTAATTTTCCAATTATGTTCACTTTCTTGGTAGTGATTCTTGTATAGGTGAGTATTGGGATTGAGCACATGTTCCAGCAGTTTCATTCTATGAATCAAGTTATATATGTCAACACTTTTCTAGACAGAAATTTGCATTTAAGGTGAAGGTAAGGCCCTGTCTCAATCCATCTAAATGAAGCTCCTAGTTTTCTACCTGACTCTTATTTGATATTTTTTCCTTACTAGAAATTATGAAATGTTCCCTGTTTCTCAAATAAAATTGCTACTCAAATGACTACAAAGGTTTCTCATGATAATATTTTATGGTAGCAGCTTTTCAGAACCCATGGAAAATGGGCTTCTGAATTCCTATTGCCTCAACTGAGTTACCAGAGATTTTATTGGTCCTCCTTGGTGATTAGTTTGTCTCACATTTAAACATCAGTTTCTAAAAGGATTGTTTATCATAGAAATTTTTGATTGGTTGATAAACGTCTGTAGTATGCTTTCTAGATATTGTGAGAAAGAAGTTATTTTCGCTTAATGGATAAAATTTAAGTATAGGTACTTGCACTCACTATCTTTAGGAAACAAAAGCTTCATATAGAATTCAATTAAATTTGCACAATTGTTTTCTTCACCCACAAGATTTTCAAAATATTTCTTAAGACAATCACCATTTGAATGTTAGGGTGAAGTTCCATCTTATTTAGTTTAAGCATTGATTATGTGTTTGAATTTTTTCTTCTTCCACGAGAGTGAACAATTCACATGTGCAATTAGCTAACCTTATTTGAATGCATTTCTTGTTAGGCATTGATCAACTCAGAATTTTCAACTTGTTAATTGGAGTTAACACAATTAATCAATTTTATTTGTCATTCATACAATATTAAGTTTTTTCCTAATAAATGCCAGATGACTCTTTTTGCGCAGATTAGATGACAAGAGCAACAAATGTCATCTCATACCACTGCAAAGTCCACCACCTTGGAGGACTTGTGCTTTTGTGCAATAAAGTGGAAAATAAGGGTAAGTGGATATAATAAAAGAACAACATCAATTTTTGGTTTTGTATTTGGGTGACTGCGTCCGCATAACTTGCATCTTGTCTTATGACATACTTTTGTGTCCAGAAAATGTTTTAGGTATTATGTTGGAGCAGATATCAAGTTGATTTTAAACCAAGAAGAGAATGAGAATTAGTGGGTGAAGGAAGCAATTGAAGGAGTTCTTGTTTGTTCCATGTAGTTGAAGACCTAACAACCATCAAGAATAGCTGCCCTATCCCCAACTGGGAGGGGTATTCTTATGTGGGGAATTCAAGCATGAATGTCAAGTGTGAAAGTCAAATTTGAATTGTATCTGACTTGGAATCCTTTTATTGACTTTGGCTAGGACTCTATTTCTTTTTGGTTTGGTACTGTACTTGGTTTAGGATTTGAATCATTTTACTTAGGGTATTATATATATGTGGGCTCTTTATGAAATATCTTCAGCCTTGGCTCTTGTAAATTGAGAGTGAGAGTTCTTTGGGTGTATATGGGTTTGGGTTCTATGAGAGTGTCTTTGTGTCACATTTGTAATCTCCTTATTTTCTTAGTGAAACTTTCTTGAAACCGCCCGTGGATGTAGGCCTAAGACCGAACCACGTAAATCTTTTGTCTTCTTGTGTGATTCTTTCTTCTATTTTTCTGTTTATATTCGCATAAACTTATTATTCTCTACACTTGCAAAAAATTGACATGAAAACATTTGCTATATCAATGGATCTGTTCTATTGATCTCTCTCTCTCTTGCTAGTTATTTAGAAAAGGTAATTTATACCCCCTTTATTTTGTGGTTATTTCATTGGCAAAAAAACTTGCAAGCTTGATTTTATTTCTTTCCTTTTTATTTTCCCATTTCTTTGGATTTATTTTGCAATTCTAAGTATGTTTAGTGTTGCTGTGAGCTATACAATGAGTTTTTCATAGTTTATCTCCTTTAGTTTAAAGCGTCCATAATTACTTTCTTTTATTTGTGCATTTTGTGAATCCATGTTTATATAGAGGAGAAAAGCTTTAAAGTTGAGCCAATTGCTTAAAAATGCTGTTTAGATCAATCTCTAGAGACAAATAGTGAGATAGTGAGACCTTTTTTGCAAAGAAGAGGCACTATCTTGGTCTGAAAATCGATGTGTCTTGTCAACGACTGTCCATCTTGGTACCAAAAATGTCAGATGTCCATGGATGATTTATGTTATGACTGCTAGATATATAAGATCTTTGTAAGAACGTAGTTGCCGTTGTTTTCATGGTATGTTCAAGTGCAACAGATGCAACTAACTTATCGTTGTTTATACTTCTATGTTAGTGTTGATCATTGAAGTGCTCCGTCCTCAATTAGATACTCCACGTCTTTAGCGTAGCATAGCAACAATCATGTAGGAGTAACAAACATTTTATTGAAGTACTATAAAAAAAATGCTTCAAATGGTTTTATTTTAATTGGGCTTTTGATTAATAAAATTTGATGTTGTAGATTTTCCAAATTGCTAGGAGTCAGATTGGTTTAGTTTTGGTTGTTAGCAAGCTATTGAATTATTGTTAAGTGGTTCAGATTAGTTGTAACAGATTTGGTTAAGTTTGATTTAGAGCACGTGCCGAGAATAGAAAATGCAATATAGAGTAAGTGTGCAGCTTATGCCAGTATAAATAGTATAGCACTGTTATTCCCTTCTTGTGTAATCAGTTTGAACATAATCATATAAGAGAAACAGAGACTTTGATCTCTCGGATTCAATTAAAGGAACTCATTAGTTGTCACAAGGCTTTAAATTGAATGCTAAATAATATTATGTTTAACGGAATTTAGTTGTTTACTTTGAACTAAAAATATTTATTCTTGTCTTTGAATGAATGGACTACTGGTATTGGCAAAGTTACAGTTCATTCTCTTTTGTTGACTTTGTTGATTATTAACATTTTAGCTTGCAATTGTTTAGAGGGTTTCATGGCCACTTCCCTTTTGGGTGCATGTGTAACTTGTATAAAAAAAATTCTTAGAAATTAGAAGGTTTGTTTGTTTGTTTTATTTAAATTTTTTAATACAAGATAGACATTTATTATAGTTTAATTTAAGTGTATATATGTGTGAAACTCCCTCCTAAAAAGTTGAACTCTGGCACTTGCCTCCCACACCCCACACCCCACAAACGCTTATGTTTCCCATGTTAATGTCCCAATTATGCTCACCTTCTTAGTATTAGTCCTTACTTCAGTGAGTCTTGTAATTGAGACAGGTCCATAAGTTTCATTCTCTGAATCAAGTTATATATGTAAACATTTTTCTAGGAAAAAATTGGAATTCAAGGTGAAGGTATGGTCCTGTCTTAATTTGTCTAAATCAATCTTCTATTTTTTAACCAGAACTCTTATTTCATATTTTAAGTCAATTACAAAATTTGTAGTATTGTTTTTTTCACTTGCAAGATTTTCAAAATATTTCTTAAGAAGATCATGATAAAAATATTTAGGTGAATTTCCATCGTAATATGGTTTTAGCATTGCTTATGTGTTTGAATTCTTTCTATATCCATGAGATTGAAAAATTCACCATATGTACAATGAACTAACCTTATTTGAATGCATTTATTATTAGACACTGGTTAGCTCAGAAATTTCAACGTGTAATTTCAAGTTAGCACAGTTAAATTTTTTTTTTCATTTTTCTTTCATACAATAATTTGATAATAGATGATCATATGATGTTTTATCCATAATAATGCCAGGTTACCCTTTTTTGCAGATTAGAGACAAGAGCAACAAATATCATCTCATACCACTGTGAACTCCACCACCTTAGAGGATTGTGCTTTTGTGCAATAGAGGGGAAAATAAGAGTAAGTAGATATAATTAAATAACACATCAATTTTTGGTTTCTTTTTAGATGACCACGTCTACATAACTTGCAACTTGTCTTGTGGCAGATTTCTGTGTCCGGAAAAAGTTTTTGAGTATCATGTTGGAGCAAATATCAAATTGATAGCTTGTTGATGATGCAATCAGTTGCTTGGCAGCAAACCAAGAAGAGAATGATGAAGTAGCGGATGCATGAAGCAATTGAAAGCCTTCTTGTTTGTTCCATGTTTGTTGAAGACTCAACAACAATGAACAAGAAGAGGTACCCTGGACTCCTTGTTAGAGATGGTGGCTAATATTCTGAATAAGAGTGTGAGCGCAATGATTTTAATATAGAGAGTTAGGATTTTTTTTTATTTTTTTAATAGGGGTAGTAATTATCACGTAACAAGTCCCTTGACTCCATATGCAGGGTACTAGCTGAGGTTCACATGATAATTTTTAGACTTTCACTTTTTTTTTTTTAATAATTAAGGTTAGAGATTTGAACTCTAATGATGTGTTTGTTTTGAGGGATTTTAGGGAGGATGGAAAATTGAGGAGAGAAAAGTAGAGAGAAAGTGTTTTTAGTGGGTGTTTGGTTGTGAGAGAGGGAGGAAAAATAAGTGGCAGGACCCGGGTATTTTCTCCTTAGGTCCACCAAAATGTTTTCTCTGAGGAGAAGCTCACAAATAGGAGCTACCCAAAATGCCCTTACACGTTCTTCTTCTAATTGATTTTTTTGAAAATGGATTTTGTTGTTACCTATATACCATTAGTATTTTATAAGTTGGTTATTGATAAGTTATTGATTCTTCCAAAAACTTAAACTTTTAGAAAATGTTAAATTTAACTTTTCTTTTACATTTTAGCCGCTTGTGTTGCCATTGTTAACTAGGGCTCAAAATGTGAAAAATTTTTATTGGGGATAAGGTGGAAATAGAGGATTGAACTCAAAACTTCCTACTTTGATACCATGACAAATCACTTCGAAAAATTTCAAGTTTTTATTAAATAGTGAAATGGTGAATTTAACAGTAATATCTTCTTTAGTTTAAATCGTCCATAAATACTTTCTTTTTTTGGGTACATTTCATTAATTTATAGATCAATATAAACTTGGTTGAAAAGAATGCACAAATCAAGCTTCATGTGACTATGTGAGAGAAGTTTTATAGAATATAATGATTAGTCTTTGTAAATTACATATTTATGCATTTGATAATTGGCTTGTGAAAAAATTGGAGAGGAATATCTTGCCTGCTTAATTGTTACCCGTTAGCTCCAGTTAACTCACCCAATATAGGTGCCTCTCCTTATGATTAAAATTTGTACTTGGACATCTGTCAACTGTCAATGTCAGCTGCTATTTGTTCACACCGGTTTCTTTTTTTCTTTTTCTTTTTGATAAAAGTTCATACCCGTTTCTATTCAGTCACAAAGCGCAGTATTTGGACCTCAAAAAGTTTGCACCATATGAAGACTGTTATAAAGTTGAGCCAGTTGATAAATGCTGATTTGTTCAAGCTTAGAGATACACATGTGGGCTAGTGGGCTCGATGGGATTGGGCCTGAAACTTTTATTTTGGTGGGGGAGTGGTTTGGGATTTTTGTTTTGTTTTAATTGGATCGGGTCAGTGAAAGAAGTGTTTTGGGTTGGATTGTGGGTTATTAGTAAGGAGACTGGGTTAAGGGCTTGGTTATTTACAGATGGGATGGGCTTGGTTATTAATAAAGAAGAAAGAACCTTACTAGGCCTAGGGGAAAACAAAAATCTTTAGCTTAGGAAATTAGATATGAGATGAGATCTATAAATTATGTTGTACATTTTTTCTTTCTAAGAATGGAAAAAAAAAAAAAAAAAAAAAAAAACGAATTTAAGACTACAATCTACAACTTCGGTAATATACGATTCTCAAAAAAACTTCGGTAATATACACTATTATTAGCACGTAACAAGTTTCCTAACTTTGTATGCAAGGTACTAGTTGAGGTCCACATGATGCTTTTTAGACTTTTACTTTTCTTTTCTTTTTTATAATTTAATAATTAAGGTTAGAGATTTGAACTCTAAGGATGTATTTGTTTTGAGGAATTTTAGGGAGGATAGAAAATTCAGGAGAGAAAAGTAGAGAGAACGTGTTGTTAGTAAGTGTTTGGTTGGGAGAAATGAGAGAAAAATAAGTGATAGGCCCAAATGTTTTCTCTTCTGGTCTACCAAAATGTTTTCTCCCAAAATAGGGAAGAAAACTGAGGGGAGGGGGTAGCTCATGAACAGGAGCGGCCCAAAATGCCCCTGTTCTTCTGCTAACTAATTTTTTTAATCCTTTTTTCTTTGATTTTTTCTCTCTTTTACTAATTAATCGATCTGCACGTTTACTATTGTTTTGGGTTTTTTTTTTTTTCATCTCACTTTTGTCTTTTTCTTTCTTTTGTTTTTATCAGTTTCGGATTCATCTTGTGCTTTTAAAATAATAATTAAAAAAAAAGTGAGTGTCCAGTTTAGCTACAACCTACAGCACTCTTTGGTTTGACTTTCACTTTACGTTAGAGATTAGGCTAGAAATTTGATGCAAGTGGAAGCAATAAAACATAATTAAAGCTTCCTTACTTTGAGCCTTAGTGGCTTTATCTATTCCTTTATTCCTTCCTTCAATCTATGTTTTCAGTATTCTGATGTGGCTTTTAAAGACGAAAGAAAGGGCTGTAGTTGGATTCTTGACCCCACAAATATTTGGAGAAGGCTCTTATAAAATACAAAAGTTGTATTAGAGTCTAGATAATTATAAATCTATATAAGACTTGTAATAATTAGATTCTTGATAGATTACGGTCGCTTTTGCTTTGCATAATTTTTTAGAATTGATTTTAAAGGAGAACAAATATAATGGTAACGTGAATGTGAAGGGGAGAACAAGCTGACATGTGAACATGAAGGAGCATATTTTGATTACAAGAAAAGAATCAAATTCAGACATAAGAAGCCGAGTCTTGTGAAAGTAGAGGAGAGCATATTTTGTTGTCATTGTTTATACGCAAAGAATATGTGTGTTATTATCATGCAAACACTACAGAGCAGAGTAATATATATTGGTCACTTTGCCTAGCTAGTACGTTCTCTTCACAAATATCACTCTCATCTTACCCTTCTCACAAAGATAGTATTCATTCAATTCACAGTTGGAAATGGCGGAAGGAGTTCTATTTGACGTTGCTGCGCGAATCATTGAGAAAACAGGTGACCTAGCAGTCCAAGAGCTTGGACTACTCTCAGGTGTCAAAGACGAGATTGTTACACTCGGGGAGAGGGTTTCCACAATCAAGGCTGTGCTTCTAGATGCAGAGAAGAAGGAGCAGACCAATCAAGTCAAAGAGTGGCTGAAAAGACTGAATGATGCCATTTATGAAGCAGATGATTTGCTAGATGATATCTCCACTGAAGCTTTACAACGAGAAGTGATGATGGGCCAAAATAAGATGTCCAACAAGGTATGCATCTACTTTTCCGAATCGAACCCGCATGCATATGCACTTAAAATGGCTCATGAAGTTAAGGCAATGATGGAGAGGCTAGATACTATAGGAAGGGATAGGGAGCTATTCCACTTTGAGGAGCATCTTGAGGAGACACAAGTTAGGAATAGGCAAGAGAGACTCATTCTTTTGTATGTGCTGAAACTGTTATTGGGAGAGAGAATGATAAAAGGGCAATTATAGGAATTCTTTTGGATTCTAATGTTGAGGAGAATGTTTCAATTCTTCCGATAGTTGGAATCGGAGGGTTAGGGAAAACCACGTTAGCTCAACTTGTATTCAATGATGAAAAAATTAATAAACATTTTGACCAAAAATTTTGGTTGTATGTCTCTGATGACTTTGAGGTACGAGTAATTGTTGAGAAAATTATAGTGTGCCAAAAATGAAAAACCAAAAAACCTTGAAATGAACACTCTGGTTAAGGAGCTTAAGAAAGAAATTGATGGAAAGAGATACTTGTGTTGGATGATGTATGGAATGATAATTGTCAAAAATGGCTTAACCTAAAAAATCTTTTAATGAGTGGTGCAAAAGGCAGTAGAATTTTAGTGACAACACGTGAGGAGAAGGTTGCAAAGATTGTACAACCTATGCAACAATACATTTTAAAGGGTTTAAATGTAGATGATGCTTGGATTTTATTTAAGCAAATGGCTTTTGAAAATGGTCAAGAGCCAAAGAATCCAACAATCAAGTCAATTGGAATGGAAATAATTGAGAACTGTAGAGGAGTCCCTCTCCCCATAAGGAGTATAGGAAGTCTATTATATTTAAAAATTCTGAAAGAGATTGGTTGTCATTTAAGAATAATGAATTTTTGAAAGAAGTTGATATCTTGCAAACACTTAAATTAAGTTATTATCATCTTCCATCATATTTAAAGCAGTGCTTTGCTTATTGTTGTTTATTTCCAAAAGATTACGAAATTCATAAAACAACGTTGATTAAAATGTGGATGGCGCAAGGGTTCATTAGGTCTTCAAGTCCAAACCAATGCTTGGAAGATATTGGTCATGGCTATTTTATGGATTTACTTTGGAGATCATTCTTTCAGGATGTTGAAAATTTAAAACGCACAACCTTATGCATGATCTTGCAAAATCAGTAGCAGCATCTGACATTGCCACTTTTTATTCAAAAGAGGAAGGCATTCATGAGAAAACTCGTCATGTGTCATTTGATAGAATGTTTCTCTTATCATCGAAAATTCTAGTCTCATTGTATAAAGCAAGCAGGATAAGGACATTTCATTTACCAAATGAATCAAGATATTCATATGCAATTTTGGATAAGTCAACTTGTAATGCAATTGTTTCAAGTTTTAAGTTCATACGCTTGTTGGATCTACATGAAATGAGGATTGAAACAATTCCAAGTTCTATCGGGAAGTTGAGGCATTTAAGATATCTCGATCTATCCAATACTTCCATCAAGATTCTTCCCAATTCCATCACAAGATTGCATAATTTACAAACATTGAGATTCACTGGATGTCATCTAATTAAAGAATTGCCTAAAGATATTAATAAATTACTCAACCTCAGGTATCTTGAGATAGATGGATGTTGGGATTTGACTCAAATGCCACGTGGACTAGGGCAATTGACTAAGCTATGGACATTGTCACAATTTGTGATAAGTAAGAATACTTGTTTTGCCTTCAGGCGTAATAGCGGATTGAAGGAACTCTACGAGCTAAACGAGTTGAGAGGAACACTAGTAATTAGAGGATTGAGACATGGAAAAGATGCTGCATTAGAATCTAAGGATGCAAATATGAAAGAGAAACAACGTCTTCAAGGATTGACATTACGATGGATAAAAGAAAATGGCGTGGATAAGTCCAACGTTGGGTACGATGAAGAGTCACTTGTAGCCTTGCTCCCACACAGCCCACCTTCAAATCTTCAACAATTGTGTTTAGATAGATATGGGGGAGTGAAATTTCCAAGTGTTAGTTCTTCGCTTTCAAATCTCGTAAACTTGTCCTTAGATGTATGTAACAAATGCCAACATCTTCCACCATTGGATCAATTTCATTCTCTCAAAACTCTCTTTCTTGAACAAATGAATGATTTGGAGTACATATCAGAGAGAGAAAACAACGGGGAGTTCTCTGGTTCTTCATTCCTCCCATCTCTAGAGTAACTCAGAATTGAATATTGCCCTAATCTAAAAGGATGGTGGCAAAGGGATTCTGTTGAGGACTTCCATAATCATTCTCTGCCTTCATTTCCTCATCTTTCCTACTTACACATTTGGGAATGCCCTAAGCTAATATGCTTACCTCTCTTTCCAAATCTCAAAAAGCTAGAGTTGGGTAAATGTAGCTTGAAGCCATTGGAGCAAACACTGAGAATGGAGGTGATAAACACGGCAACCCTAGAGAACCTAACATCAATAGCAGCAACATCAACCTTTTCTTCTTCTACACTTTCCGCTTCCTCGTTCATCCCTTTCTCCAAATTGAATTCCATGTCAATTTGGGATATGGAGGAAACTCTGCCCAAGGAGTTAATGTGCAACCTCATTTCTCTCCAAGATTTAACGATAAATAATTGTTGTGGTCCTCTCCCACTCTCTCGACATCTCACGACCCTTAAGAATTTGACAGTTAATGGTTCTAAAGAAGTTGATTTAACAAACGATGGAGATGAGATGGAATGGCTTGGCCTTCAGAGCCTTCGCAACCTAGGGTTCTACAACCTTCCAAATTTGGCCACTCTACCGGTGGGGATTCAACATCTCACCTCTTTGTAAAGGCTTTGGATTGAAAATTGTCCAAGTTTGTCGGCTTTACCGGAGTGGATCTGTAACCTTACCTCTTTGCAGAAACTGGGAATTTTAGGAGGTCCCATCTTATCGAAAAGATGCGAAAGGGAAGTGGGTGAAGATTGGGGTAAGATTGCGCACTCCCCATCAATTTCTTTAGGAAATTGAACGAGTAGGGGCTTGGCGAAAATGGGCAATTAGCCATAATTGCTCAAGAATATAGTTAGTAGGTATTGTTTCAAATGTTTATATAATACTAACATCTCGACTTTTAGAGAGTCGATTTTGAACCTATAAATCGAGTCTTAAAGACTCGATTTTCATGTTCTGATTAGATCTGATGTGACGCTTTTCCACGTGGCGGCCACCTAGAAATTGCAAAGATGTAGTTGTTTGTTGCAACTCCTCGACATCAACTTTTGCGAGCAGCTCGAAACTTACGTACAACTTAGCAGCATTTACTTGGGGCATTTTATGGATCCTATTAAACATGACATTTACATGTTTATCTTCTTAGATCGCCATGTACTTGTAATTTATCCGTTCATGATGGACTTCTTGTGAGTAACGATAAATAATATTTATGTCATGACAAGTAGGGCTCAAACTCAGTTCTTTCATTATTTTCATCTTCAAATCATTCAATGTCTTCAACTTACGACGTATCATCATGTAAAAGCATTCGATACTCGGCCCTTGAAATGGGAATCCGTCAATCTATTCAGGATTGAAAAGGGGTCCGCCGTAGTATACATTTATGTTAATATTCTTTAGAGATTGTGAACCTATTAGAGTCAAGGGTAATATGTTAGTAACATATTTTAACACAATTACAAAACATTTTTATGTACTCAAAGTACAAAAATTACAACTTCTTACATCAAACACACCCCACATTTGCATATACTCACTCCACATCACATACAAACACACTCAATCATTATCATTTTATACTCAAACAAATAAAAAAAAAACTAAAGACAAAACTCACCCCCACTACGAAATTTCAAATCATTCTAACAAAACTATAATGAAAAATATGAAACCAAACAACAACAAAAATATCCATGATAAAAGCCTAACAATACAAATATATCTTAAATATTTTTTACTTTTTGTAATAAAAAAAAAAATCCTAGCATATATACACTAACTTGTTACAACATATGCATATACAAACCCCACATTTGCATATATACTCTGTAGAGTTTGTTTAGACCCCTTTAACACACAATTGGATTAACCTAGTTAACAAGCCAAGTTATTACTTAGTCCAAATTCCAGATCTAGGTTAACACAATCATATAATCATATCATGCAAAGCAGCGGAAAAATAAATAACACAATGATATGATGACCCAGAAAAATCAAACCAGTAAAAAAACCTGGGGAGGATTTAACCTAGCTATCCTCAAGGTAAACCTGAATCCACTATGAAAGAATCGAAGTGTATAATAGCGATTTAGACCACTAACATCCTATTGCTACTCACCAGTAGAACTTACTGACACGACCACGTGCAAGCTCCGAGACCACTGACTCCTTCTTTCTTGGATTCTCTAGCAAGTACAAGCACCCCCGCTTGTTTATCTTTAAGCTCTTATGGCAGCAACTGAACAATCATCAAGCTCTCGAAGAAATCTTCTTCTTGATAATCCTAAGCTTGTGTGAAGGCAAACACCTTTCTGATCTCACAAGAGATTCACAAAAACAGCAACATAAGCAACAAAGACTCTAGAGAGATTTTGGGTACAAACCCTAGATCCAAAAAGAGACACACTCTTCTCTCTCTTAGAAGTCTTTAAAAACGTGCTTATGGTTTCCTTTATATAGTGGGAGAAGTAGATCTGAAACTCTAATCCTAAATAGGCTTGAACTGTGTTTGGGCCGACTTAAAATTCTACAAAAAATTTCTGATGTACGATTATCGATCGATCGAGTCTATTCTTCGATCGATCGAGCCGTGCAGAAATAGAACAGTAATTTCCTGCAACTACTCGATTCCAAACTTACATTAAACCAAACTTTGAGCAAGTCTAAATCTAAACTAAATTTTTGATCATGGTTTGCCAACACAATACACATTGAAGTTCTAATACCTTAATCCCTAAGATCTTAAAACCTAACAATCTCCCCTTTTGGCAATCCGTGACAAAACACATCACAAACATGAAATGCTCAAAGTTAAAAAAAGGCCCAATCAGATTTAAAAAGCACTAAACTCAATTCAACCTAACTACTATCTATCAGTTGCAAGTGTAGACAGCGGCACGACTGAATCAACCTTTATATTCCTGTAACACTTAACAAACACATAAACACATGTGTGACAGAAAAATAGTAAAACAACAAATATGCAAACCAACTCTCCCCCTAAGTTAGATACATCAAAAACAATTTCAACTCCCCATAAACAGAACATTCTTGTATTTTCTACACATATTCCCACATTTCATTTAAATCTCCCCATTTTTGTCACGTATTGACAAAGATAACTCAAATAAAGAGTAACAACTCAACAAAGAACAAGAGGAAATAGAGAATTAAGAGAACACAAAACAAGATAACTCTATAGAAAATAGAGACAACTCCCCCTATGAACAACAAAGGTTAAAAAAACTTTATTCCCCCTATAAAAATGGGAAAAACAAAACAATGTTTGGGAAAAATAATTTTGGGGAAAAATAAAGGAGGTGGGGAGAAATAAAAATAAACAAACCAAACTCAAAAAAATGAGGATTCACTTGAAGAAAAATATTCTCTCTTTCAATAAATGCAAACTTGACACTATGTGACCCATGAACAGTTGCATGAGTAGAGAAAATATTCGCACATTGATTATCCATCATATCTCTTAAGAAAAATATTTTTTATAGTTTACACATAAAAAATAGCATATACTAGAATGTACAAAAGACTCAAAAATTAATCAATCAATTTTTAAATCAAGAAGAGTACCCAATTTAGCAAAGTGTATGCATGGTATGTGTGAAAACAATGAGAGATATGACTGCAAAATTGCAAGATGGATACAAAAATCAATGCAATGCATGTAAATCCTAAACACAAATGATGCATGAAAAAAAATTTGGTCAAAGACTTAGAAACTGAAAATTTTTTAGTTTCGATCGGTCGAGCATCGATCAAGCCAGACAGATTCAAACCAAAATTTTAATCACAATTTCGATCGGTCGAGAAACAGTTTCGATTGATCGAAAATCTGGAAAAATCAAATTTTTGAAAAACACAACAATTTAAAGCAAAAACTCCTCAAAGCATAGTATTTCATGAACGAAATGCATGAGTATGAGCTTAAAAGATTTTCAAAAACACTTAAATTCAACCCAGATCTTCCAAATTTTGCATCAAACACCATAGAACACATAATCTTGGGTGGCCATTACAAGATCACACACAATAACATGTACCAAGTTTAACAAAGAGTAACTTGTGTTGTGTGTGCAACTAGCAAGAGCTTGAGATACATGTGAGGTGATAAGTAGACAGACATCAATCACAATTTCTACAAAATTCATCACATAAATTCAAAAGATACTATCCCTTAAAGAGTTGCATCATATAACTCTCACATCTCCTAGAATAAAAGTTTGCAATCATGTAAGTTTCTTGATTTGCCTCATAATGTACACACCAATTTTATTTGATCAGAAACTTATTAAGAATTAGTCCAATAATGTACACACCAATTTTAGCATTAAACCGAGGCTACACCTTATGTTCTTTTTGTGTATGTGCTACACTTTCTCAAGCACAAAATCTTACGATGTGCACTAAGGTGTTCATGATTAGCTAGTAAACAGTGGCGAGATGGTTATTTATGTCTTTCTCATTAAGATCAAGTCTGACAATCAAAGGCATGTGACTTCAAGATCAAGACAAAGTGATCAAAAACTATAAACATCTTCCCACACAACATGCACTACAAAGCTCAAACTAGTAAAGTACAAAAAATAAGCTCATCCAAACTAAACAAAGTACATAAACAAGTTATGTAAAAATACTATGGCCAACCTCAAATACATATCCATGATGTGTAATACAAAAGAAATAAAAATCTTTTTGGTTTAAAAAAAAATATGACCAAAACTAAAAAGCACACAGTATGCTTAATGAATAAAACGCAAAAACAATGCATGACAATGCTTAACTAAGCTATAGAGGGTACACAAACAAGAAATATCAATTTCTTAATTAACCCTTGAGTACATGTACAAACTAGTACATACTCACACAAAATTAGAAATAGCTTAGCACTTATATAACACATACTATTCAAGTTTCTCCATAATGTCAAGCATGTTCTAAATCAAGAGAGATATATCATAATTCATGTAATCCTCAAGAAAAATAAAACAAGACTCAAAATAAAATATTTTTGTCTTTTTGCAATTTTTCAATGTTTTTGGATTTTTTGTTTTAAAACAAAACAACTTAAGAAAATAAAACAACCAAAAACTAAAAGAAAACATGTCCATAATTAATTGAAAGAATTAAATCAAAGACAAGTAAACAACACTCACCTTAGAGAATCTTTTCTCACCCATATGGCACGAGCCTTCGGCTTTGTAGGTGAAAATCCATGAGAAGCAGAGTGTATTTGAGGAATTACACCAATCTTCTGAGAAAGACTGAAATCTTGCAATTTCCTTTCACAAGCCAACAAGCTTAAACTTTTCAAAAGCATATGAAACAATTTATTTAGACTTATGGTAGGAAAAATATCATCACATATCCTAGATTGAAAAACAAAATGTTTAAATTTCAATTTATGACAATTAGGGTGAATGTGACCGGAGACACCACAAAAGTGACAAACAGGAACAAAATTAGGAGCATCTGTATTCCTAACAGCAAATCTAGTCTCAAATTTTGGTTTTTGCCTCAACAAAGAACAATTTAGTCTAATATGACCAACAACACCATAAAGGTGACAAGTAGGCACAAAAACATAATTCTTTTGCACACTAGTAGTATGTTTAGACATAGGTTTAGAAACTTCAGCGTCTACATCAGAATTTTTACATTTGTCTAACCTAACAAAATAAGTCTTTTCTTTATTATTCCTCTTGAAAGGAGGGATATAAAATTTCTCAGTTTTAGGCTTAAGAGAAACAGAAATACTTCTGTTATCAACAGCAGGCTTGGTACTAGTCAAATTTTCAATTTTAGCTTTAAATTCAACTAACTCTTGTTCCAAGCTTTTCATCTTCTCATCTTGAGAGGAAATTTGATTTCTCAAAAATTCATTTTTTTTATTAGATTCATCTAATCTAACAATCAATTCCCCTTTTTCAAGATTAGCCAATTTTAACTCTTCCTTGAATCTCTTAACAATTTTCAAAGATTTCAATAATTCCTTATGGAGAGTTTCACAAGCATCAATAAATTCAACAAAAACAACAGTGTCCTTTTTATTCAAATCATCACAAACATCAGCAGAAAGACATTTCAAATTATCCATAATAACAGGGGTCAAGGATCAGCTTAGAGATCAAAAGAGCTACCCGCTCTGATACCACTTGTAGAGTTTGTTTAGACCCCTTTAACACACAATTGGATTAATCTAGTTAATAAGCCAAGTTATTACTTAGTCCAAATTTCAAATCTAGGTTAACACAATCATATAATCATATCATGCAAAACAACGAAAAAAAATAAATAACACAATGATATGATGAACTAGGAAAACCAAACCGGTAAAAAACTTAGGGAGAATTTAACCTAGCTATCCTCAAGGTAAACCTGAATCCACTATGAAAGAATCGAAGTGTACAATAGTGATTTAGACCACTAATATCCTATTGCTACCCATCAGTAGAACTTACTGACACGACCACGTGCAAGCTCCGAGACCACGGACTCCTTCTAACTTGGATTCTCCAGCAAGTACAAGCACCCTCGCTTGTTTATCTTTAAACTCTTATGGCAGCAACTGAACAATCATCAAGCTCTCGAAGAAATCTCCTTCTTGATAATCCTAAGCTTGTGTGAAGGCAAACATCTCTCTGATCTCACAAGAGATTCACACAAACAGCAACATGAGCAACAAAGACTCTAGAGAGATTTTGGGTACAAACCTAGATCCAAAAAGAGGCACACTCTTCTCTCTCTTAGAAGTCTTTAAAAACGTGCTTATGGTTTCCTTTATATAGTGGAAGAAGTAGATTTGAAACCCTAATCCTAAATGGGCTTGAAATGTGTTTGGGCCAACTTAAAATTTTGTAGAAAATTCCTGATGCACGATTCTCGATCGATCAAGTCTATTCTTCGATCGATCGAGCCATGCAGAAATAGAATAATAATTTCTTGCAACTACTCGATTCCAAACTAAAAAGAACCAAACTTTGAGCAAGTCTAAACCTAGACTAAATGTTTTGATCATAGTTTGCCAACACAATACACATTAAAGTTCTAATACATTAATCCCTAAGATCTTAGAACCTAAAATACTCAATCATTACCATTTGTTTCTAAAAAAAAAAAAAATCATTAATCATACTCAAAAAAAAAAAAAAAAAACTAAACACACAAATCTTCAAATCATTCTATCAAAAATATAAAGAAAAATAACAAACCAAACAAAAAAACTCATGATACATACCCATAAAAAACCTAACATTACATATATGTAACTAACAACTATTCAGCAAAAAAAAAAAAAAAAACTAATAACTAGAGAAAGTGTATAAAAACCTTACTTAACATGAGAATGTGTAAATGGAGGGTGAGTTTGATTTGAAGTTTTGTATGAGAGTGAGAGAGAGAGAGTGAGAGAGGAAGAGAGAGCTGCTGGATTTTTTGGTGTGGGAAACGGCAGACCCCAAAAAATAGGTAATGTGGACTAAAGAGAAGCTGTCCTAATCATGTGGATTAAACTGGACCAACCATTTGCAAATCAAGTCTCAGAGACTCGATTTCCCTTTTTAAAAACCGAGTGTCTAAGACTCGAAATCTAGCTGGAGTCCACGTAGATGCAACTGATAACATAAATAGAGTATTTAATTGTTCATATGTAAATCGACTCTTAGAAACTCGATTTCCAGGTGGCCGCCACGTGGAAAAGCGCCACTTCAGATCTGATCAAAACATGAAAATCAAGTATCTAAGAGTCGATTTATAGGCTCAAAATCGACTCTCTAAGAGTCGAGATGTTAGTATTATATAAACTTTCGAAACAGTACCTACTAACTATATTCTTGAGCAATTGTGGCTAATGGCCCATTTTCGCCGTAGGGGCTTCATCTGGCAATTGTTCAACAAGCCATCAAAACCACCGGTAATATCTCTTTTCTTTTTTCCTCTTTTAGATGCTTTTAGGATTTTCATTCTTTAATTTATGACTTCCCATATTAGGAAAAAGAATATGTGAATTTTCCCAAATCTATTTCTTCGTTCTAGCAAATTACATCTTTGTATCTGGAACTGAGTTGGAGAGTTGTTCTGTTCTATATGCTTCATTTCATCTATGTTATATTCTGTAAACAGAATAAAATCAATTGCTTGATAAATATTTTTTTTGATAATTAAAATCAATTGCTTGATATTTGATACTAGTGAAACATCTGTGATTTTGGTGATTGAATTCCTGATATATATGTTTAAATCAATTACAATATCAAGCATTTAGTCATTGCCTGATATTTGTGTAATAGTTTAGTTTTCATTTAGCTATCTTGTTCCTTACCTAATTAAATCTTTCGAAGTAGATTAGGTTTCAATTTTTCCACCTTTTATTCATAGTTAGCAAATTACTACTTTCCTCAACTTGTCCCATTTTAATTTATTTCTCAAACATAGGTCTGATTGATTCTCTTGGATGAAAGACCATAGCTTGGTGTTACAACTCAGAATACTCCTCAATTTCATGAATAGCTTAAAATCATGGTGAATGACTCTTGGACTTTTCAACCAGCAAGACTTCCTTGAACAAGGATTACTTGGTGAGTTCTGTTACTTCATAAACAAGTTGTTGCCTTCCTCTTTGTCTGCTTAGCATATCCTGAAGTTATAATCTAGAGTTAGACAATTAGAAATATGACACCTCTGAAATAACACATGAATTTGGCACCTTCTATACTTGAGCACAAGAATTTACTAAATTGAATGCAAAACAACAATGGCTATCTAACAGAAGAGAATAAATCATTATATTTCCAGCTATAACAAAAAATAGTCTTGATACTGAATAGTCCTCACTTTTCAGTTTTTAATAAAAAATTTCATTTCTTGTAGGAGCACTATCATTCAATAAGGGATTTAGCATGTGTCTGGAAGCTTCATTCTATTTATATATGTAAAAATATTTTTGGAATTGGCTTACAAGGTGAAGACGAGGCACTGTCTTAATCAAGCTGAATGAGAAAGATCTATTCTTTTAAATGTGCACTCTTTCTATCTCTCATCTATTGATTGTGGAAATTTTCTTTTTGGGTTGATGTAATTTTTATTTATTTTTGAGGTGGGTATGTCACTTTTAAGAGATTGAAGCAGGAAGCAATGCAAGGTATTGGAGAGGTGGATACTTGGAATTCATTAGTGTCCCATCTTACCACAAAGATGCAAAAGGAAGTACATGGGGATTTCCATCAGATTTTGTTACATCCTAGAGTTGGAAGGGGATCCATTTCAGTGGTAAGAAAACTTATGTCTACACATCATTGTTTTTTCCCTGTCCTTGATAGAAATCAAAATCCAAATTTCTTCTTTGTTCTCTCCAAGAAATGGAACTTAATGAAAACTTTTTGGTTTCAACAACAACTCAATGGTATTAGTATTTTTGTTCTCTACAACTCAACAAAATATGTGAATTTTCCTTATATCTATTTCTTATTTATATCATGGTATCTCATAATAAGTTGATTAGGTGGCGTATCAAAATTAGCATTTGTGATATTGTGGTAATGTTTGTGGGGAGGAGTAAATCTAGCGAATACATCTATAGCAGAAAAATTAGCTTGTTGTGCAGTATTTGTGTTTATTCCTCTTTCGTGTTGTATATTATCTACAATTGATGATGACAACCGCAACAAAAATTCACAAAATCTAAGTTAAGTTGCTAAGAAATATTTTTTCAATAACAATATAATTGCTGCCTTTCGTCTTTATTTTGTTTAGTATCTTGATGTTAATTGAAAAGAAAGGTGCTGCACTTGGTGTTCTAGAAGTTCACAATTTTAGGGGTGGATTTCACTTGGTGCTGCACTTGGAGTTGATTTCTCTTTTTGTAATGAATCAATCGTCCTTAATTAAATGGAAATTGTTCCTATATTTTATTGAAAAAATCAAAGTACCATATTGTTCTAACTATATAAATTTTTAGATTGCAGGTTGCATTGGGTTAAGATCATAAGCTGATGTTAATGCTCAAAGTGGTAGCAAACATAGGAACTATTCATTTTCTTGATGGTTGCCTTTCAGTTAGATGTTACAAAGGTAATAAAATACAAGCGTTCAGTTCACAAAAAAGAAACATTGTTTTATGTTGTTTAATTTTACCTCATTATTATCCTCAAAAAGAATTTTACCTCATTATTGTTGTTGTAACAGGAAGGGGTAAGGGGAGGATGTGTTTTCTTCTTGGATATGCTTCATAATGCTTATTATAGTTTATTACAAAACTAGATATCCAATATTTGTTGATAACTATTATTTTCAATACAGACTCAATATCAATTATTCTTTCTATGCACATTAGCATTAGAACCAAATGCATCAATTCATTATGTAGCTTCAGATAGCATCAGAACCAGATGCATCAATTCACTGTGTAGCTTCAGATTTTGATCAAGCTGATTTATATAGGCAGCCCTCCATAACAATTTCTTCCATCACTTAAATTTTGTGACACTTTGATTTAGAGAGGAATTCAAATAATTTGAATAAAGGAGCTAGACCTCATTAAATTTTAGAAAACATGACTCTTGCATTAAAAAATGATCTATGAAAAGTAATTTCAATTTTCTTTGCATGAATATGGAGGTTAGTCATATACAGTATCATTAGTTCCTAACTTCCCCATTTAGAGTCCTTTGTCATTTGACTTCCTTCACCTCTTCGCAACCTGATTCTGATTGAATTTTCATAGTATTGCCTTAGCTAGTATAGTTTACCTTTACCTATTAAGGCAAATGGGCAACCAGGTTTTCCCATTTCTTTTGTAGGGGTGATGAGAGGAATTGGGGGAGGAAGAAAGAAAGAAAAATAATTTCTGGTAGAGAATACAAAAACCCCATTGAATTCTTTCCTGAAAAGAGGAATTTATTGTATGAATACCAATCTATCTCTATCTTAATTTTTACCTTTCATCAGGTATGGTGAGTTTATTGGTTACTGGATTTTAGCAGAAGCCTGGGTATTGAATACTGAAGCCGACAAGCTTAAGAGTGCATGTTTCTTGAAAACCTTGCTGGTAATAAGATTATGCAGCAAACCAATAGAAAAGAACGGTAACTATCTCATTTATTACCAAATTTGATCTTTTCTCACAATTTAGGTTTCATTTTTTGGAAATTTGTTTGCAATATTGTTGGCATATTATTATTTTCTCTCTTTTTCTGTTTTTATTTCATTCTCAAACAGAGCTTCGGTAGGTTCTAATGAATGAAGAGCATAGCTTGTTAGAGCAGGCTGTAGAGTACTCCCTGATTTCATAGATTTCCTAATTTCATGGTAAATGATTCTTGGACTTTTCACCACTTGTGACGTTTTTTAGTCGTAAATGTTATTTTTTGTGCTTCTCAAAGTATAACCTTTATTCCTAAATAACAGTAGTATTAAAGCTTCTCATAGAAATTAGTCACAAGAACTCTCAAGAGAAATATTTTAATTTGGACTAAAGATACCATTAGTTACTACAACAGGTTTTGATATATTTCGATGAGAAATCCATCTGATCTTGCTTTGACAGAAAAGTGGTTGATATACAACTTACTAAAGAAAATGAAAGATTAGCTTTGTCAGGATCCATGTTCAACTGACTAGTTGATGGCACCTAAAACTTTCCATGAACAACAATTGCTTGGTGAGTGCATTCACTTCATTAGCAAGACATTTGCTTTCATCTTTGAAATTGCATTACATTCTCAAGGATGCTTAGAATACAAAATAATCCAGCAATGGACAATTGGAATTATGACACCTATGACATATCACTTATCACTTGAATCTAGAGCCTTCTATTCTCAATAACAGGAACTCTGTTCTCACAAGGCTTTAAATGGAATTATAAATAATCACATGCTTAATGGCATTGAGTTGTCTACTCTTGAACTAAATTTGGCTGTTTCTATGAGTGGACTACTGGTCTTGGCAAAACTACATTTCCTTATCTTTTATAGACTTTGTTGATTATTTACATTTTAGCTTGTAATTCTTTAGAGGGTTTCTGTGATTACTGCTTGTATGGGTAGAGGTCCGCTCATTTTAATAAATTTTTTATTAATCCAAAAAAAAAAATTGCTAAATAACTATAGCTATCAAACAAAAGACAACAAACAAGTACTCTTCCAATTGTTTGGGTCCACAAGTAAAATTATGAATACATTATTGTTACTAATTGGACCTCCTCTCTTCATGTTGCTCATATTAATTTTTCAATTATGTTTACTTTCTTGGTAGTGGTTCTTGTATATGTGAGTATTGGAATTGAGCACCATGTTTCAGAAGTTTCATTCTATGAATCCAGTTATATATGTCAACACTTTTCTGGACAGAAATTTGCATTTAAGGTGATGGTAAGACCCTGTCTCAATTCATCTAAATGAAGCTCCTAGTTTTCTACCTGAGTCTTATTTGATATTTTTTACTTACTAGAAAATATGAAATGCTCCCAGAACGTCAAATAAGATTGCTGCACAAATGACTACAAAGGTTTCCCACAACAATATTCTCTGGTAGCAGCTTTTTAGAACCCATGGAATGAGCTTATGAATTCCTATTGTCTCAACTGATTAACAAGTGGATTAGAGGGTTTTTTTTTTTTTCCCTTCCAAGGAGTTTTCTATCGATCAAACTATCTGTGTTATGTATCTTAAAGATTTTTGGCTTGCAGTTACTAGAGATTTTATTGGTCCTCCTTGGTGATTAGTTTCTCTCACATTTAAACATCAGCTACTAAAATGGATTGTTTATCTTAGAAATTTTTGATTGGTTGATAAACGTCTGGAGTATGCTTTCTATATATTGTTATAAAGAAGTTATTTTTGCTTAATGGATAAAATTTAAGTATAGGTACTTGTACTCACTAACTTTAGGAAACAAAAGCTTCATATAGCATTCAATTAAATTTGAATCATTGTTTTCTTCACCCACAAGATTTTCAAAATATTTCTTAAGATAATCACCATATGAATGTTTGGGTGAAGTTCCATCTTATTTGGTTTAAGCATTGATAATGTGTTTGAATTCTTTCTTCTTCCACGAGAGTGAAAAATTCACGTGTGCAATTAGCTAACCTTAATTGAATGCATTTCTTGTTAGGAATTGATCAACTCAGAATTTTCAACATATTAATTGGAGTTAACACAGTTAATCAATATCATTTGTCATTCATCCAATATTAAGTTTTGTTCTAATAAATGCCAGGTTGCTCTTTTTTGTAGATTAGATGACAAGAGCAACAAATGTCATCTCATACCACTATGAAGTAGAGTGGAAAATAAGGGTAAGTGGATAAAATAAAAGAACAACCAATTTTTGGTTTTGTATTTGGGTGCCTGTGTCTGCATAACTTGCATCTTGTCTTATGACAGACTTCTGTGTCCAGAAAATGTTTAGGTATCATGTTGGAGCAGATATCAAGTTGATTTTAAACCAAGAAGAGAATGAGAATTAGCGGATGAAGGAAGCAATTGAAGGAGCTTTTGTTTGTTCCATGTAGTTGAAGACCCTAACAACCATCAAGAAGAGTTGCCCTATCCCCTATTGGGAGGGGTATTCTTAAGTTAGGAATTCAAGCACGAATGTCAAGTGTGAAAGTCAAATTTGAGTCGTATCTGACTTGGACTCCTTTTGTTGACGTGAGCTAGGACTCTATTCCTTTTTGGTTTGGTACTGTACTAGGTTTAGGGTTTGAATCATTTTCCTACTACACCTTGACTTGGGGTACTATATATATGTGGGCTCTTTATGAAAATATCTTCAGCCTTGGCTCTTGTAAACTGAGAGTGAGAGTCTTTGGGTGTATATGGGGTTTGGGTTCTATGAGAGTGTCTTTGAGGGCGTTTGGATCCAAGTTTCTGCGTCCACGTTCGCGTTTTGCTTCTTTTTTTTTTCTTTTTTTTTAACCCAGCCGCAAGGTTTGACTTTTCAGCCATGAACAATGCACAAATGCACTGTTCATGGGTCCCACAAATTTTACTTTCAGCAACTTTTTCATTAAAAATGGGTCCCACAGTACTATTCACACATTTAAAAATTATTTTGCTACAGTGTTTTCAGTTTTCAGTTTTCAGTTTCAGCAAAATAAGTTCTATCCAAACGGACTCTTTGTGTCACATTTGTAATCTCCTTATTTTCTTAGTGAAACTTTCTTGACACCGCCCGTGGATGTAGGCCTAAGGCCGAACCACGTAAATCTTTGTCTTCTTGTGTGATTATTTCTTCTAATTTTCTGTTTATATTCGCATGAATTTTCTACGCTTAAAAACAAAATTGACATCAAAACTTCTACTATGTCAATAGATCTCCTCTATTGATCTCTCTCTATTGCTAGTCATTTAGAAAGGTAATCTATCCCTTCTTTATTTTTTTTGGTTATTTCATTGGCAAAAAGGCACGAAGGGCATTCTGAGGATGTATTTCATCAGCTAGGCACCCATTTATTGATTTGTTGAAAACAGCTCATTTGACTACTATGCCTAAACTTGCAAGCTTGATTTTGTTTCTTTCTCTTTTTTTCCCCCCATTTCTTGGATGTATTTTTTTCAATTCTAAGTATGTTTAGTGTTTCTGTGAGCTATACAATGAGTTTTTGATAGTTTCTCATGTAAAGGAATTTTAAGAATATACCGATTCAATGTCTGTAAATTACAGATCTATGCATTTGATAATCTGGAGATCAATTATTTTGCGTGCTTTCCTATTACTAGTTAGTTCCTCTACTAAACCAATTTACTTGCCTCTGAAATTTCAATATTTCCTATAATTGGATATCAGCTAATTGTCAGCTGGAATTTTTTCCCCCCTTTCTATTTGGTCAGGGAGCACAATTTTTGTACCTCAAGGTTTGCCCTATGTAGAGGAGAAAAGCTATAAAGTTGAGCCAATCTATATCTATATCTATATATATCTAAAAGCTGAAGCGTAGCATTTATTGTTGCTGCGCTCTAGTTGAGCCACATTAGCGTCTACATAATTACATTTTTTCTTTCCAATTTTCCTATAATTGTTTTTAACAATTTTTTTTTAATATTTACACTTTTCCAACCCTTCTTCCTTCTTTACCTTTTCATCTCCCCACTACTTCTCCAACATTTCCATCTCCCCAGTACTTCTCCAACATTTCTCCATCCCTTACCTTTTTATCTCCCCACTACCCTCTTCATTAATATCATTCTTTCGATTTCCCTTCATCTTCCTCTATTTTTGTCTCTTCTTATTCACACCATTTACTATAAATTTGTCACTATCTTCTCCATTTTATGCATAGTTTTCCCTCACAATAAAAAAGTTCTCTCTCTCTCTCTCTCTCTCTCTCTCTCTCTCTCTCTCTCTCTCTCATTTTTTTTTTGGATTTTTTTATTTTTCTTGCATTTTTGCTTTAGGTTGATAATTTTTAATATTCTTTAAAACTCTACTTTGGGTTAATGCAATTTAGTTTTGTTTTTTAAATTGTTTTTGTTTTTTTTTTTTTTTGTTCTCTTTGATTGTTAAATGTTATCATATTGCATTATAACGAATTAAATATAGTATATAAAAATATAATATAATTCTATTACATCTATTAAATAGAGTGTTACTACACTCTAGTTGAGCCACATCAGCGTCCATATAATTATATTTTTTCTTTCCAATTTTCCTATAATTGTTTTTAACAATTATTTTTTAAATATTTACACTTTTCTAACCTTTCTTCCTTTCTTACATTTCCATCTCCCCACTACTTCTCCAACATTTCCATCTCCCCGCTACTTCTCTAACCTTTCTCCCTCCCTTACCTTTTCATCTCCCCACTACCCTCTACATTAATATCATTCTTCCTATTTCCCTTCATCTTCCTCTATTTTTGTCTCTTCTTATTCACACCCTCTACTATAAATTTGTCACTATCTTCTCCATTTTATGCATAGTTTTCCCTCACAATAAAAATGTTCTCTCTCTCTCTCTCTCTCTCAATTTTTTTTTGGATTTAATTTTATTTTTCTTGCATCTCTGCTTTAGGTTGATAATTTTTTATATTCTTTAAAACTCTACTTTGGGTTAATGCGATTTAATTTAGTTTCTTAAATTGTTTTTGTTGTTTTTTTGTTCTCTTTGATTGTTAAATGTTATCCTATTGCATTATATTTTTTCCCAATATATATACCAAAGTTTCTTCTTGAAATATATATTAAAATTCAATAGCATTGTTTAAAGCTATAATAGTGATGATACTATGTTTTTGGCCTTTTTTAATTTTTAATTTTTTGAGTAATTGACCTATCATGAATTTGTGTGTGGTAAACTGGTAATGTATTCCATTATGGGAGAGCTAATTATGAGAAAAATAGTAATTGAGTTATAAAGTTTGTTACATTGGAGAATTGACTTATTTAAAAATAATTTTTTAAAAATAAACTTTTATTCGTCTAATGAAAGCACTTTAAAGTTTAAACCTTTTTTAGTCATTGTGCAAAACCAAAAAAAGAAAAAAGGTTTAAACCTTAATTATTTGATGATTTTTTTTTGAGAAAATTTACCTCACCGTTCGTTCTTATTCCATATTTATATAGAGTACTTATATGCAATTTCAATAATAATAATAATAATAATAATAATAATTATTATTATTATTATTATTATTATAAAATAAATAAATAAAGTGAGGAATCCAATCATCACTGATAGAGGATGATAAAGATTACAAAATAATCTCTTCTACTGATCTTTCTATTGGGTCTCATCCTGAAAGGTTGACTATCAATTGCATTTTTTTTACACGTTTTTGTTTAATGGGAAAGTTGAATTTTGTACCTTGAAGATTGCACTACTATATGGAGGATAAAAGCTCTAAAATTGAGTGAATTGATTTTATTTGTAAATATTGATTAGTTCAAGTCAAGAGACACTATGTGCCTTTATCGCCAAGCAAAGACACTATCCTGGTTTAAAATTTCTTTATGCCTTGCTAAGGACTGATTTGTACACGATTTTATATATGACTAGCAGGTATAGTTGTTATCACAATATGTCATGGATTACTTCAAGTGAAAATGTTGCAACTAGCATGTTGGTTACACTTATACCGGTAGTATGGATAATCAAAGGGTCTTGTTCTTGACTAGATACATCTACAGCATAGTATACCAACAATCAGTGTAAGAACCACATTATGATATGTACTTATAGGCTAACCTTTCCACTGTAAATAAGAAACCTTGTTAGTGGTTTTTGAATCTTGTTCTCCATCAGTTTATACATAGTAAATTATTTTCTATAGCATTCTAAGAGGGCGTTTGGATTCCACTGAAAAATGCTGCGTTTGCGTTTTCAGTTTTTTTTTTTTTTTTTCCAGCCACAGTTATTGACCCAGTCTTCTGTGAACAATGCATTCGTGCACTGTTCACGGACCCACAAATTTCACTTTTCAGCAACTTTTTCATTAAAAATGGGTCCCGCGGTACTATTCACACATTTTAAAATTATTTTGCTACAGTGTTTTCAGTTTTCAATTTCAGTTTTCAGCAATAAATTCTATCCAGACCATTTAAAGCAATGGCCCATATGCCTATTAGCACACTCGATTACTTGGATTGGCCCATTAACACATGTACTCCCTTGCAACGTGATCCAACGGTGCATGGTCAGAATATATATACATTATTTTTGGGTAAATTAGATATATATAAAGATCCAAAGTTTATATCATGTTTTATATTAGGAATCAAGTTTTAGCATTTTGTCAATTAAAGTCCCAAATTAATGAAATTGTTCCAATTTTAGGCATCTATCAATCTTTATTATTCATTTAAGTTATTATTACAGTAACAGAGCTTATAAAAGCTGGAATTCATCAATTAAACCTTGTGTTTTACATAAGAAGGTAGAGAGAGAGAGAGAGAGAGAGAGAGAGAGAGTTGCTTAGTGTGAGAAAGTGATTGTTTGAAAATTGAATCTAATTTCCTAGATGAAACATAATACTAGTTTCCCTTTTTTTGGGCTATACAATTCTACATAATAGCATGAATAAATGATAAAGATAGATAAAGACTTTTAATTGAAATAGTTTCATAAGCTTGAGATGTTAATTGACAAAATTAAAAACTTGGGATTTAACTAAAGATAGAGTATGGTCCCTTTTATTATAGAGTTTCCCCTATATTTTTTTTGTTTGAATAATGACAATACTTATACGAAACAATTTAAAAGTGCCATCTACCATTTTTACGCAAACAATTATATAAAAGCATCTGTCTTGTAGATGAAGCTGGTTCTGTTTTCCTGAGGTGTTGCCAATTCTTTTTCCTTGTCACAATTAGTTAGTCACAATGTCAGATATAATCTATCAACTAATGATTAGGCGTAGAAGTTTATTTATGGGGAAAGGCACAAATAACACATTTTCACCAAAAATAGTTAAGACAAGCTGAAATATTTGGGTTTGGATTGTATTTATGGCCTGTTTGGGAGTTTAGAGAGGGAGGAGAGTAGAGGAGAGTAGAAGGGAGGGGAGTAGTGGGGAGGAGAGTAGAGGAGAATGATTACCCTCCACCTTGTTTGGATGTTTTTATAATTAGTAAGGGAGAAGGGAGTAATTAGCCATTTCCCTTGTTTTTAACATTGTAATTTTATAAATATAATAAGGGTAAATTAGGTAATTTACTTTATCAATAATTTTATGTGCTCTACTCTCCCTCCAAATCTCTCCAATTTGGGGGAATTAAAAATGAGGGGGTTGGAGGTAGTTGAAACCCCTTCAAACCCCTCCCCCTCCTTCTTTAAAAAACTCCCAAACAAGGTAATTGAATTACTCCCCTTCCCTCTACTCTACTCCCCCTCCTTTTTTAAACATCCAAACAGGCCATTAGTGCTCTTATGGATTAGATGCAACATGGATTTGACATGTGCCTTAAAATAACCACATGCTGGTCTCATATTCCATTTAGTGCACAGAAGCATTTAACAGAAGCCTTATCCAAAAACTTTTACAAACCTATTGAAGTCTACTCAAATAATTTACAAGACCAATAAGCTCCTTAAAACCATAAACCTGCAATTAATTTACATTAATTTATTTTTATGGGATGGATTTGGATCCGACAATATTTAGCTTATTACATGAGATGTAATAGTATCTAATGGTCAACAAAAGGTTAAAATAACAAATTGCAAAAAAAAAAAAAAATGTCATTTGAGAGTGGTTGGGGGAGGGGGAAAGAAAGAAAAATACTTTCTGGTAGAGAATACAAAAATCCCATGGAATTCTTTCTTGAAATGAGGAATTTAATTCCACAAATACCAGTCTAGCTCTACCTTATTTTTTCTCTTTCATCAGGTGATGATGTCGAAAAAATCACCAATAAGCCGCAAGCACTCTCCAATTCGAGTCAACACCTGCAAAGAGAAAACAAAGAGACCTAAAGGAGAGCACCGGTGTGGTGCCGGCCAAAAACCCTCCGAAGGTCAAGTTAGAATTTCTTTACAACCCTAGAGTGCCAGAGTTGAGTCAATTATGCGTACCTCGATATTTAGGGTTTCTGGGGTATTTATATTGGCGTAGAATTTCCTTTCCTTTTAGGGTACAACTTCCTTCTTGAATTCTTTTCCATATAGGAGTCTTCTCAAACGTGTAATGCAAGGAGTTCAAGTGTACACGCTTGCGTGGAGATAAAGCAAAAGTCGACTCAAACATATCAGGTGACATACAACCAAGAATTTATAACCAATCCATATATGACGGATACTCAATAACATTCAACCGTCCTATTCGCGTTTCCTACGGTGTCAATCCGTCTTCTTCTTCTCCGTCCCTTCAAGTCAAATGGAGATATCTGTCTCCTATTTTTACTCCACTTCAGTTGCCCCCTTCATTCCTTGGATCCGTCTTTGAAACCAGACGGATTCATGGAATGATTCATAAAACAATATATTGAGATAGGACGTTCCTAGTGTACTATGACGGAGGACACGTAGCCTGTATTTCTGGCGAAGGACACGTGGTCCTTATGGATTGGTTGTTCCCCTAAAACAAGGCGTCGCTTCGTATTCTGCGCCCTTCGTTCTATAAAAGTCTGCCCTTTCTCCCTTCATTTTCTCTTCCTATCAAAAATTTGTGAGCAGAGCGCCACCGTCATTATTACTGTGCATTCTTATCGTTCAGCTATTCTATCCGTCGTTTCGCATTTGCTCATCTCAATCCGATATGTACTCCAAACCCTTCTCCCGTCTTTCTCTTTATTTTATTGTTTATATTTATGCACTTTCTTTAGACCCGTCAGCGTCTTAGGTTATACCGTCATAAATGTAGGTAATGTCTAGTGCGTCAAGTAATCAGTCGTTTGTCCGCAACGGGGCGGGCTACGATGAAAGATTCCCATCAGGTCCAAGAGATCCTGACACTTCAAGTGAAGAAAGGAATCCGTCCAGTACCTCTTCTTCCCTAGATGAAGTTCTGGAGACGGAGAGTTCAGAGTCGTCAAGTAGTGGCTTAGACGGTGTGGATCCCCCTGTTCAATCTACGATTGGACCAGACGGTCTTAGAGAGTTCGTCATGCTACCCCTCTGGACGGTAAACGATTTTAGGTCCTCAATCACTGAATCCCACCTCAGAACACTTAGGACCAAGTATCAAATACCAGATTACATCCGTCTACGTCTTCCCCAAAAGTCCGAAAAATGTTACTACAGGGGGGTCGACGGTGTGGGGATCTATGAGCAAGCCTTAAAGGCGGGGCTCAGATTTTCTTTGAGTTCTCTCCACCGTCATCTTCTTCAATACCTTGGCCTATCCATCACCTAGATCTCCCCAAATGCCTGGAGAGTATTCATAGGCGTAGAAGTTTTATATGGGGCCATGTCTGACGGTGCTCGAAGGTTGACGGTGGAAGAATTTTTCCACTGATATCGTCCGACAGAGATCGTCAAGTCAAAAGGGATGTACAGTTTTGTTGCTAGAAGCCCATTGTCGAGGCTCATTAGTGATACACCGGACTCAAATAGAGACTGGAAGAGTAGGTATTTCTTTTTGGAAGGGGACGAATGGATGTGTCATCCAGGGGATGGCACACATGCTCGTCGACACTACATGGGGCATAATGCCTCCGTCGGGTATGCCATTGCTTTAGTTTCCGTCTAATTGATCTTTGAAAGTTATTTTATCTTTTCAAAGTCTAACCGTCTTTTTTGCAGCTCGGGACCGTCCACAAGTTACCTTAGAGCAGTGGAGTTTCCTGGAGAGAATTTTCAACAAGACGAAGCTGCAAGAGAGGACGTGGGCACAACTCGTCACCCTTGACACCTTCCATTGGTATTATGACGGTCCTGAACCTTCATCTGCCGCCCGTCGTTACGATAACAGAGTTCGAAAACGTAAGTCCGTCGTAACTCTTTCCGTCTTCCTTTAATGTTAGTATTTTTACCTTTGCCTTTCACATCCGTCTTTGATTTACAGAGATGGACGCTGCCAAGAGGAGAGCCTTCATCAAACAACAAGCAGCGAAGAAAAAACAAGAGGTTGGTCAAACAAAGGGAACGGCTCCCTATTCCGTCAAAACGGAATCAACCAGAAAAAGCGGACCGTCCTCTAACAAAAGACCACACCAGAGCCCGTCGTGGCATTGGAAGCCGAGAAAACACCCGTCAAGCATGGAAAAGGCAAAGGCTTGATGAAGGGTCCAGTTCCCACTGGGGAGAAACCACCCGTTCTCTTTCGGGAAAACTCGAGTTATGCCCTTAAAAAGCTCTCGTCCATCTTGACGGCTGACGATTACGAGGACCTCGGCAACCATGCGACGGAGGTGATGGGAGAGATGGGCCTCTTCACCATTGCACAGGTAATTTTGAATCCGTCCTCTAGTTCTGTTAAGTTCTTTCTCACCCGTCATTAACATAGCGTTGTATTTTGCTTCCAGGCCATGCTGATGATGAAAGGGTTATTGGGCCGTTGTCTCAATCACGAGACAACCATGGACCGTCTAAGGAAGAAGAATAAGACGATGGAGGATGAGCTTCACGACCTTAAGACCCATAAGATCAACATGGACAGAAAGCTTAAATGCTCGGAGCAGGTCAGAGGTGAGATGGAAAAGGAGAATGAGCATCTGCTCGAAATTTTGAAGGACAAGGAGAAAGAACTGACGGACACAAAGACTAAACTCCACAATGCAAAAGAGATAGCTGTCCAGGAATATCGCGACTCCGACCTCCTTCTGGCAGAGCTTGGGAGCTTCTTTACTGACGGATTCGACGACGCCATCCGTCAGGTGAAGTCGTCGTATCCCGATTTGGACGTATCCCATGTCTCTATTGACGCTCAAGGGCAAACACTCGCGCAATCCATCTATTCAGAAAGCACAGACGATGTGTTTGTCGTCACTGCTCCAGCTGACGAAGGTCAAGCTCTTCCTCCAAGTCAACCAAACGAAGGTCAAATGATTGAGAACTCTTCCCCGAAGAATTAGTAGTAATCCTTTTCTTTTTTTTGTACAAAATTTTTACCGTTGTAAGCGAACTTGTTGAACCGTCGTTTTATAATCGCACATTTCACCTTATCGAATCTTGTTTGCTTATTTGCTTGCTTTTTATCCGTCGGGCATTTTTAATTTAAGTCTGATTTGTCGCAAGGGTCCGTCTACTGCTTAACAATTTTAATCCATTGGGAGACCCGTCCACAATGTTATCTTTGATAGGTATCTGTCCCTTACACAGACAAAATAGGGATCCGTCCAGTATGTATGCACGTTTAGCCCATTTAGATAATCCCGTCTACTGTGAGGAATTTATAGATGTCCGGCCTTTATTTGGGCTAGATTTTCATATATATTTTTTACGACCCGTCGACTTTGTGGATCTTGGATAATCCGTCCCCTTTGTGGACTACATAGGTCTTCATCCCTTGGGATGATCCGTCCCCTTTAGGATGATCCACCCACTTTGTGGACTTTGTAGGTCTTCATCCCCTTTGGGATAATCCGTCCACTTTGTGGACTTGGTTGGTCTTCATCCCCTTGGGATGATCCGTCCACTTCGTGGAGTTTGCAGGCCATCACTTGGGATGACCCGTCCACTTTGTGGACTTCCTAGGTCTTTATCCCTTTGGGATGATCCGTCCACTTTGTGGACTTTGTAGTTCACCCTTGGGATGATCCGTCCACTTTGTGGACTTCGTAGGTCTTCATCCCTTGGGATGATTCGTCCACTTTGTGGACTTCGTAGGTCTTTATCCCTTTGGGATGATCCGTCCACTTTGTAGTCTTGTAGGTCTTTATCCCATTGGGATGATCCGTCCACTTTGTGGACTTTGTAGGTCTTCATCCTTTAGGATGATCCGTCCAGTTTGTGGACTTGTAGACTTTCATCCTTTGGGATGATCCGTCCACTTTGTGGACTTGTAGACTTTCATCCTTTGGGATGATCTGTCCAGTTTGTGGACTTGTAGACTTTCATCCTTTGGGATGATCCGTCCACTTTGTGGACTTGTAGATTTTCATCCTTTGGGATGATCTGTCCAGTTTGTGGACTTGTAGACTTTCATCCTTTGGGATGATCCGTCCACTTTGTGGACTTGTAGATTTTGAACACCATGCATTTCATATTTTCTAAATAAAAATTCCTCTCATTATATCAGTTCGATAGACCATGTTGTTAATGGAAAAGAAAACTTGAGTTCTAATAAGTAAAAACTATAACTGTTTAAAAATAAACTGAAAATAAGGCTATAGATATTGTCTTATGTCCGCTGCACTACTGGTAGTACTTCTTCAGGTGCTTTGTGTTCCACGGATGGCTCAATTTCCTTCCGTCCAACATCTCCAAGTAGTACGTTCCTTTCCTATACCATGAGATAATTCTGTACGGGCCTTCCCAGTTAGGACCCAGTTTCCCCAGGGATGCATCCTTCGTAGCACCGAGTACTTTTCGCAATACCAGATCTCCCACCTGGAAGTCCCTGTGCCGGACCTTGGAGTTGTAGTGTTTTGTCATCATGTCTTGGTATCGCGCCAGTCTTTGTGCTGCTGCTGCCCTGACCTCATCTACAAGGTCAAGCTCTAAACACAATGCTTCATTATTCTTGCTCTCGTTGTAGCTTTCCACACGGTAGCTCGGTAATCCCACTTCTGCCGGTATAAGGGCCTTAGTACCATACGCAAATCGAAACGGTGTCTCTCCTGTTGGCGTTCTCGCCGTTGTCCTGTATGCCCATAGAACACTTGGTAGTTCGTCCGGCCATAATCCCTTTGCCCCCTCGAGCCGAGTCTTGATAATCTTTACCAAGGACCGGTTCGTGACTTCAACTTGTCCGTTGGCCTATAGGTGGGCGGGCGACGAGTAGTGATTTTTGATTCCCAGCTGAGAACAAAAGTCCTGGAATGCATCGTTGTCGAATTGCTTCCCGTTGTCTGAAACGAGCACCCTTGGAATCCCATATCTGCAAATAATACTTCTCCATACAAAGCTTCGAATGTTTTTCTCCGTGATAGTAGCCAGAGCTTCTGCTTCTACCCATTTGGTGAAGTAGTCAATACCAACCACCAAGAACTTCAGTTGTCTTACCGCTATAGGGAATGGACCCATGATGTCCAACCCCCATTGTGCGAACGGCCATGGAGCCGTCATAGGTGTGAGTTCTTCCGTTGGCTGTCTAATGAGATTGCCAAATTGTTGACACTTGTCGCAGGCTCTAACGTACAAATGGGCATCCTTTTGCATTGTCGGCCAGTAGTATCCCGTTCGGAGTAGCTTGTGCACTAGAGACCTTGATCCAGAATGGTTCCCACAAATTCCTTCATGGACCTCCCTCATCACATACTCTGCTTCCTCACGGCCGAGGAATCTTAGATATGGTCGGGAGAATCCTCTTTTGTAGAGGATGTTTTTAATCAGGATGAATCGGGCAGCTTTAACCTTTAATTTCCTTGCGTCTTCTTTACTATCTAGCAGCTTGCCATCTTTGAGGTACGCCATAATTGGAACCATCCAACTGTTCTCAGTGCTTACCTCATGCATTCGAACATCATCTAATAATGATGAAAGTTGGACAAATGACAATACCTGTTCCGCAGCGATCATATGTTCAGCCGAAGCAGCCTTTGCGAGTTGATCCGCTTCTTGGTTCTCCTCTCTTGGGATCTGGATTATTGTAAATTGGAGGTCATTCGTCAAACCCTTCACTTCCTCGAGGTACCTTTTCATCCTTTCATTCTTGCAATCATAGGTCCCATTAACTTGACTGGCTACGATTTGAGAATCAGAGTAGACGACCGCCTTCCTAGCCCCCGCTGCTATCGCAAACTCTAGTCCCGCCACCAGGGCCTCGTATTCTGCTTCGTTGTTAGTAGTGGTGAAGTCTAGACGGATCATACATTCAATCTTGTCTCCTTCCAGGGTATGGAGTACGACCCCGACACCCCCACCGTGCTTATTGAAAGATCCGTCTGTGTGAATTCTCCATGTGGGCATCTCTTCTGCCCCTTGCTCCTCAGCGGTAGTGAATTTCGCAATGAAGTCCGCCAATATCTGTCCTTTTACAGCCGTTCGTGGTTGGTATTGGATATCGTACTCACTTAGCTTGATTGCCCACAGAGCCATCCGTCCAGAAGTTTCGGGATTGCTCATTGCTCTCCGTAAGGGCTGATCCGTCAGGACAGTTATGGTATGTGCTTGAAAATAGGGCTTGAGCTTCCGAGTTGCAGTCACAAGAGCGAAAGCCATCTTTTCCATCCGCGGGTACCTTTCTTCTGCTCCTCTTAATGCCCGGCTGATAAAGTATACGGGCTTTTGTATCTTCCCTTCCTCTCTGATGAGAGCTGCACTTACCGCTGCTGATGAGACGGCAAGGTACAGGAACAATTCCTCCCTGGCGTGGACAGACTAAGCAATGGCGGGGCAGAGAGATATGACTTCAACTCTTCAAATGCCCTTTGGCATTCGTCCGTCCACTTGAAAGATCTCCTTAGTGTTCTGAAGAAGGGGAGACACTTGTCCGTTGCTCTTGATACAAACCTGTTTAAGGCTGCGATCTTCCCTGTCAAGCTTTGCACTTCCTTTACCGTCCTCGGAGGAGATAGTTCTATAATTGCTTTTACTTTCTCTAGGTTGACTTCAATGCCCCTCTGGGACACCATGAATCCTAAGAATTTCCCAGCGGTAACTCCGAATGCGCATTTGCTTGGATTCAGCTTCATTTTGTACGTCCGAAGAGTGTTGAAAGTCTCTTGGAGGTCCCTCAGATGATCAGACACCTTTGCGCTTTTCACCAACATATCGTCTACGTAAACCTGGACGTTTTTGCCAATTTGGTGCGCGAACATTTTGTTCATCAATCGCTGATACGTGGCTCCTGCGTTCTTGAGCCCGAACGGCATCACCTTGTAGCAAAAAAGCCCCTGGCTTGTCACAAATGATGTTTTCTCCTGATCAGTCTTATCCAATTTAATTTGATTGTAGCCAGAGAAGGCATCCATGAAGCTCAAAAGTTCATGTCTTGCGGTGGAGTCTACTAAGGTGTCAATGCGCGGGAGCGGGTAACTGTCTTTAGGGCATGCTCTATTCAGATCCGTGAAGTCAACACACATTCTCCACTTTCCGTTTGATTTCTTTACCATTACTACATTTTCCAGCCAATCAGGGTAGTACACCTCCCGTATAAAGTTTGCTTCTCGTAGCTTCTGCACTTCCTCTGCTATGGCTCGATCTCGTTCCGGGGCGAACACGTGCTTTTTTTGTCGAACTGGAGAGAAAGAAGGTGACACGTTCAATTTGTGAACTATGATTGTCGGATCAATTCCCGGCATGTCGTCATGGCTCCATGCAAACACGTCTTGGTTCTCTTTGAGGAATAACACGAGCGCATGTCGAACCGTTTGGTCGACTAAGGTTCCGATTCTGGTGGTTCGGTCGGGCCTAGAATCATCCAATCGTACCTCCTCCAATTCTTCCACAGGTTCTGCTACTGTTCTCTGTTCCTCGATATTCATTGCCTGTAGGTGGTCATCCATCTCCATCATGCCAACGTAACATTCCCGCGCAGCCACCTGATTTTCTCGCAGTTCTCCAACTCCGTATTCGGTGGGAAACTTGATCATCAGATGGTAGGTAGAGGTGACGGCCTTCCACGCATTGAGAGTGGGTCGTCCGAGTATGGCATTATATGCTGAGGAGCAATCAACCACGAGAAAAGAAATATCCTTGATTATTTGCTGCGGGTAGTCTCCTACCGTCACCGCCAACGTGACGGATCCTAAAGGATAAACCCGGGTTCCTCCAAAGCCAACGAGGGGCGCGCTTGTTGGGATCAGGCGCTCTTTAGCAATCCCCATTTGCTGGAATGCGGGGTAGTAAAGGATATCCTCTGAGCTCCCGTTGTCCACCAATACTCGGTGGATGTTGAAGTCCCCTGCTTGTATGCTAACCACGAGCGCGTCATCATGTGGGTGGTGAAGGCGTCGCGCCTCTTCTTCCGAAAACCCGATGCTGGGGCTATCTCGTCGTGTTCCTTCTAGCGAGGAACCTATCGACTGGACCCTGTGCACCGTCCGTAAGTAGGTCCTTCGGGCCTTTTTGGACGACCCTACTGAAGTAGTGCCCCCTATTATCATTCGTATGTCTGCTACAGGTGGTCTGGGGCGTTCATGTTCCCGTCTGGGGTTCAGCTCCTGGTTTTGATCCATTCTCTCCTTGCTTATAAACCTCTGCAACCTTCCCTGCCTAATGAGGGCTTCAATTTGCTGCTTTAAGTCGTAACAGTCTGCCGTATCGTGACCATAATCGCCATGAAAGTGGCAGTACCTGTCTCTTAGCCTCTTATTAGGATCTCCCTTTAGCTTGCCAGGGAACGTCAAAGTTCCTTCGTCTTTAATCTGCATCAACACCTGGTCAATTGGGGCTGTGAGGGGGGTGAAGTTTGTAAACCTTCCCGTAGGCAGCTTGGGTCGCCGATCCTCCCGTCGTTCTCTGGTTCTTGCCCTTTTTTGCCCCTTGTCCGTTGCATATCTTCCTGCCTTTCCCTCTTTCTGGGTTTATCTTCTCTAGCGAGCAAGGCGTCCTCTGCGTTCATATACTTTGTTGCCCTGTAAAACACGTCGGACATAGTCTTTGGGTCATTCTTGTATAAAGAGAACATGAACTTACCCTTCCGTAGCCCGTTCGTGAATGCTGCCACGAGTATCTTGTCATCGGCCTCGTCTATCTTGAGGGATTCCCTGTTGAATCGGTCGATGTATGATCTCAAAGTCTCGCCTTCTCGCTGCCTGATGATCAACAAACACGCTGTGGATTTCTTATGTCGGTGACTCCCGATAAAGTGTGATACAAATTGTGCGCCTAATTCTTTGAAAGTGCCAATGGAGTTAGGTGCCAGCCTACTGTACCAGTCCCTCGCAGGTCCTTTCCACGTGGTGAGGAAAGCCCTGCACATGATTTTGTCCGGCACGCCCTGAAGGTGCATCAGGGTCTTGAAAGATTCCAAATGATCTAAAGGGTCCTTGGACCCGTCATAGTTCTCGATGTGTGGCATGCGAAACTTTGGAGGAAGGGGGCATGAAGTCACGAGCGTCGTGAAGGGCGAATCTGTTCTATGGACCAGGTCGTCCAGGTCGCTTGATATTCGTCCCTTCAGGGCGCTCATCATCACGTCCATACGTTCCCTCATCTGGTGCATCTCGGCTGCAATGTGAGGCGGTAAGGTGTCTGAGACAGACGGCGGGTTGGTCTCCTGCCGCTCTGGTCTAGTCGGGGCATTGCTACCCTCGAGCCCTACGGCGTTCCTCCCCTCCGGGCTAGTGCCTTCCTGGTCTTCCTCTGGTGCACTTTGGTGTGCATTCCTTTGTCGTAGTTGCTCTTCTAAATCATGATTCTGCTTAGTGAGGCGCTCAACCGCCGCCGCAAGCGTTTGGACTTGCCTTTCTAGCGCTGTGGCACGCGGTTCTTCTCCTTGATTGTTGGTTGTTGCCATCGATCTGGTGAGTACCATGCAACTTTTCGTCTTAGGAATAGAGCAAAGGCTAAGTAGTCTTCCCTACGCTCTCAATTTCCCACAGACGGCGCCAACTGATGATGTCGAAAAAATCACCAATAAGCCGCAAGCACTCTCCAATTCGAGTCAACACCTGCAAAGAGAAAACAAAGAGACCTAAAGGAGAGCACCGGTGTGGTGTCGGCCAAAAACCCTCCGAAGGTCAAGTTAGAATTTCTTTACAACCCTAGAGTGCTAGAGTTGAGTCAATTGTGCGTACCTCGATATTTAGGGTTTCTGGGGTATTTATATTGGCGTAGAATTGCCTTTCCTTTTAGGGTACAACTTCCTTCTTGAATTCTTTTCCATATAGGAGTCTTCTCAAACGTGTAATGCAAGGAGTTCAAGTGTACACGCTTGCGTGGAGATAAAGCAAAAGTCGACTCAAACATATCAGGTGACATACAACCAAGAATTTATAACCAATCCATATATGATGGATACTCAATAACATTTAGCCGTCCTATTCGCGTTTCCTACGGTGTCAATCCGTCTTCTTCTTCTCCGTCCCTTCAAGTCAAATGGAGATATCCGTCTCCTATTTTTACTCCACTTCATCAAGTATGGTGAATTTATTGGTTACTTGATTTTAGAAGCCTGAGGAGTATTGATACTGAAGCCGACAAGTTTAAGAGTGCACGTTTCTTCAAACGTAGTTGGCAAAAAGATTATGCAGCAACTTAATAGAAAAGGAACAGTAACTATTTCATTCGTTACCAAATTTAATCTTTTCTCATAAATTTGGTTTCATTTTTTTTGGAAATTTATTTGCAATATGGTTGGCATATTATCAGTTTCCTCTCTTATTCTCTTATTATTTCACTCTCAAACAGAGCCTTGGTTAGTTCTAATGAATGAAGAGCATAGGTTTTTGTTAGAGCAGACTGCAGAATACTCCATGATTTCATAGATAACTTAATTTCATGGTAAATAATTCTTGGTCATTAATGTTACTTTTAGTGCTTCTCAAACTATAACCTTTATTCCTACATAACAGTTTCATAAGGCTTCTGATAAAAATTAATCAGAAGAACTATCTAGAAAAATATTTTAATCTAGACTAAAGATGCAATTAGTTACTACAACAGGTTTTGATATTATATTATTTTCTCTATTTGTGCAAGGTCCAGACATGATGTAAATATTTCAATGAGAAAGCTATCTGATCTTGCTCTAATAGCAAAGTGGTAGATACAACTTACTAAAGAAAATAAGAAATTAGCATTATCATGATTCATGTTCAACTGACTAAGCTGATTTGCAAGGAAAATATGTGATTTTCCAGTGAGATGGCTCCTTAGACTTTCCATGAACAACGATTGCTTGGTGAGTGCATTTAGTTCAGTAGCATGACATTTGCTTTTTATCTTTGAAATCGCCTTACACTCTTAAGGATGCTTAGCTATAAAAAAAGATTGTTAAATAACCATAGCTATAATAAAAAAATAAAAAATAAAAAACAAAAGACAACAAATGAGCACACTCTTCCAATTGTTTGGGTCCGAAAGTAAAATTATGAATACATTATTCTTACTAATTGGACCTCCTCTTATCATGTTGCTCATATTAATTTTACAATTATGTTCACTTTCTTGGTAGTGGTTCTTGTATCAGTGAGTATTGGAATTGAGCACATGTTCCAAAAGTTTCATTCTATGAATCAAGTTATATATATCAACACTTTTCTGGACAGAAATTTGCATTCATGGTGAAGGTAAGGCACTGTCTCAATTCATCTAAATGAAACTCCTAGTTTTCTACCCGATTCTTACTTGAAATTTGTTCTTACTAGAAATTATGAAAATTCCCGGTAGGCCAGATAAAATTTCTGCACAAATGTCTATAAAAGGTCTCCCACGACAATATTCTATGGTAGCAGCTTTTCAGAACCCATGGAAAAAACTAAAAGGCTTCTAAATTCCTATTGTCTCATCTGATTAAGAAGTGGATTAGAGAGGTTTTATTCCCCACCAAGGAGTTTTCCATTGATCAGGCTATCTGATTTTTGTGTCTTAAAGATTTTTGGCTTTTAGTTATCGGAGATTTTATTGGTCCTCCTCAGTGGTTAGTTTCCCTCACATTTAGACATTAATTTCTTACATTGATTGTTTATCTTAGAAATTTTTGATTGGTTGATAAACGTGTGAAGTATGCTTTCTAGATATTATGACTCGTGAGAAAGAAGTTATTTTCGCTTAATGGTTAAAATTTAAATATAGGTACTTGCACTTGCGAACTTTAGGAAACAAAAGCTTCATATATCATTCAATTACAAAATTTGCCTTATTGTTTTCTTCGCCCAAAAGGTTTTCAAAATATTCCTAAGGATAATCACCATATGAATGTTTGGGTGAAATTCTATTTTATTCGGTTTTAGCATTGATTATGTGTTTTAAACTTTGAATTCTTTCTTCTCTCAAGGGAGTGTAAAATTTACCACGTGCGAATAGCTAACCTTATTTGAATGTGTTTAATGTTAGGCACTAACCAACTCAGAATTTTCAACACGTTAATTAGATTTAACACAGTTAAACAATTTCATTTGTCATTCATCCAATAATTTGAGAATAGATGATCATATTAAGTTTTGTCATAACTAATGCCAGGTTACTCTTTTTTGCAGATTAGATGACAAAAGCAACGACTATCATGTCATAGCACTGTGAAGTCCACCACCTTGGAGGACTTGTGCTTTTGTGGAGTAGAGTGAAAAATAAGGGTAAGTGGAAATAATAAAATAGCAACATCAATTTTTGGTTTCGTATTTAGGTCATTGCGTCTATATAACTTGCAACTTGTCTTATGACAAACTTCTGTGTCCAGCAAAAGTTTAGGTATCATGCTGGAGTAGATATCAAGTTGATAGCTTGTTGATGATGCAACCAGTTTCTTGGTAGCTAAACCAAGAAGAGAATGATAAACTATGTGATGAATGAAGCAATTGAAAGCATTCTTGTTTGTTCTATGTAGTTGAAGATTCAATAACAACATACTAGAAGAGGTACCCCGGACTCCTTGTTAGAGATGATGGCTAATATTTTGAATAAGTGTGAGAGCACAACAATTCCAATGTAATGGTTCAGGGTTTTTAATAGGGGTTATATCAATATGTTGTAAATCCTATTTTTCATATAGTGAAACCATTAGCCACTCACTCACGTGGATGGAGGCATACTGCTAAACAACATAAATCTTTGTATTGTTTTTCTCTTCCGTTTTCCCTCTATTTCCAAACAACAATTTTCAATGCTCCTATATTACTAGCCTACAGAAATATCATAAGTTATAAATGATCTTGCAGTTGACTTTTGTGCAAGAAATAAAGATAACAAAAATTGAAGATATAACACCAAGATGGAGAGGGACATTCTTAAGTTAGGAATCCAAGCACTAATGAAAGAGGATGATAAAGACTATAAAATGATCTCTTTTACTAATCTTTCTTGATTTCTCTAGAAAGGTTGAGTATCCCATTTTTCTGGTTATTTTAACAGGAATTGAATTTGTTAACTTTTTTGTTTCTTTCTTCTTTTTTTCCCCATTTCTTTGGCTGTATTTTTCAATTCTAAGTATGTTGAATATTGTAGTGAGCTATACTGTGAGTATTTCATAGGTTGCTGATATCTACTTAGACTTTTATTTATTAATTTTTTATAATTCAAAAACTAGGGATGAGGGATTTGGAATTTGGACGTCTCTTTTGAAAAAATTAGGAAGTATCCGTTAAAGGTAAAAGATTCTTGGCATATATCTTTAGTTTAAAAAGTTTGTAATTCCTTTTTTTTTTTTTTTTTTTTGTTAATCCATATTCCATATGTACTTGGTTGAAAAAAAGTGTAAATCAAGCTTCATGTGAGACTTTTTTTTTATGAAATATACTGATTCAATCTCTGCAAATTACAAATGTTTGCATTTGATAATTTGTCCTGTGAAAAAATTAGAGATCAATATCTTGGCTGCTTACTTATCAATAGTTAGCTCCATTATTGAAAAATTTTACATGCCTCTTAAAGTCCCAATGTCTCTTTATGATTAAAATTTGCACTCAATAATTTGTTTTTTTTGGAGAAGAAAATTTGTGCTTAATATCTTCTAATTGTCAGATGCATTTTTTTTTTACCCGCTTTTGTTTGGTGGGGAAGCACAATTTTATTCCTTGAACTTTGCACTAAAAGCACCAAAATTGAGTCAATTGATTTCTTTTGTAAATGCTGATTAGTTTAAGGTCTAGCCAAATAAGTATAACAAAAGAGAGAAGATATAGCACCAGGACTGAGATTACAAGCTCCAATGACACATGATGATAAAGATTACAAAGTAATCTTGTTGGCGTGGCTTGAATATGTTAGGTGTGAAAGTCAAATTTGAGTTGTATTTGGCTTGGACTCGTTTTGTCGACTTTGGTTAGGACTCTGGTATTTTAGTCAAGTTCCACAAACTATACATGGTTTAGGATTTGAGTCATTCTTTTGCTACACCTCTACTTTGGTAATATATACGTGGGCTCTTTGTGAAATCTCTTGAGACTTGGCTTTTGTATTTTGAGAGAGAGAGAGTTCTTTGGGTGTATTTGGGGTTTGGATCCAGTGAGAGTGTCTTTGTGCCACATTTGTAATCTTCTTAGTTTCTTAGTGAAACTTTCTTGACGTTGCCCGTGGATGTAGGCTTAAAGTTGAATTACGTAAATCTTTGTTTCTCATGTAATAATGTTATTATTTCTTCTCTTTTCTATTTATATTTCGCATAAACCCACTATTATTGGCTACACTTTCAGCATATTAGCATTAAAACTTCTGCTATATGAACTGATCTTTTCTATTGGTTTCTCTCCTACTAGTCATTCAGAAAGGTGAACTATCCCTTCTTTTTTTGGTTATTTCATTGGCACAAAGAACCTGCGAACTTGATTTGTTTCTTTTCTCACCTTTTTAATTAGATTTTTCAATTCTAAGTATGTTCAGTGTTGCTGTGAGTTATGCCATGATTGGAAAAAGGTGGAGATTAATTTATGCACAATTTGGTCAGGAACCAAAATTTATGTACCTCAAAGTTTGCACTATGTAAAGGAGAAAAAGCTATAAATTTGAGCCATATAAAATAGACGATTGGTTGGCAGTAGTTCTGAAAATTACATAAATTATTTTAAAATATCGTCTCCTTGATCAACCAATCTGCATCACTATGCATAGTTGCACGCACATTTAAATTCCATGTCATGGCTAAGAAGAGAACCAACCAAGTAACACTCTCATAGGTAGCCCCTAAAAAGAATGCTTCTCCAAGTAAGTCTATGTTGAAACAAGTTTGATCTAACTTGAGTTATATGAAATTTAAAAAAATAAAATAAAATAAATAAATAAATAAATAAAAGAGGTACAGCCAAAAAACAAAGACACATACAACATTGAAAAGAATCAAATTGTCATCCTCTAGAAACCAAATAATTAACACTCAAAGAAAAAATCAAGAGAGAAACACATAAAAACTCAAAAAACCTTAGAACCCAAAAAGGTGGATGTAGCATGAATGTAATTTATAAGATTCTGCTCTAACTTCAAAGCTTCTTTCTTGCAAACTATATGGGATTCAAGTAATCATCTGTGATGTACATGCTATTAGGATTGCATCCAAAATAATCTTTTGGCATAGATAGAAAAAGAAATAAAATAAGAACTATTTCAAACAAATAAATAAATAAGGTCCGGGCTTTGACAGTTCTGTATTATACATATAGACCCAGACCCAATAAAGCTATTGGGTCATCATTCAGCCACAAGCAACAATAAGTCAAAGACTATTATAAGTCCAATGTTTTATAACTAGGATTAGATACCAAGATAAACTAATAAATGCAATCTACATAATTGTGGATGTGGGTGTTTGCATCAAAGTTTTCATAATGTTAAAGTCATGGAGGTGCATGTGCACGAACCTTGTCCATGGCCATTATGTAGACAATCCCAGTCAGAGAAGAAGAAAATAAAAAATTGTGGGGTCTTATCTCTTAAGATGGCCCAAAGGGCCCATGGCCACATGCAACCCATACTTTTTCTCTTGACAGACATGGACCAGAATGAAATTGTGCTCAACAAAAACTGGGTTTTTATTAGGCTCTATTGGTAGAGTGAAAGTGTTAAAGCTTAATTGGCTATTTTCAACGAAACTCTTGCGTTCAAATCTTTACCTCATTACCAGCATATATCCTTTACGTGACGTGACTTCACAAGCATAAAGTTATTGTGGAGGTTGAAATTTAAGCTTTTAGGAACTTCGTATACATATATACTAAGATTAAATTAGAGTAAGATTCATATCTTCTATAAAAAAATAAAAAACAAATCTTCACCTTCTGATTAACTATCTAAAATAGAAGCAAAAACAAAAATAAAATCCTATGGGTGTCGCTAATTTCGCGTACAATAATTAAGTTGGGTATAGATTTCATTTGATTACACATTCTTTTCATGGAAGAGACAGACTTATAACAATGTTGCTGAGTCATAGCATCTTCATGGCACCATTCTATGATTTTATGAATATAATTATGAGCATTGACATTTGATATAATTACGAGTAAAAGTGAGTCAAGGAGAAAAAACTACTTTGATTCATCCTTACACCGACATCTCCACGTGGGACACTATTCAGATCTTCTTTAAGATAAAGAAGATATGATATTTAAGTAAGTAATATAGAGCCTATTTGGTGAGCAAGTTTTAACACACAAATACACATTTTAAACAACTTTACACACATTTCAATACATTTTTTCATCCACACGTATAATATTTAAGAGCATATGTTTTCTTTTACAAAAATTTTTTAATATATATTTTTATTTTACATGATCGATAAGCCACTTGGAAAAGTGAAATCTATGCACCACTCTTCTTATATGTACTTACCTGAAATTTAATACTGTGAAAGAGGCACTCAAAAAATAAATCTTGGGTAAGAGAAGCTAAATGTAAGACCTCATTGGACAAGTTTTTATTAGATTTTAGATGTTGGCTAATTTCGTGAGACAAAACTCATAAAAATTATTAATATTGATGTATTTGAATTATGTTAAAAATCTATCAAATGAACTTTTGGAGATTTTGAAGAACAAAATTTCGCCTCAAGCAAAATTATATGAAAGTTCGTTAATTTAAGCTGAGGTGAATCAGGTGATACTTAACTACTATCTTAGCACTTGATATGGATAAAAAAGCTTCTTTTATTTTTCTCCTCCAAACACCACATAACACCAAATTTAAAAACTTTAAGTGATAAATTCAAAGTATCCTAAACTTTAAGGTTGCAATTTATAATCACCAAAATAAAAAATATCAAAAGAAGGTGTTATGGGCAAAAGTCTTGTATACAATGGGCACATAAGATACCTTCTCCAGTTAAGGACAGATTTAAAGTTCCAAATAAAACAACAATAAACATAAAGGTCCTAGAAACTTTGAAGTACCCTATCAATACTATGTTTCGAATATAACTTTCCTCTCTACCCACATGGGTACGACCAGCTTCAACCCCATCACCTAATCCTGTCAATGTACCTTACTAGTTTTAGTTTGTTTCCCCTCTGCGTATTATGTAGGCCCTTTTTAGAGCAAGTGGTCCTGTCCTATCTCACCTGTGTGTTGATCTCAATAAGACTAGAACAATTCTTGAGCATCTAAGTTAGATGCTTTTAGGTGCTCATTCACCTATAAACATGTCTCTACAAAGGGTTCTGTTTGAAATAAATTCAAACCCCAAACATGATAGACTCATCACCATCCAAAGTTAGTGATTTGGTGCCAAGGAGTTCATCATAGTTATGGTTTGGTCTCCCACCTTTATACGGGATTGCAATGTTTGAATTTCAAAGAAATATTCCTTGATTACAACACTAGGTGACAATTTAATATGAAGAAACTATAACTAATATAGAAATAATCCATTTCTATTTATTAACCTGTACCATTCTCAAATTATTTCTTGAACAAACACATTGACAGATTGTTCATGCAGTAGCAAGCTTAAAATTTTGCCCATTCATATATGATGGAGAGTAATAATAGAATAATGTAGAATGTGCAGTGATTTATTTAGAGTTTTTTCAAAAAATATAGCATGATATTAAGCTGAAGTTTCGTGGTAATGAGGATATAGCTTTATTGAGCATCAAAGTTTTATTAAAAATTAAAATATTACTTTTCTCAATGAAAATCATGATGATCAAAATCTGTTAAAATAATAGTTAGATGATTAAATCCATCAAACTCCTAATAACTTAAGTTTTTGGAAAAAAAAAAACATAGAGATTAAAAGTTTTTTTTTTAAAGAAGATAAAACTTATCATGGTATCAAAATAGACAATCACAAATTCGAACCTTATTTACACTCTTTTGATACAATTCTTTTTAAATTAAGGTGTCAATTGAGTAAATTGATAGTTTGAATTGACATTGTAAATGAAACGGGAAGTTTAGGATGAAAAAATGTAAGGGTATGTTTGGTAATTATTTTTTCCCCTTATTTTCTATTTCTAAAAACAATTTTTTGTTCCAAAAACAATTTTTTATTTTTGAAACTAAAAAACTTGTTTGGCAACCCAAAATGGAGAGAAAACAAAAACTGTTCTCAAAACACAATTTTAAAAAAAAAAAACTGAAAACATGCAAAATGCTGTTTTCAGTTTCTAATTTTCAAAAATCAATGAAAATATGCATTTAATTTAATGATTCTATCTCATTTAATGAGTTAGTATTATAGTTCAAATCCTAGTAACAACATATTTTAGTATTTTCTATTTTTTTCTTCAAAAAACTATTTTTTCATTTCATCTGACCAAACATATTTTTTATTTCAAAAATACAAGAAAATTGTTTTTTATTTATATCTCCAAAACAAGTTTTTAAAAATAGAAAACAAAAACTATTACCAAACATAACCTAATATTTCCTAAAACAAATTTTCAATTGCCAATAAATAAAGGAAAACTAAAGCCACCCTATGTTGGAAAGACCATGAGACAAATGCAATAACCTATTTCATGGCAGCACCCATTATTCATGTGAGAATAAAAACAGGAATTTATTATACTCCCGAAGTATTGAATGATTATACCTTGTTGTAAGCAAAATTAAAACACGCTTAAACAACTTCAAAGCACTATAAATAGTCAGCTTAGACAAGATCCTAAATAAATTTTTTTCTCTTTTCATATGCTCCACAGCTACACCCATCCACACAAGACTTGAAAAAGGAATGAACGATTTCCCTAATTTCCAATTTCATTTATCATGAGCCCCACACGGATATATAGTTGTCGCATGAACAAGCCCTGAATTAATTGCACAAACAGAATCTGATATCAGATTTTAGGCTCTTAGCTAAGCTAATTTAGACAATTTCCAGAATAAGACATTGAAGCAGATTACATTGCACATGGTGCACATGGACTGCAAGAAATACTTTTTTTTTTTTTTTACTCAATGATAATAAAACAATTTGTACAAAAGATAATGGTTGAATCCTTATTTTCACCTTTTCTAAAAAAGAAAAAAAGAAAAAGAAAAAAGAGAGAGTAAATTCCAAGGTCCATAAAATTAGTGCTAAATGATTACTCTTTCTCTGTATCTAATCTATTTATTGGCTTTTTCTAGGAAACTATAATTAACTAATCAAAATATATGCCTGAAATTTAACACTGAAAGAGACACTTAATAAATAAATAAATAAATAAATATATATATATATATATATATATATATATATATATATATATATATATATATATATCTTGGGTAAGAGATGTTATATACCCTTTATATATGATAATACCTCACTGGGTAAGTTTTTATTAGATTTTAGATATTGGTTAATTCCATGAGACAAAACTCAAATAAAAAATTTATAAAATTGATGTATTTGAATTATATGTTAAAAAATGTACATTTTAATGAGTCAAAGGTAAAGTCTCTCCCTTGCGTGGAGCTCTCTCTCTCTCTCTCTCTCGTGTTCCCACGAGGTCTTCCCTCCCTTGGCTTGTGTGAAGGGTATTGTTTTTTGTTTTTTCTACCAAGATGGCTGATGAGATGGAAAAGATGAAGCTAACTTCCGAGGAAGAAGAAATTATAGAGATATCTGATGAAGGAAGATTAGAAGCACGAGAGAGTTGCAATCTAAGTCTGATAGGAAAATTTTTAACGTGTAAGCCCTTTATAAGATGGCAGCAAAGAATACAATAAGGAGGGCTTGGGGAGTTGATGATGCTATGCAGATTTTAGAAGTGGGGCCGAATTTGTTCCAATTTAAATTCCATTTTGAATTTGAGATGGATAGGATTTTGAGATGTGGTCCGTGGTCTTTTGATAATTAGCTTCTTATGTTGCAAAGGTGGAAGAAAGGAATGACTATGGGAAACATTAAAATGGTGAACACATCGCTTTGGGTTCAAATATGGGGTGCGCCGTTTGACATGATTTGTCCTCAGGTTGCTAAAGAAGTTGGAGGCCGACTGGGAGTGGTGGAAGAAGGTGAATGGAAAAAAAGGAAGGATGATGTCAATTTCTTTATGCGAGTTAGGGTGCCCTTACCAATTTCGAAGCCCCTAAGGAGAGGTGGGTTTATTGCTGGGACGGATGGAAAGCGATATTGGGTGGATTTTAAGTACGAGAAACTACCTATTTTCTGCCATTATTGTGGAATATTAGGGCATGATTTAAAGCATTGTGCAGCAAACTATGCAATGGAGAAGAATGGTGGAAGTGTAGCGTATCAGTATGGAGATTTTCTTAGGGCAACAGGGGGACTTGCAAGGGCTTCAGCTAGTCCATATTCTAATAACAAGTCTAGTTCGGAGGAGGTTGGAGGTGATGGTTCTATGAAGCTTTTTGATCAGTTGATGCCTTGCATGAGGAAGACAACGGTGGCAGAAAATTTTGGAAACCCTAGGGAGAATAATAAGGATGAGTCCGTGAATTCAAGAGATGAAGCGGGAATTAAGCATGATGATGGGGTTGACCATGCAAACGTGATTGAGAAGGATTCTGCTGTAGTGTGCCCCACTCCGATTATAATGCCAACTGTACAAGGTCATGCTGAATCATATACAGGTTTTGAGGAGAGATTAATTGTGTCCAACTTGGAGGCAATGCAGGCAAAGTATAGGGAGGATGGGCTTTATAATACTTCTTCAAATGTTGTGGACAAACTAACGGATGACTTTAGGCTAGCTACTACTAGGCCTAAATCTACTTGGACTCGTATCAATAGGATGGATTTTGGGCTTGGGGGCTTAGCTAGAGCAGTTAAGTTACCATCACGTAGGAAGAGAGATGTAAGGGAAACCAGCAGTGGACAGACTAAACAACATGAGACCAAGAAAGGAAGAGTATTAATGAGGAAGATAATGTTGTTGATATATTAGCGGGGGTGGACAGTCACCCTTGCTGGAAGCAATGAGAATGATAAGTTGGAATTGTCAAGGGCTTGGGAACCCTTGGACAGGTAGCAGCATTCGCAAGATTGTGAGGGAACAAGCTCCCACGGTCTATTTTCTTATGGAGACAAGACTGGACAAGAATGAATTTGAGAATCTGTATAGTAATTTGCCTTTCGAAAATAAGATTATTGTTAAGCATCCTAATGCTAGGGGAGGATTAACTTTCTTATGGAAGAATACTATTAATTTGAAGATTATTAATTACATTGTAAACCATGTTTTAGCAGTGATAACTGAGGAGGATGGGTTTAGATGGTTCTTGACTTGTTTTTATGGATGGCCGGAGGCACAACAGAAGGAGAGATCTTGGAGATTGTTGGAATATTTGAAGACCTTTATGGAGGGACCTTGGATGGTTATAGGGGACTTTACTGCTTTTTTGCATGCTTCGGAAAAGAAAAGCAGACAGCCACCACAAAATTCACAAATTGATGCATTCAGGGAAGCTTTGGAGTCTTGCCAACTTCAAGACCTTGGCTTTAAGGGTTATCCATTTACATGGAATAACAAGAGACCAAGGGAATCCAATACAAAAATTAGGTTGGATAGAGGTGTGGCCAATGAAGCTTGGAGAAGGAAGTTCCCATTGGACAGAATTACACATTTATCAGCACATGCATCGAATCACTTACCATTGTTGTTGCAGGTACAATCCTTTAATCATCAAATGTAGAAAAGGGAGAAAAGCTTCAAGTTTGAAGAGTATTGGCTGTTGAAAGCTGATTGTGAGGCCATGGTGAAAGGCACATGGAGTAGAGACACCATTGCTACTCACGGCCTTGAGTCCATTAAGCAAAGAATCCAAACATGTGGAGCAAAATTATTGAGTTGGGGTTCGGCATGGACTGATCCGAATGTTGAAACTATCAAAGAGACTCAAAAAAGATTGGACCGATTGAATGAAGAAGATATATCTGAAACCAGCAAGGCTGAGTACCTAGAATTTAGCAAAAAGATAGATAAGCTTCTCCAAAAACAAGAAATTTATTGGGCTTAACGGTCTAGAGTTTCTTGGTTGAGTACAAAATTTTTCACTCCAAAGCTACACAAAGAAGAAGGAAGAATCACATCAGAGGTATTAAAAATGCTCAAGGGCAGTGGGTTGAAGACATAGAAGATGTGGTGGAGGTAGCTTTAGATTATTTTCACACTCTATTTCATGCAGGAGCTGGTGATCAGATGGAGGAATGCTTGAATGTTGTTCAAGTAAGGGTGAATGAAGATATGAAGCTGCTCTTATCTAGTGAATTCACTGCTGAAGAAGTCAAAGTGGCCTTATTTCAAATGGGACCTACTAAGGCCCTAGGACCTGACAGTATGAATGCCCTTTTCTATCAAAAATTATGGCACATAGTTGGTGATGATGTTGTTTTTGCTATGTTGGATTTTTTAAATAATGGAAATATGTTACCTGAGATAAATCACACAAATATTGTTCTTATTCCTAAAGTGAAAGACCCAAAAAAAATGTCTGATTTTAGGCCAATAACTTTATGTAATGTGAGTTACAAGATTATTTTCAAAGTGTTGGCAAACAGATTGAAACAGGTGCTTCCACATATTATCTTGCCCACACAAAGTGCTTTTGTACCGGGAAGATTGATTACAAACAATATTTTGGTGGCCTATGAGACACTACATACAATGCATGCTAGGAAGAAGGGCAAGAAAGGGTCCTTGGCATTGAAGTTAGATATGTAGAATGGCAATTCCTTCAGGGGATTATGGAGAAAATGGGCTTCTCAACACAATGGATAGAGAGGGTGATGAGTTATGTTACCTCACCATCCTTCTCTATATTGGTGAATGGAAAACCTTATGGTATGGTACATTCTTCACGGGGAATACGACAAGGAAACCCCCTGTCACCATATCTTTTTCTGTTATGTGCAGAAGGCTTTACAGCTTTATTGGAAAAAGCAAAATTGGAAGGGAGGATAAAAGGAGTTTCTAATTGTAGAGGAGCACCCAGAGTTACTAACTTATTGTTTGCAGATGATTCTCTGTTATTTTGTCAGGCTATACAGAATGAAGGGGAGGCCATTGTGGAGATTCTCCAAACACGTGCAAATGCTTTAGGCCAAAGCATAAATTTGGAGAAGTCATCGGTTTATTTTAGCACTAACACAACAGGAGTTCAGAAGCAACAGATGTTGCACATTTTGGGTGTCAAGGAAGTGATGAAATTTGAGTCTTACTTAGGGTTGCCAACTTTGATTGGAAAGACTAAGTACCACACCTTTTCTTATTTAAAAGACAGAATAGGGAAGAAGCTACAATAATGGAAAGGAATGCTAATATCTAGAGCTGGGAAAGAAATTCTAATCAAGGCAGTTGCTTAATCTATACCGACATACACTATGAGTGTTTTCCAACTCCCTATGAAATTATGTGATGAACTGGATAATTTAGGTGCCAAATTTTGGTGGGGTCAAGTAGGCAATGAAAGAAAAATACATTGGACGAATTGGGATAAGCTTTCAACTTCAAAGATGGAGAGTGGTATGGGATTTCGGGATTTAAGAGATTTTAATTTAGCAATGTTGGCTAAACAAGGTTGGAGATTAATTCAAGGTAATGACTCATTTTTATATAAATGCTTCAAAGCAAGGTATTTTCCTTGGTCCTCTTTTCTTGATGCTAAAGAATCTCTTGGATGTTCTTATGTGTGGAGAAGTTTGTTGGCTGCACTTCCTATTCTTAGATCGGGTTATTGTTGGAGGGTGGGCAATGGGTCTTCAATAAGTATATTAGGGGATAAATGGATTCCCAATCATCCCACAAATAAAGTTCTTCATCCAATTAATGAGATGGTTGATGAGATGGCTATTTCAAAATTAATTGATTCGAAGTTGCACGTATGGAGAAGTGATATGATCATGTCATTGTTCCATAGAGAAGATGCTGATGTAATTACCAAGATTCCTCTTAGCAGAAAGGTTGTTCCAGATTCAATCAGTTGGCTGCATACTAAAAATGGGAAGTTCACTGTCAAGTCTGCATACAAGGTAGCAAGAAGAATGCAAGGTAAGGGGAATCGAGCTGAATCTTCAGGGGGCTATGTTGGGAAGCTTATTTGGCCGGTTTTGTGGAAGCTCTGCATACCAAATAAAATTAAAATTTTCGGGTGGAGGGCATGTAATGATATTCTACCTACAAGGTTCAATCTAGTAAAGAGAATAATTATTAATGAAGACAAATGCCATATTTGCACCAGGGAGGTGGAGTCAGCAATTCATGTTTTATGGGACTGTGCTGCGGTGACAGATGTGTGGGCTGAGAGCATTTCGAAACTACAAAGGGAGGTTCAAGCTTTCAATATATAATGCAGCTAATGGAGTATTTAGTGGATAGGCTTTCAACTAAAGAAATGGAGCTGTTTTGGGTTCAATGTTGGCTCATATGGAACCAACGCAATTGTGTACTGTATGGAGGGCAGTTGAAGAACCCGACCAGTCTTAACAAGATAGCAGAGGAGTTTTTGTAGGAGTTTAAGCAAGCCCAAGTGCATTTAACAGTGAATCCGAAGCAGCAAACAAGCGGTGATGTCTGGCAGCCACCTCCACCAATGGTATACAAGTTAAACTTTGATGCATCAATCTTTTCAAGGATGGAGAAATCTAGTATAGGAGCAATAATTCGAAATGAGAAAGGCGAAGTTATGGTTGGTATGTCTGCTATTGGGCCGAAGGTGGATATAAGTGAGGAAGCTGAACTCTTTGCGTGCAAAAGATCTCTTGAATTCGTCGTGGATGCTGGTTTCACTAGATTAAGGATAGAGGGAGATAATACCAATGTTATGCAATCTATTTCTTCAGATGTGGCTAACTATTCATTCCTAGGCAATGTGGTTGATGATATTCGCCATTTGATGTTAGGTTTATAGTGGGTAACAACTAGTAAGATTAGGAGGGGAGGTAATAAGGTAGCACATGTTCTTGCTCAACATGCTAGAGATTTAGAATATGGTTTGTATTGGTTGGAGGACTCTCCCCCACCAGCTTTGGAAGCATTGTATTAAGATTCGTTATTATTATGATTAAATGAATGATGTTCCTTTCTCAAAAAAAAAAATTATATGTTAAAAATCTATCAAATAAACTTATTGAAGATTTCGAAGAAGAAAAAATTCGCCCCAAGCAATATTCTATGTGAGTACATTAATTTAAGCTGAGGTGATCGATTCTTAATGACTATCTTAGCACTTGATATGGACAAAAAAGCTTCTTCTATTGTTCTTCCCCAAACACTTCATAATATTGGGTTTCTAATCCAAATTTAAAACTTTAAGCAATAAATTCAAAGTATCCTAATTTCCTAAACTCGAAGGATGCAATTTACAATCTTATCTCTTACCAAAACAAAAAAATATGAAAAGGGGGTATTATGGGCAAAAACTTTGTATGCGTCGTGTGCATGAGATACCTTATTGTGTTAAGAACAATTTTAACGTTCTAAATAAAACAACAATTAACATAAAAGGTCCTAGAAACTTTGAAGTACCCTATCCATTCGATTATGCTAGCAACCACACTACTTTGTTTCAAATATCATTTTGCTCTCTACCCACATGGTACGACCAGCTTCAACACCATCACCGAATCCTGTCAATGTACCTTTCTAGTTTTAGTTTGTTTCTCCTCTACGTATTATGTAGGTCCTTTTTAGTTTCTAGAGCAAGTGGTCCTGTCTCACCTGTGTGTTGATCTCAATAAGAGTAGAACAATTCATGTGCATCTATTTATAAGATTCTTTTGGGTGCCCATTCACCTATAAACATGTTCATACAAAGGGTTCTGTTTGAAATAGCTAGATTCAAACCCCAAACAAAAGCTTCTTATATATGATAGACTCATCACCATCCAAAGTTTAAGATTTGGTGCCAAGGAGTTCATCATAGTTATGGTCTGGTCACCCCTTTCTATAGGATTGCAATATTTGAATTCCAAAGAAATATTCCTTCATTACTAAACTGAGTGACAATTTAATATGAAGAAACTAACCAATATCAAAATAATTTTTTTCAATTCATTAACATGTACCATTGTGAAATTATTTGTTGAACAGACACATTGACAGATTGCTCATGCAGTAGCAAGCATAAAACTTAATTCATTCATATATGATGGATCGTAATAATAATAGAATAATGTGGAATGTGGAGGGATTAAATTAATCAAAGTTTTTTTGAAAAATTAGAACATGAATTAAACTGAAGTTTCATGGTTTTGAGGATATAGGTATAGCTTTAGGGAGCTTCAAAGTTTTCGTGAAAAGTTAAAATCTTACTATTCTCAATGAAAATCATGATGAGCAAATAAATTCTTTTAAAATAATGGTTATATGATTAAATTTATAAAACTCCTAATAGCTGAAGTTTTTCCAAAAAAAAAAAAAAAACCATGGTAACAGAACATATCGCCATGAATTTGAACCTTATTTCCACAGCTTTATTACATTTTGTTTCAAATTAAGGTGTCAATTGAGTAAATTGATAGTTTGAAGGGACATTGTAAATAGGAAGAAAGTTTATGATGAAAAATTTTCAATTGCCAACAAAGAAGGGAAAACTAAGCCACCGTTTGGAGGAAAGAGTAAAGACCATGAAACAAATGCAATAACCCACTTCATGGTGGAACCAATATTTATGGGTGTGAGAAGATGAATACATATTTATTATACTCTCAAATCACTAAATAATTACACCTTGTTGTAAGCAAAAAAAAAAAAAAAATTAAAACGCGCTTAAACAACTTCAAAGCACCATAAATGGTCAACTTAGACAAGAACCTAAATAATTTTTTCTATGTTGATATGCTCCACAGCTACACCGTGGATCCACATAACATTTGAAAAAGGAATGAACGATTTCCCTAATTTCCAATTCCATTTATCATGAGCCCCACACGGATTATAGTTGTCGGATGAACAAACCTAAATTTGAATTAATTGCACAAACAAAATCTGATATCAGATCTTAGGCTCTTAGCTAAGCTAATTTGGACAATTTCCAGAATAAGACATTGAAGCAGATCACATTGCACATGGTGCACATGGACTGCAAGAAATACTTTTTTCTTTACTCAATGATAATAAATCAATTAGTACAAAAGATATTGGTTGAATCCTTATTTTCACCTTTTCTGAAAAAGAAAAAAAAAACAGTAAATTCCAAGCTCCATAAAATTAGTGCTAAATCATTACTCTTTCTCTGTATCTAATCTATTTATCGGTTTTTTTTTCTAGGAAACTATAATTAGCTAATCATATTTTCCTTTGCATAAGAAGGTGAATCTTACGTATCAAAATTAAAGAGTGTTAAAAAATATATATTTGTCAGTTATCACAAACCCTTTTTTGTTGTTCAGAAAAAAAAAGGGAAAAAACAGTAAAAATTATGCAAAGTCACTTTAATTTATATCAATTGCAAGAAAATCCGTAATTAAAAAACATTATTTTTTTTATTGGTTACAATTTTTTTATATACAAAATAGAATTTATACTTTAGCCTAATCTAAGTGTATATGTGTGCGAAACTCCCTCTTGGAGACTTGAACTCCAGCCCTTACACTCACATCCCACAAGCACTTATATTTGTGGAGTGACCAGTGCAAGAGTATGTGGTGGTGATTACAATATCTTTTTAAGGACATTTTATTAAGGACAAAACTTAGGTACAGTATTTTAGGTGATGTTCTTTAAGTTTTCCGCTTAAAATTCAATCATGTGGTTATTTAACTAAAAAATACACTTCATTTCCATGAGAAAAAATTCACATTTCAGAATCTTAAAAAAAGAACTTAAGAAACAGTATCTAAGTACTGTACTTAAGTCTGACTCTTTTACTAATTACAATCAAAAAAAGAAATCCTAATGTCATAAATTTTTTAATGGAATGTTAATAATTGTGGGTTTGGTTGCTCGGCTACTACATATGTAGAATAGTTGAATGATTGACTAAGATTTATCATAAAATCAATACTCAACAACTAAAATCACTTGTCAGTACATTAATTAAATAATAATAAGAATAATAATAATAAAGCCATCTTCTTTGCTATTTAATTACTTTGTAGTTATACTTCAACGGCCCAACCATTAATATCTAGTTACATCTAAGAAAAAGTAGCTACTATAGTATCTTCCAAAGTTAATGAATTGTTGTTGGAAATGCTTTGCCTCCAAACCATAATAGGCATTTGCTTCATTCCATAATGAAAGTTGAATAAAAGGAAATTTTAATGAGCTCATTTTATTTTCACGTTATGAATAGTTGTTTTCTCATTACTATCTTCGGAGTGAATTATCTGGGTTTTAATCAGCTCAACTGAAAAAAAATTTAATGGTTAAATAAAAAGTGTGAGGCTCCTACCAAAAAAAAAAAAAAACCAATTAGTATTATAATTTGATAATAAATAACACAACCATCATAAGTGAACACTAAAAAAAAAACTTTAATTAAAAAAAAAAAACAGTAGGAGTGGTTCTATCATGAATCCCAATTAGTGAGACAACGTAAAAGAAACCATTCATGAATCATGATGAAGAAATATCATTTTCTTTATATTTTTGTTATTCATTTTTCCACTTAGAGAATAACCCCAACATCAAGGAGCTAATTCAGGAAAACAATAATACTATTCAAAACAATAACACAACAATAATTCCAGCATACATGGACAAACAAAGACCAAATTTACCAAAATATCTTTGTTTTATTTTTTTATTTTTTACGAGACAAATTTACCAGAATGACACTGCTCTGCCATTAATTATGGAGAAAATGTTGGTTTTTATAATCTGAGACAGACAGACAACTCAACCAGGTCTTGCTTCACTAACAGTGGCTTTTTTAACGTGATTTAAGCTACCCTTTTTCTTCATCATTTCCTAAACCCACTTTTTCTTATCCAGCTTGAATATAATAAAGGACTTCACAGCTCACAATACAGAAAGGAAACCCATTTCAGCTGCCTAGCTCTTTTTCCTCTTGCCTAGTTTTCCTTATGGAAATGTCACTGAGTATCACACTTTTGCTTGCTTCCTTCTTCTTGTTGCTCACTAGTGCTGCTTTTGCAGCTACAAGTTTGGACGGTAAAATGCTCACATTCAACTCCTTTTGGTTTAGACTCTGATCTGTTTTGTTGAGCTGGATCTTGTTGCTTTTTACTTTGCTTTGCATTGTTCTTGTGGTGGTTTTAGTCCACAATACTTATATCTATTTTGTTGGAAGTGTATTTTTCACTCAAATTTTTGCTCTCTCTAACCCCATTTGGCTTAGTTACGGAGTTCATGGTATTCTGATCTGTTCTACAAGTTGGGTTCCCATGTTATGTTGTGTACACTCTTTTGAAGTGGCTTTAGGATCTGTTCTGGTTTGTTATTAGGTCCTCACTTTTTGCTCTCACTTTCACATACAGAGATTTGTTCAAAGATTTTGCCTTTTGCTCTCTCTCTCTCTCTCTCTCTCTCACTTAGATTTGTTGAAAGATTTTTCCTTTTGCTCTCTGTCTCTCTCTCTCTCTCTCTCTCTCAAACACAGATTTTGTGAAACATTTTCCTTTTTGAATGAAAATCTTCTAAAGTTGTTAGGCTAACTATAAAGAGTTCAAAAAATCCTATCCATCTATTTTGAAATGAATAGATTGGATTTTGCCATGTTATCAAAACTTTAGATAAATACCATGTTGATGATAATCAACTTTTGTTTAATTGTTGTTGACGTGGTCAAATCCACTCCACTTTTTTCAAAATGGACGGATAGGATAGAACTCTAGAAGAGAGAGTTTACATTTGATATATTTCTAATATAATTATATACCAACCCTTATTAATTTATGGTGCTCTTTCTATTTTTGTACAGGATTGGTAGGAAATGGTAACTTTGAAGAGCAACCAAAATCCACTGACCTCAAGAAAACAGTACTCATAGGAAAATATGCACTGCCCAAATGGGAAATCAATGGCTTGGTGGAATACATCTCTGGGGGGCCACAGCCTGGGGGCATGTACTTTGCTGTGGCACATGGTGTCCATGCTGTAAGGCTTGGCAATGAGGCCTCAATCTCTCAGAGTATCAAAGTTAAACCAGGCTCCCTGTATGCTTTAACCTTTGGGGCATCAAGAACATGTGCACAAGAAGAGGTTTTGAGGATCTCAGTGCCTCCTCAGAAAGGAGACCTTCCTTTGCAGACACTCTACAGCAGTAATGGAGGTGATACTTATGCTTGGGGATTCATTGCCACTTCTAATGTTGCTAACTTGACATTCCACAATCCTGGGGTTCAAGAGGACCCTGCTTGTGGACCACTCTTGGACGCAGTTGCTATCAAGGAGCTCTTTCCTCCAAGGCCCACAAGAGGTAAGCCATTCTTTTCTATTTCTAGAGACAGACCTTGGTGGTTTTGTTAACTTTTCTGTTGGTATATCATACTTTACCCAGGCTTCCTTAGTTTGTGATGTCTTTCTGCAACATTACTTGTTCTAAAAATCAATCTGGAGGCTTCTTCTGCAATTGTATACATGCTACTTGTTACTTAAACCAAAAAGGACTGCAACTTGTCAAGTTGGAATGCTAGATCTATGATATGGGTTATTGCTGGTCATAATAATAATAATAAAAATCAATCAGAATATAGTTATTAGAATAAGGGTAAAATGATTAATTTCATCATTTCCCAACGAGTTAAACTTTTGAAACAATTGGTAATTTATCATGCTATTAAAGTAGGTGATCTTGGGTTTGAAGTTGAACCCTGTCTTCGTTTGCTTTTTAGACAATTGGTAATTTATCCATTGCCTTTGTTCACTAAGATTTGCAAGATGTGCTCATCATTGATTTGAGCTGTCTTTTTATACCAATTTTTTTATCTTGCGTGGTTTAGACAAAGATTGACATCTATTTCCATGATGTGATCGTATACCCTATATATGTTTGCACTGTTATTTCATCTGCCATTCTGTGTGCTTCTACAAGACCAAGCAGTCTGTTATCTATAGTTAAGTTAGCACCTTAGAACAGTCTCAAAAATGATAGCCTAGATGGAACATTACTATAACCAAGATCTAAAATTACACTCCCTGTGCTGTCTACCCTATTTTGCATGATTTACTCAATTGGTTTCTCTGTTGGCTCTCCCAAATTGTCATCTAATCACAGCTTATAGTTAGATTACTGCCTTAACATCATGTGGATATACCCTAGTTAAGACCAAGAAATTTCGCTATGATCTGAATTCTACTCTCTGCTCTGAACATTGTACAGTTATAGTATTATTACATGAGACTTGTGCTTTTTTCTTTATATCAATGAACAACTCTAGTTTTATCTTTAACTGTAAATAATTTTTTGCAGATAACTTGGTGAAGAATCCAGGCTTTGAAGAGGGTCCCCATCGTTTAATAAACTCCACCAATGGTGTCCTCCTCCCTCCAAAGCAAGAAGATCTCACATCCCCACTGCCTGGTTGGATGATTGAATCCCTTAAAGCCGTGAAGTTCATAGACTCAAAGCACTTCAACGTCCCTTTTGGACTCGCTGCAGTTGAGCTTGTTGCAGGTAGAGAAAGTGCCATTGCCCAGGTTCTCAGAACAGTTCCCAACAAGTTCTACAATCTTACATTCACTGTTGGTGATGCAAAGAATGGTTGCCATGGATCAATGATGGTTGAAGCATTTGCTGCTAAAGACACCTTAAAAGTACCCTTCAAATCTGAAGGCAAGGGCAGGTTCAAGACAGCCAGCTTCAAGTTCAAAGCACTGTCACCCAGGACCAGAATCACATTCTACAGCTCTTTCTACCATACTAGAATTGATGATTTTGGATCTCTTTGTGGCCCTGTGCTTGATCAAGTCCGGGTTTTGCCAATAGCTTAGATGTTATTTCTGTTATCTACTTCCCACTTGTTATCTTGATAGAGATTTTGCAACGGTTACTAGATCCTGCTTTTTTTGTAGATTAGACCGTTGATGAGGCCCATCTTCTGCTTAAACTTGTTATCTAAACTGTTTGAATTATGTTTTATGGTACTAGTAATATTCCATTGTCACTTGGTGTCAGATTAGAAAGCTATGTGATTTTCTATTCAGAGAAAAATGTAATGGGAAGATCTTGTGTATGTGATCCATGTAGTAATGCAGACTTGGAAAATGAGTAATGTTGAGTGACATGCATATGTAGAGGCTTTAGTATGGTTAAGTGCATATTTAATCTGAGATCTTTTCATATCATTTTATACCTTATATGAATATGTTCAAATGAATGTTATGATACAACATACGTCGTTTAGAAATTAACAAGGGATTCAACCCCCTCCCATTAGCAACTATGGTAATTTGACGGGCATGTTAGAACATTTCTGAACTTCTATTAGAGAAAATACTGACGTATTCAGCATGATTCCACTAAGAAACTTTGTGGAAAATACATGCCCAAGTAAAATAATTCAAATGGTATGGTAAATATAACCCTACCATAAAAGGGGGTATCATTTCACAGTAACAATAATCTCGTACATCAAATGCAATATCTGTGCCAATCTGCTATGATTATGAATGGGGCCTAGAACCACCTCTTTATTACCCCCATTATTGCTGCTCTTCACTTGCTATCATCTAAAGTACCCACAAGGCACTTCTCTAGTAAAAATTCAGCATTCACCCAAGCATGGTATTTATCTAAAACGAACTTATTAAGGATTTGTAGTTGATTCTGACAATTTTCAATAGGTTATAGAGTAGGAAGAAGCAACATGTATGCAAGAGATGAAGTGCGTCCATTTGAAAACAACTTCTCTAGCTTTTTGTTGAAAGCGTTTTGCTTAAAGTATTATAGATAAAATGTAAAATCTTAATAAAATAAGTAGAGGAGGGGGGGGGGGGGGGGGGGGGGAGGGGGGGTGAAGCAATAAGCTAGCTTATAATCAAAATTAAAACTTATATGGCACTGACTTATTGGTTCTAAGAGTTAGCTTGGAAATTGCAGCTCCTTCAGTGATGAGTAAATTATTTTGGGGCGTTGGCTTTGACTAGGTTTTCAATAGAAATTTTAAGTTAAAAACCCAAAACAAAAAAACAAAAACAAAAAACAAAGCAAATTTTTTTGGCATAAATCACCTATTCATCCTAAGTTCGCTCTTAGTTTCACTTGCAAAACACATGCAGCAAAAAGAGGAGAGGGAGAAAGGAAGGGGGGGGGGGGTGTCTAGCAAAAAGGTCCTACTGATGAAAACTGAAAACCAAAGGGTCGAAAAAGAGTAAAACTTTTTGAGTCCAAAGAAACAAAACTACAATTTAGGCATGACCTGAAGAAACCATTAAATCTATGAACATTCTAAAAAAGGATACTGAATAAGGATGTACAGTCTTTTCCCACTGCCTGCATCAGCATATCAACACCTGCAAAAAGAAATGTTGTCAAAAGACAAGCACTAATTCATATTTATACCACATTAGACATGGATTTCTTGAATGAGGATGCAACCTAGCAACACATGAAGACATCATAAAGTATCTTTTGGAGGGGAATATACAACTCCATACCTAAACATGTTTTCAGTGATAACATGACATAACTGTTCTTCAACAAATCACATAATCAAATACTGCAAGTTAGAGATTGGAGATGCTTTTGAGCATTACGTCTCATAATTTTTGTCTCTTAACATTATTGATTGGCTATGAATAAGGGTATGCAACCTTCAAATAATTCAATTTCCTTGAAAAATGGAGAGCCCTCCCATCCAGCCTTTTAAGTTTTAAAAATAAGTCATAAAGTGACACAGGAAAAATTAGGGAAAATCTGTCTACCTGCTTGTTGGGATAGTATGGGCTGGATTTGAGTTTGAAAAAGAGCTAGATAGTATGGGATTTAAAACAGTAAAATTAGGTTATATTAGGATTGTTCTATGGTTAGACTCACTAGACAACATAATTATTAAATAAGTGAGAATTTGGCCACAATCAATATAAAACTTGAGATTAAGAATATTAAAATAATAAAATTATTTAAATAAAAATTGAGTACGTTAAGATCATGAACATACCTCCAGGATGAAATCTCATGTATGGAGATATATTGTACACACGACCCTTTAATACAGTCCACATGGAACCTTCTTTCTGATGTTGTTTAACTTCATTCATAGAAATGAGCCTCTTATTTGACTGTCCCTTTAAATCTGGAATCAAGAAGCAGAGTCAGTAACGTTTCAATTACCATGTAAAAGCCATTACAATAAATCAAACTTGTTTTACGAGCTCATGCAGTGCAACTAACAACCATTTAATTAATTAAAATTGTAACCACATATAAGTCTCTCTACTAGTTTATGTAGGAATTTCACAATATGGAGAAGCTAGATGCATAAGCAACCTTCAGGTAACCCAACACCATCTGACTATAAGCAATAGACCTATTTCCTAACTAAAATTGCCCATAGTTGCCAGACACAACAAAGAGGAGGGAGAGCAAGCCCCACATGATTTTGGAAGGAAATCAATAGTGGAACAGATTGTTATGGTGCGTTGTTTTATTGGAGGCAAAAGAAAAATAGAAGCAGAAATGCATATAAAAAAATTAATAAAAAAAAAAAATTAAGCATATTTGACCATCTAAAAAAATTTGAAAAACCAATTTAGGTGGAAAAATGTCAAATAAATAATTTTGCATAAGTATATAAACTTATCAAAAACAGGACAGGACGCAGGTACAGAAGCATCGAAGAAGAATACAAAGAGACTGCCTAAGAGAAGAAAAATTTTAAATGCAGATTCTAAAATGACCTGAAAGGAGGATGATGGGAGCAAAAATGTTAGGTGTCCATACATAAAGAGGTTGTGAAGGAAAAAGGATAAGGCTCCAAAACACTTCAGCTTAAGATACTAGCATGGATCCACCGACTTTCTAAGATGCTAGCATGGAGCCAAAGGGAGAAAGCAGTTTCAAAAGCAATTCTTGCCAAGTAGATGAGGAATCTTCAAAGCAAATAATGTGTTAATCAAATTCAACAAAGTGTTCTACTCATGTAGCATAGAAGGATATCAAATACCATCAGCAACAGGTCATCACAGCAGCCCCTTGTAACCTAAATTCAATTTCTAAAACTTCTTTTTCCTAAACCTAAACTTTCTTATATCACACCACCTCAGAAGATTTCAAAGGTTGAATCTTTCAAGGCTCCCATACATCATTGAGCCTCTCAAACTGCATATTAAGGATTAATCTTGAGCATTGCTTAAAAGGCAAACCTCAAGTTATAATAGCTTTATAAACTAAACATAATTGTGACAGAAACATAAACAAATTAATTAGTATTTTATAGCACACACCTCAGAGCATTTTCAAAATCGCTGGAATGAACCAAAGGAAGAAAAAAAGTGTTAAATATGTGAAGCAAATTCACAAAGAAATATATTTTTCAAGTACCTGCGAGGTCAGGATACGTTCGCGTAAGCTTAAGCCAGTCCATTTGGCTATATCCTTTCTCAAAAGGAACCTTGGCTCGAGGTGCAGGCTTCCTTGAAACAGTCCGTTCCTGAATTTTGTTGACAGAATCTCCAGTGCCTCCTGATGCTACTGGTCTTGACAGTTCACTTGACTGTTCACTTGACTGTTTTGGAGAGGACGTATCAATAACATTGAAAGAAAGAGAACCAACTTTATCCTGCCTCTTAGAGGCAGTATTTTTTGGAGCTTCATTCCACAGAAAACCACTACTCTGACTACTATTGCTGCCATTTGAGAATTCATCTTCTATAGTAATACCACGAACATCCGACACAAGCTTCTTTGTCTCATGATCTTCTTGGTCGGAAGGTGAGCTAACCTAAATTTATAACCATAACCATCTACTTAGATAAATTCATTCAATTTAAAAAGCACCCAAAATCAAACTTATTTTAACATAGAAAATTCTTAATATAAGTTCAAGCCAATTCAATAAGGTAATTAAGCTATAAATTTATCATATCAAATGTAAGTACCAAACATACCTGACAAAATGTAAAATCATTATCATTGTCCATCTCACGCAGATTGCAGTTTCCAAATCGACTTAAGCAATATTTCCTGTGCAAAGTTACGATTATTAACAAGTATACTGTTTCACCAGCTGCATTTATTATGACTGCATTAAGAAAATATATCTAACAATGTCTAACACACCTATCAACCAGAATTTTTAACAGTGGGGGAAAAGACAAATGTACACTATATTGAATACAATCATTATAAAACAAGCAATAACCTATTCAGGTTCCCCAATTTCCATTACTTATGTAGTTCTCCATCTTTCTTATCACACCACACGTAAAGTTCTCTACAATTCCAACAGCCATCTCAGAAGGTTCACTGTGCTTAACTTTTTTGATAAGTTTTCGCCCCAAGAAAAAAAAATAATCACTATGCTTAACTTCACCTCCAAGTTCTCAACAATTATTCAAACTTCATGCCGCTAAATCACAGCACTTTAATGGCAAACCAAAATTTTCAAAATTCATTTCAATCTTGAGCAAACACACCAACCTCCACATATGTTTGGACTTCAAATCTCAAAATTTCCCTTCATTTCAATCAAATAACTTTCTACATTGACAACAACAGCAACTTAGCCTTAATCCCAAAATTTTGGGGTCAACTTATGGATCCTCAATAAACTAATCAAGGTTATATGCATGCATTCTTGTCCACCATTCTTTTCTATCCAAAATCATATTCCTTGTTACCTCCTTAATCAGTATGTTCTTTTTTACTACTTCTAATCTTTCTCACCGTTGCATTAGTCACTCTGATTTGCACGTAACCAAACCATCTCAAGCGATTCTCCCTCATCTTTTCATCGATAGGGGTCAGCCATATCTTTAAGCAAATTTCTCAATTTCAAAATCTTTCGTTGTAATTACAATTTTCTATCTTGATATTCTCATTTCAGCTACACTCATTTTATGAACGTTTTTCTTAACAGCACAACACCATAGAGCATAGCTAATCTTATAGCTTTTTAAATTGACACCATCTTTAAAATCTTCGAAAACCCATTAAAAGTTGAACCCTCCCCAACATTTTATGGATAGATTTTTCTTTATTCAAGACATGAAAAATAAAAAAACCAATACTATCTCTAAGCAGGGTTCAAGAAAAAATTCTCAAAATTTTAAAACCTAACCCAAAACAGAATCAAACGTGAACATCCAAAACATAATCCTATTATTTTCCTTCCAATTTTCTCAGCAACCAAACAGATTATAAACATCAAATTACACTCATTCTTCAAGCATTAACAGTCAAATAATTCATCACAATAAAATAACGTAAAAAAATTCAAGCCAATCATAACAACACAACATTATTAACCAAAAAGACTAATTTTATGATTTTTTCAAAACCAAACAGAGCTTAGTGGAGATTGAGAAAACGAACGTACTGGAGAAAAGAGTTTGGATCGTATGGATTTTCCGAGTTCGACTTGTTTATTGTGCTCAGCCACCAATCGAGATCGTATCGGACCAGGTTCTGAATGAATAGGTCCGTGCGTGTTTTCTTTTTCCTTTTTGATGTCTTTTGCTGTAATGGTGGCTGAGGGGTATTTGACTAAACGATCCGTTATGGTTTGCCATGTCAGCAGAGCTACGTACACTCTTCTTATTTCTTTTTTTTTCTTTTCTTTTTTTTCTTTTTTTATAAAGTTTAACTATAAAATTAGTGGTAATTTTTTGCTACAACCTTATTAAATATTTTTTTATTAAAAATAAAATTTAATAAATTTATCATTAAATTATATTTTCTTCTCATATTTTCCGTACTTACAGATTTTTTAGAAAATTAAAAATTAATAGTTATATCATCAATAAATTGTTTAAATTGTAAGAGCAACTACATCAGTATGTGCAAAAAATTTTGAATTTTGCACATTCAAAACCTACTTTTTCTATTTTATACCATCATTTTTACAAAATACTCACATCAGTTTGTCTATTATACACACTTTTTTAATAAAATATTCATTTTTTTACAAATTTTTATTATTCTCTCCCTTACTGCCTCTCTCTCACTCAGACCCATTCTCTACAACATCAAAGCAAGAAATCAAAGGCTATGGCAAGCACTGAACCCGAGCACGAGCATAGAGAAGAAGAGGAAGCCCCAACTACCGACGATCGTTAAGCTCCGATCAGCAAGAAACCGCCTCTCTATTCCTATGGTTTTCCTTTCTTTTTCATCGTGATCTGATTGAATCTAGGGATTTTTTATTTTGCAATAAAGCTAAACTTCACCAATTCGATATGGGAACCAATGGAAAGAGAGGTGTTGGTTCTATCAAGTTTCTTAAACACAAAAAGCACTAGAGACAAGAATGAGAGGAGGAAAAGAGAACAGCTGAGACCTGAGAGAAGCATGGCGTTGCTCAATGAGAGGAGAGAGAAAAAAGATAGCGAAAATGAGTTTTGTACTGTACAAATAATATTAAAATACTTAATAAACAAGTTACAGTACCCGTGTATATTTACACAGGTACTGTAGCTCGTGTATGAATTTTTACATTTTTGCCCATTTATAAACTCACTAATGTGGGTGTTTTTTTGTATAAAATGTGTAAAAGTTGTACTTTCTTTTATTTTAGCAGATTTTAGCTGATCTAGTGTGGTTGCTCTAAGTTTTTATAATTTAAAATTATGCATAAAATATAAGTTTATATATTTAAGTAATTTTTATGTGAATTTTAATTTTTCATAAATTATATTAAGAAAATATAAAAAAATAGAAAGAATTTTTTGGCAATGGCATACAACCTTCTTTTTTTTTCTAATTACTAATTGTTGAGAAAATATAGTTTCTTTTTTAGGTTTCATATTTTTGTTTTTATAAATAATAGTGTAATCGTTTAAATTTAACTCTATTTTTTTAATAAAATGATGTTAGTAACACAATTTTTTTTTTTAAGTAATATTAATGTTACCACATATTATACCATTTTTACCATAACTGGCCACGTTGTAAAGTATGGTCAATGGTAAAAATTGTATTCAAAAGCCAAAACATCAACATGACTAGACAAGTCATTCCATCCCAGTCACACGTTTATTCTTCTTTTCTATTCCTTTTTGTTTTTTTTCCCCTCCCTTAAATCTATCATCACCAAACACACACAAGCACACACACTCGCACGGTACAACCAGTACCACTGCACTTACCCTCATTCCTATCAAATTCAAACTTTTTACTTTTCAGTTGTCTTCTTTACCATACTCTTTCGTCAAAGACAGTAGGCATTGTCCTCCTCCTCCTCCCTCTTTCGACAAGTTCTTTTTCAAAATCTAATTCCAGTCAAAGCTCAAAGCAAAGCTCTCTCATGCATTTCATCCACGATCCAACACAAGTATTTCTTTCATTTTATTTTCACTCTCAGATCTGAGATTTCCTCCAAATCTCATTTCAGTACAGATCAAATATGTTTTCACAATTTGGTTGTAGCTTTTTTTTTTTCCTTCTTCTTCAATTTCAATAACCGGTTCAACCGCACCGGTTCTGGTTTTTCTTACTTTTTTCTTAATTGGAACCAGTCACCAATACGGTCCAGTTTTTAAAATCATGGGTCTATCTAAAGTTTTTTTGTTTACTCTGTTTTTGGCACGCATAGGTTGGGTTTGGGTAATGAATACTTAAGTTTAAAAGTTGTTTGTCAAAACAAAAATAAAAAAATTCTAAAAGTCACCATTTTTTTTTTCTTTTTCACAAAATATTTGGCAATCATAAAAATTACAAGTTGTAAATGGCAAAAAATAAAATAATATTAATAAATGGGTCCATATAAAGATCAATGACAACTTGACAAGTGACAACTCAAATGGTTGATGGATTCCATCATATTAGCATAAAGAGGAATCCTATAAGGGTGGCAACCCCAAAATGCTAGTAAAAGATTTCAAGGATATTATGAGATTTTAAGCACTATGAAGCTAATTCCTTGGAGTTTTTATTTTGGTTTGTAAAATTCTACAATTCTAACCCATAAAAATGATATAATTGGTATGGAGTCTTTAAATGGGGTAGGGTCGATATGAGACTACAATCCTTAATGATGAAACATAAGATCCTATTATCCTACTTTATAAAATCCTTACAATCCTATCCCATAGAATCAATTTGGATTGGTGTAAAATCGTTCATATAGTTTCTAAGCAATTTAATCAACGTCTGTTGAAATTATAAAAATTATTTACAATCATGTTTCTCTACAATGAAATTAGGATTGTCCAACCCTATTGATTAAATTAAAAAGGGTTTTGAAGAGCCTGACATTTCTCATTATATTAATACAATTGAAATATTTACAAAATCTTTATAACATTGGAATGAGAATGATTTTCCTTTTGAAGCCAATGTCAGATTTCTTAATTTGGAATTTTATGTATATTTTTTTATATTGGAACTTGTAAGTTCAAAATTTGTTATTTATTCATGTATTGGTAATTTGGTACTAAGTAGTTAGTACATTCTATGAGTAAGTTAGGCCACATTTAGTTTTGTTATTATAATTCTTTAACATGTATTATTGTTACTGATTTTTTTTTTTTGCGGAAAATTAAACGTATAATTCTTGATCTGATCTACAAAACTTCTCATCGATCCCACATAAGATCATAATCTTTACTACCTTGAGATTGTCAATAGCACTGCTCTTTGTGACTATGAGTGAAAGAAAAGTTGAGCCAACTAAGAGAAAGAGATAATGATAGAAACCGTGGAGTTAAAATATATATATATATACTTTCTTCTGGTCTTATTCGGTCCTCTTCAGTCTTAATTGGTTCTATTTGGTCTTATTCGGTCCATTCTGTCCTCTATGGTTGTATTCAGTCCATTCGTTCATGTTTAGTCCTATTTTGTCTTATTTGGTCCTTTTCACTCTTATTAGGTCCTTTTTTCAGTCCTATCATTCCTATTTGGCCATCGGTCGTATTTAGTCTTATTCAATCCTATTTGGTCCATTCGGTCCTTTTTGTCTTATTTGGTCCTGTTTGGTCCATTCATTCATGTTCAGTCCAATTTTGTATTATTCGGCCCTCTTCAGTCTTTTTGGGCCCACTTCAGTCATATTTGGTTCTGTTCAGTCTTATTCGGTTATGCTTGGTCTTAATTAGTTTTGTTCAGCCTTATTTGGTCCATTCAGTCTTAATCAGTTTTGTTCGGTCTTTGTCAGTCCATTCGGTCTTCTCCTGTTCAGTCCATTCATTCTCATTCCATCCTATTCTGTCTTATTCGGTCCTCTTTGCTCTTATTAGGTCCTTTCAGACCATTCGTACCTATCAGTCCATTCGGTCTTATTCTGTTATGTTCAGTCTTATTTGGTCTTATTCAGTCAAATCGGTCTTAATAGGTTCTGTTCAATCTTATTCGGTCCTTTTCAATCTTGTTCGGTCCTACTCAGTCTTATTTAGTCATGTTCGGTCCATTCGCTCATGTTCGGTCCTCTTCGCTCTTATTATGTACTTTTTTGATCCATTCGTTCCTATTCGGTCTTATTTGGTCTATTCGGTCTTAATCGGTTCTATTTGGTCTTATTTGGTCCTATTCAGTCCGTTCGTTCATGTTCGGTCCTATTCTGTCTTATTTGGTCCTCTTTGCTCTTATTAGGACCTTTTTCGGTTGATTTAGTCTTATTCGGCCTTTTTCGGTCCATTCGGTCTAAATCGGTTCTGTTTAATCTTGTTCGGTCCATTCATTCGATCCTCTTTGGTCTTATTTAGTCTTGTTCAGTCCATCCGTTCATGCTCGGTCCTATTCTGTCTTATTTGGTCCTCTTCGATCTTATCAGGTCCTTTTTTGGTCCATTCGGTCTAATTTAGTCCTGTTCGATCTTATCCGATCCATTCAGTCTTATTTGGTCCTCTTCAGTCTTATTCAGTTCAGTTCTGTTTGTTCGGTCCTCTTCGGTCTTAAGTGGTCCTGTTCTGTCCATTTTGTCTTTTTAACAACCCTATCTCTTTGGCTATTTTTCAATCTAAGCCAACCAACGAACTTGGGTTGAAAAATCTTCAACCCGCCCTATAGTATCTTTAAAAACCAATGAATCGTAAGGTCTTTTGATTGGGATAATATATATATATATATATATATATATATATATAAAGTCAAAATTGAGCTAAAATCCAATTAAATTATAAATTGATTAGATTTTAATTAAGATCCAATCTTGCACCACGTGTCCTATTCATGATTTTAACTTTTTGTAACAAGTTAATTACTCATTGAAAAATACGAAGAGATCAGTATCAAATGAAGTATATAAAAAACCAAACACACCTAATCTAATCATTTTATTATTATATAAATACAAATGATCTAACCCACCTTAAGATTGATCTCGGGATGATTCATGGCATTTCATGGGTCATATATAGTATGCTATAATCATCACGTGGGAAACTGACAAGTTTCATTTCAATATATAAAAAATGATAAATATTTGTTATTGACCAAATTATAAGTATATTCAAGTTAATTAGAATCAAAACACCTCCTTGTAACTATATGATTGATTCTTTTTTTTTTAAAGTGCTACCAAAAAATTAGATGAAATTACCATGGTTTAAGTTAAAATAAAAAATAGAAACCCAAAAATATTAAAATATGATAGCTAAACATATGATCTACAAATCTTTTATTTTTTTGGTAAAGAATCTATAAATCTTAGTGTGGGTTACATCCTAGTTTTATATTAAACTAAAAACTGAAAGAAAATCCAATTAAATTATAAATTGAATTTCAATTGTAGGCTAATTTTGTGCCATATCTCCCAAAAAATTTCTTAATTCTAGTGCCAAAAGGTGGAGAATGGAGACCACAATAATAATACTTACTTACTTACTTACATATAAGATCACCTTATTATTACTGCCCATCAATCTCAATAAAATAGTTATTACTTTAATTATTATTTTTTTATTAAAGGATTGTCTATATATATAGACAACGAAATTTTCCATTTACCATCATTTTAGAAACTATTTAGTTAGCTAGCATATTTCCTAAACATTTTAGTAAACTAACATCTTGAGTCTCAAAGACTCGAGTTCAAAGAAGGAACTTGAGTTTCTAAGACTCAAGTTCCAAGTGTTGGCAGTTTGACGTGGAAAAAAAGTACACATGGAACTCGACTCAAGTTCCACGAAACAAAACCAAAAGACCAGATTCACTTTACCTTTAGCTCCTTACCCAACAAACGCATCACCTCATCCCAATCACAAATTGTAAACCTGAACCCAACAAACTCATTCAGATCAAAACTTGCAAAGAGGGGGAGAAAATTCCAAGAAAGATAGGGAACGAGATTGAGAGAGATAGGGAACAAGTTTGGCGACGAGTTCTTCGGCCGACAATCAAGAGAGTCGCCTCTCTCTTTCTCTCTGTTTCTCTTTGTGGTGGTGGACGAAAAGAGAAATGTTTGAGAAATGGAAGAAAAGGAAGAATAGTGTATGAGATATTATGAATTCGTGGGGTTGATTTTGATTTGGGTCTCGGATTGTTTTTAATTTGGGTTTGGAGAAAGAAGAATGAAGGAAGAAAAGGAAGAGTGGGGTTGTTTTTGATTTGGGTCTGGAGTTGTTTTTTATTTGGGTTTAGAGAAAGGGTTTGGAGTAGGAAGAACGATTGATCTAGAGAAGGAAGAACGAAGGAAGAAGAGGGAGAATACGAAAAAGGAAGAACAGGAAAGAAACTCAAGTGTATAAAACTCAAGTTCCATGTGGATTTTAAATCTACCTTAGCTCTGCCAGCACATAGAACTTGAGTCTCTTAAGCTCAAGTTGCTATAGTGAACTCGAGATGCTATTGAAAACCTGCTAAATAACAAAATTGTTCCCAAAATGATGTTAAATGGCAAATTTGGCACATATAGACGAATAGAGACAACTTCATGATGACCTGTATTTTAGTGGTTCATTCATTGAAATTCAATTCCTTCTATCTTTTTATTTATTTATTTATTGGATGGTGTTGAATCTGCTGATAATGATTCTTGCTTTACTCTACATCCATGGATAATGTTGATATTGGTGACTTGACATGTATGTATTATAAAGAAAGGGTAATTATTAAGTACTCCCGGAGTACCATAAATACATACTCTCCCCTCTCACATAATTGTGGGTCTCACTAATTAAATTTATGATAGAACCCACAATTAATGTGAAAGAGGGGAATATGCTTTTATGGTACTCCTGAAGTATTCAATAATTTTTCATAAAGAAAATAATTATTGAAACCTATAACAATACTAATTGGCTAACAATAAGGAGTTAGCTTAAGGAATTACAAATTGTTGAAATTAATTGGTATAGAGAATATTATAGGTGATAATTTTTCCAATAGGTTGAAGAAAACTTGGAAATGTATACAACATGACCCTCTTTGCATTTCATTTATTAAATAATGGTGTTTTAATCCAAAAAATTTATTCAAAAACCTTTAACAAGGTATGATATCTACTATTGATTTTTTAAATATTAAGTACAGGATTTAACAATTATGATTTGTGATATAAAATAGGGAATATTAAAGTTACTATTAATTTTATTATAAAATAATTTACAAATTATAATGATAACAAATGTGATTGGTGACACATCAAGGACAAAACAAATCAATTTTTTAGTTTATTTATTTATTGAGTTTTAAAAGTTCAATTTAAAGTTAAGATTCCTTTCAATTATGCTATAATTCTATATTAGTTATATTTTCATGCAAATTCATTCATCGAAACCTCAAAAATATAAATAGGCTTAATTTAAATTTATTAATCTTTTATGTAATTATATGAATATGTACAATCCGTTACTTACTAAGTATGAAAAATTATTTTATATCAAATGATACCACATTATCCGTATCAAAATTTAATAAATGAGAGACATGTGTGTAAAAATAATTGCCTACTAACACATATCTTTTATTTGTTAGTGGAGTAGTTATTTTTTGCTGACAATTCTCACATTTTTTGGATTTTGATGCCACTACTATGGTATCATTTGATACCAAATACCTTCTCTACTAAGCATATGTATAAGATTATAAGCTAATTATCATAATTTACACAATTAAGAGTAACATTTCAATTTCCTCCTAACCAAATTTCAAAATGTCATAGTAAATCAAATTAATAATTTTTGTGAAACTCACTAGCCACTATTAAGGGTCTGTTTCGGATTCGCTTATTTTGTTGAAATTGAAATTGAAATTTTTTGCTAAAAGTATTGTAAAAAAAGTAAAATTTAGCTGAAAAAGTACATGGGACCCATGAATAGTACCAAAAAATGCAATGAGATCCATGAATAGTAGCAAAAATAAGCTAAATAGTAAAATAAGCTGGCTTTTTAAGCTGGAGCTAAACAGACACTAAGTACCCGTTTGGATTGCGTTTCTGGTGCTGTGTTTGTGCATTTGCGTTTTACACACAGTGGGACCCACGGCTACAGTGCCCATGAAATAAATGCGCAACTTCTAGCTGAAACGCATGGATGATAACCTAAACGCATCGTTTCATTAACGCATTACATGCGTGTACTGTTCATGGACACATTCACTAAAGGAAACGCGTTGCTACAACCTGGGATATTTCTCATTGTGTACTGTTCATAAAAGGTGTGTTTTGTTTTAGCTTAAACCTAGGATATTTCACTCATTTGACCCACGAAGCAAAGGACTGAAACATAAAATGGTGCGTAACGCCAACGGCTAATTTTTGCATTCAGGTTTCTTCTTTCTCTCAACTGCCGTGCCAGAGATGTCTCTAATGTGCTTCAATGCTCTGTCCTCTTCCTCTTCAATGAACTGCACCTACCCACCAACTAATAAACCATCAAAACAGAGGAAACATGGTAATTGCAAACCCATTACGTGGAACAAATGAACCTGATCCCCTCTGTTTTTCCTTCACTTGAGCCCACCTTCTCTCCGTTTGGGACGTTGTTGCCGCCATTGTGGGCGAGAGACGCTGCATTTATTTGTAAGTTATGTCTAACTTCTCATACTCTCAGATATGTTGGTGTTCTGCATTTACCTGAGTTGTGTTATGCATTTAAGGATCAATTGTGTTCAACTTTTGTGTGTAGTTTTTGTGTTTACCATGAAATTAATTTGTGGGTTTCTCTCTCCTTCGTGTAATTTTGTGTGTTTCTCTTCCTGCCTATGTTTGTACTTGGACTATGTGAGTTTAATTTGCATTTTTCATGTGGGCATGTGTAACCGATTATGATATGCATATGAATTGTTTGTTGAAATGCCTCAATGAGTATAGAATTCCATTGTAGCAAAAATGGGTAAGGGGAAATCGAAGGATGCTGGTAATGAAGTGAGAACTAGGTGGAAAGAGCCAAAGGAACTAAAAGCTTTTTGTGATTTGTGTGCTGCAAGTCCTAGACGGCCAGAGGAGTAGAGAATATTTAAGAAAGGAAGGGGTTGATGCAGTGATTAAGCAGTTGGGTGAAATGGGAAAAGTGGTGACTCACATGCAGTTTAAAAACAAATGGGATCATCTGAGAAAACAGTGGAAGACTTGGAAGGAGTGTTTTAAGCATGAGACTAGGTTGGGTTATGATTCTGTAACTGGGAAGATTGAGGCTAGTGATGAGTGATGGACCCGAAAGCTTGAGGTTAGTTCACTTTACATAATTGTGAAAAACTCAACTATCTACAACTATATTGTGTTCTAACAACTGGTTGTACACATGTAGGCATGTCCTAAGGCATTAACCTTTAAAAAAAAGGTTTTCCGAATGTTGAGTCCATGGAAATCATGTTTGAAGGCTTGATTGTAACAGGGAAAAATGAATTCTGCACGAGTGGTGAAATACTAAAGGAATGCATCGAAGGGTCTAGGGACTCCGCTGATAGCAAAGAATTTGTTGACCCCCAATGTCAACCCTCTGTGAATGTTGACCCTATGGAGGTTGAAGGCCCATCATTGTCGAGGGCAGGACCGGCAATGAATAAAGGGAAAGGCTTGGCAAGTGGTGTCCACCATTTTAGGGGAATTTGTAAGAAACCAAGAAAAAAACGTTCAGTTGTGCAAGAGATGTCCGACTCTTTGAAGAACATCTCAGATGTTATTGTTGAAAGTAGAAGTGTAAGTACTCGTACACCATTTGCTTTCACAACAGCTACTGAGGTTCAAGTAATTATGGACAGAGTGTTGAGTCTTCCTGGGGTGTAATCGGGTGATCGCCTTCATATGTTTAGCACTTGCTTCTTCATGGGAAACCAAGAGGCTAGGAACATGTTTGCAACTAATGTGAAGAGAAAGGAGGTTCAGCTGAAGTGGCTAGAGATGCAGTACCAAATGAACCCTTAGTTTCATTTTTTCTGAAGGAAAGGGGATTGTCTCGATAGGGTTGCTTAGGCTTGGTGTTGTAGTAATCAGATTTTCTTTATGTACCTATTGCACTTTTTTTTTCTTTTTTTTTTTATTGGAAGAAACTATGCTTACCATGGGTGTGAATGTAAGACAATGGTTACTAATTAATTGACATCTATTGTATGCTTACCTGTTCCTTTTTCTTCTGCTAGTGTTTATAATTGTCATCTATAAGTACGACAATGGTTACTAATTAAACCATAGTTCTAATTCCATCAATGTCTACCCCATAGTTTCAAGTAAATTTATTACAATCTGGATCTTGAATGAGTCTCTGTTATTCAGTAAAATTTATGTTGTTGGACTCAATAATTTATGTTTCTCATTTACAACTAGGGCTTTGAAGGCGGCTACAATGATACTCAATCTTACAACTGCAGACAATGGTGCATCTCTTATTGTTTGATTAAAGTATCCACTTAACACATTAGCCTCAGATTATGGAAATACTGTCTAATTAGGAACTTTGGAGCAATCAATCTTGAAATTTTTTCTCTCCACATCAATTTTGAAATTAGATTGTAAGACACTCTAGTTTGTTTACAGTGTGCTTGACAGGCCAATGGAAATATTTTTCTCATTGAAATATTTGCAATTTGTTTTATGCAATAGAATCTAATTATTAACAAGCATTAGGAAGTTTGACTGTCAGGGGTCAGGGGTAGGTCTAGAAATCTGATATTGTTTTGTTTCAATTTAATTTGTCATCATAAGCTGCTATATGGTTTTAGCAATTGTTAGTTAATAAATTATTTAGAATGTTATTCTTTGCACTCCAAAATTTCTCTTCTTTGGACTAAATTGCACTATTTACCCTTTTTATTTGGTGGTATTCATAGATACATGGGCTTTTGCTTTGCGTATTAGGTTATGTTTCTTATAGACCCTTCCCATTTTACTTCATAATGAAACTATGAACAATCTATTGTACCATAATGGATTATTGAAATACTCAAATAAATCCTCAGTTTCATAGTTTTCCCTTCATGGGTACTGTTCATGGGTACTGTTCACGGGTACTGCACACCAATGTTTTCCCTTCATTTCTATTATATACAGAATTCATGTCATCAGAGTTTTAGCTTGAAAAGAAAAGACTTTAAAGGGTAAACTTTGCAGCATATGTCAGATATTCCACTATCTTGACGGACAGTCAATTTTTTTTTTCACAATGCATGTTTACAATGTGAATTGAATCCTAGACCAACATTCTTATTTCCATGTGCAGCTAATCTTGTTACTGCACTTTAAGGAAGCTATTTAAATAATAATTAGAAAAATGGAAGGCCCAAGGAACCTGAAACCATGGAAGGATCTGTTTTGTATGTAAATGCTGTACTATTGGAGATTTAATTTTAGAGATTTAACATCTTATGATCCTATTGCGTGGGATTTCACAGTATCAATGAACTAAAATTGCAATGGATTAGATCAGGTAGGAGGAATCTGTCAACAATGTGAGCTTTACCTCCTAAAACAAGTATGATTGGTGACTCAAGCTCCTCTACTCTCTTTAATGTCCTATAAATTCCACCCATCACTAGGAAACTTTATGACATCAATAAGAATTTTTATAAAAAAATTCTGCTTTTGTGTCTGCCATCAGATGGACACTAGATTCACAATTCAAATAGGTATGGCCTATACAATTTTAGTGACGAAGGTCAGAGAACAAGCATGTCTAACTCCAACAGTTTAATATCCTTATATGAACAGTCACAATTTTGAGAACATCATCTTTTAGGTTTAATGTTGATTAGCCTCAGACATCAACATGCACTAGGCTAGGCTGTCCCTTGAGCTATTCTTACTTTTCTAAAGACTCTTTATCAAAAAGGTTTCAATTATTTAAATTCAGACCCCACTAATTGTTGTAATCAGATATTGCACTTCATTGTCCATAAGGTTTTTTTACAGGTTGAGTAATTTCCAGTTTAACAGTAACAAGAGGCACTGATCCCCCTGCAGTATATCTAGTTGGCAAATGAAGAATAATTGACAGTAATCTCCATTCATTTTTTTGTCAGTTAGTAAAAATGCTCAAGCTCTTAATTGTGCTACAATAGTGTGTAACAAAGCTTTCTGTGGCCATAGTTAAGCAGCCAACATCCATTATCTTATGGTCCTATAGAAAGAACTCAGATGTGCGTGTGTTGCTAATGGGGGGTGCGTGTGCTGCTGATGGGGGGTGCGTGTGTTGCTGGTGAGGTAGGCTGTGTCAGTGCTACTAGAGTGTACAATGTAACTGTGCTATAGATGGTGTTGTAATTGCCTAGCTGGCATTGTGTACTTATACTTTAGTGTATATATACTTGTATTGGAGGTGTGCCTACATTAGCATTGTATTGTATTAGAATTAGTACAATGGAGTTAGTTAGTTAGGATGAGTTGGATGGCTTAGCTGGCAAGGTGGTTACACAATTGGCTTGGGAAGACAGTTAGGAAGTTGGTTATTGGATTGCTGTGCTATTAGGGTATTAAACTGGGAAGGGTATTGTAGAATGAATGAATTTGATTGATATTTCTTCTTATGCTCTGTCAGTGGTTGTTTCACTTTCATTGCTACTTCTCTTTGTTTCTTCTTATGCTCAGCCAGAATTGCTGCATTATGCTGAACTGACTTAGACTTCATTTGTGTAGGTAAAAGTTGAATGCACTAGTTCTTAGCCAACAAAATTTCAAAGCAACTAACAAAAGGATGGATTTGCTAAACGACTCATCTGATTCCCAGCACTAGTGAGTTTCTATACTTTCCCCTCTAGATTTGAATATACCATTTTTAGTAATCTTGGACGAAATTATGAAAGCATATGCTTAGCTCTATATGGTCATATTAATTATTAGTACCACCTTTTTTAGCCTAGTACTAATAAAGGTTCAATAAAGTTTAACAACTTGTTTTTCGCCTACATATTATAGTATCATTCCAGATTTTGTACATGCAATTAAAGTCGGTAACATATGCAGGGACGCAGATTTCGAGATGAGCGACGACATTGTACTTGCAGCATATTTAGCTGGGTGTGCAACTGTCGTAGCTTACGTGGAGACCTATCTGAACAAAGTACCAATGCACACAAATATACAAACAGGGTATGAATGGGTATACAAACAGGGTATTTTATTCACAATACGCTGATTGTGCTTGTGCTTTTAAATATTATATGTGCATACACAATTACACTGACGCAACGAATTTTTACAATATTTTCATCATTATTGACATGTCAATTTTTTAAAGGTCAAAATAAAATAATGAAATAAGAGACTGAGACCAATCACAACTAAAAATAAATGTATTATGAAAATGTCATAACATCTTCTTCTTGTCACAATATTTTCACAATCACGAGATCTCAGTTCCTTATAGATCAAAATAAAATAAAATAATAAGAAATGCTATATCCACAACATTTTTACAATAATTTTGTAACAAGTTTTATGTAACAAGGTATTTTTGAAGGATAAAAAAATGATATCAGTAGTAGGTTCAATTTAAAACCAATGACAACTTGTCATTTATAATTTGTTCTAAAAATGTTATTTTTTTAGGTGATTCTAAAAATGTTATGGATCTAGTATTTCTCTTAAATAAAATAAAAATATATCTATTTGGATCCTGAAAATAAAAGTATTGTGAAAATATTTTAATATTTTGTTGCATTCTTAGACTTCTTTTTTAGTATATATAGTCAAATTGGGTGAGCCAAAATTCACTGTACGTTTCACGCACGATTTTCTATTGTCTTTTTGTTTGTTTTTTCTCTTAATGCATAATTTAAAAACCAATAATAATTTTTTACCTAAGATTTGTTGTGAAAATGCTGTGGACATAAAAATTAAATAATAAAATATCAAACTGGGACCTACCATAGCTGGAAATAAAAAATATTACAAAAATGTTGTGACATTTATTTATATTCCTAAACTTCTTTTTTGTGTGACATTTTGTTGTGTTCCTAGGCTTCTTTTTTTGTTTAGTCCAATTTAGCAAGCCAAAACTCATTGTTTTAGGCACAATTTTCTTCAGTTGGCTTTTTATTTTATTTTTTAATTGCACGGTTAAAAGTGGTTAACCCAATTTAAAACAAGTAGCAATTTACCACCTAAGATTTATTATGAAAATATTGTCGACGTAACATTATTCTAAAATAAAATAATAAAATATTAGACTAGGACCCACCATAGCTAAAGATAAAGGTATTGTATAAATATCGTGACTTTTTGTTGTGTTTCTAGACTTCTTTTTTGGTTTATTCAATTTGTTGAACTAAAATTCATTGTTTAATGCATAATTTTTATAAGTTGATTTTTTTTTTTACACATTGTTTCAAGTTTTTTTTTTAAATAAAAATAAACACACACACACACACACACATATTGTTTTACACACACATAACACACACATAAATTGATGAAGTAACACTTTCCTTCTTTATGTTCGGGGTAGTTACATTCCCCCTTTAAACTAAAGTTGAATAATTTCATCATTTATATTTTGTAAATGAGCACATACCCCTGTTGTTTTTCTCTTAGTTAAATTCTAACAAAATCTTATAATTCCTAAAATATTCCATTGTGCAATGTCTAATATGCTCTTACTAAATTTTAATGTGCCAAAACATTTCTTGGTATATTTTGAATTTTATGTGGTATACTAGTAGTCATGCTTGGAAAATTAGAGTGATGATATATGGTGTTTTATTGTTACCTAAAGAACACTAATTTATTAGGTTTAAATCTTCTACACTTATAATTTTATCTAATAGAAACTTTGATGACATATGTCTTTTGTTATTTTGTTCTTTTTTTAATTTATTTTCCTGCTTAAAATGGTATTCATTAAAAATAAGTAAGCTAAACAACGTAGTTAGACTCATAAAATAAGATAATAAAGAATGAAATATGAATAACAAAATCTTCATTGTAGATGATTGCAAAATTTTAATTTGATGAAGATCTTCAAAAAAATTGTAGCATATATTATCATTCATTGCGAAAATTTAAATATTTTAGGAAGATGATGACATTCATTATCATTCTTTGTAGCATTTTTCGGTGAGTAGATATTACATGTAGTAAATAAGTTCTAAGAAATTGTCATAATACATAAATATTCAAATAACTATTTTAAATTTAAGTACATGACTTCATAGTTCTTCAACAAAAAAAATATATATTAATTTTTTCACTAAAGGGCCAGTACGTGCCTTGCACGTGCAACCCACACTAGTATTATATAAATTAAGAATGTATGATTCCTTCATTTTACTTTTTTGATTATTAGCCTGCTGAGCTCCATAATTAGAATGAATATTTCATAGCTTATGCTCAAGGTACTGGCATATTCAACCAATCTGAATCCTAGTGGTAGGTAATGGGATAGAACCTTAATAAGTGATGTCATACACTCGTAAGGGAATGGTAGTAGGTTTAAGTACCCTAGGTCACAGGCCAAGTGTAGCCCCTGTCTTGATAAAGGGCTAAAACATCTTAAATTGTCTAGCGGCTTGATTCCTCTTCATTGTGTTTATCCTTGATTCCATTTTGTTTTTGGCCTAAGAGCTTAATGAAAAATGGTAGTGGTGGCAGTATAGCCATCAAGGTCAAGTTAAAACACTTTTTTGTTCAGGATTAATATATTAGGGACTTTGTCAATAGTTCAGTTTAAGATATATTTAATGCTTTATTATTCAAAATCTTAAAAGCATTATGCACCTAGGGGGAATATGACGGTGACTGCAATTGCAAGCAACCAACCTTGGTTGCACCTTGTTGCAAGGTATGGTACTTGCTACTTGGAGATCTCAATATGAATAAAAGTCTAATGTTGAAAAGCTCTTTGATAGTAAAAATCATGATGATGATAGGACTATTTCACTTAACTAATGAAGTTGGAATATTTTGGGACCAAGAGCAGAGCTAGCCAAGAAACAAAAATGTATATGTTTCAAGTTTAGGATGTAACAATGACTTTAGCTCCATTGTATTGGTTAACATATTTTAGGGACCACCTGTTATATTTCCTAGTGATGTGTGTGTAGCCCTAATAGATTCTAGCAAAAAGTTTCAATTAGGCCACCATTGTTTTGTCGAAGCCTATTTATTAGCAATTGCATTGCACCATAAGAACATGGCACCAATTGGCACTGTCCTAGCAATTTGTAATTGGCACATTATTATCAACAATTAGCATTATCCTTGCAAGCTATAAACTTAATCTATCATCAATTTACAAAAATCTCCCATCTCTTTTCGAATTTTATTTGAACTTTACTCAGCCACGAGTTCCTTGCACCCTTGGAATTATGTAACCATTCCAAATTCACCATTAATAAATAATAGTCTGAAGAGAAATTCATGGTAAAATTGTGAGATACATTCAAAATTGCTAGAGTAGTCAATTCTATTCAACAGCCACCAACTTCCCAAGCGAACAATCTCAATTTTTGATTCAAAGATCAAATATTCAATCAGAATTTTACCAAACTTTCTCCAAGAAAGTGATAAAGTAAAAACCAAAGGGTGCCCTCTCTTAACTCAATGGAGAAAATGACAAAAACAGTAACCAAGAAAGTTCAAGTGCAGCACCTAGAAACTAAACCCCTGGCTAGGCTATAGATTCACATTCACAACATCCAATTAACTGTTGCAGACTAACTGACTATTAGCAATTCAATCAATCAAAACATGGCCCAAAGATCAAAACTTTGTAAAAAAGGCAAAGTAACTAATAAATAGAGAGGACTAAACTCGCACTCTATCAAATCAAATGAACTAAATTCAAGTCTGATTCCTTCATTTTACCTTTTTGATTATTAGCCTGCTAAGCCCCATAATTAGAATGAATATTTCATTTCATTGCTTATGGTTAAGGTACTGGCATAGTCAACCAATCTGAATCCTATTGTTAGGTAATGGGATAAACCCTTAATAAGTGAAGTCATACACTTGTGTGGGAATGGTAGTAGGTTTAAGTACCCTAGGCCACGGGCCAAGTGTAGCCCCTATCTTGATAATGGGCTAAAACATCTTAAATTGTCTAGTGACCTGATTCCTCTTCATTGTGTTTACTTTTTATTCCATTTTGTTTTTGGCCTAAGAGCTTAATGGAAAATGGTAGTGGTGGCAGTATAGCCATCAAGGTCAAGTTAAAACACTTTGTTGTTCAGGATTAATATATTAGGGACTTTGTCAACATTTCAGTTTAAGATATATTTAATGTTTTATTATTCAAAATCCTAAAAGCATTATGCACCTAGGGGGAATATGACAGTGACTGTAGTTGCAGGCAACCAACCTTGGTTGCACCTCGTTACAGGGTATGATGCTTGCTACCTAGAGATCTCAATATGAATAAAAGTTAAATGTTGAAAAACTCTTTGATAGTAATAATCATGATGATGCTAGGACTATTTTACTTAACTAATGAAGTTGGAATATTTTGGGACCAAGAGCAGAGCTAACCAGGAAACAAAAATGTATATGTTTCAGGTTTAGGATGTAATAATGACTTTAGCTCCATTGTATTGGTAAAAATATTTTAGGGACCTCCTGTTATATTTCTTAGTGACATGTGTGTAGCCCTAATAGATTCTAGGAAAATGTTGATAATGGGCTAAAACATCTTAAATTGTCTAGCGGCCCAATTCCTCTTCATTGTGTTTATCCTTGATTCCATTTTGTTTTTGGCCTAAGTGCTTAATGGAAAATGGTAGTGGGGGCAGTATATCCATCAAGGTCAAGTTAAAACACTTTGTTGTTCAGGATTAATATATTAGGGACTTTGTCAACAGTTCAGTTTAAAATATATTTAATGCTTTATTAGTCAAAATCCTAAAAGCATTATGCACCTAGGGGGAATATGACGGTGACTGTAATTGCAAGCAACCAACCTTGGTTGCACCTTGTTGCAAGGTATGGTACTTGCTACTTGGAGATCTCAATATGAATAAAAGTCTAATGTTGAAAAGCTCTTTGATAGTAAAAATCATGATGATGATAGGACTATTTCACTTAACTAATGAAGTTGGAATATTTTGGGACCAAGAGCAGAGCTAGCCAAGAAACAAAAATGTATATGTTTCAAGTTTAGGATGTAATAATGACTTTAGCTCCATTGTATTGGTTAACATATTTTAGGGACCACCTGTTATATTTCCTAGTGACATGTGTGTAGCCCTTATAGATTCTAGGAAACGGTTTCAATTAGGCCATGATTGTTTTGTCATAGTCTATTTATTAGCAACTGCATTGCACCATAAGAACATGGCACCCATTGGCACTGTCCTAGCAATTTGTAATTGGCACATTATTATCAACAATTGGCATTATCCTTGCAAGCTATAAGCTTAATCTATCATCAATTTACAAAAATCTCCCATCTCTTTTCAAATTTTATTTGAACTTTACTCAGCCACGAGTTCATTGCACCATTGGAATTATGAAATCATTCCAAATTCACCATTAATAAATAATAGTCTGAAGAGAAATTCATGGTAAAATGGTGGGATACATTCGAAATTGATAGATTAGTCAATTTTATTCAATAGCCACCAACTTCCCAAGCGAACAACCTCAATTTTTTATTCAAAGATCAAATATTCAATCAGAATTTTACCAAACATTCTCCAAGAAAGTGGTAAAGCAAAAATCGAAGGGTACCCTCTCTCAGCTCAGTGGGGAAAATGACAAAAACAGTAACCAAGAAAGTTCAAGTGCATCACCTAGAAACTGAACCATTGGCTAGGCTATAGATTCACATTCACAACATCCAATTAACTATTGTTTACTGACTGACTATTAGCAATTCAATCAATCAAAACATGGCCTAAAGATCAAAACTTTGTAAAAAGGCAAAGTAACTAATAAATAGAGAGGACTAAACTTGCACTCTATCAAATCAAATGAACTAAATTCTAGCAAATGAAAAGAAACACATTAACAAGAACTAAAATTCGAACAAAACAGGATAGAAAATAGTGAATTTTGTTTTGAGAAAAATCACCTTAGGGAAGTGGGTTTCGCTTTTTTTTTTTTTTTTTTTTTTTTTTTTTTTTTTTTTTTTTTTTTTTTTTTACTTCTGGTTTTTGAGCTCAAGGTAATTTAGCTTGTCTTTCACGTGTGTCCCAGTTCCCAATTGCCATTCATTTCAAGTTTCAAGGAATACTGTCATGGGTGGGAGAGGAGAGAAATTGGGGAAGAGGGTGAAATGGGTTTATGGAAGGAAGAGTACACTAGAAGGAACCCGATCTTCACCGGCATCAGACTGGGTTGTCTTCCTCATGGATTTCTCTTCTGAGCTCTTTGCTGACATCAGACCAAATTGTCTTCCTCATGGATTTCTCTGGTGGGCGTGGACTTCTCTTCTCCCAGTCATAGGCGTTTGGGTAGGAGAGGAGTGAATAGAAGAAAAGAAGAAGCAAAAACGCAACCCTTAAATACCTTCAGCTAAGCTACAGTGGTCGGACCCAAAAATAATCAATTGGTATTTTTCAATTATTTGATATGGTGTTTTCAATTTTTAACAAAATCAGCGGTATTCAAATAGACCCTAAGTATTAACACTATTTTTTTTTTTTTTAAAATCTAATATAACAAACCATATAAAAGGTTGTGAAAACTTAGGAAAAAATTGTGTATCACCAAATTTATTTCATAAATATAATATAAATAACAAATTTTTTTCCAAAAGTAATAAAAAATTTTTTGGCAGATTAAATAGGCAACAAAACCCCAAAAAATGGTCATATGCTTTTTTGCCTTTTTTTTCAAATTTTTTCACAAAGAGGAAATCTAAAAATCTAAATTTGACTCAATCAGGATAAGGTTGACAGTGAGGCCCCGCTAGCAGCTCACACGTTTATTAGATCCTTGGAATCTTTTAAATACACACGGCTCCATTCTCCAACACCGCAAAAAAGTGTACGTGCACGTGCAAATCTGACGTGGCAAACACCAATTATTCTTGCGCACTCATTCATTGTCGTCATCCAAAAAGACACCCTGCTCCACGCTGTCTCTCTTGAGAAAGTGATCCACCACGTGATTTGTTGACAATTTTATTAAAAGATTTTAATCTGTTTAAAATTATTTAAAATATCAGTATTTTGGCGCGCCCGTCAGTGAAAGGCACACTTCTCCCTGTTGTCTCTTCAAAAAGTAAGGCCACAATTAAAATAAGGCATTTTTTATATTCATGTATTAATTAAAATAATATTTTTATATTATAATATATTTCATTTAAAATTTATTTTTTTTTATTTTTGAGATACAAATTGATTAATTAATTTTTTATATTTAAGTTGTCTTAAACTTTTTTTTTCAATCGATAATATAGCTAATTCACTTAATTTTTCTTGAGACATTATCGATCTTAAATATGTTTTTATTAATTTTAATTTTGAAAAACTACTTTTAGTAGAAACAATTATAACATTTACAAAAAAAAAAACAATTATAACATGTATTGTTAGTAAAATTTAATAAGCAATGCATATATTTAGAAATGAATATAACATTTTTTTATATAATTTAGTATGTCAATTGGACTATACTATTTTTATTTGTAAAATTTCTGTTAAGATAAAATACTATTTTGGTCCTTAAACTTTACCAAAAGTTTGGTTTTTATCCCTAAACTTTAAGAAGTTCATTTTTCGTCTCTAAACTATAAAAAAGTTTATCTTTCATCCCTAAAATATTGAAAATTTTTTATTTATGTCTTTAAATTTTATCAAAAGTTTTTTTTTTTATTCCTAAACTATTGAAAAAAGTTATTCTTTCATCCATATTTTTGTCTCTAAACTATTTAAAAAATTCTTTACAAACTTTAGGGATAAAAAATGAACTTTTTAAAGTTTAGGGATAAAAACAAACTTTTGACAAAGTTTAGGGGCCAAAATAGTATTTTATCATTTATTTTAAAACTTTTAATCCTAATCAATATCATAATAAATGTCATGTTTGAGAAAAGATTCTAGACGAAGACAGCTTTTTTGCAAGCTATCATCATCTGGTATTTTTAGATTGGATTTGTATTTTATCCAATTGAATTTTGATTTGTCTATAGGTTAATGATAAATATTTTTGGGATAATTGATTTTGTTTAAACCAAATAATTTTTTGGGGTACCAGTGTTTACCAAAATGTACCAAATTTTTTGTTCTTTGGTCACAAGAATGTAGTAGATTTTTTGGACTTGCATTTGAAACTATTTTTTTTCTTACTACTCCTACTTTTTCAAAATTTTGAGATCCCCTTCCACTTGGTGCCCTTAGGCAATGACCTAATTGGCCTAGTAGAAGGGCTAGCCCTGAGACCATGTTACTTATCCACCATTTAACTAAAAGACTCTCACTTTTAAAAAAAATTTGAGTCAGTTTATGATTAAAAAAAATCAAACTGACTTGTTAAATTGACTAACCAATTTTGTCTTTTAGTGGAATGGTGGACAAGTAATGTGGTCCATAATGAAAACTTAATAATTTCTCTTCTCATAATTGTTTTTTCCTTTTCAGCTTGACACGAACATAAAAGTTAAGACAATTTTTGTGCTCAATTAGACGTAATAAAGTTGTGAGTGGTCAAGAAAAAATTGCGAGTTCATACATATCCACGTCTCCACTATTTACAACTTACTATGTAATGAGCTGCGATGAAAACTATGTAATTTTTTTTGTACTAATATTATTCCTTTCCACTTGGAAAATAGAAAATTGAAAGAAAAAAAATTATCTAAAGAAAGCCGCCAAGAAATAATCTTTGTTTTATTAAGAAAATGTATAACACGTTTCAAGTTTCAACTGTTTATACCCTTCATCAATCGTGGTTGCACCTTGTGCTTAAAAAAGTTGTTTCCAGTTCATCACACGGAGTAGGAAGAAAGAACCAGACAAGTCCCTATTTAATTTTAGTATATTCTTAATTAAAAAAAAGGGAGAAAAGAAATTCAGGATACTAGCACCTCTCTGTAAAACTTAAAAGTCTATCTTTGGAAAAATATTACTTACTATTTATGCTAATCTATTCACATTATGAAACTAATCTCACACGTCACAACTTATAAATATTTCCATAATGCAAACTTGAACGACCATGATCCATGAACATTCTATGAGGGGAACGAACTTGGTATGATTTATCCTTTAAAAATTTATAATCCTTAGTTGTCATAGAAAACAATTTATCGCTGGCTCAAACAAAAGGTAAAGTTTTGTTTTTTTAATTTAAAAGTTTGACTTATGTTTAGTGTTTCTGCATGTTTTTTTAATACAAGATAAAATTTATATTCTAACATAATCTAAGTGTATATGTGTGTAAAGCTCCCTTCTAGAGACTTGAATCCCGGCTCTTGCCCCTACATCCCACAAGTATTTATACTTGTGAAATGATCATCGCACCAAGGGTACACGGTGGTAACTTGCATGTTAAACAATGTTTTTTAGATACATTAAATAAATGTTTTAGAGAGAGCCATATGACACCTGAAAACATTTATAAAAAATGAAAAAGCGTGACATAGCAATGAGTATTGTAGCGTGCATCCATGTTCCAATTGTATTGATTTGTGGTTTTTTGTGAGTTCAACTGATAAATTTTTTGATGGTTGAATAAGAGATCTGGAATTTAATTTTCGCTTACACCAAAAATTTTATATTATATATAAGTTTTAATACTTTAAATATTTAGCTACAAAAATAGAAGTTGCCTTCCCCCAAATGTTTGAGTTAGTCCAATAATGCTCTTAAAAACTAATAGAATTTGTCAAGTGATCCTAGTAGTTATAGAGACAAGGTAGTTTTTATTTTCTATAATTCATTCTTTGTACATGTTTAGTATCAAACTAGACAACTTTTATATATTCATTAGAGTTTTAAAAATGATAAGTTTCACTAAAAACTCAATATACATATTTGAAAGTTGTTAATTTTATATATAATATATTTATAAATTATGACCTACTTTAGTATCAAAATATTAATATTTATGTGTATATGTACATTTACGCATGTGTATAATAATTTATCTTGAGTCAAAACTAATATATAAATACGGATATTTGGCCTCTCCAAACAAAAAATCCTAACTCTGCTCTTGACTAAAAACTAATTGGTATATTTTTTTTTATACAAGATATAATTTTTACCCTAATCTAATTTAAGTGTATATGTACGTAAAACTCTATTCTTAAGACATAAATCTCGACTCTTATTCATCATACCATATAAATATTTATACTTATAAAATCACTACCGCACAAAAAAAAAAAGAAACGCTAATAATTATACTTGTAAACTCCATTTTTATACTCGCTAATAATTATTTGACTTCCAGTTTCAGAGATCCTAATAATACCGTCAGAAACTAAAAATAAATGCAGGAGATTCAACGCTAAAAAAAAAAAGAAAAAAAATAGAAATGTCTACTATATATATCCACTTCATTCAACATCCCTAAGGTTTCTCACTTTTCTCTCACTCTTAGCCTCCACTCGAAAAAACCTCTCCATTTCCTATCTGAGATCCTCTCTCCTCCTCTCCTCTTCCATGTAAAAAGATTTCACACACTAAAACAATCTGCATTATATTGCAACAACACAAAATTGAATACAATTCTAATGCTTTTTTGTGTTTCTGTTTTATGTTGTTTTTGAATAGTGTTATTTTTGGGAAAATCGCGATGTCGAAGGCAGGAGCATTGGATCTCGCATCGGGTGTCGGCGGAAAGATCGACAAAAATGAAGTTCTCTCCGCTGTTGACCAGTAACCACCATCTCTCTCTCTCTCTCTCTCTCTAGATTTATGCTTTTTTTTTTTTTCAATCTCTGTTTCTCTCTCTGATTTTCATTTTCTTGTTGCATGACATTTTGATACTCTGTGTGTGTCTGTTTGGCTGTAGAGTATGACGCTTTTGATTTTCTCTGTTTTTTTTTTTCACTCTCTAGAATCTGATATTTTTTTTTTATTGGATCACACTTTCTCACTCTAGAATTTCTTTGAATCTGTTTTCACTTTTTTCTAGAATTATGTGATTTTTTTTTATATCACTGTTTCTCTCTCTAGAATTGTTATTGTTGTGAGAGTTTCAATCTGTTTCTCTCTCTAGAATGATGCTTCTGAACCTGATTCTCTCGCTGCATTGACAAGAATCTGATTTTTTTTTTTGGATCACTCTTTCTCACTCTAGAATTTTTTGGAATGTGTTTTCTCTTTTTTTTTTTTTCTAGAGTTTTGTTTCTCTCTCTAGAATGATGCTTCAGAGCCTGATTCTCTCTCCAAAACTGCGATACGTGGATTTTCAATCCGATTCTCTCGGTTCAATGACATTCGAATCTCTCTCTCTCCAGGGCTCTAGAAAGTTTCTCTCTCTCTAGAATTGTGGTTGTGGATTTTCTTTTCTCAGCCTGTTTCTCTCTCTAGAATGATGTTTAAATCGCTCTTTCTCTCTCTAGAAACATGTTTGGATCTTTCACATCTCTCTCTCTCTCTAGAATGATAGATATTTTGAATGCTTATCTTCATTCAAGTACTGATTTTGATGTTTGTGGGCTAATTAAGCTCCAAATTTCAAATAATCTGAATTATTGATGCTAAACACGTACTTAGTAAGATTTTTGACCTTTGTGGAACACAACAATGGTGGTGATTGATGGATTCAATTCAACGACTTTTTTGTATGGGAATGTTAGGTCTGTGAGAAAAATAGTGATGGGCTACTTTGAAACCATCGTGTTTGTTTGGTTATGCCTAGTGGCTAGTCCTAAGTTATACTTGAGCTAGTGATTTAAGGAAATGGGTGAGGCTTATCAGGAAAAAATTTGGGACCTTGGAACCTTGACTAAGAAATAATCGTTGGGCCCGCTTCACGACACAGTCAAAAGGTCAGATGTGTGGGCATAGTTTTTATTAGTTCTACTTTGGATTATACTGTCCTTGACGAGAAAATATACCATGCATCTGGTGCATTTGTGTCTCCTCTCGTATGGGGGTGGACCCCACATGAGAGGGGGGATACATGTACTGGATGGTATGTTGTAAGTTATGAACGCACCCATTCAGTTTTGAGCCCACTACCTTAGTCTATGTTGAGTACTAGAGAGTTGAGAAGAAGATTTAGCCAGGAATTCACAATAAAAGCTGAGTTTTTACTTTTTATTGAGGTTGTGTAGTTCTGGCTCTTTTGGGTTATTTTTGGGGTTTCTTAGGTGAACTTCAATGGAATCTGAATTCATGGTAAATTTGTGCTTTAGTGAATTTAAAAAAAAAAAAAAAAAAACTTGGGAAGCTTTGTGGTTGTTAGAGGTTGGAATGGTTGTTGTGAGGTTTAATTTCCATTCTTTATTTTTCTTCCTCTTTTACCCTTGATAGTACAACTGGAATTTCAAGCTCTGTTGTTTAGAGGATATGAAACTTTTTCCAGTGTACCAATAATTTTAAATGAGTAAATGTAACCCAACAAGGAGCAAAATTTATATTGGATCCTTTGTGTGTCACATTGATTGTAAAGTTAGTATGCAATGCAACTGTAAAGTATCTGCATAACTGTGGATAAATGAGTTGCCACCCAGCCTTTTAGCATCTTTAGTCATTATCGAAGAATTTTGTATACCATGAGTTCAAACATATATGCATGGCCTGCCTTTTTACTTGAATGTGGAATCACAAGGAACTGGCAGCATGTTTCATAATTTGTTGGGCTAATCGATTAAATATTAAAGCATCAATTTTCTTATCCCAATGAGCTTTAACTCATGTGGCACATTGTCCACTTGTACGAGTAAGGTATAGGGCGAAGTTGTGAGTTCAAGACTTTGTGTGATTACCAATTAGAAGAAGAAAAAAAGAAAAAAAAAGAAAAAAAGAGGACAACATCAATCTTCTTATGCTCTGTAAATGTTAGTATATCTAGAAAATCTTCTATGATACCCCTGGTGTGGCACACATAATGATGTGACTTTTCTGTCATTGACCATTTGTTGGCATAATTGGTTTTTGTGGTAAAAGTTTTGATTTGATGATTTAGGTATGAGAAGTATCATGTCTTCTATGGAGGCGAAGAGGAAGAGAGGAAAGCTAACTACAGTGACATGGTGAGAGCTATTCCCATTTTAATGGTCTTTTTATTGAAAAATCAAGGTGGTTGTGTATAAAGAATTAACTGCCCACTTATTCCAGCAAAAAAAAAAAAAAAAACTGCCCACTTGCAGCATGTTCTAAGCAATGCCATTGTATACCTGCCTCTGGAATTGTTCTGCAATAAGCTCTTTTCGTATTAGTTTTCTAAATCATGTTATAAGGTATTTTGACCAATGTGATGATAAAGCCTTGTACTGTATGTATAATGATGTGCAAGCTAGCAACCTGAGGGAACCAGTGACTGAAAGTTAGATTTATTAATGAGGTTTTGTTTGTTGGCAAGGTTGGACATTGTTATGCTTATATTTGAGCATGAATCTTTTTTCTTTCTTCATTGCTTTATTGGTTAAAATGAGGATTAATGTTCATTTTCTATTGGATTTAAAATCTAACACCTTCTGAATAAGAAAATTGATCTGTCTCATGTGGATTTCAGGTAAATAAATACTATGATCTTGTTACCAGCTTTTATGAGTTTGGATGGGGGGAGTCTTTTCATTTTGCACCCAGGTGGCCTTTCAAGCTGTGTAGTATAAATTCTTTTCACGAACTTTGCTGGTCAAATCTAATGATGTACATTACTTTTGTTCTTAAAGATGGAAGGGGGAGTCTCTTCGAGAGAGCATCAAGCGACATGAGCACTTCCTTGCTTTACAACTAGGCCTGAAGCCTGGACAAAAGGTTTATTTTTCAGTAAAAGGTGGAGAAACTGACAATTTAGAGATTTACCATTCAAATTTTGACATTTTTATTTGACATGATAGGTGTTGGACATAGGATGTGGAATTGGTGGACCACTAAGGGAAATTTCTAAATTCAGGTGAATGGCAATTCATGTATTTACACTCTTTCCTCCCTTCTGGTTTCTAGTATTTGATTAAACAAGAGTTTTATGGAGCTCCATCTTTCAACTTGTTTGTAGTTTTCATGTGCATTCTAGGTACATTCAAATCAGATTGAGTTGTGCTTTGTTGTTCTGGATGAATATTCAGTGGGTTACTAACTGAAATAATAATATCAATCAGATTTTTGAGAAGAGAAAAGTGCATTGGTTGGGTTTTACTAGTTTGTAGGATTGAATTTTACAACCTGTTTACAAATTTTAGTTTTTCCTTTGAAGAAGTACTGTTACCATACCTTTTGGACTGATATCTTATTTTGTTTAAGTTTTGACTTATAGCTTCTTGTGTTCATACCTAGTGTAAGTGTTTTAAGTTGCTAAATTAAACCTTTTGGCTCATCCTTTGTGTGTGTGTGTGTGTGTGTGTGTGTGTCTGTGTGTGTGTAAGTTTTCATATTTATTGAACTTTTATTTTTAAGTAAGAGCCTTTTGCTTATGTTTGCAATTATGATTTGTTGCAGCTCAACATCAGTCACAGGATTGAACAACAATGAATATCAGATATCAAGGGGAAAGGTACATACTGATCTTTGAGTCAGTGACATTCTAAAATTCTTAAATTAGCAATGACATCTGCAAGCTTCTGTTGCTCCACAGGAACTAAACCGCATTGCTGGAGTGGAGAAAACCTGCAACTTTGTGAAGGTTGGTCATATTGCAGGCCAAGTTCATGTTTATGTAGTGCATTCCTTTACTTCCAAATGCTTTTGTCATTTTATATCATTCTTCTGTAAGTATTTTATGTTTATTTTACAAATGGGTTTGTAGTCCAATGAGCTCTAACTCAAATGGCACCTTCTTTCCTTGCAAGAGCAAGGTTGAGAGTGATTAGTGCATTCAAGATCCACTGACGCATGTTTAACTTACCAATAAAAAATGGGGTTTATGGTGAAAGATCTGTGATTGTTATTCTTGATGATGCAGGCTGACTTCATGAAAATGCCATTTCCTGACAATAGTTTTGATGCAGTATATGCAATTGAAGCTACTTGCCATGCACCGGATGCGGTATGTATTCCTTATTCTAATATATTAAAACCTTGGCTAGGATGGCACATCTATTTCCACCTTTTGTAATCTCTCTCTCCCTTCTTCTCCTTTTCTTTCTGGTTCATATTGGTTTAAACTTTGTTCCTTATCTGGATAGTATGGATGCTACAAAGAAATACACAGAGTATTAAAACCTGGACAATGTTTTGCTGCATATGAGTGGTGCATGACTGATTCTTTTGATCCCAATAACCAAGAACATCAAAAACTAAAGGTAAGATATGCTTGAAGCATGAAAAAGCTTCTTTTTTTTTTTGGGGGGGGGGGGGGGGTTATCATGAATCTCATCTTAGGGAGTTATATTTTGTGAGTGTAACAGAATTTCATTGAAACAGGCAGAAATTGAGATTGGTGATGGCCTTCCTGACATCAGGTTGATCGGAAAATGCCTTGAAGCTCTGAAGCAAGCTGGTTTTGAGGTGAGTGCTAGTTACGATTCTTTTTTCTGAATCTTTTCTTGTGATTTGCACAAGTGACAACCCATTTATTTATTCTGCCAAAGGTCATATGGGAGAAAGATCTTGCAGTGGACTCACCTGTCCCCTGGTACTTGCCTTTAGATACTAGTCACTTCTCACTGAGTAGTTTCCGTCTAACCACTGTTGGGCGTTTCATAACGAGAAACATGGTAAGATTTGTTTCATTCTAATGTTGCATTAGTGTTGTTAGCTCCCTCTTCCCAAACTCTAAGTTTGTAAAAGCCATGCTTTTGGCTGGAAATGTATCTTGACTTTGAGATTTGAGAGAATTTGTACTTGTGCAATTCTAGAAAGGCAGTTGATAAGTGCCGATTTTTTTGTTAGGTCAAGACCCTGGAATATGTGAGACTTGCCCCAAAGGGAAGTCAACGTGTCCAAAGTTTTCTAGAGCAGGCTGCGGAAGGGCTAGTTGGAGGTGGAAAGTGAGTGTTCCCACTATCATACTTATTTTCTTGAGCTCCATGCTAAATTTTTTATATATTTTTCCTGAGTAACATAAAGTTAGCGAGAATTATATTTTTATTGGGGAAGTTTGTGGCCTCGTGCACAAGCTGTAAATCCAGCATTACATCAGATCCATCTATGTAGGGTTTATCCTGTAACTAGTGCAAGTGTGTATTTTGAGCTAAGTCAATGGTCCTAAAATTTAAAGTGCACCCAAAGCTTGAAAGGATAGTGAGGAGAAATGGTGTTTGAAATTCTTATCTTGAAGTTGAATCATAGTTTCTTCTTTTTGAGTCATTGAGTTAATCTGTTAATATACTTGTGTACACATGAGCTGCTCACATCGTTATATTTCTGTCTTTCAGGAAAGAGATTTTCACACCAATGTATTTCTTCTTGGCCCGGAAGCCGCTTTCAGATAATCTGTAATGTGGCAGTGTAAACTAATTAACCTGATACCATAGTCATGGAAATTTCCCAGGAATTCTGTCAGGTAGAAATGTATGTTAGAATTTGGTTTGACCATGTTAATTGACTTGGTGTTTTGTATCTTGCTGAGTTTTGAGTTGCCATTTGAAAGTTTTTTGTCTGTGTTTAGTTATCTGTGGGTTCATCTGTACACCTCCAATGGCTTGAGCTATGAATTAGCTAGCCTTCAGCTTTATTGGGGTAGTGACTTCTATTTTATCTATCAAATGAAAATTTGGAGGTGCACATTTTTCGTTGTTGGTAAATGTATATGATCACTTTCATTGCCTAGATTACAAGGAACATGATCCTCTCTATTTCCAAATTACTTGAAATAGAGTCAATTTCATGGTTAAAATATTATTTCCTCTAGATTTAATAATATACAATATACAAGAGTGCCATGTTATTTAACATTTAATTTTAAATGTTGTGGCACTGGATATACCTTTAGATTTGTAATATTCAATTTGAATCATGAAATGACCCCATTTCAAACGGAGAGGATGTTAATTCAAATTTCAAGAACTGCCTTGTAGCATAATGGACTGGGTCTAGCGGCACTTGACAAATAAATTGTATGGTTGGGCTAATTAAAGAACTAATACCTTATTTTTTGAACATTCTTATGTTTGCACATTTCTGGATATGATTAGTTTCGAGAATGTATCCTCATTGATGGTACTTAGCTGATGGGAAGAAAATGAATCATTGATGGTACTTAGCGTGATGGGAAGAAAATAGTTTGTGTTGCGATTATTTTGTGCACGACAAGACATGGAACAACCAGAGTCTGCCTCTTATGGGTGCCGGAATATGCAACATTATTTGTATCTATTTCCCTCTATAAATTTCATAAAAACTGTTACACACCTTGTTTTAAAAATCAAAGGACAGTTATTGGTTTGCCCCTTTCACCTCTCTTATTTAGTCAATTGTTGACAGTAGACTACATCTAAGATAATTTAAGAAGTCTCGTACTTGAGTGTGATGGTGTAGGGTAGCTATAACTAAACAATAAGGAATTCAAGGTAGAATTAACAAATTTTTTAGCCTTATAGTATTTAATTAATTCTCTGTTGCAGCCAACCTGTTATGACAAATGACCAAACTGTGAGTTCTGAAAGTATATATTCGCTGTCAATTTTCTCATTCAAATATTCGTAAAAAAAAAACCAAGTAAATAAAAATAAAAATTTAAGTGTTAGCTGTAGTTCATGTGAAGGCAAAGACACTTCTTTATTTTAGAGGATTAAGCAATTCCATGGCGTAGGAATATACTCTTACAGATTGAATAGGTCACAAGCATCCAAAGAATTTATAAAATAAAAGGAAATGTGTGATCCAAATCCAAATATGAATGAAGACATAGTTATAGTGGTGGCCAATGGCCAGCTCTAATATTATACCTAAACCAATTGTTGCTAGAAGCCAAGAATTGGCTATGGCAAAGCTTGGATTTTCCAAGGCCCTGAAAATGAAAGGATATAATGATAGTAAAATTCCTTGTCCTATGAGAAATGCTATGTTGTGCATAACCAGAAAAAACAATGATCTCTAATATGAAAAGCTGAACAAATGAAAGAGAAGCTAATGTATCAGCCTACAATTGTGATTAATGGACTATGACTATTTCATTTCGCGAGTCACATGTAAGATTTGTAACTTGTAAGTTGTAAGATGTCTTTTCTTGAAAAATTCAGACTTCAAAAGAAAAAGGAAAAAAAGAAGAAGGAAATGACGAATTTGAACAAAAAGCATCAAGAAATCAAAGGCTAAAAGAATATCCGTGACTTGCACCCAAAAAAGGAAGAAGAATAAGAAGAATATGCTTTGAAGGAATAAGGCAAGGGAACCATCAAATTTGTCTTAGGTTGCTGAAGCTAGAAGCTATAAGCATTTGACTCTTTTACATTTTTATATGAATATATATTTAACCCTTCTTGCCAAAAAAGAGAAGCGTTCCCACAAAAAGTAAAACCTTCCTTATGCAAGATAATCAAGAGAAATTTTTTAGAAAAAATAAAAAATAAAAAATAAAAGATAAACCATAAAAATCAGCTCCTAGGAGTCACTTACTCGCTTGAAATCAACACTAAGCAAGAAACTTAGGCAGTGTTAGCACCCAACGTAGTGGAAAATCTCAAATAAATTTTTTTAATAATCAATAGTTTAATAAAACATAGGACAAAATTTAGGTACGCTGTTTTTTAGGTTCCCTCTTAAGATTCAGCTAGGTGATTATTTTATTGAAAATACACTTTCATTCCATGAGAAAAAATTTATATGGTAGAATCTTAAGAAATAAACTTAAGGAACAGTATTTAAGTACTGTATCTAAGTCTTGCCCTAGAACATAAACCATTGCGAGTACGAGAGTTCATAAATCATTAAACTCTAAACTGATAATAATCTAAAAAACTAATCCTTATTTGAACTCAAAATAAAATGGAATCCTAAAATAATTAAGTACATAAGAAATCCAATTTAATAAGGTGTGTTTTCCTCATCCCTTCCCTTCCCTCTCTCTCCTCTTATTCCTGATGAATGAGTAAAAAAACCTCTCAATTTAACATATGGGCTATAATTTTGTAGGTTGTTTGTGCTTACATGACTAACTTCTTATAATATCACATTTTGTATTATCTAAGTTCTATTGTCACCTCTTAACAAATACTGGCCTAGTTTTGATTCAAAAGTGTGCAAATTTTATAGTTCAAAATCATCTCTCAAGTTGATTCTTGCAGAAAAGGTCAATTAAATTACTTGTGATCCTCTAATGAATCCATTTTTAGAATACAATGACCTACCATTATCAATCAAAATTTAAAAGTGCCTAACCACGTTATTTCCCACTAGTATTTGTTTTAATGAAAAAGCAAGGTCATAATATATGGCAATATATCAAAAGTGAGTCCAAATTATGTGTCACAGACTCAACAGTTGAAAAGCATCGCACAAAGTTGATTTTTGTAGAACTGGACAATTAAATATCTTTGATTCTTTCTCATAAACTTGTGATTTCTAATGAGTTCATTTGAGAATACAATGACCTACCAGTTACCACTAGTCCATTACCATCCATTAATTTTGAAGCGTGCATAACCTCTTTATTATATATTAATGTTCTTCTATAAAAAAAAAAAAAAAAAAGGAAGGTCATATGTTAAGCAATGGATGAATGAAAGTTAAAGGAAACAGATCTCAAAAATCTTGTAGCCCAATTGACCTTTTTTTAGAATTTTCAATAGAGATTTTGATGGTTCAAATATTTAAAAAATAAATATATAAAATAAAATAAAACAGCTATTGTACTTGGAAGTATAATTGAAGTATCAAACCCTCTTACTCATCCCTTCATTACAAAATTTAGGAGGACAGCTAGCAATGAACTCTCTCTCTCTCTCTCTTTCTTTTTTCTCTTTTTATGCTTTCGCGCAGTGTATATAAAACATAATAAATTTCACATTTATTGTGAGTAACATCTTCCATTCTTTTTGATAATCAAACAGAATAAAGAATAAATTCTGTAGTTTCAACACCCCCATGAACAGCCTTGTTACCACAACAATAACGCATCTGGGTTGTTGACACATCGATGCTGCCCTTGGAAGCACCTCCGTGTGATTGGTGTTGGTGTTGGTGGTTGTCTTCGGAGCCAGCCGGTGGGTGGTAATACATGCGGCCGGTTTGTGGGCAGTGAGAATGAAATCTTGCTGCTATTCTCACCCCTGCATCCAACATCTCCACAATCTTCCCCATACTCATATCTCTTGCACAAAACTCGTTCAGTAAGAGGTGATTGATAGATAGATAGTCTCTCCCTCGATCTCTTTTGAGTGTATGAGATGACCCTTTCTCTCTTTTTCCAAGAAAAAGAGAGAAAGGCAGAGAGAGAGAGAGAGAGAGAGAGAGAGAGAGGGTTGAAACTAGAAAGAATGAAAGACTGTTAGAAGACGTCCCAAACGTTGGAACTCATGAAACGGTAGAGAAACAGAGAAATTTTTGGAGTTTGGTGTGTTGGACAAAATAGGAGAGGGCAACGTGTTTTATAGTTGGCTTTTCTCTGTCAACGTTGTTTTGTATGGTATTTCCTTTCACATTTACCCACTAACAACTACACAGCCAAACTTCTTCCCAAGATTTTAGGTTCCTTTCACATTATGATGGGTGAAAAATATGGAAGGACAATTATTTATGATGGATGCTTTAAATAATAAATTATTTATAGAAATTTTTTATGAGAAGAAAAAAAAAAAAGTTATGTTAACGGATGCTTTAGGACAATTCCTAATAAACGATAATAGGTAGATTTTGTCATTCTCAAAAAAAAAAAAAAAAAATTTGACACCGCTTTAATGAGAAATATAAAAAGTTGTCAAAGACATTTATTATTTGATCAACTTTTTATATTTCCAATGAAAATGAAGTCAAAACTTTCTTCAAATGATTTATTATATTAATAATTGCTCTAAGGACATTTGTTAACAACTTTACATGACCCTATTTTAATTTGCCACATACATATATTAAGAATTAATAGATGCTTAATTTTTTTTTTATGAACAAATGCTTAATTATGAGTAATAGTGCACGTTAAAATAAAATCAATGTCACATGCATATGTTAAGAATTATTAAATGCTCAATCATAATTTATAATGCACATTTTTCAAAAAAAAAATCATTGGATTATGCAATGCACGCAAATTCATTGAAGTTATATGTACTGTTTTATTTTCCCATAAATTTTTTTGAAAATATTTCAGAAATTAATGTTCTTAGGGCAACGATATATCTACTATTTGATTTTATTTTTTGAATAATATACAAGAATATTATTTAATAAAGTATTTTTTAGAAGAATTTAATAAAGTACTAAATGTACCTTTAAGTCCTTAATCACGGGAGTTTTTAGGATGTTCTTTAACAAAAGCATAAAGTTTAATCCCAAAATTTTATGATTCCTTTCACATTGTGATGGGATAATATTAAAGAGGAGTTAATTTAGAAGGGGCATGTATTTGCATTTATACCCTAAAATCTTGTTATATTTTTATTTGTCATATATACTTCTTGTACTTTGGATTTTTTTTTTTTTTTTGGGTCTTATATCCTGGTCACCGCTCACCACTGTCCTTAACCCTAAATAATAATAATAAAATTATTATTATACCACACAAAATATTCTTTATGTTTCCGAATCTTGTTAAGCGATTGATTGGCCTAAATTAATCGCTATCATTATTAGGCATGGCGATTTATTTTAGTGAAGGGTCCATAGAACATAACAATACAATATATAATGAAACTTAGTAGCAATTTTTCAAAGATTTTGTGTTTGCAATTGCAATCAATTAAGTATCCCATTCCATATTAGTTAATTTTATTTTAATTTGATATTAAGCTTGAATTTTTTTACTTAAAAAATATATCAGTTAAGTATAAAAGTTAGACTGATACAGAAGATATTAAAAAAAATTATTACGTAATGTTTCACTAATTACAAAGTAACAATACAAATATTTATTTATTAATTGTTAAATGATTCACATTCATTGTCATTTTATAGGTTTTTTATAATGAAATTTGTAATAATTTTCAAAGTTTTTGTGTTCGTAATTGCAATCAAGTATTGCATTCCATAATAGTTAATTTTATTTTAATTTGATACTAAACTTGAAGTGTTTTATTTAAAAAAAAAAAGTATCACTTAAGTATAATTGTATAAAAGTTAGACTGATACTAGTGATATTAAAAAAATTACTATGTAGTGTTTCACTGATTACAAAAAGGTAATACAAATATTTTTTTATTAATTGTTAAATGATATTAATCACATTGTTGTCAATTTATAAGTTTTTTTATAATAACTTTAATATTTCTAAAAATTTAAGAACAAATTAAATATTAGATAGAACTTATTGCTGAAAACTGAAAACTGAAAACTGAAAATACTGTAGCAAAATAATTTTTAAATGTGTAAATAGTGGGACCCACTTTTAATAAAAAAATTGCTAAAAAAGTACATGCACAGTGCGCGCACATTACGCGCACTGCGCGCTTGTCCCCCACAGCAGCAAGAAAAAAAAAAAAAAAAAAAAAAAAAAGCAAAACGTGGATGCAGCAACTTTAAGCTGCATCCAAACGCCCTCTTATTCTTGAAAAAAAAAAACTTTAAGCTAAACTATGAGTTTAAAACTCAAATCATACAAAAAATTATATTTTTATCAAGCACAAGCATTGATTCTCTCACTAGTCAAGTAGCAAAAGGGAGATGCATCATGGTAGCGACTAGATCTATTTTTAAATGGTCTTTATCTCTTTGATTTCATAACCTTTGAAATGAAATTGAGACAAACAAAGAATTCCATTCTTCCTGGTACATATTAAATTATTATATTATATAACTATTCAAAGTTTTTGTTAGACCTAAATATAGGGACCCCGTAGCGAGAACAAAACCGCGTTAAATATTCCTTTTTTTTTTCTTTTTCTTTTTGCTTTAATAATATTCTTCTGTGGCACCAATTGACCAAACCGCGTGAGAAATTCTGAAAGAGAAATACAACTCACTTTGAACATGCGTTAAATGTTCGCCGCGTGATAAAGTGATAATAACTGGCAAACGCCGGTCATTGAGTTGGTCATCATCAATTAATTAATTAATGTAATCGTTTTTTAATCGTTTTTTTTAATCGTTTTTTTTTTTTGGACGTGTTTAGTTAAAATTGTGAAATCATGTTTTTGTGTTTCAAAGAGAGCGCATGGAGGGTTTTTTGCTAGTTGTGTTGATTTTGCAAACATATTAATTATATGGTTAACATTGAAATATATTGGTTAAGTAACATTATTTGAAAATTGAGTTCCAATGTGAAGAACTTGAGTCTCTAAAACTCGAGTTCCACTAAAGACTTCAAAAAAAAAAAAAAAAAAACATATACCAACTCATAAAACATATATCAACTCATGTTTTTCTTCGTAGTACTAGTCTTTGAGACTCGAGTTTCACCTTTAGAACTTGAATACATGAGTCTCAAGTTCCAAATGATGCTTCCTACATAACTAATATGTTTTATTTTCAGCCACATAATTATTATGTTTGGAAAATCAAGATTGTGTATAGTGTACAATAGCAAGTATGTAATCAAATTTTTCCTTAATAAAATATCTTATTATACACTTGTTATTTTACGCTTTATACACACTCTTTTGAAATCGTGTTTTTAAAACACAATTTTAGTTCATGTGCTATCATGTGTAAGTGAGTGTGTAACTATAATTACTCATTGATTAATTGACAAAGTTTACCGCTTCTGTCACCAAGATTTGGTGTAACTTCTTAGCACGTTTTTGTCCTTATGCTTGTTCCTTCTCGTCCCACAAAATTGACCAACTCTTGTGTGTACATTTGGATAGTCACCCACCACTCTATTCATTTACGAATGTTCTATAAAAATGTTACAACAAAGAAAAGAGGACAAGAGGAATGTCTCCTAGTATATATAGTTTTTTCAAAAAACTTATATATAAAAAAAATGCTACGTTGCAAGGGAATTGAAGAAAAATTACTAATACAAGTTGGTTTACATAGATTTAACTAGTTACGATGAAGTGAACTTTTGAGATTTTGTTGGGATAAAAACACTAATAATATAATTGAAATTGAATGAAATAGCATCTTATGTCTAGTTATTTCAAATTCACATATTAATAAAACTCAAATCTTTCTAGAAATTTTATCAAATCATTCAGATTACTTTATCTTCATTTAAAATCGAAAATTCTCTTTAAATACTTTTATAACGAAACCAACCACACTGGATTATTTATCCAAACCAGCCACACAAGAATCTTGAGCATTACACAATTTAGATTTTAGACTAGAATGAGAAGTCGAAAACTTTAATACTTGGTGAGTTTGCTTGCTCTCCTTTACTAGAAAAACTAATGTTCAAATATCTCTCTCCCATTATTTGTAGCAATTATAAAACGAAAAACAAAGGAATGGGGCTACGAGGACAAACAATACTAAATACATTCGACTCCAAGGCCCACTTTCTGAGGAAGTGGGCTGCTCTAGAGGCCCAACCAAGATGGCAGTGAGAGATCTCTAATTATCTGTAATAACGAAACACCAGCCCGTTTGGTAATATTATTTTAGTAACATTTGTATTTTTTAAAAATACGTGTGAGTGAAAAAAAATATAAAAAATGTATAATGTTTTTAAAAATTGAAAACTGTTGTTTAAGTTGTGGTACCAAACGCCCCTAGTCTCCTAGCATAGCTTCATTGAAGGACCAATGGGAAAATCAGTTTTTTTTTATTTTCTTTGTTTTTGGTAGCAAAGGATGATAATAAACAGAGGGATAACAGTACAGTTCAAAACATGTTTCAATTAATACCAACAACCATATTAGAAAGGTGTATAGTTCATTACTTCCTATGATCAGAAACAAAAACAAAAACAAAAACAAAAGCACAACAAAATTTTTTTGATATGAAGGTTGTCTTCTGGACAAAACTTTTGCTTCCACGCAATATACGAGCACAACATATCGGAGGATTATATCTGAGCAGGGAAACATGAAGATGATTACACTTATTCTTCCATGGGTTGATTCTCTGCCTGTGTTTGAGATACCTTGACCTTGATCTTCGGAAGAGTGAGAGAATTGTCCTCCTTGAAAGCACCTGGGGCTTTCACCAAGTTGATGCTTTGCTCCAGCTCCTTTACTGCCTCTCTCATCAGCTGGGCCTTCTTTCCCTTCTTTCTGCAAAATGTTTTCAATTGCATGTTAAATGATATTCATCATCCCACCTAAATGCATTTTAAACAAATGATGAGAAGAACAAATTACCTCGTCTCAATGTGTTTGGCCTCCCTCCTGGATCTTACTTTATCGATTGTCTTAATGGCCTTCAAAGTGTTTTCTGTGAGATTCCTGTCATATCTCTCTGGCCTATTGCGCTTCCTCTCAAACTCAAAGGTAGAATCCTGCAAAATATGGAAACAGGAACAGGAAAAAACAGATAAAACACCCAATCCTTTCTGGTCCAAGCAATGGTTTTCATGCAACAAGAAGTACACTAGGTTAGATAAAAGATAAGGTGAATCAATCATATTTACCTGTGTCATGTCCTTTCCATGCAACCTCCTATAGGCCTTGGTCCATTTCACCTTGCGAGGATTCCTCTTCATCTTGAAATTCTTGTGGCATTTGGATCTACAGAATCGAAATATCTACAGAAAGGATCACCCGTCAGGAACAAGAGACACAGAATAATCATATAAACAAATGGATAATATGCTACCAAATGATTGACTAAAGGCATTATGGAAGGCACACAATCTAGCTTTAACAAAATAAGTAAATTACTTAATTTTCTTTCTGAGTCAGCAATTCAAGTTCACATTTACATAGAATTTTTGTGAAGCAACATATAAACTTAACATTGTAAACAATATGTATTTGATTGCTGTACTAGATTTATACATCTAGCAAAATATGGTACGGCACAACCAAATAGAGATGAAATTACATTAAACAGCCTAAATATGGCAAAGGAATAAACACAGGATAAATAATTCCAAAAACAAAATAGCCACTCTACCTTTGCATCATTGCGGACAAACTGAATACCATGCCCTGGATATATGGTGGAGGAACAGAACCAACACTTCTCTATCCTCATGTTGTTTTCAGATTAACAAAAAATCCAAGTTCCTGAAATTTTATAATAAAAAAATGTCACGAAGAAGAAACCTCAACAAACAATGAGAACAGATCAATATGACATAGCATTCTCCTCCTAAGCTAATGAATAAGGAAGGATGACTAAATCCGAGAAAGTTCCAAAGTCCATATTTAGTAGTACCCACTGCCACCAACACTACCAGAATCAGTTCAGGATCTGTGGAGGGGCCTTGTGAGTGAGATCAAGAATGATCATGATAACATAACATTGGCAGTGATTATGTACGTCAAGTAATCTTTAGAATTATCAATGAAAAATATGGTTAAATAAATTTCAACATTGAACAATTTTTTTTTTTTGGATGAATGGTAAGTTCTATTAGATTAAACTCAAGTACACAAGAAGTATATAAGCGAATAGAAAAAAACAAAACTAGGGATTACAACAATGAAGATTAGTGCCTCCCAAAACTGAATCACAATAACTTCCCCCTAAATGAATAATCTGACAAATGTCTACAGAAAAGAAACTTCAAGCTTAACTAGGATGACTCTACTCTACAAAAGTTCTAGTGTTGCACTCCTTCCATATGCACCACATCAAGCACATCGGGATAACCTTCCACAAAACCAAATTCTGCATATTTCACTCCTCCCAACCAGTAAACAAGCAGATCCTATAAGGCAGAAGGAAAGTTCCATAATTCTTAAGCCATCTCAGAATGAATAAAACGATGGTTAATTGATTTACCATCAGATTTGGGCGCGCAGAACTAATTAATAATGATGACTTCCCATTTTCTAAGATAGATGCAACACACACCAAACAAAGAATGCACATGGGGTCACCACTTAAGAGAACCATTGCTGTGACACAAATAATCAGCAACGGAGGCATTTTTATTGACTGTGACCTCAAAATGATCCAGGACGATGGAGTAGAAAGAATCCTCTCAAGACCAAAAAAAAAAAAAAAAACACAAAACAGAACCTAGTTCCTATACTCTACAACGTGACTACATCTCTACTCCCTACAGAAATATACCCTACTTTCTTTATTTATTTTCCAAAACAAATTACCCAAAAGTTCATTTTATAGCAACCAAGTAACAAAACAACCAAAGATAAGCAAAGGAAAAAAAGTTTTCCAAGTTCCATGTTCCAACACCATAATGGGTCGATAAATACTACAACTATTCTTTGTTAACAAATTAGACAGGATCAGCCATAGGAAGCACAAACACTTCTTTGGGGTTGGTGTTATACCTGTGTCGTACCTATGTCATATAATTTTTCATAAATTGCACGTGTCGCCGTACCTGTACCCATACCCGTGTCCATATCCCTATTATCTGGAGTCATACTATTTGTTACTTCCTTAATTGATACGTCCTTTTTTTAAACTACTAATGTTATTTTTGGTCTTCTTCTAGCTCTGTTCGTTCCCTCAACTTGAAACAACTAACTCTTTCTCACTGGTTCATTAAACGCAATCCTCTAAACATTATCAAAACCATCTCAAGCAACTTTCCCTCGTCTTTTCATCAATTGAGACCACCCGTATCTTAAAGCAAAAAAATAATTTTAATTAATTAAACAGCTAACTAAAACAGAAAAAGGGGTTAAAATATATGATTGGTCTCTAAATTTGGGTTAAATTCTACGCTAGTCCTAAAAAAAAAACAGCACAAGATTAAAGCATTTCAGACAAAATATACTAATTCACAATTTTTCATACGTTTCCCAATTACCAAACAGAGCCTAAAACCCTAAAAACCTAAAAAAAAAATTCAAGCTTTTCAGATACGAATCACTGAAAATAAAAGAGTCCAAAAAAAAAAAAAAAAAAGAGTGGAAGCGCTAAAGTTACTTACGGTTATGTGTGGGGATAGATTTGTCACCGTCAGCGTCACCGGTGGCGAATAGAGCTTGACGCGCACACGGAGTAACCCTAAACCCTTGCTTTTGTTTTCAGGGTTTTAGGGTAAAGAAAAAAAACAAGGAGTGCGAGTGTAGGATGAAGAAGACCACCACCTAGCGAAATAGGTCAAAGAGTAAAAAGTTTTAAAATGAGAATAATTAAAAATATGGTAAAGCACCAAAAAGCAGAGCGCCTGTGGCCTAATGGATAAGGCGTCTGACTTCTAATCAGACGATTGTGGGTTCGAGTCCCACCAGGCGTGCCTTTTTTTTTTTTCCTCTTTTTTCAAAAGCCCATGTTTTCCTAGCTCCAAGCCCATGATAGCCCAATAAGGCCCAAGTTTTCCAAGCCCATGATTGCCCAATCTCTCTGTTAAACTTGAGCCTTTTATCCTTTTCCCCATGCGTACTTTATATTTACCTCCTATTTCCCACAAGTTCTCTGATCCCAAGCCCATGATAGCCCAATAAGGCCCAAATTTTCCAAGCCCATGATAGCCCAATCTCTCTGTTAAACTGGGCCTTTACTCCTCTTCCCAATGTGCACTTTATTTTTGCCTCCTATTTCCCACAAGTTCTCAAGCCCATGGTAGCCCAATTTATCTGTTAAACTTGGGCCTATAATCGTTTTTTTCCATGCGCACTTTATCTTTACTTCCTATTTCCCACAAGTTCTCCAAGCCCAAGCCCATGGTAGCCCAATAAGGCCCAGGTTTTCCAAGCCCTTCCCAGTATCTCTGTTAAACTGGGCTTTATATCCTCTTCCCCATGTATACTTTATCTTGGCCTCCTTTTTCCCACTAACCTGCGCCTATCCTCGTCTTCCTCAAAACCTTACCCAACCAATATAACTGAATAAACTACCAAACACAGAAACACTCTCCCTCCAACTCAACCAACCTTATCCTTCACCCCCACAGTGCAATGGAGCCCAACGCACTCACTCTCACTAACCTACGCTTGTCCACCACCTGTTCGACAAAATTCCCCAGAGACCAAAACCAGACGAACACACCAAAATCCCATGCCCAAATACCGAAACGGAGCCCCGGACCCGTCTCAAAAGGGCTCCAGAAGGACTCCAAGAAGGACTTGTCTCGGATTCTGAGAACTGATGCTGCCATCAAAGGCATAGCGAGGAAAGCCAACTCGAGAAAGTACACGCAGCTATGGCCTAAAGCTGTTCTGGAGGCCTTGGATGAGGCTATCAGAGAGAATCAGTGGCAGACTGCTCTTAAGGTTTGTGGGTTTTGTTTCTCTTTTCAAATTGTAGTCTTTAACTTTTTTTTTCCTCTCTTCTGGGCATATGGTTTGGAGTAATCTTTATGATACTACAAAGTGAAGGTCAATCACATTCATTGTCACCTCAGTTTGTAAACTTTTTGTAGTAAGTTTATGATTTTCCTAAAGTTAATGCATCAGTGAAAGGAGGTATTTGAATTCAAAAAGAATGAACAAAAACAGGTAAAAGTTAAAATAACACTAGTATGTAATTAAGGAAGTAACACTTAGTATGATCTTGGATAGGACTCAATGGTGGAGAAGAATATATGTGAACTGATTAGTATGAAAGATCAATGGCCGAAATCTTAGCGTTCGGACTAATGCTTTGTTTTTATAAGGTTGGTGGGTTTTTATTTTTATGTGTTTAGTTTCTGATTCTTGGTTGTTTTGGTGGTTTATGTGTGTTTTTGGCTTCTGGGTATTTCGACTTCATAAAGCTGGTGTCTTTGTTTGTTTCCTTGGAATATGTAGAATGATAAATGAAAAATTAAAATTTTGTGCTTATTTTTATTTTGGATGACATAGTTGGGTTTTCACATTAGTGTGGCGTTTGGTACGGGGTAATGTTTTAGGATTCTCAGGAATGTTTAAAGATTCCCATGTTTGGTTGCAAATCACACTAAGGTGGCGTTTGGTATGGGGTAATGTTTTAGGATTCTCAGGAATGTTTAAAGATTCCCATGTTTGGTTGCAAATTACGTTAGGGAATCAGATGCCAGGGGAATCCTTAAACCCCTCTCAGTAGGAATGTGGATTCCCTTTAAAACAGGTGGGAATCCAGATTCCCAAACTTAAAAGAAATTGTATTTTTTATAAATTGACAATTTTAACCCTTTTTCCTTATCATTTAAGCAATTAAGATAAACTATAAAACAAATTATCAATATCTTCTCTCTTGTCTTTATCTTTTCCCGCCAAAATAACATAAACAGGATAAATAACTCTGCTAATAGTTATTTTTGTATTATTCTTATCATTTTGAAATGTTAGATCACAGTTTTAATGAATGTGTTGCTAATTGATAGTTTATATAATGTTTTTTATCTATCTATTTAGAGTAAGATATTTTTTTAAAGGACTAATTAATAGTTTATATATATTTTTTCATTATTTATTTAAAGGAATATTTTTTTTTAATGGGCTTGGTCCTTCACATTCAAATCTAAGGACAAAATGGGAAAAACAAATAATTCATTTAAGATTCCTAGGAATACACCAAACATTATCATCTCACATTCCTAGGAATCTCCCAATGAAACCAAACATAGGAATAGCTACATTCCTAGGAATGTGATTCCTAGAAAATCACATTCCTGAGAATCTAGATGCCAGGAGTAATGTAGATTCCCCATACCAAACGCCACATAAGAAATCAAATGCGAGGGGAATCTAGATTCCCCTCTCAGTAGGAATGTAGATTCCCTTTAAAACAGGTGGGAATCCAGATTCCCAAGCTTAAAGAAAATTGTATTTTTTATAGATTGACAATTTTGACCCTTTTTCATCATCATTTAATCAATTAAGATAAAATATAAAACAAATTATTATGAATTAAACTCTTTTAAAATTATTATTAAGAATAAAAGCATTTGAGAATTTAAATAGTTATTTTTGTATTATACCTATCATTTTGAAATGTTAGACTATAATTTTAATGAATTTTTCATAATTAATTGTTTATATTTGGTTTTTCATTATTTATTTAGAGGAAGATTTTTTTTAAGGACTTGGTAGTTCACGTTCAAATCTAAGGATAGAATAGAAAAAATAAATAATTCATTTAAAATTTCTGGGAATAAACCAAACATTAGCATCTCACATTCCTAAGAATCTTAAGACATTCTCAATGAAACCAAACATAGGAATAGCGACATTCTTAGGAATGTGATTCTTAGGAATCACATTCCTAGGAATCTAGATGCCAAGAGTAATGTGAATTTTCACGTACCAAACGCCACATAGGGGGAAGAGTTATTCCTTGTAACTATTCAAGTGGTGGGTATTTTGTTTGTTCTTTGTTCCCCTTCTTTTCTTTTATTCCCATATTTGATAGTTGAGTTATTTTCTGCTATTCCAAATTTTTCTTAAACACAAATCAGAGAATCTGCTAGTATACTCTTTGGAAGCTGTATAGGTAAGAGTGAGTTAAACACTCACTGTTGTCAACAAGGATTTTTGAACATGAAGATTCAAGTTAAGATGTCAAAAAGAACATATGAACTCTCTTACCATTTTATGTCTGGATTAGGTGTAGTATGTTTTTGGTGGGTTAGCTGGATTTTGAACTTAAGTCAAAATGTCAACCCTTAAAATGTCTTTTCCATTTTTCATATTGAAAAATTCTTTCTCCCCTGCAAAAATTGGAGTGTCACTGGCTCACTGCTACTACTTTATGTTTGACTTTCTGGTTGCTTATGTTGTGGGGCATTTTGAAGTTAATAGATTGTTTCTAAAAAAAAATTCCTTTTATAGATTTTTGGATTACTTCGTATGCAACATTGGTATGATGCAAGATGCCAAACGTACACAAGGTTGTTAGTGATGCTTGGCAAGTGCAGGCAACCTGATCAGGCAAGCTTGCTGTTTGAGATCCTATTGTCTGAAGGGCTCAGACCCACTGTTGATGTCTACACTGCTCTTCTAAGTGCTTATGGGCAAAGTGGCTTTCTTGACAAGGCTTTATCCACTCTTGATGATATGAAATCGGTGTCTGATTGCAAACCAGATGTATATACATATTCCATTCTTATTAATTGTTGCACTAAATTTTGTCGTTTTGATCTGATTGGACAAATTCTTGCTGAGATGTCATTTCTGGGGATCGAGTGCAGCACTGTGACGTACAATATTATTATAGACGGATATGGTAAGGCGGAAATGTTTGAACTAATGGAGAACACCTTGACAGATATGATTGAAAGTGAAACCTGCCTTCCTGATGTTTTCACGTTAAATACTTTAGTTGGGGCTTATGGGAATAGTGGGCAGATCGAGAAAATGGAGAAGTGGTATGATGAATTCCTGCTAATGGGGCTAAAGCCAGACATTAAGACATTCAATATCCTGATCAAATCATATGGTAAAGCGGGCATGTATGAGAAGATGGGGTCTGTTATGGATTATATGGAGAAGAGGTTTTTCTCTCCAACAACCGTTACTTTTAATACAGTCATTGATGTATTTGGAAAAGCTGGAAATATTGAGAGGATGGATGAATACTTCAAGAAAATGAAGCATCGGGGAATAAAGCCCAACTCTATTACCTACTGCTCTCTTGTTAGAGCTTACAGTAAAGTTGGGCTTATAACAAAAGTTGATTCAATTTTGAGACAAGTAGAGAATTCTGATGTAATACTAGATACCCCTTTCTTTAACTGCATTATCAGTGCATATGGTCAGGCTGGTGATGTGAAAAAGATGAGAGAGTTGTTCTTGGAAATGAAAGAGAGAGAATGCAAACCTGATAATATCACCTTTGCTACCATGATCCAAGCCTACAACGCACAAGGCATGACTGAGGCTGCTGAAAAATTGGCGAATAAGATGATTGCCACCAAAGAGAGCACTGGTATCTTGCTATGCTTGTAGTTTCCAATTATTCTAGCATTTTGCTTCTCTTTCAGAATCTTTCTAAAACTTGCTACTTCTTTTACTACTACGTTTCTCTTTTACCAACCCACTTTGAACAACAATGACCATTAGTCTAATGATATGAGGTAGGCTTTGAAGAACATCCTTGTAGAGGTGGGAAATTCAGCACTTCTTACAGGTGTTAATAACACCACTATAAGCTGTGCTGATTCACCTCATGGGATGAGGTTTTTTAGAGAGTTTTCTGTGCTTTTATTTTTGTGGGCATCCCGCCGGGGTAAGGGGGTTTGGGGGGGGGGGGGGTGGTGCGGAGGTTTGTTTCACTTTAGTGTTAGGCTGTAATATATTTGCTCAACATTCAGAAAACTGCTTGAGATTCAAACCTGAAAATACTATTTTTATTACAACTACTAGTATTGTTCATAATTCGTTGAATTTATTCTCATACAACCTTATTGTATTTTCAGGCACAAGGTTGATCAGTCACTAACATGACATAGTACTTTGGAAGAGCAACCCTCACTAATAGACAGTTCATATGTCCAAAGGTGGTCAGATCTCGGAAAAAATTATACCTTCCTTGTAACCAGCACCGTATCAGGTATCTACATAGCGTATCTTCCTAATCTTTTAAGTTATCTTGTACATTACGCTCACTGATATTCTGTTGTACAGTACCTTAAAAAAGGCACTCCCAGTCATTTAAACATTTGGAACCATTTGTATGACTTGGAAATTGTGCACCTTACTCAAATGGTTAGACAATGCTCAAACTGGTCAATTTTGAAATGCATGGGCCCTAGGGAAAATTCTTGTATGAGACCGTCTCATGAGATACTTTCTCTGTGCCCTAGATATATATGGAATAATGTCATCTAGAAGGAACTAGCATCCTGATTCAGGACTTCTTCCTTAGTTTGTGTTCTGTAGCACTTGAAATCTTTTAATTCAATGGAATCATATTGATCAAACCATCAAGCAAACTTTATTGAGACTGATTTCCATCTATAGTCTTGTGAAAAAGGTTTTGCATTTTTCTCAGGATTGTTAGTTTTGTGTGTCTATTTATATAGCTAAGGAAATTCCCAATTCTGATTGTTTGAAATTGTCGTATTTACTTATACCACATATTATTATATTTGTAATGTATTTCTTTCTTTTTTTCTCAATTTTGAGAAAACTTTTTGGAGTTATATTCAATTGTTTTTCTAAAAGACGTATGTTTCCTCTTGGTAACCGAGTGGACTTCATATCTAACACAATCCTTGTTTCATTCCACAGGCATATTAGTGCATGAGAATACATTACTAAATTAATGGTGAAGGTAAATTTGACAGTGCACGCGTGATGGAAATTTCAAGGGGTAGGACAGGGGGAAGGGAGGGTGTATGTGCATGTATGATCGGAGCAACCTCTTTCAAATTAGGGCATGAATTTCAAATTGAAGGGTAGCTTCTATATGTGTGATAGGAGCAGGCATGCTTGAACTCATGTTCATGCTATGAACGTACTGTAATGGCAACTTATAGATTGATAGGGGGCATGATGAGAGAGGACAGAACTTAGAAGGACTTGCAGTGAATGCATTTGTGGCTAGGACGTAGAACACACTTTGCTACATGTATCAAAGACATGTGACACCGGCAATGAGAAATGAATTGGTCTGAGATTGAAGGTGTTGCACTTGCAGCAGTGACAGGAAGACTAAAAAGGCCATTCAGGTTGGTGCCATGGGACGTAAACAGAAGTTCAGGCATAGTGATGCAAGTGCCTAAAAATTTTTACCCTGCCAACCCCAAATATTTGAAAACATGTTTTTATACAATTTATTACCCCCAAGATAAATTAAGAAAAAGGGTTCCTGTACACTTAAGTTGTAATTTGATTGCTTTACTTCATTCATTCTTTCTTAATCAGGCGCCTTACTTGTATGTGATATCCAGGCCCAACATTATCTAGGGCCTAAGGCAAATTAAACAAAATTATTTATACTAATTAAATCAAAGTTAATTTGATACATTAAATACATAATTTGATGAGTTTCTCAACAAAAAAAAAAAAACATAATTTGATGAATAATTCCAACTAAATTAATGATCATTTCATATAGAGAATTAAATATCATAGTTGAACCATAAATTTTAATAAAAAGAAATAAAAATATATTTTATGATTAAAAAAGATACTTTATTTTGGATATATGATGATGTATAATTAAGTAACATTGTAATCTAATTTTTAATTTTATATATAATTTTTAAGAGAAAGAGATAGATATTATTTGGTGTGTGACTTTGTAGGATATCAATTTACAAAAATTAAAGTCTCAAACTATTAGGGGAAATTAATCTATAATTGATGATTTAACACATTTGCAACATTTTTTTGAAACATTTTAGGCATTGAATTGGGTTAGGTTTTTACTGGTCTTATGCTTTAAGAGTCTTGATAGAAATGAAAAGGAAAAATGCGATAAAAGCACTACAAAATATTCACAACATGATGTGACAATGACTATTATTAATGAATTTCATCAATCTAATTAATGAATGTTTAAATTACTTTTTTGTAATCTTTGACATGTCAATTTGTAAGCCTATAGTAAAATTTATAGTATCCTTAGCATCACTTTTTCTTTAAGTGCACAATCATTAATATATATATATATATATATATATATATAATTTTATAAAATTTTGGGCCTTTCACAATGAATGAGAGCTTTTTTTTTTCTTAAGGGTAAAAATTTCGTTGCGGTGGGGCCTTCGGCCTAGGCCTAAGTTGCCTAAGCCTTGGGCCGGCCTTGTGATATTTGGCAAGGAGGTTCCGAGAGTTTAGCCGGCTATTACTATTATATGGTGATTTGCAAGTACATTTACTATTTTTTTTTTTTTTTGTTGGGGTAAAATGGATGTATTAAATAACTAATCTGAGTCTTAACATTCAGAAAGTAAAACAAGTACTATTTCATTTGGAGAGTTCTCAATCTCATGAATTGAAAATCTTGGGCCTCCATGCATTCTATCTTAAATTCGAAAACAAAAGGAATGTTATGGGAAGAACCTGAATGCAAATCCTCCATTCCTCAATCCTCACTTGTTATGAGGAAAAAAAAAATCTAAACAGGAGGTGGGAAAGGTCCCTCAACAACCACTTACAATAGGGCTAAGTTAGGTTCTTGATTAGGTTCACAGCAAATTCTGCTTCCAACTCAAATCTCTATGTTAAAGATCCCCAAAAACAAAACAACTGTATTGAGGTATGGAGGATCAAATGTACATTACGATGTCTATGACTATGAGTGCTTTCATGTGGAGGGTCAAATCTACGTAACTGGGAAAGCTTCTATTCATACGCTGTGCCCAAATGTCCTCCCTCAGGGCATGAAAGATACCATTAGCTTTTCCTTTTAGGCACAAAAAATAATGGGATCCAAGTAATGAAGGATAACAAATTAACAAAGAACAAAACTTAATTAGTACACATTTTCCAATTGAATTGAATTGAATTGCATAGTTGTATTGAAAAATGCAGTAAAAACAGTGTTATCTTTTCTAAGAAAAATTAAATTTAATCATGTGGTTCATTGTCAATCACATGGTTAACTCATATATATAATTAGGAACCTAATGTCCAACACGAAATTGTACTTAAATTTAACCCATAACAATAAGTGGATCCAGTAAGCTTTTCACATATTTTTCACTTTGTAATACATATATTTTTATTGTTGTACATTAATAGTTTGTTTGGATGGAGGGAGAGTAGAAGGGAGTAGAGTAGAAGGAAGGAGAGTAAGTTAAATTACTTTGTTTGGATTTCTTTTAAAGGAAGAGGGGGAGAGTTTTGGAGGAGTTCTAACTACTTCTAACTCCTCATTTTTAATTTTCCCAAATTTGAGAGATTTGGAGAGAGAGTAGAGCATAGAAATGCTTAACCAAATGAATTACTAAATTTTCCTTTACTATATTAACAAAATTACAAACTATAAAAAGACTAATTATTCTCCTCCCTCTTACTTAATTTTAAAAATATCTAAACAAAATAGAGGATAACCGTTCTCCTATACTCTCCTTCCCACTAATCTCCTCCCCTCTACTTCCCTCTACTCTTTTCTCCCTCCAAACTTCCAAACATAGCATTAAAAAAAATTATAAGAAATTGTACTGAGTCTACTAACGTATTTTCAACTAAATTAGTTAAATTTAATCAGAGAACTTTAGGGAAAAATAATATTATTTGTGCTGTATTAATCAATATATTTAGAAAACTGTACCTAAGTATTTTGGCCTAAATTAATGGCGTTGATTCTTGATGGGCATGGTGTAGTTGTACTATCTCCCAGGGCCTATTAACCCTCTTTCCACAAAACATTTGAGCCGTATTCCGACTAGGTCTTACAAAAGACTTTCAAGATAAGCCCATACTAGGTTTAGACTGGCCTTGGGTTGATCCATGATTAAAGCTTGGGCTTTTTCAGATCTAATAGTAGTCTGACCCAAAAAAAAAAAAAAATTGAAAGAGAAAAAGATAGCACTTGCTACTTATACTCATAGTAGAATAGCTACTGACCCAAAAAAAAAAAAAGAATCTAATCGTAGTAGATATCAATTAAATTTTCTAATATATATATATATATATATATTTATTTATTTATGACATTATTTTCTCTAGGAATAATACTATTCATCAACGAAGACTTTGCCTTCAATTAACAACTTAATATTAGAAAAAGAAACCTATCTTTAATTCAATTTTCTATTTTATTAATCAATGTTTACTTTCCCTAACGTTGTTAAGGGGGTTTGGTTTGGATGGGCATATGTTCTAAGTTTCCACTCAAAAGTATTTATTCATTGTAACGTGTTTGATCAACTTATTTGCGGAAAGTTTATTTGCTTTTTGTGAGGAGAAAAAGGTAATTTTAACAAATAAATTGACTTATTTGAAATATTACCTTTTGGGGCCCAATATTACAATTTCTTTTCTTCTTACATTTGATAGATTTTTGTAAGTAATACAACTGCCGAATACTGAGTAAATTTAGTGCCACAAATTTTTTCACAACTTTACCACAACTTTACTATGTGGCGACTCGTGATTGGTGGAAATAAAATAGTGGGTCTATGATTTCATCAATCATGATTTGCCACGTAGCAAAGTTGTGACAAAGTTGTAGAAAAGTTTGTGGCACTAGACTTATTCCCAAATATTATATGATATAAATTAGGATTAAGATACTCTAGATTTCCTAGGGTGTTCTACCAAATAGATTTCCTTAAATCTTAATCATTCTTTAATGATTTAATGGTCTAGATTTTACCATATTAGCATTCCACTAACAATAATCTTAATTGTTTTGTTTGCAACATTATTTTATTATTTTAAGAGTATTGTTAGTAAAATGCTGACATAACAAAATCTAGACCCTTAAATTATAAAAGAGTGATTGGAATTTAAGGAAATCTATTAGTTGAGTACTTTAGAAAATTTAGAAGATTTGAACCCTATAAATTATTGATAGTTCCCAATATGCATAATATAATCTTTCTTAGGTTCACAGTTCTTCTCAAAAAAAAAAAAAAAAGCTTAGGTTCACATGGGCTTGGTCAATTTAAGCCGGTACGAGAATATTTTGGGCTCATATGAATGTATTAAATAACTAATCTGAGTCTTAACTCATGAGTTGAAAATCTTGGGTCTGTGTGCATTCTCTATCTTTGCCAAGCTGCCAGCACTTTGATCAACCTTATAAAAACAAAAGGAATGTCAAGGGAAGAACTTGAATGCAAATACTCTATTCCTCAATTGTTATGAGAGAAGCAATATGTCAAAACTGGAGGTGGTAAAGATTCCTCAACAACCAATTACAATAGGACTAAGTTAGGTTCTTGATTAGGTTCACAACAAAGTCTGCTTCCAACTCAATCTCTAAGTTAAAGATCTCCAAAAACAAAACCAATTAGTATGGCTATGACTATGAATAATTTCATATGGTGGGTCAAATCTACGTAACTGGGGAAGCTTCTGTTCATAATCTGTGCCCAAGTGTCCTCCATAAGGGCATGTAAGATGCCATTATCTTTTCCTTTTAGGCACAAAAAATAATGGGGTCCAAGTAATGAGAGTCAACTAATGAACAAGGAATAAAACTTTCTCCAATTGTATTCAACTATTGTATTTATCAATGCAACAAAAACAATGCTATCTTTTTTAAGAAAAATTAAATTCAACTGTGTAGTTAATTGTCAACCACATGGTTAAATGTAACTGGAGAATTTAATGTACAACACCTAAGAAATTGTACCTAAATTTTACTCATTAACAATAAGTAGGTCTAGTAAGCTTTTCACATACTCTTCGCTTTGTAATATAGATATTTTTATTGTCATACTATAATAAACTCTAACTTAGGCATAACTTTTTTAGGTGTTGTACCTCCAATTTTTCAATTAATCACATGGTTGTTTTACTAAGAGCACAACTTAGGTATAGTTTCTTATCTATTATACCTTAAATTTTCTATTTAAGTTCAAGCACATAGTTGTATTTATCTTCCCTATGCATATTTTAAATTTTCTATTTAAGTTCAACCACATAATTGTATTTAAAAAAAAAAAAATAGGGATGTTTATACCACATTAGTTGTGTTTGTTTAGTGTTTGCTGTTTATAACCCCAGTCTACAACTACAAAAGTTAGGCCATTTTATAGTTGTACTTTGATTATATAATGTATTATAAACCAGGTTTAAAACAATATTATTATTATTATTATTATTTTGTTCTAATAAGTATTATTGTTTACTCAAAAAAAAAATCAATTAGTCTATGCACAACATCACAAATGACATTTAAATTCAATTGGTCAATATAATTAAAGTTAACCATGTGGCTGAGGTATAGTTTCTTATTTATAATACCTTAAATTTTCTATTTAAGTTCAAGCATACAGTTGTATTTATCTTCCCTATGCATATTTTAAATTTTCTATTTAAGTACCACCCTACACCCTTGGTGCGATGGTCACTTTATAAGTATAAGTGCTTGTGTGGTGGGGGGTAAATGCCGAGGTTCAAGTCTCCAGGAGGGGGTTTCACACACATATACACTTAGATTAGGTTAGAGTATAAATTCTATCTAGTATAAAAATAAAAATAAAAATAAAAATTATTTAAGTTCAACCACACTGTTGTATTTATCTTTCCTATGCATATTTAAATTCAATTAGTCTATGCACCACCTCACATAGGACATTTAATTTCAATTGATCAATATAATTAAAGTTAACCATGTGGCTGAGCTGACTAATATAATACAAACAATTAATAGCCAACTTAGGTATAGTTTCTTATCTATTATACCTTAAATTTTCTATTTAAGTTCAAGATTATACCTTAAATTTTCTATTTAAGTTCAAGCACATAGCTGTATTTATCTTCCCTATGAATATTTTAAACTTTCTATTTAAGTTCGACCACACGGTTGTATTTATTTTCCCTATGCATATTTAAATTCAATTAGTCTATGCAGAACCTCACAAAGGACATTTAATTTCAATTGGTCAATATAATTAAAGTTAACCATGTGGCTGAGCTGACTAATATAATACAAACAATTAATAGCCAACTTAGGTATAGTTTCTTATCTATTATACCTTAAATTTTCTATCTAAGTTCAAGATTATACCTTAAATTTTCTATTTAAGTTCAAGCACATAGCTGTATTTATCTTCCCTATGCATATTTTAAATTTTCTATTTAAGTTCAACCACATGGTTGTATTTATATTCCCTATGCATATTTAAATTCAATTAATCTATGCACAACCTCACAAAGGACATTTAAATTCAATTGGTCAATAAAATTAAAGTTAACCATGTGGCTGAATTGACTAATATAATACAAACAATATTATCTTTTCTCAAGAACAATCAAATTCAATTAGTCAATGCATTAACCATTTATCGTTAGTAATAAACTATATTAACCCAATAAATTAATAGCCAACTTAGGCATAGTTTCTTATGCATTGTGACTTAAATTTCCTAAGTAAATTCAATCACATGATCGTATTTATCTTCCCTAAGCACATTTAAATCCAACTGGTCAATACAATCATCTTTTGATAATTCAATTGTTGGGGAGGGAGATTTGAGCCTTAAATTGTTTTTTGATACAAGATAGAAATTCTACTCTAGCCTAATCTAAGTGTAAATGTGTGTGAAACTCCCTCCTAAAGACTTAAACCCCAGCCCTTACTCCTCACACTCCACAAGCACTTATACTTGTAGAGTAACCATCACACCAAGAGTATGCAGTAGTTGAACCTTAAATTGTTAGAAACACTAAGAAGTGTTAATATTAGGCTACGAAGTGTTTGGCATAATGACCATTACTATTAGTAATAATTTACAACATTAACCTCATAAATTAAGGGCACAACTATGTGTTGTACCTTTCCTAATGAAATTCAACCACATGGTTGTATTTATCTTTCCCAAAGGATTTCAAATTCAATTAGTCAATGCACAATCCTGTTATCGCATTGACTAATTAATTCAAATAACATTAAGAGAAGATAATATTGTTTATACTCCATTAATCAATACAAACATATGGTTGAATTTAATTATAGAACCTTGGAGGAAGATAACATTGATCAATCCATTCATATGGTTGAATTTAATTAGAGAATTTGAAGTGGCGATAATATTATTTATGTTGCATTGGTCTATATAAATATGTAGTTGATTTTAATTAGGGAATTTTTTTTTTTTTTTTGGGTTGAGAATCTAAGAAATCGTACTGAGTCTACTAACGTATTTTCAACTAAATTAGTTGAATTTAATCAGAGAAATTTAGGGAAAAATAATATTATCCGTGCTGTATTAATCATTATATTTATGTGATTGAGAGAATTTACAAAACTGTACCTAAGTATTTAGGCCTAAATTAATGGCGTTGATTCTTGATGGGCATGGTGTAGTTGTACTATCACCCAGGGCCTACTAACCCTCTTTCCGCAAAACATTTGAGCCCTATTCCGACTAGCTCTTAGAAAAGACTTCCATGATAAGCCCAAATTAGGTTTAGACTGGCCTTGGGTTGATCCATGATTAAAGCTTGAGCTTTTTCATATCTAATAATAGTCAGACCAAAAAAAAAAAAAAATTGTAAAAGAAAGAAAGAAAAAGATAGTACTCAGTACTCATAGTGATAGTGGAATAGCTACTGAACAAAAAAAAAAAAAAAAAGAAAAGAAGAAGAAAGAATCTAATTGTAGTAGATGCCAATTTAAAATAAATAAATAAATAAATAAATAAATATATATATATTCTCTAGGAATCATACTAGTCATCAACCAAGACTTTGCCTTAATTAACAACCTATCTTTAATTCAATTTTTCTATTTTATTAATCAATGTTTACTTTCCCTAATGTTGTTGAGGGGGGTTGGTTTGGATGGGTGTGTGTTAAGTTTCCACTCAAAAGTATTTATTCATTGTAATGTGTTTGATCAACTTATTTGCTGATAGTTTATTTGCTTTTTGTGAGACAAAAAGTGATTCTAACAAATTGTTTGACTTATTTGAAATATCACTTTTCGAGGCTCAATATAACCATTTCTTTTCTTCTTTGTTGATTAGATGTCTCTAAGCTATTCAACTGCCAAATACTTGTAATCCTCAAGATTCATAATACTATATGACATAAATTATTGATAGTCCCCAATATGCATAATATAATCCTTCAACTTAGGTTCACATGGGCTTGGTCAATTTAAGCCAGTCTGAGCATATTTGGGCTCAAGTGTGCAATATTTTGCTGCCATGGAAATCCTATTCTAATGCCCATGTGGCACAAATTTTATCCAAAACCCATCCACTTTTTAAGTTTCATGATGCACTTTTTGAAAAAAAATGTTGTTTCAACTTATAAAAAAGAACAAGAACATGTGTGAAAGGAATTGCAAAAAATACAAGAGTGGGGGCAAGTATAGAAAAAAAATCCTCACATGAACAGTTAAAGTGCCTTTTGTAGCCAGTCAAAGCTCCAATTTTTTCAATGGGATGGCATAAGTTGAAGTTGACCACCATGGCTAAAACCAAGAAGCTTCTAATGGAGCAATCAACAAAAATTAACACTAGCTGTGACACCATTGAGCTGACTACTTCTTTTTGCTAATGCCAATCATATTTCTGATTTCAACAACAACCATTGGAAGCCATGATTACATGTTTGAAAGTAACCCATTTTGACCAATGTTTTTTCTTCTCCAATCCTTATGGTTTGGGGCAAAGGGTCGGGAAAGTGGAGGTCAAATCCAAGGACTTAGTAAGGTAAAACAGCATAAAATCATTAAAAAGAACTTTGGGATTGTCCATTTGAAAGCAAATCAGATTGAGCTTGACAATTTCCTTATTGAATTTTCAGTTTTGCGGCCCATTATTGAACCAACTTGCTAAAATGCTTGATAAATCTGAATTTGGCATGAGTCACTTGACAGGACGAGAATACTATGTGTGTGATTCATGCAAAAATGTCGTGTCATTTGGTTTGAGGGAAAAAAAATTGTGGTTTTCATTCAAAAATGTCAAATCTAAAATCTTTGTTTAGGCACACTGAAAATGGGAAAACAAAGGGGACGGCACTCTTCCAATCTTGGTTGATTTCACCCAATTTCTAAGACATTGATTTCATTCATTGCACCTGGTAACCATTCATTTCAGTGTGACCCCATTTTTGTGCTAAAGTAATATCCAAAGACTAGAAAGTATTCATTCATTGCAACATGATTACAATTTGTGATCTAGTGTCAGAAACTAGCCATTGAAAACTACCATCATAGATGAGAATCATGAGATCTAGTAGTAGGCCTATGTGGAGTGGAAGTTCCCAGTTCAAACTTAAAACTTAAGATTAATCATTAAAGCACAGGCCTGGCTTAATAGGATTGTAGGGATTGAGACTTTGTGCAATGGTTAAGACTCTTGCACCGGCAATACATTTTGAATGGTTCTGATAAAAAGTTAAAAAAGTTAAGAGATAATAAAAGTTAAAAAATTTGAAAAAGTTAGTGACCCGTTTGTTACTATTATTTAAACAACAGTTTTCAGTGTTCACACACTTTTTCACCCACACGTATTTACAAAAAATACAAACAATATTACTAAAAATCTCTTATCAAATAGGCCCTAATATTTTGTGTGGGAATAGCACAGTGCAATAGCTAGGTCACAATTCAGATTATAGCTCTACAATATAAGAAATAAACAAGAATTTTTTCTTCCATGAATGTGAACTACATATACTTTATCTTGAAATTACATATGGCATAAGTGCTTACTCAAAAAAAAAGAAATGGCATATATGCAAAATTATCTGTTAGAACTAAAGGCATATCCCAAGTTGTTCAAAGCTTATTATGCTCTTTCAATGTTTCTAAATCACTACATGCTTGTTTTCAGAATAAAATGTTTGAAGTCGAATACAGAGGTATTGAGAGCAAATGACAAATTTATCTTTTAGTTAGAAGTCTGGATGCAATGAATATTTTATCATGGTTTTCTTCTCCTTCACACATAGTGTGTGTCATGGCCCAAAGAGAGAAATTAAATAAGGAAAGGAAGAAGAAAAAAAAAACTATTATGTCTTTATTTTGCGTCCATCTATCATTTTAAGGTTGCGTTTGATGTTAAGAATTAGATAAATTAATAAGGGTGAGATAAATTATTAAATTTGTTAAGTCAGTCTTTGAATATATCTTATATTTCTCTTTGAATTTGAATGTTATGTTTATCTTGTAACGTAGTATATTTGTATATATTTTTTAGAAAACAGTAATACTTATTAGAATACATACGAAAATAAAAATATTAATGTTTTAAACTGGGTTTATAATATATTATTTAACCAGAGTACAATAACAAAAGGGTCTAACTACAAAATGGTCTAACTTTTGTAGTTGTAGATTGAGATTGTATACAGCGGACACTAGACACACACAACTAATTAATGTGGGATAAACATTTTTTTTTTAATAAACAGTAATACTTATTAGAACACACACAAAAATAGTAATATTAGTGTTTTAAACCGAGTTTATAATACATTATTGTGTGAATAAAGATTGATTTTTTTGGAAGAAAACGAATTGTTTATCTCTTATGTTGTGATTCCATCCATTTGTGATGGAACGCATGTAACAAAAAAACAAAAAAAACAACAATAACGTGAGGATTACGCGGTATACTTTATGGTTTGATATTGAATAGTGAGTGAGACTGAATTTCTCATTATTGAATGAATAAATGTTAGTTTTTTTCAAAGAAAACCATTTGCTTGTCTCTTATGATGTGATGGAATGCATGTAACAAAAAAACACATGAAAATGAGCCAGTTTCTTACAGAATATATATATATATATATATATATATATATATATATATATATATATATATATATTCCCCTTATTGATCATGCTTTAAGCTTGTCTAAACGTATACAACAAGAAGATAAGAGTTTCAAAGGGGATATGATGCCCAAATATTTTTGTCAAATCAGTCGGTTGCTCACTATTTTTTTTCTATGGTGCTCCACTTCTAGGAAAGATCAAGAAAACTTAAAGGAAAATGTTGAAAAATTACAAAACAACACGCTTTCTTAATCTTTCTCAAGTATTTTAAGCATTTTTCATGCTCATTTTTATCAGAACATATCCTATGGGGAAATGTATTGCTGATACCTTTGGTGCCAAGTCAATTGCTTTCTTTTCCTCTTTAAAATTTCCCCCCTTTTGTACTTTTCCAAGACTAGGTAAAGTTCTTAGAAAGATCATGGAAATGGAAAATGTTGAAAAAAGTGATATCCTTTCTACATATATTTTTTTAATATAACAAAATATTTTTCTTTCCTTATTGAAAAATTGAATCTTGTTCAGTCTGGCTTGGAAGCACAACCTTTTCATGAATATTATATGTGAAATATGTCATTTTATGATAGGGTAATTGCAAATTCAACCAAAGTGAAAGTGCCCAATTAACTGTGAATAACTTAACCGAAAGCATAGACCTTACTAGAAGCAAATTGACTTATATCTTTATGCCTCTCATTTTCTCCTTTTGCAATTATGGCCACAGTTACAATCAACTTTATAGCATATCCTAATAGTCAATTATCCTCATAGAATCCACTTCCAAAGCAATTTGCAAACTTGTTCTTTAACCCCTTTTTTTTTCACCTCTTTTTCAATGTACCACAATAATGCTTCTTTGAACTTGGTATTTGGTACTTTGGAATTCGGTGCTGTGTGTAGATTGTAGAATCAAGAGTTAAAGGGTACAAATTCTCAAGGACAAAAAGGAAGTTTACATGATGGGAATGTTTTTTTTTTTTCTTTAAGGAAAAATTTAAATAATGAAAGTTTCTTCATTCCTTTTTCAGTTTGAATAGGATATGCATTAGGATTGGAATGTCATATGCATATTAACCAGCCTATAGAAGAATTTGACAAGCAATTTCCCTTTGTTCCCATTCTTAGTAGCTAATTATAAATTAATCCAAAAGTGATGATCTGTCTTATTCAATATATTTTATGAACTTGGCATAAAGTTAATTCATGTTTAAACCATATATTTTAGTGATTTGTAATCCCATTACCAAGTGTGAACAGTTGAACAACAAGGCATAATCGAGAACATAGTCCATGTTGAATAATGAAATTCAAAGTTGTTCCACTTGTTCGGTACAAAAAGCAAGTAGTACAGAAGGAATTGTAAGGAGTTTTTGCACCAAAAAAGCAAACATCTCTCGTTGTGAAGCACATTTTGTAGGAATATTGGCTATTGGATATGATACTTGAGCATCATTATGGTGCAACTAATTTCAAACCTAGAACCAACCATTAGTATTTTTTAATGGCTCGAGAATCAACAAACTTTGGACACAGATTTGTGGCACATAGAATTAATAATTTAATATTCCCAACCAAAGCCCCCACTGTCCAAAGTTATTCATTTTGCTTGCTCAGCAAAATTTTTGATTTTTGTTGCAAAATAAAATAAAAATTCCCATCTTATCAATTAGCTTTAAGGCATAATAGGAATATAATGGGCATGACTGCATGAGCATCCAGTCACTGTATGGGTATAGTATATATCAGTTGCAATAGTTTTAATTTGTTCTTAGAATTATGCAATGCAAAGATAATGAACTTTTAACAGGTATGATCCAAATGGGTCTTTCACGAATCTATTATTATTATTATTATTATTTTCTAAAGCTGAAGATGGTCTTAATTCTTACACGAATACAAATTGGAATGAATACAAATATATGAAATGACAATGAAGTGATATTCCCCAATGATGAGTGTAACATATGGAATGAATTTAAGTGGAAAATGCTAGGTAGCTAGCTTAAGCTGCATTTGCAAGGGATACGACTATAAAAAATACTAGCACTAAAATACATATCAAAATGGCTTGCTTATTATGGAAAAAAAAAATTGGAGAATCAAATAAAAAAGAACTTAATAATGAAAGGGAAAAATAGAATCCTAAAGGGCATGAGGTATGGTATATATTTACAATATTGTGTTGTTTCAAATTGGGGTAATGTATGATTCATGAGTTTTTGAGACAAGCATCTAGCTACTAGTAGGATTATATATATATATATAAACCCATGTATAATGAGTCATTCATAATTTTATTGTACGAATAAATTCATATCAATACATGCATCACTTCATCTTTAGTAGTTTAATATTCGGCGTATATATTGTAATGCTTTACATGCACTACAAAAAATCTGAGTTTAGATGGCGTTTTTTATTTTTTTGTGACACTTCCAAAAACACTGCTATAGGAGCTATATTGTGGCACTTCTACAAAACGCTGATTAAGAACGGAAATATAGCGTTATATTCCAAAACTATATCTCAAAACCTCGCTATATCACTCAATTACATCCACCACTTTATGCATTCTATGATACCCAGAAACTTCACTTGCTGATATCTTGACCTCCTCCACTTTTAATAATAAAACTTAGTTTGGTTCCTATTGGTTATTAATTAAGATTCATTCAAGAAATTCATGAGCTAGATTTTCACGGCCTAAATAGTTTCATTTGACTTGTTGAAAATAGGAGGTTCATTAAAAAACAAAATCAACTTTTCTTAATGAGTTTTAACTCTTATGTTATCGCATCATCTTAATTAGTTTCAAACCACTCATGATTCAATACATCTAACAAAGTCATAATTTCTAAAAGGATTTCCATATATTTGACCTACTCAAAGTGAGTTATTAAATTATAAAACCCTAGATAACCTAAGCTAAAAAGTGTCACCTACGTTTTTGTCCTATTTCCAAAAGTAAAAATTTGAAGATTGAAGACGATAAGAAACTATACGGTGATCTAAATGGTGGTCTTAAAAAATGGGGTACATTTTTCTTGTCCATAACTCAAACAGACATAGTGTATGCATTTATGGTCCACAACTTGCATAAATTGTTTCAGTTCTATCATGAAAGACAAATTCGTCATTATCTGAGACAATGCCTGTCTTGCTCCATCACCATCCACAGATTTTCTTTTCTCTATGGACAGTATGCTGATAACATTTCCTTCAGTTGTTATCAATGTGCATCTTGAGGCCTTGTCTCAACATGTTAAGCGGTTTTGTGTTGTTCGTTAATGGAAGTCCTTTCCATGTTATAGCATGGTACAATTATTTCGAAAAAAGAAAAAACAAGGTGCCTCTTTAATTAAAAGCTAATAATGTTTGGAAGATTTAGTCGTACGTAAACACAGATTCATAGTTGATAACAATTTGAAGTGGATTTAATAATCATGTACACGTGTCGAGTATAGATATAATAATCACGGAAGAAAGTATCTTATGAAACAAACTTATATGTATAGTGACTACATCGCTCTCATCTTGGTGGGCTCTATACTCTATAGATGAGGGAGACACTTTATAAACTGATCCCACATGATAATTTTGTGATTCAAGAACCTGATAATTTAATTGGCTTGAACAAATTGATTTCTCCATCTATTAATTCTTGGACGTGTGATGCATGTTTATTTGTGAAAGCATCAGTTTGTTAAGATACATGCTTTTTGCACATAGACAAACATGTAGTCTCTTTTTGAAGCAATACAAAACACCAAACATGTGCCAAGATATTACAAAGCAATATAACAGCTGGTTAACCCTAGTCCTTAATTATTAATCGTCAAAATGCTTATATTTTTTCCTTTCATGGTAGCAAGGGTAAAAAAGTAAAAATACTATTTAACCCAAAGATGCTTGGATCAAATTAATTTCGTACTTGATTGAAAATTTGGGGTGGTAATGTACAAGAAAAGTGTGTGACTTATTAAAGAGAAATTGTCTAGTATTAGGGGCCCAAACTAAACAGGTAGAAGAGATTTGACCATAAGAAACCTCTCATTTCATTAAGAAAAATATTGCTGATGATGATGATGAATTATATTTTGTAAAAATGAAATAAACCAATCGATTATTTTATCCAAAAAAAGTTTGGCTGAATGGTATTAATTAGGAAAAGGAGACATAAATATTTATCAATAAGTTTCGAAACGTGCCATTTTTTACAATTATTTTCATAACTTTTTTTATTAATTAGAGAGATAGTTTCAACACATAGCGTCCAATACTAATGATTACTCTTTATTATCAAACTAAATAATAGTAGGTTTTTTGGTGTAGATTGAACTCCAAATCTGTCAAACGCTTTGTAACTGATTTGGTATCTCTCTATGCACAAAGTGCTTGGAGGTCTAAGAAGGAAAGGGTTCAAGTTGCAAGGTTAGCACTATGTTGTAATTATCTTTAAAAAAAAAAAACTCCAAATCTCTAATGACAAGAGAGACTTTACCGGTTGTGTGAACTAAAAACCCACCTATTTTCATAACCTTTATTTTTTTTTTTTGATAAGCATAAATGTTGATATGACATGTAGTGATTAGTATATAATAAAAGTGACTTTAGTAACGGACCCGAATGAAAGTAATATTATTTCCAAAAAATTATTCCATACTCCTGCAATGAGTTGACATGATATTGCATTCTTTCGTGATAGAGTTCACCGTGAATTTAATTAATGAAACTCATTATATATTCATGAGAAAAAAGAAAATACCACATTATTATAATGTGAGAGTAAAAAAGATCATATATATCAATAATTGGGGGAAAAAAAAGCATTTTTAACACTACTTATGAAGATAAGAAAACGCGTAATTCCTGCCAAAAGATCTAAAACCTAAGAAAGAAAAAAGGAATATGACTTTTGCTTTGTAGAAACAAAATAGAAACTATTTAATTTACCATCACGACTTTGGGGTCTAAAAAGATCAAAATGCCAATAATAGTACATACTGTTTCATCACACATATGCATTAATGCCACCTTTTTTTTTCTCAGGAAACAAACAAAATGTCAAGATCGAATGAGAACTCCTTTTGCATAAAAAAGATTCGTGATAAGGCTTCCAATTTCATCTCCCATACATGTATGACTCAGCCCTTTCGGTACCTTTTCCCTATTTTCCAGGTTACAGTTTAGCTATCTACTTCTCTCTAAAACTGATCATTATTCTCTTTTTCCTTTTCTTTTGGAAAGAAAGATAAAAAGGAGTAAAGGACATGAAAACTAGAGTTGTCAATGAACAATCTCCCTGGCTATCTTTCAACTTAATTTCATTACCCACCATTTGTCGTATTGTCGGTGAGAAAAAAGATTCAATTTTGGCTATTGTATATCTTTGTTACGTCATGAATAAAAGCCCTAATTGGGAAGTGACTAATACCAGCCACAATATTCAACTTTGGCTATCACATTTAATGTCATCTATAGGGGTTGTTAATAATCTTTTCCGCATAGTATAAGATAGCAATATAAGAATGATTGTAAATGAGCTCAGCAAACTTTTTAAGTGTACGATTGTTAACTAGGAAAAGATATGGCAACCACGAAATGGTTTCAATGATAATTTAGAGATGAAAGGCTTGAAAGGTTTTGTCATTGTTTGTGGTCTTTTAGTTATTTGTCATTGCCACATGTCAAGGTGTCAATTTACTGAATAATGATAATGGTTTTACATGAATCTAAAATAAATAAATAAATAAATAAAATTGAATTAAGTTTCTTCTTGATTTGATTAAAATTATACTTATCGTAATCAAATTCAATGGTTAGAAGCATTGAATCTAAATGAAGAGAATCTTTCTCCTAATACTATCTTGTAGCAACTTTCAACTCTCTAAGCTGAGAAATTTGGCATCAAATAATACAATGTCAACAATATTAAAATCTAGAGGCATGTATACAAAAAATAACTAACCCACTAACAAATAAAAAACATGTATTAATTGGTAGTTATTTGTCATTGCCACTGTGGGGAGTGAAAGAACCTAAGTGGGTATTTGGGCCTTGGGCTTTATCAGTGGGCGCTAGTTCGCTCTTGACTAAAGGCCTTTAGGGCCATGAGTTTGCTCACGAGCCGAGGGTCCGAGGATTCATTCGAGGAAAAGTCACTCCTCGGACAGATCAATGACTACTTGGAGGTTCACTAGAAAGATCAGGGCAGAGTTCTGGAAAGACTATAGGTTACAGAGGGAGTCCAAATACCCTCTAGACATTTCGTTGTAAGAGAAATATCTCAGGAAAAGGCTGCTGCCTTCACATTAAACACCCTGCACCTACCTCCCTGGCCACATTAATGGGGAAGTGACCCTTGAACAGTGGAGTTCAGCCTTCTGGCTAATATTTAAAGATTTCAAGAAGGTGGTAGAAGAAAAAATTTGGGGGTGACACGTGGATAAAGGGAGAAGGAAATGAAGTATATAAGGGGAAGAATGGGTAGCAGAGTGGGGGTGGTTTTTTTTTTTTTTTTTAAAAGGAACTTAAGAAGGACTAGAAGCTGTAACCTTTATAACAAAAAAAGAGAAATAATATACAAAGGTCCTCGGCCTACGTCCGAGGAGGTTCATTTTTCTCTATTTGTTCATTGTTCATAAATATTGTAATATTTTGGCCCGTTCATCAAGTTTCGAGCACCATCGAATTAGATTGCGAATCTATACTCTACAAGTTGAATTGTTTAAGGCTCATTGGGCCTGAGCCCACGTATATTTTTGGGTCCAGGTGCAATTATGCACTTACAGTCACATGTCAAGTTGTCAATTTACAGAATAATGGTAATGTTTTTACATGAATTTTTTTTATTATTTAAACAAACACTTTGAATTAGGTTTTGTCTTGATTTGATAAAAATTATACTTACAATAATCAAATTCAATAGCTAGAAGCATTGAATCTAAACGAAGAGAAATCTTTCTCCTCTAGAAGCATTGAATCTAAATGAAGAGAATCTTTCTCCTAATACTATCTTGTAGTAACTTTCAACTCTCTAAGCAGAGAAATTTGGCATCAAATAATACTATGTCAACAATATTAAAATCTAGAGGCATGTATACAAAAAATAACTAACCCACTAACAAATAAAAAACATGTATTAATAGGTAGTTATTTGTCATTGCCACATGTCAAGTTGTCAATTTACAGAATAATGGTAATGTTTTTACATGAATTGTTTATTTATTTAAAAAACACTTTGAATTAGGTTTCGTCTTGATTTGATAAAAATTATACTTACTGTAAGTGCACAATTGCACCTGGACCCAAGAACAGTTATGGGCTCAGGCCCAATGAGCCTTAAACAATATGAATTTGTAGAGTGTGGGCTTGAAACCCAGGTTAGAAGTGTATGAGGATGAAATGACAAACTAAAAATTGCAAGTACTTGGAAACAAAAAGGAGTAATGTAAATAGGCCTCCTCGGACGTAAGCCGAGAGCTATTCTTATATTATATCTCTCTCTTTGTCCTTTTTCTTTTTAGTTTACAAAAAGTCCCGTCCCCATTTCTGTTCTAGATCTCCCCTTAAATACTCTTCTTTTTAATACTTTATACACGTGTTGCCCCAACTCCTCCCTTAGCCTAAATATTTCTTTTCTTAGTGCCTTTGAACAGTAACTAGAAGTTTCCCTTCCACTGTTCAAGTGTCACCTCCCCATTAATGCGGCCAGGGTGGTAGGTGCAGGGTCTTTAATGTGGAGGTAGCAGCCTTTACTTTTGACACTTTCCCAACATCGGTGCTTCTAGGACATTCAAGGGTTCACCCCCTTTAACCATTGGTCTTGACCGTGCCATTCCCTAACCTGTACCATGAAGTCCCGGGTTCTCTGGTGTCAGTCCGAGGGGAAAAACATCCTCGGCTCGGTCCTCGGATCCTCGGCGTATGGGCCGACCTAAAGTATCAACAAGCCCTAAACCCAAGAGTAGGTCGGCCTTCCTTAGCAAGGCCCAACGGCCCATATCCCTATTAAGATCTTTTTACTCCCCACACTTACAATAATCAAATTCAATAGCTAGAAGCATTGAATCTAAACGAAGAGAAATCTTTCTCCTAATACTACCTTGTAGCAACTCCAACTCTTTAAGCAAGGAAGGTATTTGGTATCAAATTATACCACATACATCAGTGGTATTAAAATCTAATAAAAAAGAGACTTGTAATTATTTAAAAGACATGTTAATGGGTAGTTATTTTTACATGCACATTTCTAGTTTATTGAATTTTGATGTAAATAATGTGGTATCATTTGTTATAAAATACTTTTTTAGGTATCATTTTAATTCAAAATACTTTATCCTCTAAGCATGCCTTTGGGAATTGTTTTTTAATTTATTGGGATACAATGATATCATGTTGGCTGGCAGTATCAATCCAATAAACAAGCTAGAGAAATTTATATAAAAAATAACTAACTCACTAACTAATAACAAACATGTATTAATGGGTAATTATTTTTACACGCATGTCTCTAGTTTATTGATTTTTACATGCACGTCTTTAGTTTATTGAATTTTAATACAGATAATGTGGTATCATTTTATACAAAATACGTTTTCCAGTATCAATTGATTCAAAATACTTTTTCCTCTAAACATGCTTTTGGCAATTGTTTTATAATTTATTTTGGTATAAAATGATAACATATTGCACGTCTCTAATTTATTGATTTTTACATGCACGTCTTTAGTTTATTGAATTTTAATACAGATAATGTGGTATTATTTTATATAAAATACTTTTTTCGGTATCAATTGATTCAAAATACTTTATCCTCTAAGCATGCCTTTGGCAATTGTTTCTTAATTTATTTAGTATAAAATGATATCATGTTGGTTGGCAGTATCAAAATCTAATAAACAAGAGACATGTATACAAAAAATAACTAATTAATCCACTAACAAATGAAAAACACATATTAATGGGTTGTAATTTTGTTACACGTGTCTTTAGTTTATTAATTATTTATACAAATGATGTCATATCATTCAGTACAACTTTTTTTTCTAATATCATTTGATACAAAATACTTTTTCCTCTAAGCATGCCTTTGACAATTGCTTTTTAATTTATTTATTTTTATGTATAATTTATCATTTTTTGAAAATAAAATATAATATAAGTACACTTCAATCAACTTTTGCTGGCGGTATCAAAATCTAATAAACAAGCTAGAGAAATGTATATAAAAAATAACTAACTCACTAACAAATAAAAAACATGTGTTAATGGGTAGTTATTTTTACACGTATGTCTCTAGTATATTGATTTTTACACGCACGTCTCTAGTTTATTGAATTTTGATATGGATAATGTGGTATCATTTGATACAAAATACGTTTTCCGTTATCATTTGATTCAAAATACTTTTTTCTCAAAACATGCTTTTGGGAATTGCTTTTTAATTTATTTGATATGAAATGATATCATATTGCACATCTCTAATTTATTGAATTTTGATACATGTAGATGACGTGGTATTATTTGATATAAAATATTTTTTTTGGTATCATTTAATTCAAAGGACAAGACTTAGGTACAGTATTTAGGGTTGTTCCTTAAGTTTCCCTCTTAAGATTCTGCCATATGAATTTTTTCTCATATAATGAAAGTGTATTTTTTAATTAAGCCACATGGTCGAATCTTAAGAGAGGAACTTAAGGAACAATATTTAAGGTACTGTACCTAAGTTTTGTCATAATTCAAAATACTTTATCCTCTAAGCATGTCTTTGACTATTGTTTTTTTTAAAATTTATTTGGTATAAAATGATATCATGTTGACTAATGGTATCAAAATCCAATAAACAAAAGACATGTATACAAAAAATAACTAACCCACTAACAAATGAAAAACACGTGCTAATGACTGGTTATTTTCTAGCTAGTTTATTGATTTTTTATATGGATGACGTGGTATCTTTTAGTACAAATTTTTTCTAGTATCATCTGATACAAAAAACTTTTTCCTCTAAGCATACCTTTGAAAATTGCTTTTTAATTTATTTATTTTATGTATAATTTATAATGTTTGAAAATAAAATATAATATAATTACACTTCAATCAGTTTTCAATAAATTTAAAAAATAAATTTTCAATAAAAAGCTGCATGAAATGGAGGCAAATATATCATTTTTATACAAGCATGAGTATCATGATATCAATAGTGTTTAGCTAACATATAAATATAAAGTTCCAATTTTATATACATACATACATATACATATACATATATATACATATACATATATATATATATATATATATATATATATATATAAAATTTAACCTTCATGTGCCTTGATTTGATGGAAAAACGTACCCATTAATGAACGATGGAACTTCAAATCATACATATTTTTACTACGACAACAACAACCATATAATAATATGTAGTTGTTTCCCCCTAATCTATTTTTTTTGTTTTTTTAATTTTATTTTCCCAGATGGATACTCTATAGGTCTTAATTATTTGGCATTCAATGAATAATTAAATACTTTAGTTTAAGGACATATCAAATCATGCCACAACAAATTGCACCATTTTTCGTGAACCAATGACAAACCTAATTCGATCTTGTCGAGTATCATTTACTGAACGTATCTTTGTGAAATCAACCTCATGAAAAGGACCCATATGATATATACACTAGAAAATGAAAACCAAATTGTACGAATTCTAGCAGAAAAACCAAATGGTAAAAGCAAGCCACAACCATTTTTCAGATTTGAAGTATGAGACTTTTCCCACTTTAGGGCCTACTTTTTTTTTTCTTTTTCATTTTTAAAGCTAATTTAAAGAACAGATTATGCCATTCATTTCCTAATAATAATGATGCAGTAAGATCAATTAATTTATAATTAATTTTCGTACTACATTGAGTTAATTAATGAGCAAGAAATACACATGTAGATGGTCTTCAAGTTGTCTTGGAGTTAGTTAGCTCATTTATTTTTTTAAGGATTGGTTGCCTCAATTAATAAAGTTTATTATCATCGAATACGGATTATGGATCAAATCTAAATTCTAAAGTACATAAAAAAAAATGTTTCCTAATATTTTTTTCTTATTTTAAAAGAAAATCATCATAGAATAAATGTCATAGGTCAAATATAAAATTCAAAAAAAAAAAAAAGTAGCATTCAATTGTTTATTGATTCTAAAAAAAAAAGTGAATATTTTAACACAAATTTCACCTCAAATATAGGTTTGCACTAAACTTACAAACTCAACCATGAAATCCTACATATATATATATATATATATATATATATATATATATATATATATATATATATTATTGCTCTTTTTATTGTCATTTAATTTGATTTATATTGGTATTTTAAGAATTGATTTTGATGAATTTGGAAACTAATTCCCCAACTCAACCAATACACACCCCTAACTCAAATTATCATCAATTTCTTTTTTCATTTGTTGTTTTTATTTTTTATTAATTACATTTTGTATTGCTTTAGTTCATCAGTCTAGTCGAAATCTGATTTTTTTTCCTCTTCATTCAATCATATTTTAAACTCTTGGTCTTGATGATTAATGGACAAATACCTAAAATGAGCAGCTCAATCACGCTGAAGCAACTAGAACTTATATTTCTTCCCTTTTTATTATTATTTTGAAGCACACCTTTCTATAGCAAAAACAAAATTGCACTCATTTTTTTCCCTTTTGTGGTTTGGATACTGAGGTTCATTTCAACTATATTAGATTCAAAGCACCAAAAATCTTATAGTTTAACTGATTGATACCTTCTGCAGTTTTCAAGACATCCAAAATTTAAATTTCTACTCCCTAATGTAACAATCAAAATATTGAATTCAAGGCTTTTTTGAATTGGCAAGGAGTAGAAAATGAGATTGTTGTCCTCAATTTTTGTGTTGCATTGCTGAATTTTTTTCTAATCAACAAAACATATAAGCTTCATGATTACCATTCCTTTATTTTAATAGAATTTCCTGACAATTTAAGGAATGAATGAAAAGATGATTATAGGATGGTTATATGTAAACAATTAACTTTTTTTTTTGTGTGTAAAAAACAATATTTCTTAAATAGTTGCTAATCTACATACTGGGAAGTTTGATAATATTAATAAATAAAAAGTTAAGTTAAAAATTTTCAAGAAAAGAATTTGCTGCCTAATTTCTTTAGACAATACTAAATTTATTGTAATTTGAATTATTCCATTTCCATGTTGGGTTTTTTTTTTTTTTTTTTTTTTTAATCAAGACATTGAGTTTAATTAGTTTAAATTAATATAATTTATTGCAGTTTATAATTCTAAAAACCAAATTAATAAATATTTGGTAACATTTCAAAAGAAGTCAACAAATATTTAAGTACAATCATTTGTCATAAAACTAATTTGGCATCCAAATGAGTTGTTCTACAATCTTTTAGGACTATAATTTTTAAAGTTACTTTATTATTGAAATTTTTATTCCTATAAATTTATTTAAAAATTAATGAATTAAATATTATCATGTTATCAATATTGAAATAAATGCCCAAGTGGTAACAGCTTATTATTTCTTTAAAAAAACAAAATAACACATTCTTTTATTTATAAAAAATAACTTGGTAATAGATCAATAGAATTTTAAGAAATTTATGATGGAGTGTTATAAGACTATTGAACAACTCAATAAGATCATGTGTATATGTCGGATCTAAATTTGCATCCTGATTGTTGTTATGGTTACCAATGACGGAGTCAAAATTTGACTTCAAGGCAACAAAATTTAGAATTACCAAAAAAGCAATAATACACTTCCAACTTTCAAGTATACATTTCCGTTATTAAGGTGTCATTAGAAGGCTTAGAGAATACCAAATTTATTGCAATTTCTGAATTATTCCATGTTTGATTTTTTTATATACAAGACGTTGAGTTCTAATTAGTTTAAATTAATACTATATAATTAATCACAGTTTGTAACTCTAAAAACCAAATTAATATATATTTGGTAACATTAGAAGAAGTCACTACAAAATCCAATAAATGAGAGATATGTTTACAAAAAATAATTACCCCATTAATAAATAAAAGACATGTTAGTGGGTTGTTATTTTTGCACCTATGTTTCTCGTTTATTTATTGGATTTCGACATAGATGACATGGTATCATTTGGTATAAAATTCTTTTTCCATCCAAATGGATTGTTCTACAATCTTTTAGAAGTAAAATTATTATTGAAATTTTAAAATTAATGAATTAAATATTATCATGTTATCAATATTTAAATGAATACCCAATTGGTGATAGCTTATTATTTCTTTAAAAAACAAGATAATACATTCTTTTTTAAAAAGCATGGTAATAGATCAATAGAATCTTAAGAAATTTATGGAGTGTTATAAGAACTATTTAACAATTCTATACGATTATTTGCATGTGTCCAATTTAGATTTACATCCCGATCGTTCTCGTTATTGTTACCAATGACTGAGTCATAATTTGACTTCAAGGGGGAAAATTGTATAATTATCAGAAAAGCAATTATACACTTCCAACAACGAAGTATACGTTTCCAAAAAACAACGAAGTATGCGTTTCCATGATTAAGGTGTCATTAGGAGAAATAGAAAATACAAAATTTATTAAAATCTGCGTGATTCCATGTTGGTTTTTCTTTATACAAGACATCAAGTTCTAATTAATTTAAATTCATATAATTATCACAATTCATAACTCTAAATACCAAATTAATATATGTATGGTAACATCGGAAGACGACAACAAATATTAATGACAATCATTTATTGGCATCCAAAAAGGTTTTTCAACAATCTTTTAGAAGTACAATTTTTAAAGCTACATTATTATTGAAAATTTTAAATCTTACAATTTTTTTTAAAAATTAATTAATTAAATATCATCATCAAGTTATTAACGTTTAAATAAATACCCAAGTGGTGATAGCTTATTATTTCTTTAAAAAACTTGATAATAATTTTTTTTTTAAAGCTTGGTAATATATCGACATAATTTAAGAAATTTATGATGGAATGTTATACGAACTATTTAACAACTCTATATGATTATGTGTATATGTTCCATCTAGATTTGCATCCGGATCATTCTCGTTATTGTTATCAATGACGGATTTAGATTAACTTCAAGGGAAAGAATTGTATAATTATCGGACAAGCAATGATACACTTCCAACAACCAAGCATATGATGCCATGATCGAAGTGTCATTATAAGCAAGGGCGGACCTAGAATTTCAAGATAGGGGGCTGAAGTATAAGAAGAAAAAAGATCCAAATAAGTATCCATATAGTACTAACAAACTATCGACTAAAATCAATATACAAAATCATTGTTTCTTAATACATTAAGATGCAATCATTTACCAACAAAGACAAAAAAAAAATACAAAATAATATTGTTTCTTAAGAGTATCAATTGTTGCAAAAAAAAAACTCTGACCAAAACTTACTTTTGCTACTTTAATATATCATTTGAAATGTCTTGTACAATAGTATTTTTGATATTTGGTGTTCTAAATACCATTTAGAATACCTTATGATAGTACTCTAATACTGAGCTAACTGATATTTTTATTTTTTATTTTTTGTTTTAAAATTTTATTTTTATTAAGTTTTTGAGTTGGGTAGTTGCTAGTTGGGCTAGGCGAATTAAAAGAGAGTGGGTTTAAGTTTTTGGAAGAGTGAGGTACAATTCTAGAAATAAAAAATATAATCATAAAAAAAATTCTTTTTTTTTTCCTTTCTTTTCTTTGGGCCGGGGGGCTCGGGGCCCCTTGTGGATCCGTCCTTGATTATCAGACTTAGAGAATACCAATTTTATTGTAATCCAAATGATTCTATGTAGGTTTTTCTTTATACAAGACATTGCATTCTAATTAGTTTAAATTGATGTTATCACAATATGTAACTCTAAAAACCAAATTAATATATATTTGGTAACATTAGGAGAAGTCAACAAATATTTAATGGTAGCAAATATTTAATGGTAGTCATTTTTCATAAAACTAACTTGGCATCCAAAAGAGTTCTTCTACAATCTTTTAGAAGCACAATTTTTAAAGTTAATTTATTATTGAAATTTTAAAATCTTATAAATTTATTTTAAAATTAATTAATTAAAGTATATCACATTATTAACATTTAAATAAATACCCAAGTGGTGATAAGAAATAATAAATTATATAATTTATTATTTCTTTAAAAAATAGGTGGTAATAGATCAATAGAATTTTAATAAATTTATGATAGAGTGTTATAAGAATTATTCAACAACTCTATACGATCATGTGTATACTATATCTCCAATCTAAAGTTGCATCCTAATCATTTCGTTATCATCATCAATGACAAAATAACAATTTGACTTTAAGGTGACAAAATTTATAATTACATATTCTTCGACAAACTTTTAGAAATACAATTTTTAAAATTACTTTATTATTGAAATTTAAAATCCTATAAATTTATTTTAAAAATTAATGAATTAAATATTACTCTACCTCGTTATCAACATTTAAATAGATACCCAAGTGGTGATAGCTTATTATTTGTTTAGATAACATGGGATAATCGATGAATAGAATTGTAAGAAAATTTATGATTGAGTGTTATAAAAACTATTTAACAACTCCATATAATTATGTGTATATGTCCGATCTAAATTTGCATCTCGATTATTCTCGTTATCATTATCACCAATGAAGGAATCTGGATTTGACTTTAAGGCGACAAAATTTATAGTTAACGAATAAGCAATGATAAAAAAATATATGATCGAGTGTTATAAGAACTATTTAACACTACACAATTATGTGTATATGTTTCATCTAAATTTGCATCCCGATCATTCTCGTCATCATTATCACCAATGACGAAATCTAAATTTGACTTCAAGGCGACAAAATTTATAGTTAACGAAAAAGCAATGATACACTTTCAAAGTTCCAAGTTCCAAGTATACGTTGCCATGATTGAGGTGTCATTAGAAGTCTTAGAAGGACAGCTCCAATTCCAAATTTCCCAATCGATCTTTGCCGCCGCAAAACACATTCACAATTGTGCAACGAAATTCTCACACGTGCGCAATCCAATTCCAAACCCACTTTGGCCGTATGCCTTGAGTTTTGGGTTTCTTTTTTTTCTTTTCCTCTGCGACTGCGCCTCTAATTTCAACGCCTTTCACGTTCTGATATTGACCCACACGGTTATATTATCATATAATATTAGGGCCTCATCCAATTGCTATTATACCCTTTCTCTCTAAGCAATGTTATATTGCAAAAATACCCCTCTAAATGACCAGTCTACCCTTCCCTTATTTTGTGACATAAATTGCCGACTAGAATTTATAGGTGTGAAAATTACCTTTATACCCTTCAATTTTTTAAAGTGCATAGTGCATACAGCCCACTAATTATATATTAATATATATGTTAATCTTCATTTAAATAACTAATAGTTCTCATGTTCATGCATGCACTCATCATATATTCATATCCACCATATATATTCGATAACTCCACATTAACATTTTTTAATTTACACGTCAATTTACTTACTCTCTCTCTCTCTCTCAAATCAACATGACGTAGAAGAATTTATGCAAATCTATTTTTTACAAAGAAATTGTGAAAGTCATGGCCGAATTTGGTACAGAAAGCTTTATAAATTGAGGTGTAATTGCAACCGTATCAACAACATAATATATATAAATCACTGAATTATATTTTATTTATAGTATTCACTTTTAAAAAGGAAAGAAAAAATAACTAACGTATAGTTTTTGATCCTGACAATTTAGGTTTTTTATTTTATTTTATTTTTACATTTCAAAAAAAGTTCATTTTAATAATTTATATTTGATTCTATTGACATATGTAAATTGAATCAAACATAAACAACTCTAAATTTGAAGGACTAAAAGTATATATATATCCTGAGACTTTTCTCATGGGATCAAATATAAACAACTCTAAATTTTAAAAACTAAAAGCATATATATCCCGAGACTTTTCTCACCAACGTGAAAAAATATCCAATGAATGTGGAAAGCACTTTCTCAAATTTCTGTTTTAAATCATTATAATAATTGGAATATCACATCATGTGCAAATGAATGATGCATCTCATTTTCATGTACTGCACACGAAAACACATGTAATGCATTTGATTTTAATTTTTTAGTCACGTAATGCATTTTATAGGTTGGGCTCGTTTATAGTTGATTGATGTAATGCGTCAATAATCACACATTATTATTTTTTTAAACGTTTGAAAATCATTTTAATTGTAGATTAATTTTTTCCAGCGGGAATAAGCCTTTGACCACACCAAAAAAAAAAAAATTTGACAACTGTTAAAATGACAAATTGTTATTAATAGATAAAAAATTGATGTCAATAATAAGTTCAAGGAAGAACCAATAAAAAATTGTTAACTCAACTATTATGAAAAACAGTTGTCAACATTATTGTCTGTAGCATTGATTTTTCAGCGGACAAAGTTGTGTACAACTAAATACAAAATATATCCCTGTAACATTGCTTTCTAGCTTAGAAGACAAATTCAGTACAATTCAATACAAAATCCTCTCCTACGCCGGTGGAAGATTTTCTCAGGAAAAAAAAGGGTGGTTTGATATATAGCTTGGTCTTTAAACTGGGTTAGCTATGTTTTCTATTAAAAAAATGGTTGACTTCACTATAAAACATAAAGAGTATCACAATTTAATTTGTAAAAAGAAATATTTGTCAAAGTTTATATACACCAAATATTGTACTACGTACAGAGCCGGCTCAAGGTATTGTGAGGTCTAAAGTGACAACTTTAAGTGAGATTTATTCTTATATTTTGAATATTAATAGAATATTAATTTAACTTTTGTTTTTTTTTTTCATTTAAAATCTCTTTGTTTAGAAAAAAATAATCACAAATTAAAACGATCTCATTGCATTACTCAATGACTATACAACTAAAATAAACACTTTATTGAATGAAATAACCAAATACTAAAAAATAATGATTGAAAAGTTTAATAAACTTATATATTTGATATTTCTAAATAGAATTTGAGTATAAATTTATTTACTAGTGTAAAATTAATGAGTTCTTATAACATTTATGTGTGAGAGATTAAATGATTGACCCATCCAATGAAAATATTTTTTGTTAACTGGTTTTTCTTTGGTAAAAAACTACTTTTTATTTATTGGTGAATATTTAGAGCTTAATTAATACTTCTATTGGTATATTAATATCTCTATTGGTAAAAATTTAGGGGTTTTTTTTTTCATTGTGGACCTTAGACGGTTGCCTATTTGGCTCACCTACTGAGCTGGCACTGACTATGTAGTACGTACTCAACCAATTGTCAACCAGATGTGATAAAAAAAATTGTCAACTAAATTGTTGAAATACCCAATTAAAACATAAATTAATGAAAATAAAAGATAAATGAAATATTGACTTTATTATTGGGTCAACTACGTAAAATTTTCTCATATATATATATATATATATATATATATATATATATATATATATTTTCCCTCTTTTCTAAAACCCATTTATATATGAAGTCAGAGGCCTTTTTTGGAGACCGCAGAGATAGCTTCTACACATTGTATGGAGTTTACCAAGGAGAAAGAAGAGAATCGGGATTCAAAACCCACCCCCTCGGAAATAAATTATTCATGTCATGAAAGTGAAAATCTAAACATAAACAATTTACTAAGATTCACGTCATCACCAACTTAATTTTTGAAGGTTGGGTGGATGTTTTGCGATTTTTATACTTATAAACATAAATGGGAAATGGTTTAATTGGTGTTTAATTTGTTCTTTTTTGTTTTGCTTTCCAACAAGTTAGAGAAGCTTATTTGAATGCATATTCTACTTTATGAGAGTTATCAAACAATGCAATTTAACTGTTTGACTCTTAATTGGTGTGTGGATATGGTAGTTGGATTTCAACAATGATAGCAATATATGAACCTCAAAGGCAATTGGAAAATTAGCGTAGTAATAATAAAAGGGAAAAATTAACGGATTAGTCTAGAAAATATGTTCTTTTCTTGATATTTGTGTAAAATTTCATTTAATAGAATACTAAAATGCATCTTAATTTGTGCTCTTTGTGAGCTATGATGTGTGTAGATGAAGTGTATATTGTAATAAGACTTGTATATGATGGAAATAAGAATATAATTGTTAATAATTCCCCGTTAGCATGTAAAATTAATTTGTGTTTATGTTTTTTTCTTGATATTTTTGTAAACATCATTTAATGGAATATTAAATACATTTTAATTTGTGCTCTTACGAGCTATAACGTGTATAAGAATGACATGTATATATGAATTGAGACCCGGTGCAATCAACCATGTTTCATTTACAAAAATTTTTACCTTTTTAATTTTTTAGCTTTAAATTTTTACTTCCTTTTGATATATATATATATATATATATATATATATATATATATATTATTTAATGGTTGAAATTGAAAATTACTATTACAATTGCATCAGGCGCAACGTCTCAATGCTATTATAATAAGACTGGTATATGATGGCATAAGTTGAACCTTATCTTTATCTTATGATTTGAAAGGACGTGTGTAAAGATGAGCAACCACGATAATACCATTTTCTACGTGATAGTCTTCTGTTGTAAAAGGTTGATATTGATAGAACATTCGTAGAGAGATATAATGATAATGCTGCAGTATGTATCTCTCATGCATTGATGATGGTTTAGATGCTCTATCGTGGGTCTATGAGATTCTTCCATGATGTTAGATAGAATTGTTTTCAGGGTCCTTCGTCCATGATGTTAGATAGAATTGTTTTAAGTTTTAAAGGTTTTTAAAAAAATTCTTACCGCATTATGCAGTTCATGTTAATATCGGGCACGAACTTGGTATTAACATGTCGGTCCGATGCTAAATTCGCTGATGGGTTTGGATCGATTATAACAAATATTTTGAAATAAAAAATGCATTTATCAATCATAATCTCATAGGTAAAACTTATGTACAAATCTTCAGATGTTGTACTTTTTGAGTTATTAAATTAAATTAAACATGTGGTTGCAATGACTAATACATTATATGATTGAATTTAATAGTCATTGAACAAAATTTAACACTATTTTGGTAAAAATCTAAAACTGACCTTCTAACTTTCAGCATTTTTAATTTCAGTCTTCTAACTTTCAGTTTGGTCATTTCAATCCTCTAACTTTCAATTGTTGTCAATTTGGTATTCTGTTAACCATCTGTTAAGTGTTTCCGTTAAATGCGCAAAACGACGCCGTTTTGGCTTCTTTTTTTTTTTAATTTTCTTAATTAAAAGAAATTAAGAAAACTGTTATTAAAGAAAAAAAAAAGAAAAAAAGAGAAAACATTTAGGGGAAGAAAGGAGAGGAGAGTTCGTCTGGGTCGGCAACGGTAGCAGTGATGAGGTGAGAGTGAGAGAGAGAAACCAAGATTTGAGAGAGAGAGAGAGAGAGAGAGAGAGAGAGAGAGAGAGAGAGCACCTTCCTTGAACTTGATGAAGCAAATCGTTGTTAGAATCTAAGCCAAAGCCAAAATCAGAAAACTTAGACTAGTCCCTTGTGAGAGACTCTGGCAATTTCAACTTCTTCTTTGGTGTAAGTTCATCCGAACCATTCTTCTCCTTCTTCTTCTCAAGTCCAACACACCTGACACCTATACCCTCATACTAGTACTATGTGTTGGGAAATTTAGACCCCGGTTGATAAAATTAATAAGTTTTAAACCCAAGTTGTTAATTAGATTTATTATGAATAAACCTTGTTAAAACAAACTAACATCAATATCATGTAACGGAAAAATAAATAAGACAAGATACGATGACTCAGAAAAACCAATGAAACAAACTAATTTTACAGTAAAAAACCTAGGGGGAAACCTTCCCGAAAAGCAATCCACTATAGTAAAGAGAAGTTTCAGATCTAATGCAAAACCTTTGTCCTTAGACTCTACAATCCTCGTAGATGAACTTACAGCAAAAACCTTCTATCACTTCAGAACCTCTGAACTCTTCAATATATGAATGCCACCCTTTTGATGTATGGATCCCAGTACGTGATTAACTCCTTTGCACGAATCCTAGTATGTGACTCACTCACCAACTTGAGGAAGAAGAATGTTGGTTGCAAAGTTTTTCACTTCATCAACAATGAAGATCAAGAAGTACTTGGTTACAAAATCCTAAGGCGTAGTAGCTTCTTTTAGAGAGAATAAGGTTTCGGTCACCTTTTGCTAGTGTTCTCCTTGTATTCTCCTTGTATTCTCATATGTGACGACCTCTAAAATAAGCCTTATATATGTTTAGCGTGGTGAGAAAAGAAACCCTACACAAATACATAAGCATGGGCCGAAAATTAGATCTGAAAAATTGATTTTCGTAGTTCTCGATAGATACCTCGATAGATAGCTATCTGTTGAGACCTATTGCGAGCTATCGAACTATCTGTTGTGAGCTATCGAGAAGCTATCGAGCATTCAAAAGGTTTCTCGATCGATCGAAGTAGCTATTGAGAGCTATCGAGATTGTGATAAAGAAAAGCTGAAAAGTCTCAATAGATAGCCTAGTTGTCGAGAGTTATCGAGGAGCTATCGAGATTTAATGAATCAACACTTCTTCACTTGTTTCTTGGACAGACTTGCATGACTTTAACACTTGAACTTGAAACCTTACTTCTTGAAGTATTAAATACATCCTAGATCTACCCAAATATAAGTAAAGTATGTTTTGTCAATGGATTAACTAATTACATAAAATGTTGACATATGTTCCTAACATCCAATCACATATGTCCTAACACTGTGTATGCTGGTTATCACAAAACCCAGAATTCATAACCATAGAAAACTTTCTGGGTGGTCTCACTCTCATAGTAGCTCTACATGGCTTGGTATTTTCAAAGTGGGTCTCGATCACAGCGACGGAAAGACAAGGAACCTGCCGAAAAGTCATGCTTAGGACTATCCAACTGGCCCGTGAACCCGCTCAACCCGGCCAACCCGCCGCCACCTGATCCGATGACTCCGACGGTCGTATGCGGGTTCCAAGCTCTCTAACCCGACCCATGTGGGTCGATTGTTGGTTTTCTGTTTCAAAACCCGTGACACCCAACCCAAACTAAGCCTTTATCCTTTTCAGCGAGTTTTTACGAATTTCAGACCAACTTCGGCGAGATCTCGTTAAGATTCGTCGAGATTTGTGTAGATACTTCGAGATCCGGTCTAGATCCTTCGAGATTCGGTAAGATCTCACCATTATCCGACAAAATCCAATCCATATCTTGACAGATGTGATCCCTACCTTGATGGATCCGGCCAGATCTTGACGGATCCAGCCAGATCTCAACAGATCCGGCCAGATTTTGTACCCAGTGATAAACCCGATACCGACCTGATGAGACCCGAACCGAAAAATCAGACCAGATCTCCGAGTCGGTTTTGGGCCACATTTTCCTCCACCCGAATAATTCGAGTTAGGTTCGGGTTGGGCACAAACCGGCCTGACCTGTGGACACCCCTAGTCACGCTGGAAACTTCCATTTTGACGCTAAAACTTGAAAACCCAACACACACTGCAGAGGTGTTTTTTTTTTTTTTTTTTTTTTTTTTTTTTTTTTTTTAATACTTTGATAACAATTTTCTTAATTTCTTTTAATAAGGAAATTTTTTTTTTAAAAAGAGTCAAAACGGCGTCGTTTTGCTCATTTAACGAAGACACTTAACAGAATACCGAATTGACAACAATTGAAAGTTAGAGGACTGAAATGAAAATAATTGAAAGTTAGAGGGTCGGTTTTGGATTTTTGCCTACTATTTTTTATGCATGGGTCCATACAATCATATACTTTAATTCAATTAGTTAACTTGATTTTTTTTTTTATATATATAAAATAGTTTGAAAATTGTATATAGACAAAATTTTTGTGGATGTAAGCTCCATGAAATTTGTTCACAATTTGACATTATATTTTAAAACATATATTAAAACAACATTTCTCATTAAACCTTGGTAATATATATTTTTTATTTGAGTTCTAGACGTCGTTGTCCAAAAACTCCTTAACAAAGTTTATAAAAGAATAATTTATGAGCTTTTGGTTGTGGTGGGTGGAGGTCCTAGAAGAGGCCGTGGAAGATGCACAATTTATATGCGGGAGATTGTGTTAGTCATGAGGGGTGTATCATGCATGTTAATAATAATCTTTGTAGTTAAACTATTTTTATAAGCAATCATTAAATGTGGCTTACGTTGTCAACTCACTTATTTAGGATTTTTTTATATTTGACTATTTTAAAGTCAAATTGACAGGGGACAATTCTCGACAAAAAAAAATAATAATAATAATAAAAATAATAATATATGTGGGTCAATTCAACGTTTTTTTTTTAAGTAAATATATTCATTATAAGCATATTAAAATTAGTAATATGAATTACTATAGGTGAACTGTTATTACTAAAGTTGCAAGGAGTTGGAAATAGTAACCCCAATCCCAACACTTTAGTCATATGTCATAATATATATATATATATATATATATATATATATATATATATATATATATAGAGAGAGAGAGAGAGAGAGAGAGAGAGAGAGAGAGATTCAAATTTATGACGTTCGTCATCCACTCCTGATGATAGTTTTTTATTATTAGACTAAGATACCAATCATATTTTATGTAGGCAGAGATTGAACCCCACATCTCTTATTCAATTATTAGAGTCTTTATCAGTTGAGCCATAGGTTGAAACTCTCTAAAAAAAATTAAAAAAAAAAAAATTGGAACTCACATATGCCATAATATTTGGCTTTACTAAAAGCTTGAACTTATACAAATGCAACTTAAAAAGGTACTTGTTCCTTCTATATTTACCATCCATCGATTCCATTCTATTTTTCAATAAATATTTTCTTTAATTTGAATCATAATTTTAATTAACGCATACTAATAAAGCAAGATAATAAAATTGTGGATCTTATAGGTTGCATATGCCTCATTCAAATTAATATATGCTTACATCACATTTGTGTTACATTTCAAAAAGAACTAATCTAGTTATAATTAAGGTTCCTTGTAATTGTTGATAAAGTTCATATCAATTCAGTATATGATGAGTCAGTGCTTGAAAAGGATAGTGAGGTGAGAAGCTATCTTTTTTTAAATTTTAGTTTTAAAGTAATTTTAATTTAAAAAAAAATAAAGGAATGAATTGAAATCCCATTTTTTGTAAATTTGTGGTTGAGATAATTTTTTTTAAAATTTAAAAAAAGCACTTTATACCTTCTCTTCCATGACGAATTGCTGGTAGCCTTATTGCCTTGCGACACCCAACCCCTTCTTGCACTCTTTTATAGTTTTACACTTAACAACCAAAAAAAAAGGCTACATGAAAAAAAAAATTATTTCGAAAACCTCTTCAAAACCATAATTAAAGTTACAAGTTAAAATCTACTGTATGTTTTTACTTTCCTCCAAAAGAAACTCTACTATATTTTTGTACTAAACACTAACCACAAAAAAATGCACCAATACAAAATCACAAGTTTTCCATTTTAGAAAACATGGTGAGATGAACAGTGAGTTCAAAAGTTTGAGAGATAGAGACAGGTGTGTGCCATATTCATACCTCAGCAATTGCTATGACATAATTTTCCTCAAAAAAATTTAAAGAAATCTCATCCAACTCATCATGCGGCATGACTATCGCCGTCTATCATTTAAACTGGTTTGGACTTTGGAGGTCAACTTTTTCCAAATATAATTTATTTTATATTTTATCAGCTAATGATGATATAATATTCAAATCTAATAAAATTTTCAAATGAGAAATATTTGAATCCCCATGTCAATATAACGAATTTCTTATTTATAAGATCAAAAGATTCATTTTTCTAAACTATTATTATTAGACATTTTAATTTTTTTTATTGATGTTGTAAATTGTAAGATTGTTAGCACTTGATTTCCTTATCTCTTGCATTTGCATTGAAAATTATACAAATGACTAATGAGACTTGTCGACCTTTTCAAAGGGTGTTTCAACTTTTTACCTAATTGAAACTCTATACAATTTATTTGATGACACATTTATGTGAAGCGGCTAAGAGGATCATCCCTTACATTAACAAAACTAATGCTCTAAAACCCAAATCAAATAAAGACTTTTATTTTGAACTGCTTTTCATACTGGTTGTAGGCTTGTAGCTTCTCAACTCAAAACTAGTTTACAGACCCCTCTACAAATTTTCACATAACAAAAAAAAAAAAAAAAAAAAAAAAAATATATATATATATATATATATATATATATATATATATATGCGAATAATCCATCAAAGTAGCCCTAGTTTAAAAACAAATAATCTATGACATGGGCATAATGTTAACTTTTGATATGGACTTGTATTTCAAGAAAAAAAAAAAAAAAAAAAAAAACCTTTTGAAACGGACTTCGGCTTGTCTTTATAATTTATAAAGTCTTTCATCCACTCCTCATTATTAAGTAATTAACAGTACAGATATCAGATTTTGTGATGAACTAAACATTCTATTAGTATTTTGATAAATTTAATCACGTGATGTACACATTTTTTTACCATGTCAATATAGACTTTGAGATGTTATCACCACTAGTATGTAACCTATGCTTACGCACACGAATGATGAATTGTAGTAGTGCTATTGATGTTAGTTCGTGTTATTAAACAAATAAGATATAGTTCGACTAGGACATTTGGAGGTATTAAAATAGTTTTTCCATCAATTTTCATTTATGTTAAGTTTCTCATTACATTGCTATTACGTATATAATTTTGAAAATCACTATTTGATACTACATATACAATATCAATTCACAATTATTGTCTGTGAAATTCTACTAATTATAACACAAAATAAAATAGTAAATTAGTCAAATAGTATCTCCTAAATTGAATAAGAATAGGTTCATGAAATTGTTCAGTTCAATTACAGTTTGTTATATTCAATATCTTTGCATACAAAATATCTTAATAGAAACAATATAAAAAATATGCTCATTAGTTTAGAGAAAAAATAACAACAATAATCAAAATAATTTAATTTGTATGGAAAACTAACAGAAGCAAAATCTAATTTTAATTCTAATTGAATTTTCTTTAAACTTTGGTTTAAAAAAGCAATATATATATATATATATATATATATATATATATATATATATATATATATATATGAGATGAGCTCAAGTTACACCTAGTGTAATTTCACAAGAGTTTACACATTTTGTGAATCATTGATTACTATTAGATTTAAGGGTCAAAAAACACTCATAATAGTGTCATTATTACTTTCTATAAATTAGTGATTTAGGCATTAACTTTTCTTATTAAAGGGGGGAAAAAAACCGCAGGATTAACTCTCTTTTTTTTCCTTCCATATCATCATCTTCTTCCTCTTGTCTTTTTTTTTTTCACTATACTTTTAGGCCTCCACCATATATATATATATATATATATATATATATATATATATATATATATATGTATATATATATATTGTAAGTGCACAATTGCACCTGGACCCAAAGACAATCACGGGCTCAGGCCCAATAAGCCTTAAACAATAAAATTTGTAGAGTGTGGGCTTAAAACCTAGGTTAGAAGTACCAGGAGCTTGATAACAGGCTTTTATAAACAAACACAAGTAAATAACGAACGATAATAACAAATGGATCTCCTCGGACTCGAGCCGAGGACTACTTCTTTATTATTTCTCTTTCTTCTTTCAAGATTACAATTTCTTAATTTCTTTCTTCGTTTTCGATCCCCTTTTTCTTTGGCCTTTACCCCCCTTTTATACTTCCTTCCCTGATACTTTTTGAACAGTGACTAGAAGTTTCCACCTCACTGTTCAGGGGTCACCTCCCCATTAATGCAGCCAGGGAGGTAGGTGCAGAGTCTTTAATGCGGAGGTGGCAGCCTTTACTCTTGATATTTTCTTTAATACTGGTGCATCTAGAAGATTCAGGATGTCCCCTTTTAACCACTAGTCTTTCCAGAGTTGTGCCTTGACCTTTATAATGAAATCTTGAGTTCTCTTGGATCTGTCCGAGGTGAAACTCTCCCTCGGCTATATCCTTGGACCCTCGGCGTATGGGCCAACTCATAGAGTTTAATCCTGGAGCAGGTCGGCCCTCCATGTTACAGCCCAAAGGCCCATATGCCCACTTGGGTCCTTTTACTCCCCACATATATATATATTGGTAAATAGTTTTTTTTATTAAAAAAAAAAAAAACTAGGCCACAAGGAAGGGGGGAGGGGTGGGAGAAAGTATTCTTCTTGCAAATTAATTAATCAATTAAGGACAATGGATGAAATTTGGGGTTCTAGGCTTCAAGTCCACTCATTCGAGGTAGGTTTGGCATGTACGACTAGAACGAATAGAAGGGGTAAGTTACAAATCAAATTGGAAGTAAATGAGTTACGCAAAAAATAAAACAATAGTCCATATGTTGAAACTCAAAGAAAGAATATAAGTTTTAGAAGCAATCGTTAAATATATATATACGAGGCTTGAAAGTATAGTGCAAAAAGAAAGACAAAAGGAAGAAAATGATGATATGGGAGAAAAAAAAAAGAGTTAATCTTGTGGTTTTTTTTCTTTAATAAGAAGAGTTAATGCCTAAATTACTAATTTCTAGGAATTAATAATAATACTACTATGAGTGTTTTTTGGCCCTTAGATCTAATAGTAATCAATGGTTCACAAAGGTGTAACTCTTGTGAAATTACACTGGGTGTAACTTGAACCCATTTATATATATATATATATATATATATATTACCTAGCTAGTAATGAATCATACATAGTCATGGTCTATTACATAAATAACTTATAAACTTGGATTGTTTTTAGTTATACAAAATCATTTACAAATTATGTTTTTTTTATAATATATTTATCTTGGACTTCTTTTTTTTACACTAAATTAATTCATTTGACACAAAAATTAGAAAAAAACTTAGATTAAATGAGACACGTGGTGCAAAATTAAATTTTAATTGAAATCCAATTTAACTCACTTGGAACAAAAATTTTAAAACTTAGATTAGATAGGACATGTGGCGCAAAATTAGACTCTAATTGAATTTCAATTTGAAATCTAATTGGATTTTCTCATAGCTTTACCTATATACATGGTTGTCAAAATCTCAATCTGGACCTTACGATTCTACAATTCTACAATTTTACAATCTCACCTTCCCATAATGATCCGGATCTTTCAAGAATTTTTGCGATCGTTCAGGATCGGTAGAATCGTACAATTTTGACGATCCCAAACGACTCTGGTTTCTTGCAATCTTCTTTAACTTAACAGAAGGTTCAATTAGATTTAAATGAAAAATAAAATCTCAATAGACTAAATTTTGCTATTCTAATGTAGAGAGAATGTTAGTTGAATCCAAATGAAAAATAACATTAAAATAAAGTGTCACGTTTTGAGATTTTTTGAATCTTTAAATGATGCTTATAAATAGATGTAGTGATATATGGTAATTATATCAAATGAATATAAATTTATGAATGAATGTATAATTTACATGATTATTTAATATACCAATGTGTTTTTTTTTTTCTCAAATAATGTAGGATCTTACAATATACGATCCGATCCTACGATTCATAATCTCACCTACTTCTTCTGATCCTATGTAGGATCCCAATTTTGACAACCTTACTTTTATATATATATATATATACACACACACACACAAACACACATGCACCAACTGTAATTAAAAATATTAGGTTTTGACAAAAAAAATACTAATAGAATATTTGATGATTTGTCACAAACCTACGTCCAATAAATTAGTTATTTGAGTAATTAAAAGGCATTCCTAATAAAGTATAAATGACGACCTAATAAAAACAAGACAACCTAATTAAAAATTGGTATAAAAATTAAAAAGTCATATGAAGAGGTTAATTTGATATATCATGCATCTTGCCTTCATTGGTATAGAGTACCTTGTTAGTTATCCAATTTTTATTTTTTTGGATGGGATATCTACTTGGGGGAGTGGCAAATGTTGCTACTATCTCTAAAATAAAATTTCAATAGACGAAATTTTGCTATTCTAATGTAGAGAGAATATTGGTTGAACCCAAATGAAAAATAACATTCCAATAAAGTGTCACGTTTTGAGATTTTTTGAATCTTTAAATGATGCTTACAAATGAATGTAATGATGTATGGTATTATATCAAATGGATGCAAATTTATGAATGAATGTATAATTTACGTGATTATTTAATATACCAATGTGTTTTTTTTTTCTCAAATAATGTAGGATCTTATAATTCAGAATTTGATCCTACGATTCACAATCCTATCTACTTCTTATGATCCTACGTAGGATCCCAATTTTGACAAACTTACTTATATATATATATATATACACACACACACACATGCAACTGTAATTAAAAATATTAGGTTTTGACAAAAAAATACTAATAGAATATTTGATTTGTCACAAACCTATGTCCAATAAATTAGTTATTTGAGTAATTCAAGGCATTTCTAATAAAGTATAAATGAATTGGCACCTCCTCATGTATATAGTGCTTGGGGGTCGAGCTGCAGGGTTAGCAGCATGTTGTAATTATTTCTAAAAAAAAAAAAGAGTATAAATGATGACCTAATAGAAACAAGACAACCTAATAATTATTGGTATAAAAATTAGAAAGTCATATGAAGAGGTTAATTTGATATATCATGCATCTTGCATTCATTGGTATAGAGTACTTTGTTAGTTATCTAATTTTTATTTTTTATTTTTTATTTTTTTTGGATGGGATATCTACTTGGGGGAGTGCCAAATGTTGCTACTATCTCTAAAATTCAAGTAATAAATTATTCATACTCACATTTAAAAAAAGAAAAAGAAAAAAGAAAACTTGAATTACAAGTTAAAACACGAAATATTCAAGGGTTAAATGTAGGAACTTCCCACAAATCCCATTATACCCTTTGTTTTTTTTGGGGGGGTTGTTATAATTTATACGCTTTTGAGAAAGAGGCAATTTACGCGCAACTTCAAATTCATAGAAACAACCACCGTACACTCTTGGTGCGATGGTCACTCTACAAGTATAAGTACTTGTGGGGTGTGGGGGGCAAGAGCCGGGGTTCAAGTCTCCAGAAGGGAGCTTTCACATACATATACACTTAAATTAGGCTATAATAAAATTTCTATCTTGTATAAAAAAAAAAATTCGTAGAAACAAAGGGGAAGCCTGAAATTGTTAAAAAAAAAAAAAAAACATACACACACCGTGTGTACACACGTGTGCACACACAACATGAGCCAAAGATCACCCAAGGTATTGTTAAGGTTGCCGTTAGGCAAATTTTAATAGAAAAAAAAATAGATACGTAATTTTAAAAAAATTTTAGGATAAATTATAATTTACCTTGAACTTTAAGTTGTTTATGTGTTATTTGAAATTTGATACTTTACCCACCTGATATTAACCCAGTTAGAGTTCCGTAAACCATCTATGTTAAAATTATGATTAAATATGTAATTTTATTCAACTTTTTATATCTTTCCTCTGAAAACACAAAAAACATAAAAATACAAGATAAAAAAGAATCCAATGGAACACTTGCATCATGATATTTTAAATCACAGGTAAACAAATTAAATATCGGTCAAATATCATATAGTTAAAATGTTAAATTTTAAATCATAGGTAGGCAACTTAAATTTCAGTCAAATCACAGGTGTATAAGTTTTAATTTTCCAATTTTTTAATGAGAAAAAAATAATCGTTTTTTTTTTAAACAAAGTTTCGCTATAAACTTTTTTTTAAAATTTTTTTTATAGAAACCATTTAGCTATATTTTTTTTTTTGGATAGGATTTAACTATAAATTTGATTGTAGCTATTGGCTACAATTTTTACTAAAAAAAATAATTAACATAACTACATATTTCAAAAATATAAATGTTGAATTGCATATTTTTTATATTCTTAACACGCATGCCAAATTTCGTACTAATCAAATGTTATTTACAATTCGATTAATAAAATTATATTATATTCATAATTTTAGATTACAAAAACTTGAAATTTAAATATTTGATTTATGACATAAATATAAATATTTAATTTTATAAATTTTTTGCAAATCATAGAGAGAGATATATATATATATATATATATATATATATATATATATATAAAAGTTATCCAATTGTAGATTTTTCAAAGTTCACATTCATTAGAATTATATTGAATAAAGTTATAAACATTAGCACTGACATATGTAAAAAACCATCAAAACATTTATATGACATTTGGTATGAGGTAATATTTTAAGATTCTCAATAATGTTTAAAAATTTCATTGTTTGGTTGTAAATCACATTAGAGAATCAGATGCTAGGGGAATCTAGACTCCCTCTTTAACCCCCTTTTAGTAGGAATATGGATTCCCTTTAAAACAGGTGGGTATCCAGATTCCCAAAATTAAAGAAAATTATATTTTTTTTATAAATTGACAATTTTTTAAATAATTTTTCCTTATTATTTAAGCAATTGAAATAAAATATATAAAAAAATAATCAATATCTATTCCTTTGTCTTTATCTCTTTCCACCAAAACAACATAAACAAGATAGACAACTTTGTTGATATATTCATTTTTTCTTCTTTTAGGCTATAGTTTTAATGAATTTGACATAATTTATAGTTTATATTTTGTTTTTAATTATTTATTTAGAGGAAGATTATTATTATTATTTTTTTAAAAAGACTTATATTGGATTTACAAAGCTAAGGATAGAACGAGAAAAATAAACAATTCAGTTAAAATTCCTAAAAATAAACTAAACATTGTAATCTCACATTTCTAAAAATCTTATTAGATTCCCAATTAAACCAAATATAGGAATAGTTAGGTTATATTTGGCAATAGTTTTTGTTTTTTATTTTCAAAAACTTGTTTTTGGTAATATAAAGAAAAAACAATTTTCTTATATTTTTGAAATAAAAAACATGTTTGGTTAGTTGAAATTAAAAAAAAAAATTTTTGAAAAAAAAAAATAGAATATACTAAAATATGTTGTTACTAAAATTTGAATTTTAATGCTAACTCATTAAATGAAACATGTTCATTAAATTAAATGTGTATTTTCATTAAATTTTGAAAATTAGAAACTAAAAACAACATTTTACATGTTTTCAATTTCCTTCCCAAATTGGGTTTTGAAAACAGTTTTTGTTTTCTGTCCATTTCGAGTTGCCAAACAAGTTTTTTAGTTTCAAAAATAAAAAATTGTTTTTAAAAATAGAAAATAAGGGGAAAAAATAATTACCAAACATATTCTTACATTCCTAAGCATCACATTCATGTAGATTCTCTCGTACCAAACACCACCTTATTTTATTATTATTATTATTATTTTTTAGATGAAGCCGTACTATACTTTATTTATATATAATAATAAATTTTTTTTTTTGAATTCTTCTCTAACTCATTAACTTTTTCTTCTAACAAAAACTAATTAACTTTTAAAGTATCCGTTAACTTTAATCACTGAAAAAATCATTAAAAAAAAGAAGAAAAAGAAGAAAAAACACATCATCAACGCGACAACACCTATATAAATTGATACCGCGCTATTTCTGCCTCTCTCGCAAACAAAGCTCTCTCTCTCTCTCTCTCTGAAAAAAAAATACTCAAACACACGCAAATTACACATCTACTCTGCCCATTCATTAATTTCATTCTTTTCATTCATGGACTCACCTTCTCGCTCCTCCGTAATCATCGTCGGCGCCGGCGTTTCGGGTACATCCACCCTCCGAAACTCATCTCCACCGCCGATTCCTTATACTTTTTTCCGGTTTCGTTTTCTCACGTTTTTCTGTGTGTGCGCGTGTTTGTGTGTTTTTTTCAGGAATATCGGCGGCGAAGGTGTTGGCGGAGAACGGAATAGAGGACTTTATGATTCTAGAAGCTTCGGACCGAATCGGCGGTAGGATCCGTAAAGAAAGTTTCGGCGGCGTGTCGGTGGAGCTCGGTGCCGGGTGGATCGCCGGAGTTGGCGGCGAAAAGTCCAATCCGGCTTGGGAGCTCGCTAACAAGTCTGGCCTCCGCACTTGCTTCTCTGACTACAGCAATGCTCGCTATAACATCTACGATACCAGGTATCCGAATCCGTATCCGTATCCGTGTCCGCGCGTCACATGTGCGCGCTTTTCAGTATTTTTTTCAAAATTTTCGTTCGCTTTTCTCTTTTTCCGGTGATCGTTAATCGGCCTTTTGCTATCTTGCGCCGCCGGTGACGTGGCGCCCTCTCGGCATTTTTGAAAATTTCGATTTTTTATTTATTTTTATTGGTATCGTATCGTATTGTATTCGTATCCTAATACATCTGACGTGGCGTCCTCTCAGCATTTTTTTTTTTTGAAAAAAAAAAAAATTTGGTGTGTCCGTATCGGTAGCCGTATCCGTATCTGTATCTGAATGCTATTATGCGCCGGGATGACATGGTGGCATTTTCGAAATTTTCTCTTTCTTTGACTTTTTGACCGTTTGACCGGCATAGTTTACATTTTTACCGTTACTGATTGAATCTTAGTTTTGCTAAACCCGGTGGAGCTAAAATGCGCCGGGTGTGGTGTGAATCGGACTGAGTTTACTGAACGAGTTGTGTTGTTTTGTTTGTTTGTTACAGCGGGAAAATTATACCGAGAAAACTAGCGAACGAGTTGTACAAGAAGGCGGTGGACTCGGCGAAGGAGAAGATGGACTCGGAGATTCGGTCACTCAGGAGTCAAGAATCGAACAACCGTGGATGTGGTGGTGGTGACGTCAGCAGAGTAACTGAACCGCCTATGGAAGACCCTGTTAGGTTGGTTGTTTTTTTTTTTTTTTTGAAAAATCAACTTTTTATTATATTTAATTTTAAGTGAATCCTAATACTTATCCAAAAAAGATTTTATATTTATTTATGGTTTTTGAATTATTATTATTATTTTCTAAATTTTTGGTTATTGTTTTTATTCTTAGTACGCCGAGGACGCCATTTGAACACGCTCTTGACTTCTTGCTACACGATTTTGAAATGGCAGGTGAGATTTTATTATAGCTCGTGCTACGTTTTTTTTTAAAAAAAAAAATTTTTAAAAATTAAAATTATTGATGAAAATAATAAAAAGCAAAGAAAGCGAAATTTTGGATATTTTAAATGATTCCTTGTTCAATGATGAAACCATAAACTTAGACCCAACAAAGTCAAATAGTTTTATAATGCTTTGACTATTTTTTTATTTGTTTTTATGTAATTCTTTCTGGGTTTTTTTTTTTTAATCCAAAAAAAAAAAATCTTCAAATCTTTTTTTCTTGTTGTAATTGAATAAAGCATGAATGGCATTGTACATGAATAGGGGTGGTGTCACATTTTGTGGTTTAAAGTTTTGAAAAGAATGAAAGACTTGGTTTCAAGGAAACTAAGTCAATGAGCTACATAGTATATCTAAGATACTGTTGATGTGGATAAAGTTCTTCTTTTATTTTTTTTAATGTTTTATTTGGAGTGTAAAAAAATTGTATCAAAAATTGAGAATGTTGTGTTTTGGTTTTGGTTACACAGAGGTAGAGCCAATATCAACTTTTGTAGATTTTGGGGAACGAGAATTTTTAGTTGCAGATGAAAGAGGGTACGAGCATTTGTTATACAAAATGGCTGAAGAGTTTCTTTTTACATCTGAGGGCAAAATCTTGGATAGTCGACTCCAACTAAACAAGGTAGGATAAATATTTTTCTTTTACTATGTTTCTTCATTTTTGACTTTTTGCTTGTCGATATAAAATTGTATGCTAGTCTAATTTAAGTATATGTGCATTAGTCTTCTCTTTACAGACTTGAATCCGACCCTAAATGCCCCAGCTTCTTTTTTTGAATGCATGTGCTACTTTTCAATTTGTAATAGTGATGTATTGACCCGGTCTTTAGAATTTGCAGATAATAACGTTTTGTGAAACTTTTATTATATATAATATTTATTATTATAAATGAAAGATCTTAATCTCACTGCCATTTACTCATTCTCAATAAAAATACTACTAAACAAAGTAGGTTGAGAGGAGTTTTCTTTGATGTTTGCTGGTCTCTGACCTTCATGATGATAGGCAGACAAGTTTGAGAAACGAAGTCGTGAAAATAACTAATTTTTTTTTCAACCTTACCAAATGTCACACCATTGATGATTTACTATAGAAAAAACTGAGGAAGATGTATATACAGACATATTATATATACATACACATTAGGAAGCATTAATGACATTAAAAGAGATGATCTTTCAAACATTTGGTTTTGAAATTGGAGTTCTTTAAAAGCTACTTTTATGTAATTAATATGTTACTTTTCTTGTGTGAGTTGAACTTTGTTACTTTCTTGTGAGAGTTGAAAGCGTAGATGAACAAAACACTGAAATAGATATTTTTTAATCAATCAAATAACTACTCACATGATCTATATGGGCTATTTCTAGATATTTTCTTTGACCATCTCTTCCCATTTCCAAAGCTAAAAAACGAATACACTTTATGAGTTTTGATGACCCCAGCTTGCATCTATAATTTGACCTATCAACAATATATTTGATTTCAATCATATAGCTATGAATTGGCAAATGATGCTTGCAACCATTAAAGCCCATTCCTTTTTTTACCTCTCATAAATTTAGTAGGACCCAAAAATTTTCAATTTCCCATCACCCTGCACAGTGTGAATTATGACCAAAGAACAATACCCCATGAGGTGAGATGTCATATCAGCTTCAAATAAGAACATGAAAATAAGGGGTCTTGTCATTTTCTTCATTTATTGGTGCTGTTGTCTTTGCTACCTCGAATGCTCAAAGAATCAGAAGCCAGTGGACCTATCTCCGCACTAATGCTTGCTATAATTCATTCACAATTTTTTTTTTTTTTTTTTACTGTTTAGAAAGCTCCCATTAAATCGGTAAATGGGTCTGTGTAGTGTGTAGTGTGTAGTGTGTAGTGTGTTATGTGTACCTCAACTCTGCACAGATTCTTCTTCATTAAAATCTTTCCCATTTTCATATTTTTTTAATTCCAAAATTGCACACATTTTCTTGGTTTGACTTCTCAGAATCTTTAATTTGTTGCCTTGGACTTTGTTTTTACATTTATTTTTTAATAGTTAATGATAATACTATTTTAAGATCAACACAATATATGTATATTTTTTTTTAATGAATACATTTAATGGTTGTGTTAATATGCACGGATTTGGAGCAGGTAGTTCGGGAGTTACAGCACTCGAGAAACGGCGTGACGGTAACAACGGAGGATGGTTGCGTCTACGAAGCCAATTACTTGATTCTTTCTGTCAGCATTGGTGTTCTACAAAGCGACCTCATTTCCTTCAGACCCTCCTTGCCCGTACGTTTCCTCTTCCTTTTATTTTTTTTTAATTTTCAAGTTTTTCATGGTCAAGTTCTAAGTTCTCACTGTGCTAGTCATAAGTCACATAACTGATAACTCTTAAGTAACCACACAGTTGCATGATGTAGCAATCACTAATACCCGTGATGTTTGCAAATTCTTTTGAGTGATGCTACTTATAGAATAAATTTAAGATGCACAAATACTTTATTTGAGATGTCATATGAACGTCATATCCACGTTTATCTGCTGAATTATATTATAAATTTTCAAAATTTGTTTGTGTTTGTAGCGTACTCGTGTTTGAGTATTTGTCCATGCATTTTAGCTATGAATTTGTGAAAAATTTACAAAATTACGTCATCAATCACAAAAGTAATTTAAACATTAATTTATCATGTTATTTAAGTGGTAATAATCATATTTTTAACACTTTAATTTGTACTAATTTTTTTGTAGTAAAATTTGTAGCAACTCTAACCTTTCCCTCTCTTTTTTTTTGTTTTTTTTTTTTCACAAAATTATTGTTACTAACACCACTTTACCATTAAAACTTGCTGCCTTAGCATTTATTGAAAAAAGTTTGCGTATGTAAACATTGTCTTGGGACATGTCATGCCTATATTGACCCTTATTTATTCACATAATCATCTGAAAATTTTAGATAATTGAGAATGTAATGTAATCTTATAAGTCTTTTGTACTAATAAGTTACTTTTATATATATATATATATATATATATATATATATATATATAAAAGAAAGAAGTAAAAGGTGGTATTGTTTAATGGGTGTTTATAACATTACGCTGACATGTGACATAAGATATTTTATATATAAGTAGGGTCAAATCATATACATTATACACTACTGGTCTATGTTCACTGTTTTGTACCAATTAATCACAGTTGTTAGGCTCGAGACAGATTAGTTTTTTCCCCTAAGCCCCACGAATGATTGACCTTAACCCTTATAAAAAAGCATGATTCATGACTTCCTGAATGTGCGTACATTATTTCAATATTTTGGTCCTACATGGGTTAATCTATAGAGATAGGGCCCTTGTAGAGAATGAAGCTTCTACTCAGTTTACTGGCTGTGTAGGCTCTGACCCACAATTTAAATAGCATTAACTTGAAGATGTCAGAATTCATGGATAGTATTAAATAAAAGCTCACTGTCTGATGACGCAAGACACAGATTCTCGAGGTGTCCTTGTAATGCAAATATGGGTTGCATGATCCACAGTATTTGCAATCCACAGTTTGCCTATTGGATTCTCTCTGTCTGTTAAGACTCATTTGTTAGTTGACTACTGGTACGGTGTACGGTGGTGGGTATTGGCATTTGTATATTGTGAGTGACAACTGGTTTTTCATATGGTATATACTTGTTGAAAAAGAATGAGACCATGACTACAGCTATTGGTGCTCCACAAATGGTGTATTTCACTTAGCGTTAGGAATTCTAGTTCTTGATTGGTTGGCATAATATGGTGTAAGATGCAATTGGCATTTATATATGGTGGCAGTCAGTTTTATACTATTTCATATTATAGTTTGGTAAAGAATGAGATACTAGTTGGGTTTATTGTGTATTCTTGCTGGAAAAAATGAAACAAGGCTACAAGTAAGCAATTGGTGCTTCACTCTAAAAATGAAACAAGGCTGAGAAACAAACATGTTAGACTTTCAATGCTAAAAGAGCTAACAAAAATTCAATATTGTGTAAGTTCTTCCATATGCTGTGAAAATTTTACTGCCAGAGTTAGGGTGCTTACAAATTCATTGCTTTGGGTGTTTAAGTGGCTAACTGATGCACATGATCTGCTATTTACATGTATGTGCTAAAACAAATCCATTGGGACCCTATTTTTATTTATTTATTTTTTATTATTATTATTATTATTATTATTATTATTATTATTATTATTATATAAGTCAAATTTGTTGGGACTCTCTCAGTATATAAATTTTGGTGGTAGTAGGTCATGTATGTTTGTGGTCCCTTGGCCTAACTTTTGTTGCTGGGAAGTTCCAATTAATATTATAATTGTTGGATTAAATGTTAACATAATGAATAAAATATTGAAACAGAGGTGGAAAATGGAGGCCATAAAGACATGTGAAGTGATGGTGTACACAAAGATCTTCTTAAAATTTCCACATAAGTTCTGGCCATGTGGACCGGGAAAAGAGTTCTTCATGTATGCTCACGAGAGGAGGGGATACTACACGTTCTGGCAGGTTTGTTTATATATATATATATATATATATATATATATATATATATATATATATATATATATATTTGTTCTTTTTTTTTTTTTTTTTTTTTTTTATCATTTTTATTGTTTCCAGCTAACATTGAAATGTCTTTTGTCCGATGCCGGCTTTTGCTGCATCAGTTAAATGGATTTTGAGTCATTATGTACTGCTTGTGTTCTTCTTTGTATGTGAGCTAAGCTTGTTCTGGGAGTTTATGCAAATTCACAATGGTAGTCAATTATGTATTGTAGTAATAGTTAAGGGCAGAGAGGAGGGGAGTGGGAGTGGTTTGCTGTGACTTTGAGTGCAATTCACAAAAGAAAAAAGAACTAAGGAAGAACCTTAAGATGATATCTTTAATTACTACCCTTGATTTTGAGTGCAATTGACAAAAGAAAAAAGAATTAAAGAAGAACCTCAACATGATATCTTCAATTACTACTTTTGATTGTCACTGACACACATATCATTTGTTAGCATAGGATCATAGTTGGCTGCTGCTTTTGGTCATATGTGAAGACAAATGCATCGTATCTTTGATATGCACCCTAAACTATTTCAACATCAACAAAATTAATAATTGGATTCATATCTTATAATTGGGATTTAGGTGTATCTTATTAAATTTGTCATTATGATATATAGGATATAGAAGTCATGTAGATGTGGGGTACATGCATCTTGATCTAGCATTTTTTACTTCCAGCACCTGCTGTTTTCAATAATTTTAATATATTAAATTGCATCATTACCAAATCATTAGCCTATTGCCACGAGTAATGCATTGATAACAATCAGGCTTTGTTATCACATCACAGGCTTCACATAATTCTTGTGATATGTTATGATTACTATCACTATAAGCCCATGGAAAACTCATTCTCAGATGGATGGAATCATCTCATTCAAGTGTGTCGTATGATTGCAGCTAGCTATCATTGTAGCTTTCTTGAGTATATTATTTCAAAATGCAAAATCTGTAACAATAATCAAAGAAGACAGCTTGTTATTGTTTGATATGGAATATTGGTTTAGGTTGAGTTAGTCCCCCTAGTTTGCATCATTTTTAAAGATGATTTTGACTTCTTTCTTAATTAGAATGTTGACCATTCAAAGTATTGTGCGCGTTTTTCATAGTCTTGTTGCAAGTGCCTCCATTTATGATTTGATAAGAAATATTAATTATTTTTGAATGATTTTTTCATCTATGATGTTTCTGTCACTCTCTTAGAGCTGGCAATATTAGTCACCCGATGGGAACCAATTGGAAATCTTAATTTGACGCTTTTCTTTCCATCGTTTTGAGAGTACTTTGAATTTTTTTTAAGTATAATTAAATTTTCTAGACTCATGCATTTTTAAACAAAATTCTCTGTTTAATTAGGAGAAGATTGAATTATTTAAAGGACTATACATGGCCTCTTGTGCTAGCACTTCAGGATCTCACATGTCCATCAATTTCAATTTTTTATGCAGTATAAGTAGATCCTAATTATGTTTGTTATAACAAATAAAGTGTGTTAAAGTTTTTTTAAGCATAATATCATATAATATTGTAATGGGATTAGATCAGCTATTCATTCTTAATTAATCATTGAATTATCCAACTTTGTTGCTGATCTGTTGCTATGTCATCAGCACATGGAGAATGCATTCCCTGGTTCAAATATCCTGGTTGTAACGTTGACGAATGGGGAATCAAAACGTGTAGAAGCCCAGTCAGATGAAGAAACATTGAAAGAAGCTATGGGGGTTCTTAGAAACATGTTTGGACCCAACATACCTAATGCCACTGATATTCTAGTGCCCCGTTGGTATTATAACAGGTTCCAATGTGGCAGCTACAGCAACTATCCAATCATCTCTAATAATCAACTTGTTCACAATATTAAGGTACAGTTTCTTACTTACATTCCACAATTTTTTTTAATAGGTGATAAATTTTCAATTTGCCTATGTTGGGTCCTAAATATGAGTTGAATTTATAAATTATAAATGACCACTCGTTAGAAACCTTAGCTTCTTCAATGTATATATATATATATATATTCTTTCCAAGATAAGAAACTATGGATAAGAAACCTTAGCAGATAGGAAAGACACTATTATAAGGAGACTCCAGAATTTGCTTCTGGTGCCCAAAAATAAAATAGTGCATATCTGTTATGTATTTTATTTGCAGCTTGAAGAATAAAAAGCAAAACAGAGTGGGAGGAATTATGCACTTCTTGTTTAAAGTCTGAAAATCATGTTAAAAAGTTTTAACTCAATTAAAAAATTTCCATTATGATTTTGTGTTGAAATTGTTTTATGCTTTTTGTTAAGGCCCCAGTGGGACGCATCTTCTTTACCGGTGAACACACAAGTGAACAGTTTAGTGGTTATGTCCATGGTGGATACTTAGCAGGTGAATGGATGATAGTATATTGTATTTGTGAAGTATAGGTTCCAATTATCAGGATCTCTTCTAACATCTTATTTGGGCTATGTTATTCTCTTGATTAACTAAGCAGGTATTGACACTAGTAAAGCTTTGTTAGAAGAAATAAGGAAAGAAAGAAAAACTGAGAATCAAAATCATTTGTTAGAGCCCTTGTTAGCATTGACTGGGTCATTAACTTTGACACAAGCAGATGCAGTCTCAAGTCTGCACAAATGTGATATTCCCACCCAATTATATCTTAGTGGGAAACTCAGTATTCCAGAAGCTATATTGTGACTATATGGACCTATACAGAAATGGCACTTTGTCGATGATGATGACGACTATGAAAATATGACCAATGATACTGATGGCCTAATGGATTTGGTTCTGTATTCAGTTCAAGCCCTTCTTGAGTCCATCCGTAAGCTAGAATGAATTGAGATACCGAAAGCAGGTTACAGGGAAGACATACAAAAGAGTGCTTGGAGCCTTGGACTATCTCTCCTTATGTGTAGCTGCTACATTCATGATCATAACAGAGCCAAGTTTTGGATTCTTGGAGGGATTTTGGTTTGGGCATACGTATAAAAGATTGTTTATTGGAAGGACTAAGATTAAGAATAGGAAAGGCCTTACGATTCTAATTTTACTTGTACCAAGTCTCACATGACCAACTCTTATTTCTAATTCTATTTGAATAATTGATTATGCAAAGATTTCTAATTCGTCCCATCAAACCCAATGGCCATCTAATTGGTAAGCTAGTAAATGAGGCCATAAGTGTATTAATACTTTTATCATTGTAGACTCAGATTCAAATAAAGGTAATTTAAAATTCAATACAATAAATATTTGTCCTTAGCTTAAATTTATCATTGTTGTTTTTAGGTACGGCGATGGTGAGTTCTTTTTTTCTTTATAATTTTGGCTTCGGTGTGGAAGACTATGTATGAATTTGGGTAAAGTTTACTTCCAAACTGGGGAAATGTTCTTCTAACCCATCACGTGGCAACCTAACAAACTCTCCACGTTTATAGTTAGTCATTTGATTTTTTATTTTGGTATTTGCTTGAAGTCATATGATTTACTCAATAGTTATATGAATTGTTTAAATATTTTAATGAATCATGCTATTTAATACATATGGATGGTCTTATGACATATTAATTTATGACAAGGAGATTCCTCCAACTCAATTTGAAGGTAAACTTTGTTTGTGTAATTGATAAGTAGCACTATAATACATTAAAAATTGAATACCACATTTTCAGCACACCAATAAATAGAGGACTAAGTGTCAAATTTCTTGTAAGTCCATTATTTCTACCAAAAAACAAATAAATAAGAATGAGTATTAAGGCCCATATATATACTTTTTTTTTTCTTGGGCAAGTTGAGAATAAGGGCCCATAAGTAGTCATGAGAATGAGGGCCCAAAAGTAATTTAATGGGCCTCAAGGTTGATACCATAAACCCAAATGATTACTTGTAACAAGGGGAAGAAAAAAAAAATCTTATATTTTAGAGAGGTTAGGATGTCATACATTTTAAAATCTTATCAAAATACTTGTATTTAAAAAAGTTTAAATCGTTAAGAGTTTTGTAACTTAATTGTTATTTATTGGTGTTTTTAATAGAGACAGTTAAGATTCAAATCTCTTCACCAACAACCAATTTATCTAAAAAAAAAAAAAAATTATAAATCAATGTGTCTTTAGGTTGAAAAAATTTTAAAAGGGAGGGTCACACCCCCGCCCCCGCGCGCGCGGGGGCAGCAAACCAAAAAAAAGCATCCAAATGAGTGATGTACCAAATATAATATTAGAAATTATGTCTTAATTTTTGTTGTTTTAAGTAAAGAGTTATGTATTAGTACCAAATATAATATTATATATTATATCTTAATTTTACTTCAATCAATTGTCACTATTTTGAGTATTTATTTAGATAGCATTAATTTAATAATAAAAATTATTTATCTCAAAAAAAAAATATTAAATGGAGTATGACTTCAGAGTTCAACAAAATTCCTTTTACAATATTGCTTCCTAGGAAGATACTTTCATAGGTTCATGGAAAGAAATAAGAAGCCTTGAACTATCTATTTCCTCTATTTATTTTTCGTTTTTAATTTGCATATTAGTTAGTCAATATTGCCTGTTTATTCTATTTTTTTGGCGTTATATAATAAATTAGATAGAGTCCAATTAAAGATGAGGTTTTGGTCACTAAAATAAAAAAATATGAAGAAGAAAGAGGTTTATATAAGAGGTTGAAACTTGAAAGACACAATTTCTGTACATTATAAACATATGGACAATAACTGTATAGAATATGTTAGATTTTGTACAATGTTTCTATGTGAATTCCTCAAAATTCTTTACTAAAAATGAATTTCTTAAAAGTAGTGTGTCTATATATATATAAAGTGTCAAGGTGACTTTGGTATTTTAAAGAAAACTCTAACTCGTAAAACAAAAATGGCTCTCATTTGTTCTATTGAATAAGTGAAAAAGAAAAGACTAATTATAAAATCTTCTTGTTCCTTCATCCTTAATTTCAAAGCGTGCGTATAGATGTAATCAAACATGGTTGAAATTAATGTCACTGAACTTCTTATGATTTTTGTCTATACCAAGGATTGGATTGTCATTGGTATATCAGGTTGCCACTTACTTCATGAGTGATTTGGAACCAAACAACAATTTCCAAAAAGAAAAAGAAACTATAGTTGATTTTGATAAGTAGAAGTTAAAATCAAGCTGATTGCAGTCAAAGACTCAATTGATGAATTTAAAATTATACAGATTTTGATTTTCCTCATGATTTAATAAAACAATCACAATTAAAATAAATATGAATAATATAAACTATTGAGGAAATAATTAACTTATGAATGCTCATGGTCTAGCTTACAATTTAAGACGCTCCAAAATGGAAAACAAATTCAGAGAAAAAAAAGAAAATCAGGATTGTAAGTTTACTTTAGTATAGGAAATTTTTTGCAGATGACTTTTGTAAGAAAGGATCAGGTCGTAATATTATATTAAAGTCCTAATAATGCTTTCTCTAGCTTTTAGATTAATAACTAAGTATAGAGCTTCCCTCTCTTGCAGAATTGAAGTGTAGGAACACTGATAGTAGATGAATTTCCATTAAGCTATTAACAGATTTGTCTGAGAATCCGAACACACCATTAGATGATAGCTATTAACTTCATATCTGATTGACATGTGACCTAAATGTTTGAAAAATTCCTGGACCTGAAATGCAACCATGAGTCAAGTTGCATGTTATATAGGATCAATCATCTAAAAGTACTTGAAGGAGTTGTTTCTAATTAATATCTACCTTACTATAATTTGCAACTCTACAGCAGAAAAACACACGGCCTTCTCGTATTGTCAAGGTGGCAAATTCACAATCAAAGTCTCAAGATCTCCTTTCTCTATGATAATTCTATTTTGATCACCATGCAGATAATGGATAGGCCACAATAGTTGTCGCCAGGTTCACCATCACTCGATTCAGTGCATCTTCAATTATACGTTCAGATTCAGCTTTGAGTGTATTTGGTATCTTGGACATCTAATGGCTACCTGTTTCTTCTGCCTGCTGGATAATTGGAATCCTCATCGTATTACCATGATATGGTAGCCCTGCATTTTATTTGGATGAAACTAAATGAAGCTATATGGTCCAATGAGTGTAAGCAAATGCTAAACTCCAAAACAAAAATTTATAATCCTACATTTATCAATTGTAGAGAGGAAAAAGATTGAAGTAATAATGCTTCCATTTTTCTTTATCCATTGAAAGCTATTAAATGTTGTTTTACTCTGAAGTAGCTCAATTAACTTAGTAACTTGGATCATTAAGAACTATTGAATGATGAGTTTTGGAGAATATTTTGCTGTACTAACCTGTCGTAGGCCACTAACAAACCTTTGTGCATTTGTAACTTTGATGCAGCTTTGCTTTCCACCTCGTTTGCATTTCCTTCTTTCTCATATGCAGTGTTGGCATGGATGAGTCACTGAACAAAACTGATTCTTGACTGACAAGACCAATCTATCAACTCATCCACTTCAATTTAACCTTTCAATTTTCAATTCCATCAGGTGACCTGATTTAGGATCAAACGATCTTTGCAATATTGCAGTCACTATGCATTGCCCATTTCCAATTTTTCCAACAATTATGACTTTCTGAAAGAAAAGAGTGACAACATTACAATTATGACTTGATTAATCTGGTTTTTTTTTCCCCCAAAATCATTGGAGCAATTAAAAAAAAAAAAAACTAGTACTGCTTTGTTGCTAATGCTGTATAGAAGTAAAAGGGTGGTAAAACACAATTCGAAAATAAAATTTAAGCTTTGCCAAAATTAATGGCAAAGCTGAGGCCTTGGAAAACCTGAATATCTAGCCTAGGTGGATATCTAAAGCATAAATGATGAAGGTCAATTTTTCCCTTGTATGATTCATTGTCATCCTGGACTCATTAGTTAGGTCTATGTTTAACTTTGAATCTATCATTGCTAATAAGGAAGCATAAACAGCTTTGACTTTTGCTACTTCGGTCTATGTTTTCAGACAAGGTCAAACAGTAATGCTGAAACTATTAATATTGTCTTTTGAACTTTTAGTCAATTGAGTTACTTCATATAAAAGTTTGGGAGAAAAAAAGAAATGCTTTCAATATCTAGGACATAGGCCAATAATTCATAAAGATAATGTAAAGAAGTAATTATATGCAATATTATAGTTTCTTTTTGTTAAAATGTAAAATTCAGAATTCATAAACCTAGGTCAAAAGATATTCTGTGCCGCTGTGGTGAACAAAGACTATAGTTTATAGAAAATAAAATTACTAGTTGAGACATGTGAAAATGGCTCAAGATGTGATTAAAGAAAGTATGTTATGACTATACTTATAACATTACTTTTTCAAACATCTATCGTCTATGAAAGACATCAATCATATTGGCATTCTTGATCATGCTCAAATGATAAGCAAAATAACAATAGTTTGCGTACATTCATGTCCAATGCCTCTTGTGCTATTCTCTCAAAACCAGCGTCAAATGCACTTTCAGCTGCATTTAAAAGTTAAAATCCACAAGACAAATTAGTCTTGTGCTTCACCACCCATGGAGTCCACTCAGCTGCAAATTTCAAAATTCCAACATATATTAACAACTTGGATGATTATCAAGATGAAAGGATCATCTAAAGTACAGTCATGGACCAGAAGTTAGAACCTCAAGCAATGTATCAGTAAAAGACCAGCATAGGCAAGTTCAGGTGCACTCTTATTTCTTCAATTCTTGCACCACCTTTCCATGTGCAATATTATATTTGATGGTGGATGAAAAGAATAAGGGTTCTTGGCTGACAAGACCAAAATTTCCCTGCTCCATTAAATCTGAAATTTTTTGAGATTAATATTATTCATAAGAACTTTGCCCACCTGAAGATCATTGTATCACTTTGAAGAACTGATAACTGGTGACTTCTCGCGCTTTTGCTTTGTCCAACCAAAGCTCAAGTTTCGCCATCTGGAATATAGAAATAGAATCAACTAAATATATTTGCTCATTTAATAAATGTAAATTATTGAAATAAACATAATTAACTTCTGTATCAACATTGAAGTCATCTAATATCTTTCCTATTGCATCATAAGCATCGATGTTTGATCCAGCAGAAAATGAACTTGTGTAGGAACATGCCAGCAGAAAATGAACTTGTGTAGGAAGACGCCAGGCCTAGAGACCTAAACTAAACCATCCATTTGGTAAGAAAAAAAAGGGAAAAAAGGCATAATACTTGCACACATACATTCATATGTTGTGGTTGCACACATCTTCATTAAGGAACTTAAGCCACTAAAGTACCTAATCTTTTTTTTTTTTTTTCAATTTTTTGCTTTTGCTGCATATGCAACTTTGGAACCAACTCTGCTTGGAGGAAAGGCATAATCAGATACAATAAAAATCAGCAATACTTGAAACAAAAAACAACAATGAAGTTGATCAATTATAATTGATAAATTTATAGAGGACTAAGTTTAAAATGATATGAATGAACCTGTGGAAGTATTAGGAGTTTTGATCCTTACGGTCTTCGTTGCTATGTCTAGGATTTGAGCAGTCACATGGATCCATGTAATGTATGAACCTTGCCCATTAATGTCTGGCATTTTCCTGATAAGTGAGAGAAAGAGATGTACAATAATGTTTTGTTGACTAAAATAAAATGAATTCATCATTACAAGTGAGTATTCATAGTAGTTTCTTGTTCCCACTAATAACGAATTAAAACTTTTTAATTTCATTTTTTTTTTCTTTTCTTTTTCCTCCTACATTTTTTCTGTAACCAAATGGAGCATAAATTTAAATAATCAATCACTAAAATTGTTGACGCTAACTTGAAATGTCAAAATTGTGTGTTAATCCAATCTAAATGAGGCTCGTTAGGGGGTCCAGTGAAAAGGGGATGATTACCTAAATACCTCATTAGGGGGCGCCTCTTCCAGCTTTGCCTCTTTCCTTGGTATCCTCAATGAGGCTCAAAACTAGATTCAGTTTAGAACTCCCTTCTTGTATTTTGTTGCAAAATAAGATTTTTTTTAAGGAGGGAGAGGGTCCAGTGAAAAAGGGATGATGTCAATGCACGATGGAAGAGGAAGAACATGGGGATGTAGAATCCACAAGCCAAAAGTTAAAATCAAGACAAAAAGGAATTAGGATGACATAAGAGCAATTGAGTCATTTTCAGCAATAATGTGATAGGAGCATTTCTTTCACAAAAACCTATAGATCTTCCCCTTACCTAGGTACTGCCATTTGAACTCTGAGTGCATTTTGATCTTTGAGATCATCACAAGCCCATTGTTTAAGATGCTGATTCCAGGAGTACTATATACTATAGTTGCCAGCTTTGAATTTCCAACCAGATTATCATTATACCTATGAAAAGATCAACAAAGTAAGCCAAAAACATCACCTCCTTGGCACACTTTTGAATAAAAACTTGATTAACATTTTTTTCTTTACTAAGTAAAAGGAAATTGGCAAAGCCAAAAAATAAGTACTAATACATTTTACATATTATTTCATCTCATATAAATGTGGAAAGGACATATTATGATAATGAAAGTAATGAGACACAATTTCCAGCTTGTCATCTTACTGCATGTTGCAGGAGAATCCTTATTAGAACATTGAAAAGAAAGACTAGCATTGACAATTTATTTATTTATTTATTTTTATTGAACAAACAAGATTGCTATATATCTTTTTACGAAGGATCTAGGTTAATGATTGACATACATACCTAAAGAAGTCAAAGTGGCAGTAAATTCTGAATCCGGTTCTCATTAATTCAGTTCCACTGTCAAATAAAAGGGACCAGGTTTATGCCACATCTTTCTTGTTTGACTCTACCATCTTAGCAACAACTTAAGTCAGTCAATAATACTATCTCTTTATCGAAGTGAGGCTATCATAATCAAGCACATTGCAGAATCCCCCTTGATTTCCCCAACCATCTCCTGAATTGCTACTTGTCTCTACATTTCCCTCTGATAATCAAAGAAACAAGTGAATAAACTTGAAAAAAAGCTCAAAACTTACCAATAAACACACTGAATTTATATTCATGAACACAACCACTGATAGTAAGAACCCAACTAGACCACAACAACGTCCATATAGGTCAATATGATCTAAATTTGATTGTTATAAAATCCTAACATAGTGAAGCAAGACTTGTATTATATACTTATGAGAATGAGGTTGGAATTATAGTGCAGGAACCTTGTGGTCTATTATAAATAAAACTTACTTATTCTTTTATTTAATATGTGATGATGCAACCATTTGTATAATAAAAAAAAGGTAAAAAAAGATATGAAACATGCAGGTAACAGTGCTAGAGATGTTAGAGCTTCAATGGCTAATATTTTGAAAAACACCACAGTAATTATCAAGAGATATTTGCCACCACCATTGTCATTAACTGCTGTACAAACTGACATTGAACTTGTTTCAGATTGGATAAGCCAACAAAAGATAAACAAAAACCAGGATTTAAACACAACAAAAATCTGAGATAGGCAATAAGTATAGATTACACCCTATAAGAGAAAGATCATGCAGCAAAGATCATTTTGTAATCCAAATAATAAGTAGTCAGGTATTAATTCAGCCAGCATATTTTTCCAAATCATGCGTGAAGAAACCAAATTCAGGATGAATAATTATCATGTGAAAGTAAAGAAACGTAATTTCAATGTATTGCAAAGTTGCAGGGTAACAGATTGGGAAATACAGCATATGAAATCAGACAAGTTTAAAATACTCAAAATATCAGAATGCTTATAAAGAATATGAAAAAGAAAGCACAGAATTGAGATTTCATTCTTGTGTTTTATCCTTGAAAAATAATACTAGAATATGTGTTTATGAAGGATCTCTGTTAATGATTGACATACGTACTAAAAGAAGTCGAAGATGCAACGAATTCTGAATCTTGTTCTCACAAATACAGTTCCAATATCAAATATACAAGAACAGACTTTTGCCAACTTTTTCCTGTTTGCCTCTGCCATTGTAGCCATAAGTGGGATAGCCACTGACATTCATTCTTTTTAAGAAGGAAGGCTATCATATCCAAGCACGTTGTAGAATTCTCCTTCATTTCCACACCCTTGTCATGAATTGCTGCTTTTTTCTACATTTCACAAGTGACCATGTGTTGCATTTAGGTTGTGCCTATCTATTACGTATCTGCATGAACCAAAATGTTTGCTGAATGCCTACATATAAAAGGTAATCATGTGAGAAGTTGGTCATCTAAAGAGAAACAAGAAGTTGATAAAGTTAGATAGTTAGTATCCACCTAACATTTATTTGCCACTCTCCTACAGGAAAAAAGAAAAAAGAAAAAAAAAGAAGGGCCCTTCTACTGTTGGGGTGGCTAGCTCACAGCTCTAGGGGATGATATTGATTGCTCATTATCCAACATGAGAAAGTTTAGAACTCAAAAATCAAAATAACTTGTAAATTAACAATCTGAATTGTGGCCCTCAACCTTTTTATGGAGTACTGATGGAGCCTTTTAAATTTAATTCAGCCTCATGGTGATATATGCTGTCTCAGGTCATACCAGAGCATTTTTCACTTGGTATCATTCAGTAAGTACCATTATGGATTTCAGAATCTAAGCTCCTCTTTTTGAATATGAATTCGCTTATCAATTTTGGATTAAAAGAAAAAATAAAAGTTAAGATTTTATAATCATTGTCTTCCCTAAGTTTTTCACTGACCAGGGGCATAAAATGAATACCATCCCTAAAATATATCATTTCTAGAAAAAATCTAAGCTGTGTTTTGATGCAAAATATTCTATCAAATAAAAGTTACTGACAGTAAATTTCATATACTTAAATATGCATAATCATTAATTAAACCATTAAGTTATATAAATCTTTGGGCTCGCCACTCACAAAAGAAGTGATAAGAACCACTGCCAAAGGCCACTTTTACACATTTGATCTTCATTTCATCTATTGTACATTAAAAAGAGAACTGCTTTTACAATGTAAGAAGATAGCCCTGGATACCCACATTGAAGTAAAATTTTAACGTAAAGCAGCACTTTGTTTGGAGAAGCAAGAAACATAGAAAACAAGAGAAAATTTGACTTTGTAGAGCGATTTACTAACTTGTTTCAGATTCTTGGAAAGGTCGAAAAACCTGTGATTAACGACGTACCTTTATTTATTTTGGTCACTAGAAGACTTATAAGAGCCAAAGTACCAAAATTCATTACAAGCCAGAGATTGTTACAGAAGTTGCAATTATAAATGAAGTTGATCAAAGCCTAAAGCATACATATAAAAAATGAGGCATCTAGTTCTATTGTCAATATAGACTCAATACCTATATGGATAAGTATAGTACTTGTATCTATATGGATAAGAGTAGAAATAAACAGACACTGATCCCCATTTTCATCATAACTACAGTAAGCATTATGAAGAATCTGCCATAATGAAAATCGTTTTCTTTATTTTTTTTCCCTTCAAACAAATAATGATTACGGAAAGGTAAATAAAATACTAGTATTTGTTTACCTCTGTAACATTCGAATTCAAGGAGAAAGCCAATATGCAACCACTTGGGACAAGTTTCTTCATCCAAGAATTGCTACCATGAATATCAACTTATGGTCTAAATCCAATGCAATCTACCATATAAAAATTAATAATGATAAAAAGTAAGATGAAAGATGGTATATATTGTGTTTTCAATGCAAGCTTAGCAAGCCAAAAATGATAGGAAAGAAACATTAGCAACTCAGTATGAAACAACTCATACCTCCACAAGCCCAAAAAAAACATAAACCATATTTTTATTCAATTGTAGAAATAAAAACATGGTGGAATTTGTAATTGAAAGATAAAAAATACCTGTGCAAGCTAAATACTGCAGTGCTGTTGCCAGATATACTTCTCCCCCACGAATATTATCTCATTATCACCAAGTGCTGATCCTTATCTGACAAGATGAGAAGTAAGACATCCAAAATACATCACCAAATCAACTTAATTTGAGATAAAAAAAAGAAACAGAGAAATATGTGAAGAAAGCATGTGAGGAATGAAAATTCTATTGGTGGAGAAAAAGAAAACTAGAAACCACTTCTAGATAATTGTTTACCACTGAGTAATTGACTTGTTGAACTACTTCTAGTATGTAAGAAGATAGCCCCAGATACCCAGATAAATTGACATACAGTTTAATGTCAAGCAGGTTCCTGTTTGGAGAAGGAAGAAACATAGAAAACAGGAGAAAAATGGACTTCTGGAGAGTGGTTATTAACTGGTTTCAAAGTTCTAGGAAAGGTCGAGAAACCTAATATATGATTAATGACTTACCCTTTATTTTGGTCACTAGTAGACTTCTAAGAACCAAAGTAACCAAAATTGATTACAAGCCAGAGATTGTTAGAGAAGTTGCAATTATAAATGAAGATGATCAAAGCGTAAAGCACACATTTGAAAATGAGGCATCTAGTTCTGTTGGCAATACTTGTATCTATATGGATAAGAGTAGTAATAAACAGACACTGGATCCCAACTTTGATCATAAACTATTAAGCGTTATGACGAATCTGCCATAGTGAAATCTTTTTCTTTGTTTTTTTCCCCTTCGAACAAAGAATGATAATGTAAAAGTAAATAAAAGACTATTATTTGTTTACCTCTGTAGCATTTGAATTTAAGGAGAAAGCCAATAAGCAACTACTTTTCCTTTATCCAAGTGTTGCTACCATGAATATCAACTTATGATCTAAATCCAACGCAAGCTAAGCAAGACAAAAAAAGATAGGAAAGAAACATTAGTGATTCAGTATGAAACAACTCATACCTACACAAGCCAGAAAAAAAAAAAAAAACATAAAACAATTTTTTTTATTCAATTGTAGAAAAAAAAAAAAAAACATGGTGGAGCTTATAACCGAAGCATAAAAAATACCTGCATAAGCTAATTCTTCTGCCAGATATACTTCTCCCCACAAATATTATCTCCTTATCAGCAATTGATGATCCTCACCTGACAAGATGAGAAGAAAAACAACTAAAATACATCACCAAATCAACTTGGTTTGAGATACAAAAAAAAAAACAGAGGAAAGAATTCAATATTCTTTCTCCTAATATGTGAAGAAAGCATGCATGTGAGGAATGAAAATTCTATTGGCAAAGATAAATAAAACAAGAAACTACCTCTAGATAATTATAATTATTCACCACTGAGCTATTGACTTGTTGAACCACTGCAATGCCCAAAAATTTTGGTAAAGCCCCGAGTTTTAAGTTCATGTTCCTTATTTGTTTCAGTTTGTTCTGCATAATGAAATTAAATATCCAGGAAAAAATTAGCTGTACAATTAAAGATGGTGAAGAAGAATAATTTTGTTTTGCATAATGAAATTCAATACCTGGATCCTTCTTCTTCTGGTGGAGCTAGATCTCCTCTCAAGTTTTCGATGCGAGCAACCCAATCCTGGCTCTTGCAACTTTCTACTAAGATGGGACACTTCAGAATCTCCAGTGTCTTCAAAGACGTTAGGGCAGGCAATGATGTCAAATTGGGGCAATACCAAATATTGAGGGAATGAAGAGAAGTTAGGGCAGGCAATGATGTCAAATTGGGGCAATTCCAAATATCGAGGGAATGAAGAGAAGTTAGGGCAGGCAATGAAGCGAACTTGGGGCAATTAGAAATACGGAGTGATTGAACAGACGTTAGGGCAGGCAATGAAGCGAAATTGGGGCAATTAAAAATATCGAGTGATTGAACAGACGTTAGGGCAGGCAATGAAGCGAAATTGGGGCAATTAGAAATATGGAGTGATTGAACAGACGTTAGGGCAGGCAATGAAGTGAAATTGGGGCAATCAGAAATATCAAGTGATTGCAGAGATATGAATTCGCAGATCCACTCCGGCAATGTCGTCAAACTCGGACAATTCGAAATCCGGAGATGTCGCAGAGAGGCCAATTTTGGATGATCAGATAATTCTAGATACTGCAGCTTCCTTAGCCCTTGCCATTCCAATTCCATCCCATCCCCATTATAATTATATAAACTAAATTGCTCAAGTGCAGTCAGATGTTGTATAGATTGAAGGACATGACCATCACTGTCTTTTATCATACGAATCTCCAAAGATTTTAATTTGGGGAGAGGGGTGAATGAGGCAGCAAGTGTTGAAGAAGAAGAACGAGCAGAATAGGTTGACTCTGCTACTGTTGCTGCTGTTGGGTTTTCCTGAGATGCCGTACTTATCATTCCCATCGATATTGTTCGCTCCAATGGCCTCAAATTAGACTCATTCAGATCTAGTGTTTCAAGATAAGGAAATAAAGGCATGGAAGATAGTTTAGGGCAACCATGAATGATTAGGGTGGAAAGATGATTAAATGAAGGCAGAGAATGATTCTTTGCTGTTATCGTTGATATTTCACCGTAATTATCGGCGTCATCTTCGTTCTCCTCGATGGAGTCGCTCCTCCTCTTCCACCATCCCTTTAGATTAGGGCAATTCCTAATACCGAGGGATTCTAGGGGTGGAAGCTTAAGACCCTCTGATACCGGAGATACGCACTCAAGAGAAGGAATATCTCTCAAATAGAGAGTTTTGAGAGAAGGAAATTGATGCAATGGTAGCACATCTTGGCTATTCTTCATTGAAACTAACGTAAGGCTTACAAGATTTTTGAGTAAAGGAAGCCAGATTGGATATTTCACTCCCCTGTAGCCATTTAAGTCCAAACTTTTAAGATTTTGGTTTGGTTCCAAAGCTTCGACTGACATCTCATCGTACTCAACATCCACTTCTCTTTCTATCCACTCTAACACCAAGCCTTCAAGATGTTGTTTTTCTTTCAAACATGACTTATGTTCTAACTCAGCAACTTCCTTGTGTCTCAGATTTTTAATCCTTAGATTTTCTCTCAGCTGGTTTAATCCGTAAAGTTCCTTCAACCCACAACCACTCCTAGAGTCCGTACTCAACACATACTGAGATAGTGAGTGGAGATTAGTCAATTGTCCAAATCCACGTGGCATATGAGTCAAACGATTGCACCAATCAATGTTAAGATGCCTAAGATTGACTAATCTAGAAATATTTCTGGGCAATTCTATAAGTTTATCACAGGAACAGAGATTTAGTACCTCCAAATTTTGCAACCTTGTAATTGAATTAGGAAGCATCTTTATCTCATTGTATGAAAGATCAAGATGCCTTAAATGCTTCAACTTCCCGATAGAACGTGGAACACTTCTAATGTCAGTGCAGTTCAAATCTAACAAGCGCAAGAACTTAAAACTTGAAACAAATGCATCACAAGTTGACTCGTTCCATACCATTTTATTTGATATAATACGTTGACATGGCAAAAGAAATGTTCTTATTCTACTCGCTTTCAACAACGAGGTTGGAATTTGCTCTGATGAGTCTAACTCAAAACCAAATGACACGTGATAGGTTTTTTCTTCAATGTTTTTCCCATTTATTTCAAAAGTGGTGCTCTCTAGTCCTGCTACTAATATCGCAAGATCATGCATGAGGTCATGTATTTTGAATTTAGATCTTCTGTCTTCTTGAAAGAATGATCTCCAAAGCAATTCCATAAAATACTCATGACCAACATCTTCTAAGCATTGGTTTTGACCTGACAGCCTAATGAACCCTTGTGCCATCCATAGCCTAATCAATTCATTTTCTTCAAACTCGTAATCCTTTGGAAATAAACTACAATAAGCAAAACATTGTTTCAAATGTGATGGGAGATGATCATAACTCAATTTAAGTGTTGGTAGGATATCATTTTCTTCTTGATCTAGTTTTGAAAATTCTTTATTAACGAAGGACAACCACTCATCTGAGTTCTTAAAGCACAATAGGCTTCCTATAGTCTTTATGGCGAGTGGAATTCCTCGGCACTTTCTAACTATTTCCTTTCCAATTTCTTTAATTCTTACATTTTCTGGTTCTTGTCCATTTTCAAATGCCTTTTGCTTAAATAAAGACCAAGACTCTTCTTCAGTTAAACCGCTCAAAACGTATGGTTCAATTGTTTTTGAAATCTTTGCAACCTTCCTCTCACGTGTAGTCACCAATATTCTACTACCTATTGCACCACATAATAGAGGCTTTTTTAAGCTATCCCATAGTTGAGAATCATAATTCCACACATCATCCAACACAAGAAAGTATTTTTTTCCACCAATTTCTTTTAAAAGATCATTTATCAATGTGTTCATTTCAAGTTTTTCGGATTTCTTACCTTTTGCACATTCTAGAATTTTCTCAACAATTATTTGTACATCAAAATTGTCAGAGACGCACACCCACAATTTTTTCTCAAAATGATTTTTAATTTTTTCGTCATTGAATACAAATTGAGCTAATGTGGTCTTACCCAGTCCTCCAATTCCAACTATAGGAAGGACCGAAACATTCTCTTCAATTTTGGGATCCATTAAACGATCTATAATGACTTTCTTATCATCCTCTCTTCCAATAATATCTTCAGCACGTACAAAATGATGACTTTCTCTCACCCTATTACTGACTTGTGTCTCCCTAGGACGTTCCTCTAGGTGGAACTTCCTATCTGCTGCAATAGCATCTAGTCTCTCCCTAATTGCCTTAATCTTATGACCCATTTTAAGACCATATGCAAGTTGGTTCGATTTGGAAAAGAAGATGCGTACCTCTTTCGCCTTCTTATTCCTAGTCATCACTTCCCGTCGTAAAACTTCAGTGGAAAAGTCATCCAGCAAGTCGTCCGCTTCATAAAGTGCATCTTTCAGCCTTCCCAGCCAAATCCTGATGGCATGATTCTGCGCCTGTTGCTCCTCTGCATCCAGAATGACAGCTTTGATGGTTGAAACAGTGTCCTCGAGCTTTTGAAGCTCCTCTTTGACACCCCAGAGCAGTCCAAGCTCTTTGAGAGCTACTTTGCCCAGTTGGCCAATGATTCCTTCAGCTACGTTGAAGAGAGCTCCTTCAGCCATTTCTCAATGAAGGTGAATGAAATGAATCCTTGAAATAGTTAAAGGTAGGTAAGATGAGATTGAGAGCAATGGTTTGTGAGGAGAATGGCTTAGGCAGAGTGATCAATATATACAAGAACAATAATTTGGACGTAACAGTATAGATGTCTATATGCCCCACGTACGACTTGTCATAAAAGCATCACATGGGCTGTCGGAGCTGGCCTGGCCCTTATATACTTCACACTTCCATTCGTATTAATATTCAAATTATTTTTGAGCTAATTCACCTTAGAGTAGTATTCTCTTGATTTCAAATTTATGGAGACTTTGACTTGTGATCATATGGCGCAAAAGTAAGAGACCATAAGAGCGTGACTTAATAGTAAAAGTACTCATATCATTTTACTTATCCATTTTCATCACGTGACATTGGATCAATAAATCTACACAGAGACCTCATTTTTTTTGTTTAGTAAAAAAAAATCGTAAGGCTTGCACACTGCAGTTATTGTCACATGTAGTCTATGACAAATTGCATGTTTAGCTGAACATAATAAACTAACAATTTAGAGTTGTAACATTTGCAATTCTCTATTATCATTTGGTAAGATCAGGATATATAAAAAATAAAAGCAAAATCATAATTGTGCTGTGGACTCTGATTAATAAAATTATCTAAAAAAGTATTCCGTTTTGTTATTTGGTCAGAATTGTCATTCTCCCCTCTTTTAATCATGTAAAGGCTCCAAAGTCCTTTTCCCTTCTCACATTGTGTAAAAAGTATGTGTCAAAAAGCAAAAGGAAGCACAAATTTTCCTTTTCACATTGTGTATTTGAAAATTAAAGTATCTCTCAGCAAAATGGAAAAAAGAAAAAAGAAAAGTATCAAAAAGCAAAAAGGGTCCACGAATTGATGTAAGTTAATAATAGAGGTTTGTCTTTTATAATAAGCCACTTCAAAAGGCAAAGGCGAAGGCAATCTATAAAGAATCTATTTACAAAGCTTTTGTATTAAAAGCCACAACATTTTGTCATGACATCCAGTTGGACAATTTGAGAGTTGCTAGAAGGGATTGGTGATGTGATGTTTTCCTGTTTTTTTTGTTGTCCGGGGTGTCAGGCTAGGCTGTGTAGGCCTGAAATGTCTCAGGGCCCTTACGTACTCTTGTACCTTGTCATTGTTTTAATATAAATTCTAACTTTTCAGTCAAAAAACCCCACCATCACATGTGAAAAGAAATTGAGAGTCTGGACAATTTGTCTCACTAAAATCATAACAATAATGAATAAATTTACACTAGACCCTACTTGTTTTATAAAGTGGAATTGATAAATTTAACTACCAAACGCACCTTTAAACAGAAATCCAGCAGATTAGATAATCATGCAATTTGGTTACAAAGTGGAATACTAAAACGTGAATCTCTCAAATTGAACAATGCCATATATATAAAGAACAATTACTATAGTCAACGACTTACTAAACCCCTTTGTAGGCTACACTCTTTATAAAACCTCTAACAACACATCTTATGCAATAATCTCAGAAATTTGCACGTATCGTCCTACCAAGTTACAAAAATAGATGACAATGAGAGTTAATTACTAGCCCCAGAATTTTGAAGGGCTTAGAGCAAGATTATTACTAAATAAAGATTATCAAGAACATATCTGATTATTTAACAAATTGCATCATCCTTTCTTCATATTTGACCTTTATAAAGAATCCCCCAAGTATGTAACATAAAATGTTTTCATACAAGGCTTTAGAAATGGTGCAATCCATTGGCCTTCACAGAATGAAGCGCAGTACCCGCTTGCCGCTTGTTTCAAAATGATACTTATTCTTTTTCCAATTCTTCTTACCAAAATATTTCTCATACAAGGCTTTAGAAATAGCTAGTGCATCTCCTTCAGCCGACACCGGATAAAGCTCTTGGCTTAGTTGCCATTTGTTCGAAAACGAAATCCATTCTTTTCTCCATTCCTCCATCTTGAAGTTTTCTTTTTCTCTCAAGCTTCTTAACAAATAATCAAAATAGGTTGAAGCTCGAGGTAGATAGTAGCCTTCAAGTAGTCCACTCCAGAATTTGTTTGCTGATTAGGGCCAAGCAAAAATGTTATGTAACAAAATGATGAAGCATTACATAAGTAATATATGTCGGTCTCTTCAGGGACATCCAATAAAAACCACTAAAAGTAGTAATATATGATGGAATATAAAGATTACCATAATCATGAAGTTTGCTCTGTATGAGTTCTGTGTTATCAAACCACATTGTGACTTGCGTTCTTGCATTCCACTCATACTGAAGGAGAGCATTGGAAAGTACATTGAATCAATCAAAATCATCTTATCTACCAAGTGTTTCTAAAAAATGCTGGTATTACTAGAGATAAGACAGAACCACTTCTCTATTAGTCAAATAAAAGAAGCAAGAGAGACTGTTAGGTGCCTGAAGTTGGCAAAGATTTGTAATGCGCAGTAAAAATCATTGAACATGAGTGGTACAATTCTATTATAGGAGCTTTGTAGGCAAGGGAAATATATTGTGCAGGTAACTCATGCAAAGAGACAAGGATGCCTTTTACTTAACCAAATATTTAATCTTATTTAGATAGATTAGATATGGTAAAACAAAACTGTATAGAAGCCTAGAAGGTGCAAGTTGGTTCAAATGATAATGTCTCATGACACTGTATAAGAGACGGGAAGAGAGAGAGCTACCTCCCCAGTATAGCGCATAGGCCCGACAATCCTCAGATTAAAAAAGAAAAAGAGAAAAAAAGAAAAAGAAAAAAGGAAAACGTATAGTTGACCTCCATACCTTGTGTAAGGTCTAAGGATCTTGTGGATTGTCAATATATATGAAGTTGAAACATGTTATTATTCCCAATTAAATTCAATTATGCTCTGGCTAAGTAATATGCCAATAAGGATATCTTTTCTCACCAGCTTCAACTCATGAGGATTCTTTGCCAACTTGTTTGCACTTTTGAGCCATGTTCCAAGTAAAAAATTGTCATCAGAAGCAAGAAGTATATCAATATCCTTTATGAGCTGAATAAATTCTTTGCTATGAAGATTTAAAGCTTTTGAATCCTTCTGTTGAAAAGCAGTCACAGCATCCAAATATACTTGGTTTGCTAGCTTTGACAGTACTTGCCGTGTTAAGTCCACCAAGTCATACCTGTCAAAATTCCATGGATAATTAAAATGTATTCTATTCTTTGCCTAATAATTATTTTCTTATGCTCTATCTATGTCAAGAGTTGGCCTTTCAATCATCAGAGTCAACTAGAAAAATCCTGCCACAGTTCCTTTATTATGGACACAACCTGGCATCAACATCTTACAATCACCGTTTGTAAAAGACAACATTACAATGCTGATTCTTAGATGCACATGACATTCAACATAACTTCTAACCATGTTAAATTCTAAGTGATTTCGCATATGAAGGAATTTTCAGAAAAGAAAAAGATATATTGATCAAAGACACAAAAACCACAAACCCAATGGTATCCATGTAATTGAATCGTGATATCCATTAATGTACATATTGAAGAGGCACCTGACTTTAGCATGAAGGAAGAGAAAATTAATTCATACATAACAATGAGGCATGCTCACTCACAGCTTAATTGTAAAGACCACATGGCGTTATTCAGCACTGGAAGGGGCCCAATAGAATAAATAGCTTAAGCTGTATAAAACCCCAATTATATATTTAGAGAGTTCTAGATTAGGCAGCTTGTGTTTGTGTAGTGGTTGCCTTCAAATTTGAGTGGTTTTTTAGAGGCTGCTTAAATTTGTGCAGATACACTTTACATAGATCCATACCTAAGTTTGAGAAACTCTGAGCAGTTTTTGTTGGGTCACTGATACCATAAAAGTTCATATATCAGATCCAATGTGCAAAGTGCTACTTAGTGACTTAGAATTTCAGGTTTAAGTAGTATTTATGCACCGTAGCTCATTTATTCTGCTTATCTCTTCACTCTTCAAAAATGGGGGAAAATGAAACTATCACAAGTCAATAAAGGCAAGTTAAGATTAGTTACCACGTATTTTGTATCATAAGAATGTAGCATAATATAAAAAGAGTTGATCCAACTGAACCACATCGCAAATATGGCATGTTATCAAGCTTTTATGACCAAATAAAATAAAACATATTGATTAGGGAATGGAAGCAGAAGGATCAATTCAAAAGAATTCACTTTATGCAGGATCGTCACGATCATGCCAGGGAAAAAGAATAAGAATATTGCAACTTGTGGATATATATTCTTTTCCATTTTACCTATATGTAACGCTTCCAGCAAAATTATTTCCAGCATCAATTAGAAGTCTTAAGGCTTTGATCACCTTCTGAGTAGAATACCATAAATGTGCCTGAGGCAAAGGAGAGCTGGTATTTGATGGATCCCAATCCGGGAATTTGACTATGAAATCAGTGTTATGATCCTGCAATGAGTTAAAGGCCACATAATAAGCATTTAGTAGATGCTGTCCTAACCACAGGAGAAAGTAATCAACAACTATCATAGCTGGTGGCTGTAATTTATTAAGTTGGAATGTTGAATGAACATCTATATTATAGCAAACGCTCATTTCATAAAGGTATACTTCAAAATGATCATGTTAAAAAAGATCCAAGAATCACTAAAATCTTTAGCAGAAGAAAACACAATACATTTACATAACCAAATAATACTTTAATTCTTGGTCCACACAGCAACATTAGCATCTTTTATTTATTTATTTATTTTTATGTTTATAAGACACCATAAACATAAAAGCAATAAACCACCTATACAGAGAACTATAATAAGTCATAGAGAAATTTTCACTAAATAATCTTTCATGACATTAAAACTTTAGAATATTTTCATAGGAAAAAGAATCAGTCTTAGATTACTCTTTATTTACAGTTCTCAAAGATACTTTTAAAATCATTTCTTCAAAGAAGTAGACAAGTGCTTTCTTGGTGCTCAATTATTTTGATAGGAATATTATTGAATATCTTCTGCAGCAACAAAAGGAACATCCTATTTCTCGGTGCATAGTGAAATTCTTTGGTACAATTACAGTGAACTCACAAGCAAACATCATAGGGAATTCTTGCAAATCCTCTATTAGAATGAAAGTCATGTTTGAGAAGAGAAAATTACTTCAGGGATAAGGCCTTAAGAGAAGAGAAGTAACTAGCAGCAATCAACAAAGTTTTGATTATTGCAAATAAAATTAAGCTGTGAATGATCACCACATAAAGGTCACCTTTCTACACTGGTATTCATCTCTTGACAAGAAATATTATATAGTTCATTCCATGAGTTCAGAGAATGACGCTAAAATTTCTTCTTTCAAGGATTCATCACTATATTTCGGTCTATATGCTCTCAAAAGAAACTAAATATGGAATGGATATCCTTGACTAGAAGTTGTAAATTTAACAACCACCACTTTAACTTTGGATAGAATAGAATGGCGAAAAAAATAAATGTGGCCCTGACTAATTTGTTGATGATCCATAGTCAACCCCAAAACTTTGGGACTATGGCTTGGTGGTGGTTGTTTGCAACACAAATTTGTTATGTTAAGAACCAAAATATTAAAGAACATTATATTATGTTTCCCTTTCTAGTCATCTTTTTCAAATTATTCTTATGGCTAAAAATGACATTGAGATATCCTATCCAATAAATTTAATAAAAAAAAACATACTTCTATTACATCTGAACAATTGTAAATTGTGTGATAAAGAATTTCCCAAGCTGCCTCAACTTGATGAATTGCTTTGCCATAGCGTCTGTGGGAATAGGACTTCAACCACTCCTACAATAGTAATAATATTAAATTACAACCATACAGCATTAAAATGTCAGGCATCATGAACCATCAGAGAAGCATTTCTTCTTTTTTGATAAGTAGAAGCATTTTTTTCACTCATCTGAATCTAGCATGCATTTTTCATGTGCACGTGTTTGTGAGTAATTAAAAATTAAAATTAAAAAAAAAGCCAAGTAGCCACATAATCTAGCCCAATTATGTATACAAAAATGATTGTCAAAATAGTATAGGAGGTAAAACACGTAAGTTAAATAAATCCTTATTCTATACCTGTTGATGGTAGGCTTGATAAAGATTTTTTTCGTACTTCCTAACAACCTAAGCTTTAAGATTTATGTTTTACCAATATGGTAAGCTTCCTTAGTCCATTTGGTCTTGTTTACCAATTTTAGTGTCTCTCTTCTTGGTTATTTCTTTTGACTGCACGTGCAAGGCCCACAAATCAGTTGAGGGGTATTGGGTGGGCCTGCAGTGCAGGAGGGAGTAAGCATGTGGTATGAATAATTTACAATGTTGGGCCACTTCCTAACAACTTAAGCTTTTGGAATTGATGATGATCCAATATTAATCCTGCTATACATTCACAGTTTGACATAACCTGGAGGATAGATTACTTCGTTGTAAAAAGAGAGGAAATAACATTAGAATATTAGAGTAACATACAGAAAGAACTAATGGTGAAACAAGATAAGGGGGACAGAAGAGCATAGAAACTTTTTTATTACGTGTGTGAATCTTAAAAAGTTTCTGCACCCTTCTATTCTAATTACTGAATAGTCCTTGCTAAAATAAGCATTGAATAGCAGTCCTGCCCAAAACAAGTAATTAAAAGAAGTTGAAAATCTATAATTACCAGAAGTTGAACTTTTTCACTCCGAAAGGCCATTTCAGACATCAACTCGTAAACAACTGGATTTTGCTCTATCCCTTCCATGCACATACCAACACCAACCTGTTACAACAAGTTTGTAAGTCAACCTGCTCTAAAAAAGTCACAAAACTACAGTAACAAAAGAAACAAGCACCAAAGTTTATAATTTTCACAACCAGTGTTCTTTTCAATGGATGTAAGTGCAGATTAAGAGTCTGTTTGAAACAACTTATTTAGCTAAAACTGAAAACTTTTTGCTGAAAGCATTGTAGATAAAGCTAAAAGGTAGCTGAAATAGTATAGTGAGACCTATGAATAGTACCAAAGAGTACAATGGGACCCATAAATAGTAGCAAAAATAAGCTAAATAGTAAAAAAATCTGACTTTTTAAGCCAATGCCAAATGCACACTAAGCAAGAAGATGGCAAACGTTATGAATCAGATACTCTGCTGTATAAAATATCAACTAGCAATTGAACTGCTTTTCCAAACCTACTACAATGTTAGAAAGTCTAGATCAAAAAAAAAAATTTCCTGCATTTTAGGCTTTCAAGTTATACATGCTAGGAACAATATTTGGATTTCACAATAGTAGAACATACCATGGTTGAATTTTTACTGACACGGGCATCAACTGGACCTGAGGAGATCGCATCAAAGATGCCATACATTTCAATATTTCCACCAAAGTTATGCAACATACACCTGGAGCATATTAAGAGTACACATATTTACTATAAAATTAAATCTCCAGGGTGAGATCTCATGAAGATTAAACATCTACTTTGAGATTTAAATAACAGCTACCATGTTAAAGAGCTACTTACCAGACATAAGGAGTACCATAAAAGTGAGATGAATTTTTCCATATTGGTTTGACATCAGCATATAAATCAAGAACTATCATTTTCCCAAATGGAACAGAATGTAAAAGTGCCTGCAGATATCACCAAGTTGAAAGTTAATCACCATAATTGAAGTTATAGCACACGCACAAAACATGTGTGGCAGCAGAAAACATTAGCAACCACCCCAATGCAAAAGGAATAGAAGTTATAGCACAATATCATTTTTCTCTGGGATCAGTAATTGTAATGTAAAAATCGAAGAAGTTGAGCGACAAATATATTTCAGAAACTGAAGGAAAATAGCATCATCAGATCCCGTTTTCAAAACCACTTTATACAAAACCTGAAAGTTTTTGATAACTTCTCTTTGGGTACCTTTTCAACCTATCCCCATATAATTCTTTTAGAGGACAGCTGTTCTCCATTATTTTCACTAATACCAATGCCCTCTTTACTCTGGTGCTGCCATACCAAAGCCCTGTCTTATTCCATGGAAATGCTGTTGAACACTTCGAGTGTTCATCAGCATTATTTTTTACTGGTCTCTCAGGCCATTGTACATAGGTTTTGTGTAATGAGAAACTAGAAACACCCTTGAAGAAGTTAAATACTACTCTTGGTATTAATCTTAAATGACAGACAGTTTTGCAGGCCATTCTTTGGCATTATCGCCTCCTATATGTACTTCTTAATCGCAGTTTTATCCCAAGTTCTTCATTCAGGGAACAATAGCATACTAGAGAATAAGATTATTAACTCTGATGATTTCAATCATGGGGTACTTTTATCATAGAGATTTGAGACAAAGATTACAAATATACAATGAACCTCCAAAAAATGAATTTCCTAAGATTACTGGACAGCCAAGTGATTCTAAATTGGAAGCTACATCCACTCTGTCAAAGAATATAATTATGCAATGTGAGAAGCAGGGTCACAGTAGGAGTAATATGGATAGAGTTTGAACCTTCAGCATGAATGCATGAAGTCGCTGCTCTAAAGAAACAAACAAACTGGCACTATGGCAGAATAACAGTTTTTACATCCCCCAAAGAAGATGGGTCAGAACAGTAAACAGAATGTCACAATAACCTTTTATCTGCTGATACTTCTCAACTTGCCCAAGAGAGCTTAGACTCTTGATTAGCCATCTGGAAGGCTTTGCAACTTGATTTAGGAAACAATGTAAGACTGCCTTGAAAAAAGAGATAATCTTTACATGCTACCAAATAATAAATTACACAATCACGCATACTTTACAAATAAAAATGATTTAAGTATTCTGTTTGCAGCACCCCATTTAATGAAAAAAAATCTTTATCACACTAAGAAAAACAGAATGCTTAGAATTTACATCTTATGTACATACATACCTTCATTTGGGGTGGTTTCCAATATGCAGAGTCTGAAGAGAAGAGCCAACCCTGGACATTCATAGAACTGTCAACTATAAATATCTCTGATTATACAATGTCAAGGTTCACATGAACCACTTCTTGATCCACCATATATATTCACTTTAGATTTTGTAGTTGATTTTTATGAATCAGAAAAAAGAAAACCTCTGTTCAGTACAGCAACCAAGAGTGGGCATTTGGGGAGCACATTTAACAAGATGAAACTTCGAAATGATAAGCATCAGTTCCAAAGATATTCTACATTTGACCTCTGTTTTCATGCTTTAACTATTTAATAGAAAAAGTTCTGATAAGCATGAGAGCGACACATTGATAAAATACACACAAATGTGCATATCAAATGCACATTCACATATTTTAGTAGGCAGGTAAAGGTGCAATAAAACTGTAAGTTATATAGAAGTCCGTAGTGCATCTAGTAAAGGGGTATTATTTTACAAACCCAGTTATATCTTTAAACATTTTATTACGACACATTACACAATAAGCAAACCAGTCAGAATGCATGATAGGAAAACAATGTCACCATCACAATCACTAATCATTCTGAACTTGCTACATCATTTAAACAATGAGTTTCTTAAGGTTTGAATATCAATTGAGTAAATGACTAAACATGACAAAGTAAATCACATAACATACTCCAACAAAATTTCCAAGCCTTTTAGGGGGGAGGGTGGGTTGGTAACTTGAGAAGCTTACCTGCATTAACCACACTGCATCCTTGTCACCTTTGGACATTGCTTTGTAGACAGAAGCTCCGAGCAACGATATATATGTTGGATCATTTGTAGGTGGGGAATTTTCATTGAATGTATCACTAAATAGAAGTCATGGTAACAGGTGATTCAGTGACCCACATTAGCAAGTATGCTATGAACACACCAAAGAAGAAAAGGGCATAGAACTATCCAATAATTGCTAGTAAGATTATTCCCCCAATTGTTTGTGAAAAAATTGCCTAATTTCAACTGTTAAATAAAGCATAAAGAAGAAATAGGATGCACAACAGCCGCATAGAAGAACCCGATAATGATCTGGATAGGAGGTCCTCAATGAAACAGGTCTAAGTATGAACTATAACTATGAAGCCAAAGCAGTGAAATGAAAATATCAAAGTGAAATTACATTTTTTCAAGTCCCATTAAAGCCATAGACATTTGGTAACTAAGATTAATTTGTTGGCCTAAAAAAACCATTTCAACAGTAAAAGGCCACACAAAAAAAGAAAAAGAAAAAGAAAAAGAAAAAAAAGCGCTTCTCTAAGAACTGCTTTATGAATATTACTCCTACTTAGATCATTGACTACATCATCTTTCAAACCTTAGGTTCCAGAGAACAAATGTTACTATAAGAGATACTAGTTTTGTTCTTTTGGACATGGTTAATTCTAACTGACAAACTCTAAGAATGCAAGTTTCAAAGAATCCAGTGATTAATCACTCTTAAACCCAACTTTTAAATGTCAAAGCTTACAATTTAAAACCTTCAAGAAAAAAGCATTGCCACTGGACTCACACCATTCAACAAGACACAAGATTGTTCATGTATATAATCAAAAAAATAAGAAAGGCTCCTAATTCCTCAGTTTTTCATTCACCCTCTATAAAACTGGTTATATTAATTACAAATAAAAACTTCTGGAATGTCAGAATTTGATAACACAAATGCTCAAGCTTCAGTTTGTCATAATGATCATGAGAACAACTTGTGTACACGTATCACAGGTTTGTCATTTATAGGGGCATAATGCTGCATAGAAAATCTCTGGCTTGATCAAACTTACTTATCAAATTATCTTTTAATATCTCTACCAATCCTAAAAAAATGGTCACATCTGCTTCATGTTCATAGATTTGCACTTCTGAAAAAGTTTCAGTAACAAGTGAGACTGCTAAAGATACATCAGATAATAAATAAAAAAGGGGCTAAGTTATTGCTTCTATACCTAAAGTTTTCACAAATTTTGTTTTTGACCTAAACTAAACAATATTTTTGCCAAAACAACACACACAAATATCTCGGGGGGGGGGGGGGGGGGTAACAAAACAGAAAATCAATTTAATGCAAAAAAAAGTTAGGTAACTTGGAGAAATCGTGCTCAATTATATATCCAAAAATGTTAAGAAACATTCTACTAAGAATCTGAATGAGAGAAATTACCAGTTGTAAATGTCTGTCACATCCCCATATTCTGTAATCAATGCATACAAACATGACCAACAAAATCAGTCACTAAATTAGAAAGGAAAAAAAATACGACTTTAGTCCATACAAGTCATCTTTTAAGAGTAACTCTTCATATACAACTGAACTGTTAAAATATATCATTGATGAAGCTAAAAGCATCTGTACTCAAAGGAGCGGGGGGAGATTAACTCTGGCATCATCCTTTAGTAACTAAAACAAATTTTTTAAACCATCATTTTATTCATTTACAGAAAGGTTGATACACATTCATAGTATCAATCACTGTGAAACTGTAGCCCACTTCCAAGTTTCTACAGATTATCATTATACCAATGAAACTCAGTCCAATCCCAAGGTCTCCATACAATGCCAAAGGTTGAAAGACTATGCAAACCCGTTCATGTGCTACTTGGCAGCAAAAAGTGAATCAACTGATGGTCCACTAAGTCACCAAGAAGACTAGAAACTGAACTGAATTTGAAACTCATAGACTATGAATACATTCTCTCCAAAAAAAGAAAAATGGCCAGGGTAAGACCGCCTACCATGACCTCTAGTGGGAGCTTTGTGCACAAGGTACAACCTTTTTTTTAAAAAGTGAATAAATTCTGATTAAAATCATCTTCTATCAAATGATTCGAGTTTTATGTCTAAAATCATTTTTCCATTGCAGTCGTGAAGGACTAAAATGAAGTGATTAAAGGACACACGCATGTATATATGGAAAACTTTGTTAATGCTACAGTGCGAAGAATAGTGCTATTCCAAGTAAACGATCTACAGTAAAAAGGAGCACCTTTAACTTGTCGCCTAATGAAAGCCTCCCCAATCTCAACAAATAAAGGATCAGAGGGATCCAGAAGGAAAGTACAGCTCCAACGACACTCAGCATCAACAGAGTTCCTAATGACAAAAGATGGAAAACCTCAACATATTGAATAGTATGACATTTTCACACAACAGACTCCAAATCAGATGGAAGATATTCAGGAACCCCGAATATGATTTGTCTAATCCATGTTGCCTAATATAAAATACTTCAGACAATTGGAATTCATAGACCACAAGTCATACAATGCATATCAAAGAGCAAGAAATATGAATTACCAGTTTCCAAGTTTAGTTATGTTTGCTGAAGGAGATATCTTCTTCAAGGCTGCTGGAATGTTCCCAGAGAATGATGGCAGCACTGAAACAAAGAGACATTAAATTTGATTAGCCACGTCATCACATTGAGAATGAATAATTTGTCACTTCAAAAAAACCTTTTTATTTAATTGGGAATCAAGAACTAAAAAACATCTCCCAAAAAATTTTGGTCTGGCAAAGTTGCTGTGGAATTCAGTTATGGCAACAATACCAGGCGTCATTCCTAGCTCTAGCATCCGAGATAATATCCGTTTCTGTAGAGCTAATTGCTGATCTAACCAATTTTGAGTTAAGGGTCCACCCCACCTGTGATAGAATAAATATTAGATTTTATAAACTTAAGGAAGATGATAAAGACAACAAGCAGTATAACATCCAGCCTGTCCAGCAAAAGATGTTAAAATGCATTTCGCGAATCTCATGTACATGCATAATCTCAAAACATGTGACTTCCTAAGTTATATGCATAAATTTACACCTCTAAAACCAATCAGGAAAAAATAGGAGCAATAATGATCTCTCTTATTTGGTTGAGAGCTGAGAGTATAACGATAAATCATCCTTCTCTAAGGGACATCAAATAAACACTGCATATTTCCTATACAGAATCAGATGCTTTGTATCTTTGTTGGACAAGAATTGCAACCATCACTCAACTAGGCAACCACACCTAGCTACATCTTATACGGTTCCACTCATCACACAGTGGGGACACCCTTACCTGAGTCACATGTAGTGCCATCTCAATATGGCAAACTTATGAACGAGTCACGTGATATATGATTTACTGTCAGTCACCAGCTGGCAGTCTTATTGTCAAGCTTCAAATGACAACATCATCATTGATACTCATATATGGCATCCAATTGAGTAGAATTCAAATTTTCAAATTTGCAATACTATCCCAAGTTTCATGACAGATCTATATACTTCTCATCCACAGAATATATCATCCATAAGTGAAAATAACATTGTGTAAAATTTGAAACAGGTACAATTAATTTCCACTTGGCCCAAATGTATCACTTAATAATAAATTGGACTGCTGAACTAGTCATGAACTCATGTCACAGCTACACAGCCACCTGTATAAGAGGACCATGAGCACGGGTGGAAGACCAATCAGAAGAATTGTATGCAAGGTTTTAAGTGAGATATGGTTATGATATAAGCAGAACCCCAACGACAATTCTCCACATTTTTTTTTAACCATTTATCAACATCTTCCAGAGGTTTTTCACAGATGATTAAAAATGCACACCCATATACGTCAGTATGTCTATATGTATGTGTTAAAACTAGCGATTAATTAAATATCCTAATTAATCTCCCATAAGCATGATTCTAGAGGAAGGTATCCAAATGATTGACATAAATGTTTAAAATGTAATACAGGATTGTTGACCCAACATCATCCTCTCGTCCACAGTTCAAGTACTTGCTAAGGAAACACCACTAGACAAACAATAGATATCATGCAAACCCACCCATGTAAATTTCCCATGCGAGCCCAAGCAAGGAAAGCAGGTCCACCAAAGAAATCATTCAAATTATCCTTGCTAATATTAAAATCCTACAATAAAAAATACAAGTCACATGGCAAAAATCAGAAGTAGAAGTCAAACTTGACATATATGGAAGTAACAAATACCAGACAATATAACAACTCATGATATTAAAAAATTGAAAAATAGCAGTAATTAATTCATCTTTTACAAATAGAGACACTGCCTCTTTTATCTCAAAAGCTCAAAGAGAAGACAAGACCAGATCTACAAGGCTTCAGTACTTATATAAAAAAGAAAGCACACTGGTTTGTATTCATAATATAAAATTCTTAACAGAATATGGAATTAGTTCTCAGTTCATTGGCCTCCTCAAAGCTAATACACATCACATGTTCTTCAATGTGTGTCTATATATATTAATACAGCGAGGAGCATATTCGTTAAAGTTATTTAGTGATAATTTCATGGAGTAGAGCCTTCTGGGTTGAATTTCAAATTTCTGTGACATGCTGTTGGCTTGAATGTCATATTCATATTTCCATAACAAAGATCATTTTTTTGGCAGCCAATTTGACACTTAGCCCCTTGAAGTTATTTTTATTTATTTATTTTAAGGTTATTATGGGTGAAAATTTAATTTGAAAAAAATGTATCTTGACTCAATATCCAATGACACAAAAATGGATGTAGGGTTATTTGTTATATAAATCAAAACCTCAAATGTGGAGTGTTGTTTATGAAAATAGAGGAGGGTTTCTGACATATCTCCAAACCTCGAAGAAGTTTGGTTTAATTTACCCAAATAACTTAAACTCTTAACAGTCAAGCTATAAAATATATAGGAATTCTATGCACAAGTTGCTACACAGTGGGAAGCTTATAAAGTGGCACACAACAAATGGTTGAATACCATTGACACCTATAATGATGCATTTAATCATTCACCATGAAAACTTTCTGCCAAATGGCTTCTTGGCCAACAAATGCTAAAGGCAGGTTCACCCCATGAAGAGCCATCCAATCTATCTCTTTCTCCCATCTTTCCCAGTCCCACCAAACATAGGAATCTGCAAAGAAAAAATGTGAAATTACCTAAGGAATTCCCTACAATAAACTCTGGTTTTTGGATTGGTAAATTATATGCACACCCATTGGGTTTTTTAACCCATGACCTCACTCTTCACCCATTCTTGTGTGAGGAGGTATTGACATTTGAGTCAGAGCTCACCAGCAAATTTACTACAACAAAGATTAGCTGAAGTAACAAAATAGTACACTATCATTCTCTAAAGTGTATAATAGGTGAATTCTTGAATTCCTAAATAATATATAATCTATTTTACAGTTCCTGTCCTCTCAATCACTTAAATCTGAAGCATAGCACATTTAGTTCCAAAATTTTGGTAGAACTGAAAAGGTAAGCAAAGATTCAATACTCACAACTAGATGTAACAACATTCTGGTAATAGTTCCATGGGACTGGCCGCTGAATCATCACCCCATCGTCTTTTACAAGAGGCAGTGATCCTGGCTTAGGGATGGAAGCTATCTGAACTCCACCAGTCTTGTCCCATGAAACATGAGCACCACACCAATACTTTAAGTACCAGTAGAGGCCAGATGCAATTTCTACAGCTGTGGTTCCTTTAATCCTGAAAGAGAAATGCAAAACTTATAATCACAGAATATATATATATATATATATATATATATATATATATATATATATATATATATTGCTTTCTCTCATTTCGGGGAGAAGGGGGTAGCGGAAGATATGACTGAAAGAAAAACCACCAGGAATCTTTCATAGCCAGATGCCTACCTATCCTTTAGAAGGGGTTAAAAAAATAACTCTTTCAATGGTGACATCTTCCGATGCACAAAACAATAAATTTAAAGGTTCAAAACTTTAAGTTCAAATCAAATCATCCAATGAGCCCAAGAGGAGGGAAAATGGGAGGGATTAATGATATCAGCCATAACATTCTTGAAGATGAAAATTGCTAGAAATGGACAAATAAAGATCCTTAAATAACAAAACAAATAAATATTATAAAGGGATAAAATCTTCAGCAAGAACCATATCCAACGTACACAATCGCAGGCCCATTCTTGCTTGAGGAGTTGTAATTACTTATCAAAAAGCAACTTTGTCCACCACAAACATCCTGATATTTAAAATTGAAACTGTCAGCAAAATTATTATGATGATACTTTGCCAAGAATAATTTATAGAAATTAAGCCATACATACATAAAGCAGTCTAATAGAGAAATGTAAAAGAGTTGAAGTCTTGAAGATAAAATCCTCAAAAGAGGCCAAATGGACTAATGAGCAATTGGTTGTACTTCTTCTTCTTCTTTGTTTTAAGTCAAGGGAAAAACATAAAACAAAATCCCCCTTTCTATTCTCATAGCACTAGGATGCAAGGAAAAATTTTGTAAAATAAAAATAAAAAATAGGTACAGAAGGAGACCATTTTAACCAAAAATGAACCATCAAAAGTTAAATAACTTAAATTTCTATTCTATTCCTGGAATTTTCCAATTCTAAGCATTAATGCATGCAAATAAAAAACACAGAAAATTGAGGACACCCAGATCAAATAAGCAACAATCAAAACTTACATGAGAGTTTTAAGCAAAGCTTCATCTTTTAGAACCAAAAGCAGCATATAAGAACACAGTACAGCATACAAGGATACAAAAATTGAAGAACACCCAGATAAAACAAAGCAATAATAAAGCATTCAAAGCGTGAACAAAAGGCCAAAAATGGGACATTACACGAGGGACAATCTTGAACTGGAAACTGGATACATAGCACTGAGGAAGCAATCTCTTGAGAACAGCTTTGGCTGCAGCTTCTTGAACTGAAGGAGATGCCCTCTTTGAGTCCAAGTGTTTGAGCAAAGCCTGTATTGGTTTTGGCTGTGATAGAGTTAAAGCTGTTGGTAGTAGCAATGTGAGTGTGAGTGTGAGTGTGAGAATCAAAAGTAGAAAGATGGAGTTGGAATTAGACATGGGTTTGGTTTGGTTTGATTGTGTTCTTCAGAGGATTGAGTTTTGTGGTCAACGAAACTCAGTTCTGTAATAACTCCATTTTGAATGGTAGAACCAAACGAGGAAGTAGTTTTGTTTATTTTGTACTCTGAATTTTTTTTTTTTTTGTCGCCTTCGTTTTTTTTTTTACAACGTGGAGGCTTGTTCATATATCATTGTCATTCTCTGTTTATTTTGTTTTGTTTATTTGTCATGTAAATTTTTAAAAATTTACTATTTTTGAGTACAAATTAAATTTTTAAATAAAAATAATAATAGAAATAAACTAATTCGGTTCTATTTGATTTATTTCGATCTTTTTTTTTTTGAGAAAGTGATTTATTTCGATTTAAATTGGTTCGCTTGAGTTTATATTGTCTCATTCGTCCATTCAATTCGGTTCCGTTCATTTCAATTAATTTTGGTCCATTCGATCAATTTCGGTGTACTTATTTAAGAATTAAAAAAAAAAAAAACATAACCAAGTTGAGGGTAATTATTCTATAATCCGAATTTATTTAAAAATATAAACCTCAAATTTGTCCTATTTAGTTAATCCAAACTCATTTTAAACCCATCTACTTATTTATTTTATTTTACAGTACTTAAGAAGAAACAACATAACATTATTTATTTGTGTGGCTTCTAGTTGGCTTAACAGTACTTATTGGTCTAATGATAAAAATAAAAATTATAAGAAGCATATGTTAAAATTTCAATAAAAAACCATACTTTTTTTTTAAAGAAAAAAAAAAACTTATCGTTAAGTTCTAAAATACTATTGTTGAATTGCTCAATTATTACTTTCTATATAATTTTATTCTCTAAAAAGTAAAAAATACTAATTTTTTTTGTACAAAACTAAATAATTTTTTTTTTGTCCAAAATTCTTAGAAACCAATTATTACCCACCTTTAATTATTTGATTCTGGTTTTCCAAGTAATGTTTTTTTTTTTTTATAAGTTTTCAATTTTATCATTTTTATTCCATTCCATAGATGACGTGAACAACAACAAAAACAAGCAGCAAATCAAACTCTAAATGGCAAACCTGTAAAACCCTTTCTTTCACTCTGAAACCCAAAAGCCCTTCAATTCCACACACAAATACATACTTGGAATTTGAAGCCTAGCAATGGAGGTGGAAGAAGAGCAGAGAGAAATGACTACCAATAAGGTGACGTGTCTTTCGACATTGGGCTTCCTCAAAACACTAGCCTTCAAGAGCTTCAACAAATGGTCGTTGGTTAATAAAGCTTCTCAACGTTGTAATTTTTTGCATTTGGGTCTTGGTTTTTATTGGTGATGGTCTGTTTTGTCATCTATTGGTTTTCACATAAATAGAGATAAGTGATTTGGGTTCCATTTAGCTAATGATATGCCATGTTGTTATGTTGTTTTTTTTTTTTACAAGTAAGAAAAAATATTATTAAAAATGGAGTAGCAGGAAATATACACAAGGTTCATGATAGTGAACAAAGAGCAAAAAGAAAACAAAAAGTAACAAACAGTTACTGAGAAATTCTAGGAGACAAAAGAAAATCTGTAAGTGCAGAACAATCCGAGAGACTCCAACACTGAGACCAATCAAAAAGTACCCATTGGCATAAATCTAACAACTAAGCTAGAGATTTCCTTATAGTACATATTGTGAATGCTATGAATGTGGGAAGCAATCCATAAGAAATAGTAATAAGAGCAATGAAGAAGAATTGTTTTTGAGGACCTATATTTAAAATCTACATATAAAATTCCCTTAGGTACTCCTTATGCCTTCCCAATCATACGAGAAAGCCACTCATCTTCAAGCACTGACACAGTTCTTGTACTGAAAAAATTCTTAAAGGTTGTTGCATTGGACAAACAAGTAGGTCCATCAACTCCAATCTATGGGGCTTAATCATTGCTAGAAATATATTTAGATAATACCTCCCATCATTTTCTTCTTTATTTTATGTCAGGTGAGGCATTTGTCCTTGTATCTTTTTAAAAAATTCTTAAAGATTATTGATTTTCTTGCATACTCTTCTTGTTTGGAGTGTGCTTTTGTCACATTTTTCTTGTTTTTCTCTTCTTGCTTTACTTGATCATTGTAATTTTGAGTTCTTGATTTTTGCCTTCATAGTACATCCCAATGTACTCGGGTTGGCTACTTTTTTCTTAATTAATAATATTGGACAAACAAGTAGATCCATCAACTCCAATTATGGGGTTACTTAGTGTTGGAAATATATTTAGATAGATAATACCTCCAATCATTTTCTTCTTTTATTTTATCTCATGTGAGGCATTCACCCTTGGTGCATTTTGTCGTTTTTGTTTTTTTCATTTTAGTCCCCTTAATTCCATATCCACAGAAATTACCTTAATAAATCCCACTAGCTCTGGTATTGGATGATGCATCCGGATAAGATAGCAAAATTGTTAGGTTGTCATAGATCAAATAAATTCAAAGGCAAAAAATGAAGCAATTCAGGGGTATTAATAATTTCTGTCAAAGATGGACTGCTTTCATCATATTTTTCTGAACGCTTATAAGAAATTACATAATCTGATTTGTAATAGACACGCAATAAATGCTAGATAGTTTCTAACACAACTTATGAAGTAGCTTAAGACATTCCTAGGACACAAGTTTCAAAGTCATATTCTCATATACTCCACACCTTACTAGATAGTTGGATACTATTTTCAAAATAGAACTTCAGAATCAATTCTAATACCAAAAAGAACCAATTTAGGCTCTTCAAACTGCAGCTTTGCATCACAATATATTTATATTCACACATGTGTGCATTTTTGTAGAGAAATTGTATTATATGATCTACAAGTGTACTGAGTCATAACCATTATTTGGCAGAATTTGGTGATAGAAGATTCAATTATATAATAGACGAAGTTACTGGAGGATTGTGAATGTATGAGAACTTTTGCAAATCACATCCAACCCTTTGAAGTTTTGAAGTCAAAAATCTTACCATACCACAGAAGTGAGCAATTTGGAAACCACCAAGCACTAGTTAGACTGACACTATCCATATACTCAAGACATTTCCCAGAGGACTTGAGTTTTTAGCTCAATGTCTCTAGAAAACTTGGACTTTAAATTCAATATCTCATTTCTGATTGAGTGAAACTCGATTTAGAAGTTTTGCAGCTAAACTATTTCCAAAAGCATTACAATTTATATATCTCAACACAATGAAAACCTTCAAGTCCAGCAATCATTAGCTAGGATGGGTAATACACAAATTATTTGTACTTATTTGAATCGCTTCCCTTTTAATAACATAATTCAGACAGTGAGGATGCCATTCTCCTTAAAGCTTTCAACAGTGTCCCTAACACTCACTTCCACAGGAATGAAGCTAATACCCAAACTTTTGGCCTTGTCCTGGGATATCTTGTATACTGGTTGCTAAGGCTTGTCATCTTCACTTCTGCCAGAAATGAAAAAGACATTTGACTCTTCTTCAAAATTGGAAAATACAATTGACTCGTCTTCAACTTGTTTTCATGTGTCAAAACAATTGCTTTCTGTGATAAAAGCAAGTTATTATTATTATTATTATTAAAAGAAAATTTTGAATTAAACTGATTGTTCAATTAAACAAAGCATTTATTCCAAGTGAGTCATACTTTGTCAGATACAAAAATGGCACCAACGGCAACAAGGGACATTTAGTATCATGCAAATAAATAACTCACTTTTCAGGTAGGCGCAAACTAGGGTGAAATTTGTGTAATATATTAAAAAGTTATGAATGTTGTGTAACTCCTCCAACTAAACAATGTCTCCCACTAGCAGCAAGAATCTCAAATGCTTGAATATGTGCATTTGCAACATCTCTAACATCAACAAATTTAAATATTCCATTAGAGACAACTTGGGTTCCTACACATAGGAAAGAGAGAACAAGTTAATCAATAGCATTATATGGATGATGTAGGTAGAGAGAGTAAATTTCAAATAGGCCAATCAATATATATATAAAAGCAGAGACCTCATGCGAGAGTGCATGAGGTTCTGCCATGTGGCGGTTTATATGAGTTTTTTGCAATTCTCTTTATTATGAAATGATTTTTTCCAACCTCAAAAATTAAAACAATGCAGCTTTTGTGTTTAGCACTTATTGCTTCATCAAAAATCAATTCACTTCTTCCTCTCTCCTAACTCTTCACTTCTTTCCATTACAAAAAAAAAAAAAAGGCTCTTCACTTCTTCCAGACAAAAAAAAAAAAAAAATCACTTCCCCATTCAAATTTAAATGCACACTATGGATAAGCACCTGGCAAAGTGAGACCAAGCTTTGCACTATTACACCTAGGGGTGGCAATTCGTGTTCGCGTGTCGAGTTCGTGTCGTGTCAAGTCATGAGTATTCGACTACATAGGTCAACACTAACCCGACATGTTTATTAAACGGGTCAAGATTCCTCAACCCTAACACGACCCATTTATTAAACGGATCAGTCGTGTCGACCTGTTTATCAAATTTTATCAAAATGAAAAATAAAAATTAATGAAAAAACAAACAAATAAATATTTTTAATATAAAATTCAGAACTAACGAGTAACTGCATCACAAATAATCATTCAAAATTAAAGCATATCCCAATATCACAAATAATCAATCACAATATGTCAAAGAAAATAAATCACAATGACTAATAGGTTTATATACCTAGAGTTTGAAATGTATATTGGTAAAATATCATTTAATTATACGGGTCAGACGGGTCAAATGGGTTTTATGTGTTCAACACTAACCCAACCCATTTATTAAACGGGTCAGTCGTGTCAACCCAAATATGACACGAACCCGTTAAGCCTCAACCCATAACCTGCTAATTTCGTGTCGTGTCCTGTCGGGTTTGTGTGTCGTGTCAAATTTTGTCACCCCTAATTACACCTTTACAATAATATTATACTTTCCAAGTAATTTCTGATGAGATCAAACCCATCTTTAAATTTTTTAAATTTCACTCATTCTCTATCTTAACTCTTTAGTTCTTTCTCTGTCTCTTAACTCTTCACTTCTTCTAGCAAAAGCAAAAACAAGAAACTCTTTCACTTCCCCTTTCAATTAAATGCACACTACGTACCTGTTTCTTTTGAAAATTATATATTGATGATAGATCAACGATTCCTTTATGAGTTCATGGACAAAAGCTCCTTTCTTAGTATCTGTAAATAAATATTGCCAACTCTCTCTCTCCTTATTTCTTTCTTTCAATTTTTTTTTTCAAAATTTTATTTGGGATATTGAGTTTGCAGTTTGCAATGTTTGAGGGAAGACAGACTCAGGGAGATTGAAGCTTCAACTTTACCTATTTTGGCCAAGGACTAAAGTCACTAAACCCAAGGAGAAAAAGCCACTGGCTCTTAATTTATCAAACCCTTCTTCAGTATCTAAGTCCTAAGAGGTACAAAATACTAATACTCAATTTGTTCATTCTTTGCTGTTGTTTGGTAATGGGTTTTTGACAATCAAACTAGATGGTGGTTTGTTTCTTTTCATTTGAACTGTTTACTAGTTAAGATTTTTACTGAGCCACCCCATTTTTGTAATCTATGATTTGTCTTTTGCTGAGTGATTTAAATATGTTACATGAGGATGTGATTAAGAAAATTGGGTACTATTTATACCCTAAGGCAAAGACAGGTTGAGTAAATAATCTGGTTTTGTTGGGCAGGTAGAAAGATCAAGGAGGAAGAAGCTTAATCAATAAATCAAGCTCCTCCATGCCACATGTAGTCGGAGCACAAACTCATGTATCTATATGGATTGAGTCACATTCAAAGCGCCAATGGAGGCAAAACTTTTGTGGGATTTGAAGTGCAAAGAGCCCAAGAGTAATTACATATTTTATTTTGAATCCATAGTGTTTGATAAAATGCTTGACAAAAAATTTATAATTTTTATTTGGTTGTATGATGTAGCAGCCTATATAGTTGGCATGAGTGAAACAAATTAAATTAGCTACGGGTAAGAAAGTTGTTATTATTTTTAGGTGAATAATTTTCTTTTACTTATTGAGGGGTTAAGTATTATTTAGTAGCAAAGTTTTAAAATAATCTCCACAATCTACACATATTCTATGTCCTACTAAATGATAGAAACTCAATTGTTAAAAATAAGAACAAAGAAAGAAATAATAGAATTGCAAAGGTACAAATTAAGAACTAAGTGGGCGGAAAAAATTATGTGGTGTCTCCATTATTTGAAGGTTAGCCTAGAATCTATATAAACTAAAAAGGGTATTAAAAAATTGTTAAATATATTATACCGGTACACCTTTGTTAAAAATGTTGAATCATGTCTACCTCAACCATCATTAAAACTACTTGCTTTATTTATTTATTTATTGGTCAAGTATCATGTATGGCTATCTGCAAGAGCCTTGACAATATCAAAGTGTGTTTGTTGCTTTGCCTAGACATGAATCACTATGCAACCTTAGTATTGCTATAGTTAAAATATTATTGAAGATACTTCATAAGATCAACACCTTAGTTAGTCATTTCGTATGACAAGGGATAGGTTGAAGGAGTTTGATATGCATAATGTATGCTTGCAATTAATTGGTTTACGATCAACTAATGGTATGCAACAAAATATGCCTACATGCTCCGAAGTTTCTACTATAATTCTAGGTGATTTTAGCAATGAAAATATTCACCATTTATGCTATAATATATGTAAAAAAAATTTCAAAAACTATTTTACATAAAAGCTTATAGCATTATCCGCGCAATGCGCGGGCAACCTTCTAGTATAGTTAAATGCACAATTTCCTTTTTGATCAGTTGACCATTTTATCAAATAAAAATAAATGCTTGGAGATCATTGCTGAAATAGTTCACCTTATTTAGCAGGTATACCCTGCTTTTAGTACATGTTGATTATCATCCTCAAATTGTACAAGATAAATATAAGTTATAAAGCATATTCCCAAACTGTGTATATTGAGATGGAAGATTTCTTACACATGGAATATAGATTGAACCACAACCTATACATTTTAGGTGGCATTAGAGGGGTTGGCACTTGCAGACCAAGGTCAAGTTTAAAACCTCCTCTGTTTTCCAATGAACTCTAAATAACAGAGAAATTTTTTCATTCCATGTTAAGAGGACTAGAATTAAGTAAAGCCTAGTGTGCAAGAGAGCAAGGAATTTCCAAAGAGGGAGTAAGTCTCATAAAACAGCCACTTATCACAAAACATACCTAGTAAATTCTAAGGTTAGATTCATGCTCATAGTATTCTAAAGAGTGGTAGCGCTCAGAATTTACTGGAATAGGCCTATATACACCTATCATGCTTCATCCACTAAACCAGTTATGACTTTAGCTTGTCATAGGAAATGCTAGTCAGACTTGAATATTTAGAATTTATGTAGAATGAAACACAATACATGTAGTCCTCATTGGTTGCAATAGAGTACCATTTATGATCGCCAGAAACGCCTCAATACTAGGAGTAAGAGTTGGCTGTATGAGTGGACCAATTACAAAGCCTGGATTTATTGTTACCAAGTCAATGCCATTTTCTTTAGCAGATGTCCAAGCACCCTCCTCAGCCAAGGTCTTTGCAAGCATATACCATTGCTGAGAAAACCCAAAAATATTACATGGGAACCTTTCTTGGTTAGAAACGAATGAAATGTAGGACTAAAAAAAAAAAAGGGTGTAATATGTCTCTGATTAAGAGCAGCATCGGAATCTATATAATTTAGTTTGGAAACATTGAAACCTATAAATTCAACATATATCTGATTGTAGAACACAAAAATAATTACTAGGTGCTTTAATTACAATAAAAATATTGAGAAAAATACGATTACAAGAAATAGTAAAAAGAGCCTAGACACTAACATGGATATGCTCACTGAGAAAGCAAGTTAACAAAACTTGTGATGATATTCTCTCTAATGTTTCTCAGAAAACAACTATACTTATAGAACTAGATATATAACGTCAAAATATTATAGCTCTATGTTTCTACTTTCTAGTAAGAATATTTTTTCCAAATAACATTAAATATCAAAAAATTTAGTTAGTTGCACGTTTCAAAACAATATTGTAAACTAGCATCTCGAGTATCTAAAACTCGAGTTTTATTTTGGAATTCGAGTTCTAAAGATTAAACTCGAGTTTTTAAGTCTCGATTTGTAAGTGGTGGGAGCTGATGTGGAAAAAAATTCACATGGAACTCGAGTTTTTAAGAATCGAGTTTCACTTTTAAGACTCGAGTTCTAAAGACTTGAGTTTCACTTCTTCTTCCTCGCGTTCTTTTGAGTACCCAGCGTTCTTCTTCGTGCAGATCTAACCCAGCATTCTTCTTCTTCCTCGCTTCTAATCAGAGCTCTAGCGTTCTTCCTCTGTTCTTCGTCTCTTCATCAGATTGTTCCTCTGTTCGTCAACGTTCTCCGTCTCTTCGTCAAATCGTTCCTCTGTTCATCAGCGCTCTTCGTCTCTTCCTTGCGTCTGTTCATTCTTCCTGGTTCCTGAAGACCAGATCGTCCACCCAATCGCTAAAGATCAGATCGTCCACCAGCGTTCTTCTCCAACCAGATCACCCACCCAGCACCAGATCGTCTTCTGCGGCGTTGCAGATCTCCAACCCGTCTTCTTCGGCGCTCCGTTCTTCTTCAAGTTTGTTTTTCTTCAAGTCCGACAAAAATTGAGTTTCGAAGACTCGATTTTGCTTTTTAGAACTCGAGTCTTATAGACTCGAGATCTATGTGACTAAATTGGTACACGGCAGCAGTAGAACTCAAGTTTGAAAGCCTCGATTTTTGTCATCGATCTCAAGTTTTAAAAACTCGAGATGCTAGTTTCCAGAATTCTTTCCAACGTATGTTAACTTATCATATTTTTTCCCCTCACTGTGCTAATTTGTAAAATCCCTCTTTCTAGTAACATCATCAAAACATTACCTTAGATCTTTCATTAAATGTATTTTAAGAAATGCTATATTTTAATAGTCCTACTAAAGATACAATTAAAATGATATAATAATTACTGCAATACACACACCTTCGACTCCTCACAAGCAACTGGATCCGAAAACCAAGTCTCATCAATAACCACATCAAGAGTCAGGGGTTTTTTGTTGAATGTAATTGAAGCCATGGAAGATGTTACAATCACTCTCTTAATAGAAGGAAATTTTGCACATGATCGAAGAACGTTAAGTGTGCCCTTCACTACTGGATCAATTATCTATGACTGAAATATAAGAAATGTGAAAGTAGGTTCCATAAGAATAAATTTATGAAACTAAGCTATCAAAAGTATAATAGTATTGGGCAAATTGAATATATTTCATTTGATGAGTTTATCATGTATGTACCACATAGTAGAATTTCTTCGATGTCTTTGTGAATGATTTCTTGAAACAACCTTAGCCTTACTTACATTACTTTAAACCTAACAAAAGTACTTTCAACAATTTCCTGTTGCAAAAATGTGGGAAAACAAATGCAATTGCAGATGATAATGTTGAATGCATGAAACATCCAGTTTGTTTGAGCTACAATGAGAATAAAAATTGATTGTTTTTTGGGAAGGCATTGACTTATGTATCCTTCTTACGATTGGATTTGTCCTCTAAAAGACGTAGTTCGTTGACAAAAAAAGAAAAAGAAAAGGCTGAACCCGCGCTTGAGAACTCTATTCTGAAAATAATTCTCTTCAATGTCCTCTCTACTTCTGGATTAAGGCTTGAGAATGCTTCTCTAAAATGTTTTAAGTTTTTGTTACCCAATTTTCCACATTTCACTATGTTGAATTAACGTATTGAACATGTAAGAGGATTGAATTGGCCAAGACACATGCTTAAAGCAAGAATCAAATGTTGCTAAAACTGGCAAGCTGGTATGAGATCCTTAAAGTTGTATAAATCATTTAAAACAAAGTATGCATTCACCATATTGACAGAAAAATGATCACACTATATTGATTATATATTACACAAAGGCAATAAATAATAATATGGGATGAACCTGTGGGTCATTGGCTGTGAGAATAACAGGGGATGCAGTGTGAAAAACACCTTGGCATCCATCAACTGCAGAATCAAAAGATCCTTCTTTTAGTAAATCTGCTTTGAATAACTGAAGTCTTTCTTTAGCTCCATCAAGTGAAAGTAAATGCTCTGTTTTCTTGGGATCATCTGTGGAATATAAATGCATAAATTTCAATTGGAAGGCTGAATTGTTAGTAGCAAACACTGCATGAAAAATAAAGGTGAGAAAAAAAAAGAGAAGTTAAAAGCACTATGTGCCTGCTATAGGGAGTTTTAAAACTATGCCTTAAATAGGGGCTTTTCCTTGGGATGGGGTATTTCAACAAAAGTTTTTAATAAAAAAGCTTAAACAGGGAATTAATTTTTGATTTGTTTTGAAGAAGTTATATTTTCTTATGTTACAGAACTTGAGTGTTATTGCAGTCGGTGGAGTGGGGTAGTACTCTCTCATTGATATTTGTGTGTGTTTTTGTAAAGATTAAAGTTAGCCTTTGGTTATTGCTGTCCTGAGGCTATGAAGGGGTGATTAGAAATCTTTAGCTGTGTGATTTTGTACTTTGTTACTTGTTAATAATATATTTTGTTGATAAAAAATAAAAAATAAGTAGAGAATAACAATGCACTACATATGCAATATTATTCAGAATTTGTAAATCTACTATTAGATCCTATATCAAAATTCTTCTATTTGTGACATAACTTACCGCAACTTGGACGTGGTCGATAATCATTTCACATGGATCTACTACTTTTTCTCAGCCACTTATAGTCAATCTCACATCTGAATTGTGGCAAAAATTATGTCCATAAACTGTCTATATCCTATCATTTGGGATGACAATTCACTTATTCAACTCAAAATTTTTTGGGGGTAAAAAACATGTTTATCCAGTTTATGTGCCACCACTTTTGTGTACTTCATGTGCACAGAGTCTCTATGGTTACATGATAAGCAATTTTATGTCGGGGATGAGTCAATCCAAGCCTAGTTGGATTCATGCTAAGAAGTAAGAACCAAACTATATACAATTTTCCATTTCTCCTAAAGTCAACTACAACAAAACCATATTGATAGGTATATGCATAGACCATTTTGTCCATTTCATGGTAAAGATTATATCTTACAAACTTAAGACAAATAAATAAAATCTGAAAGAATGAATTTGAAATGGATGCACAATACATAGTAACAGGTTGATATAATTTAGAGAGAGAGGGAGAGAAAACATTGACTTGTTCACGAACTGTAGCTTTTACAGTATACCCACGTTGGAGTGGGAGCTTCACAAGCCATGAAGCTATGTATCCCGAAGCTCCAGTCACACACACCACCTTCTCCTCTCTACTCTCTCTCTCTCTCTCTCTAAAGTTGTGTGTGAAGAAGTGAGAAAGCTCTGACTTTGCTTTGCTTTGTGTGAGAGTTGGTGATTTTCTAGTGTGCAGATACGGTACGGCCGATATGGCAATTTATAAAAAATTTAGGACAAGAGTATGACGGCATACGTGTGTGTGAAGCTTTGACTTTGGTTTGTGGGAGATGGTGATTTTCTAGTGTGCAAATACGGTACGCCATATGGCGGCGGGATACAAAATGATATTTTAACCGGTTTGGTTTTCCTAAGTTATCATATCGTGTGTTATTTACTTTCCCTCACTACTTTACATAATATGATTTGATTGGTTTAACCTAGATCTGAATATTTTAACTAAGTAATCACTTGGATAAATAACTAGGTTAAACAACTTGTGTTTTAAGGGGTCTAAAAATTTACAACAACAAACCCCTTTCTTTCACTTTGAAACCCAAAAGCCTTCAATTCCACACACTTACTTGGAATTTGAAGCTTAGCAATGGAGGTGGGAGAAGAGCAAGGAGAAATGACTACCAATAAGGTGATGTGTCTTTTGACAGTGGGCTTCCTCAAAACACCAGGCTTCAAGAGCTTCAACAAATGGTCAATAAAGCTTCTCAACAATGTAAGTTTTTGCATTTGGGTCTTGTTTTTTATTGGTAATGGTCTGTGTTAAAAATCAACACTAACTCTCTTGTCTCTAGAAATTTCTAGAGTTCCACTCAACTTGCTTCTCTCTAAAATTCTCTAGAAATTTCTAGAACTTCTCACATAATCTCTTTCTTTAGAAATATCTAGAGTTTATCTCAACCTCTCTCTCATTCTCTAGAACATTCTCTTGCATTCTGGATTTCTCTATGAGATGTCCTTCTAGAAACTTCTATGTAAAAGTGAAATTCAGCCACATGTTTATAAAATAGTCTAGAAGGTTGGAAAATGGCATTAATTTAATGCCAATAAAAAGGAAGATCTAGAAGTTTCAAGTTGGTTCCCTAACCAACATACACATAGTATAAATAGATGTGGTGATGTGTGGAGTGAAGTGAAGTAGAGAGTGTGAGAGACTCCTAGAGGTGTGAAGTGAGGTGAAGTGTGTCATAAAGCACCAAGTGAGAGATGTGTGAAGTTATATGAGGTGGTGAAGTGTGTGCCATAGGTAGCAAGTGTGTAGAGTGAAATAGAGTCAAGAGCTAGTGTGTAGGTGTCTAGAAGTGAGGTGTGTGCAAGTATATTTGGTGAGCAAGTGTTGTGTTTGTAGTGCACTAGTGTTAGTGTATAAGAGTCAAGCATTAGTGCTTGTAAAGTGTTGTAATTCAAAGAGTCAAGTTCTCAATAAAAGCTCTTTGTTCAGTCTTTTGTTCAACAATCTAGTGTCAGAACTTTCACTAACTCAACAGTCTGTTTGGTTGTTGAAAAAAGTGTGGGAAAAGAAAATTGAACTTTTAAAAAATGGAACTTTTTCTTATTCAACTTGTCAAGTTTGAATCTTTGACACTAAAAGTGCATTGTTTGGTAGTTGAGAAGCTTATATGAAGAGTTTTGTTTTGAATTGTTTAATAGTTTAGAGGCTGAAGTACGAGGCTTTGTAGTTTATGTGAAGAAGGCACTCTCAATCTAGGATGTAACACTTCACTAGGTTGTCATACCCATGTCATATCCATATCATACTAGTGTCGTACCTGCTATTTTATGTTATATTTTTTCAAAAATTGCTTGTGTCATCGTACCCATACCCTTGTTTGTGTCTAGGCATCCCAGATCTCAATAGTTTATAGCCACAAGTTGTTTATGAATTTGTCCGGATATTTGTTGTTCAGTAACCATTTCGGGTATGAGATTTTGGTTTTGTTTGGAAAGCCATTCCATATAAACACATTAATTATTAAACCACATGAACTCTTATTAATAAAGTTTTTGACTGCCAAGTTCACAAAACATTAATCCATCGAGTTCCTTTACGTTAATTCATCTAGTTCAACATTGGAGCTGTAATATGATTTGTTCATTATAATTAGTTGTTTGCAACTTTGCATTGCAATAGCTTGCAAGATCATTTTCCTTGTAAAGCTTGAAGCCTTATCATTATAACTGGCAGGACACTTGAGAAGACCTGAAAATACCATTAAGATACACTTGAGAAGCACTTTGGACTCTCTTCTTGCTTTTTCTACTCCTGCAATATTCAAAGTATCCTGTTCTTCAGAATCGAAATTATTTGTTTCTCCTCTGCAGCCCAATTATTTTAATTATCTGACTCTTCATGACTTTTAATTTTGAATCCTTGAGTTCATTTTTCCCCTTGAGGTGTGAATGGTACCCTAGTATTTGCTGGAGCAGCTTACATAGATACTCTCTCTTCTTATCAATATGTAGTAATTTAATGTATTTGATTGCACATATTTTATTCTTCAAATTTAAAAATTGAAGTTTGTACTTTGTTGCTTTCTAACAGCTTGTAAATCATGTTTATTTTTAAGCTGATAGGCAATGGGTGGCGATTGGCTTGTTTACATGGAAATTTGTTGCTGCATTTTGGGGGCCATGTTGGGCCTGTTTATCAGATCAGGTTTGAACTGTTTCTGTGGCTTATGTATCTCCATTCACTTATGTTACAGCTAACGTTTATGTTGCATGTTGTTGTACAGCCGGTCCACAGTAGGCTTCTTTTGGGTGATAGCAAGGACTCCACACTGAAGGTGACTCATAAAAACTTTACCTTTTCTTCTGGTACTATTGTTTAGCCTTTAGTTTCAGTTGGTGCTGGAAACACAAAAATCTTATATTAGGTGTCGTTGAAACAAGGATGGATCTAATCAAGGCTGCTGAGCTCTAGTTCCAAAGATATCTCCTTCCCTTGTAAGAGCAAAGTGTAGGGTAAGGTTGTGGATTAAAGACCACCGAGTGCTTGTTTACTTACAGATCCAAGTAAAGAAGAGTAGAATAGTCGGGAAAATAAATAGTTGTCAAAAATGATGACATAAAAATGTACATAATGCTATTTCTTCACAGTTAAAAGATCTTATGCACAAAATGGAAACAATATTTTACAAATCCCATGCACCCCTCTAATTGATTTCCTTCTATAACTTGTGATTGAGTTCATTACCATGAATTTTCTCTTCTTTCCAGATAAATAAAGGAGTACCCCTCCCCCCTCTGGTTGTCCCCGTACTTTAAAATTCTCTGCTTTGACCTTGTCCCTTAACCATGTGCTAGGTGATGACCATAGTGACAATGGAATTGTTATCCATCATTCATGAAAGTTTGACTAGGAATCATATATGTGTAAACCCTTCACATTAGAGTATCTACATCTCGATGCCTTATTATTGTTGTTACATGCTGGACTTTCAATTGATCTGGTGCTTATCCATAACCTTTTGTTGTAAAGTTGTTACAATCATTTAAGTTTGGGATATCCGAACACAAAAGTTGAAACTGGATCTTCCAGGCCATGCAGATGAGGTATGCTATATATAAAAAATAATGACGTTTTATATATTTATTTTGTTTTATTTTTTGGGCATTTTGATAACCGAGTTGGGATTTATTATATCATTTGGAAAGGTTTATGATGTCGATTGGAGCCCAGAAGATGGTGAGAAGGTGGCCTCGGGCGGTAAATATAAGGGTATTGAAATTATGGATGGGTTAGATTAATTGAGGGAAAATATATGATTGGAATGTCAAATCACAGTGTCTTTCAGAGACTTTTATCAGTGTGGAGCTATTGGCTATAAATCAGACACAATTATACGTTGATTGATATGCACCGCACTGGAATCATTAATTGAAGAACTAGGAACAAGGGTGGTTATTGAGGAAAGCTCCTTTGCATCGGCATTGCAGTATTTCAAGTACTCATTCTTGTTTCCACAGATTTGGGGTTTAAATTTCAAGCTGCTCCAAGCATATCGTGTTTGAGGATGAAGAGTATGAAAGCATATTTACTTGTCTGGCTGTCTTGTTATGTGTCTTAGGAGTAAGGTATAAAAACTGAACTTTTCTCTGTTTTGATTAAAATTCTCAAACTTTTAGGTTGAGAATTATCCCTTCTCCCTCCTTTTTGTATTGGAGAGTTGTAGATATACTGAAAATTTATGGTGCTATAAAAGCACCACTTTTCGCTCATCTATAGGTTTTCACATAAATGGTGACAACTGATTTGGGTTCCATTTATCTAATGATATGCATGTTTTAGTGTTACAGTAAATAAGAAACAGTAATAAGAGCAATGAAAAAATTCCCTTAGGCACTCCTTATTCCTTCTCAATCATACGACAAACCCACTAATCTTCGGATTGAGATCCCGTGCAATACCTAGGGTATTGCACGGGATGCAATACCTCAAATCCTAGCCTTCCATTCAATCTAGCGGCTCTAAAACATCTCCACGTCATCAATCCGCGTGACTTAGAAAAAAAAATAAAAAATTCACTCTCATTCATTCTTTTTCTCATTTTTTTTTGTACTGTTCATATCTCTTTCCGCAAATCTTCACTCCTCAGTCCACTCCTCTGTTCTCTACTTCTCTCTAAATTTCAAAATTTTTAAAAAATCCCATTGTTGCTGCTGCCGCTACCACTCTCGTGCCAAACCACCACCATCGCATGGACCAAGTCTCAAACCAGTCACCATTGTGCCACCCACCAGCCACCGTTGTGGTCTTTCTCTCCCCCAACGATCTATCAACTTCTGCTACGCCTTCGCCTGCTCCACTGCCTTGCATCTCCAAACTGCACTGCCGGCACAATCACTTCCCAGTAAGTTCTCTCTCTGACTTTTCATAAATATTGGGAACACGAAAAAAAAAATTGATATTGCAATTTTTCTTTTATTTATTTTACTTGGTTCTGAGTTTAGGGATCGAAATCAGATGGTGGGTCTTTTGGCTGTGAGATTTATGGATTCTTTTAATCTGGGTCTTGTTTTTTTTTATAAAGTTGTGATTTTTTTTAATCTCTTCATTTTAATGGTGTCGATTTGTACTAATTAGGTTATTTATTTATTTATTTATTTTTGTTTGAGTTTCACTTGTTGGTTTTTCTATTTGATGGTGTGGGTTAGGATGGAAAAAATGAAGAATTTTAGTCCGTAGTTGATGTCACTGAGCCAAGTAATACCAATTATAATTGATTGAAATTTGGTTTTAAGATGTTGATTGGTCTTTTAAGATGTTACTGTATTGATTGAAATTTGTTTTTCAACGTTGCAGGATGATAGAGCATGGAGATCCAGCCAAACTATATTGCCAGAAAAGGTTTTGAAGCATTCATTATGGATTGATATCTTGACGTTAGCAAGACTAATTTTCAGTTTTATTAAAGTATTAGACTTGATATGAGTAAACTTTTTACTTTGAAACATGTATTGTGACAAAAAAGACTTGCTTGAGTATTATGTTGTATTATCCAATTTTGACACTTGAGTGTCCTTGTTTAGTACCTATTGTTTACTACCATTGTCAAATTGCATCTGTTTTTAGTACCTTTTGTTTACTACCATTGTCAAATTGCCTAGTATCACTGCAACAAGAATCACGCCCATGGTCTTTAGCTCTTACTGTAGCTTTCCAACAAGCTACATCAAAACCAGCCCAGATTATTACTAGCAAGATCACAACTAACAAGTACAAAAGGTAAGCATTCCGCTAATGCTACATTACCTGTGCACAGCAAAACCTACCTTTTCAACTTTAAGAGGTCTCCAATGGAGACTCTCCATTATCAAATCTAATGCCATCTTACTGCAAATGAACACATTAAAGTGCTGTATAAATTTAGAACTGCACATTGATGCAAGTTTTGTAATAATGAATTATTCTAATCACCAGAAAATTTTGATATGCTTAATCTTCTTTGCAATACCCTACTAAAAAAAAAAAAAAATCAAGTCTCTAAATTGTCCATCTATATCACCTATATGTCCAACTTAAGTTAAATAAAGGTACTCATAGTGACAATCTGCTATGACAAATGCAATATTAAAACAAACACATGAAATAAAATAAAATAAAAAAATTTGTTCCAAAAGAGTACAAATTCCATTAAAATGTATACTTTGATTACAAGGCCAAATAACAAGATAACAAGAGTTCTATTGAAATATAGACTTTGATTACAAGACCAATTTCCCCCCCAGTAGAATATATAATTTCCACACTAAGAAAAGAGGAAAAACAAAGTGTTTGCTTCAAGATCATATTCTACATCGATCTCAAGTGGCTTGACTATGGTAGCCCGTCAATGCCAGCCTTTATGTAACCATGCTGAGATTATTGAGCACCAATTCAGAAAAAACAGGTTTAACACTCAATTGCATCCAAGAAATCACCTGCATAGTGGATATAAAAAATTAGCAACCTTTAGTATAGTGACTCACTGCAATAATTCTTTCAAATTCGGACTACATAGAAGATAATATTGAAAAGTTGAAACAATGCTAAGAAAAACAAGCTATTAAGATGATGAACAGACTTGGGGGGGGGGGGGGGGGGGATTTATATCAAGAGCTATCATAGCTAGCCAATGAATACACTGAACTTAGAAGAAACAACCAATTTTTTCTGTACATGAACTATCAAACCTACATTACAAGATTTAAGTGCTATCAATTTCAAGTATTACTACAAATTGAGAGCACATTACCACAAAAATGCTGTAAACCAAAGCATATTATGAATATTTAATGACACACTGAAAGGCATCAGTCTTCAGTACCCATTGTTTACTACCATGGTCAAATTGCATGTGTCTTTAGTACCTTTTGTTTACTACCAATGTCAAATTGCCTAGTATCACTGCAACAAGAATCACGCCCATGGTCTTTAGCTCTTACTGTAGCTTTCCAACAAGCTACATCAAAACCAACCCAGATTACTACTAGCAAGATCACAACCAACAAGTACAAAAGGTAAGCATTCCACTAATGCTACATTACCTGTGCACAGCAAAATCTACCTTTTCAACTTTGAGAGGTCTCCAATGGAGACTCTCCATCATCAAATTTAATGCCATCTAACTGCAAATGAACACATTAAAGTGCTGTATAAATTTAGAACTTCACATTGATGCAAGTTTTGTAATAATGGATTACTCTAATCACCAGCAGATTTTGATATGCTTAATCCTCTTTGCAATACCCTACTAAGAAAAAATCAAGTCTCTAAATTGTCCATATATATCACCTATATGTCCAACTTAAGTTAAATAAAGGTACTCATAGTGCCTTTCAAGTTCAACAATGAAGAAGCATTAAAATTTTGTTCAAGTTCATAAATAAATAACCTAACCCATAATACCGAGCAAAACAATATACCCATAAAAAATTTCTTGGCTCTTAGTACAAATCACCACCACGGGAATGAAAAAAAAATCACAACTTTACAAAAAAACAAGACCCAGATTAAAAGAACCCACAAATCCCACAGACAAAAAACCCACCATCTGATTTCAATCCCTAAGCTCATAACTATAACTAAAAAAAAAATCGAAAAGATTGCAATGTCAAATTATAATTATTTTCTTTCGTGTTCCCAATATATATGAAAAATCAAAGAGAAAACTTATTGAGAAGTGACTATGCCGGTGGTGCAATTTAAAGATGCAAGCGAAGGCGTAGCAGGGGTTGATAGATCGTTGGGGGAGAGAAAGGCCGCAACGGTGGCTTGTGGGTGGCGCAATGGTGACTGGTTCGAGACTTGGTCCGTGCGATGACGGTGGTTTGTCGTGATAGTGGTAGCGGAGACAGTGACTAAGGGATTTTTTGAAAAATCTGAAATTTAGAGAGAAGTAGAGAACAGAGGAGTGAAGAGTTGCAGAGAGAGATATGAACAGAAAAACAAAAAAAAAAAGAGAAAAAGAATGAATGAGAGTGAATTTTTTTTTTCTAAGTCACACGGATTGATGACGTGGAGTTATTTTAAAGCCGTTAGATTGAATGGAAGGTTAGGATTTGAGGTATTGCATCCCGTGCAATACCCTAGCTATTGCACGGGATCTCAATCCCTAATCTTCAAGGACTGACACCGTTCTTGTAATGAAAAAATTCTTAAAGGTTGTTGTATAGGACAAACAAGTAGGTCCATCAACTCCAATCTATGGGGCTTAATCATTACTAGAAATATATTTAGATAATACCTCCCATCATTTTCTTCTTTTATTTTATGCCATGTGAAGCATTCGCCCTTGTTTTTTTTTTTTGGTTAAAGTACAATTCACACCTTAAGTTTAGTCCATTTTGTTTTTTGTTTTGTTTTGTTTTGTTTTTTTCATTTTAGTCCCCTTAACTTCATATCCACAGAAATCATCTTAATAAATCCCATGAGTTCTGATATTAGATGATGCATCCAGTTAAGGTAGAAAAATTGCTAGGTTGTCATAGAACAAATAAATTCAAAGGCAAAAAATGGAGCAATTATGGGATATTGATAATTTTTGTCAAAGGTGGCTTGCTTTCATCACATTTTTCCTTCTTCTTTTTTTGAGATCCAAGATAGAAATATTTTATTGATGAAATAAACTCTAATTACAGAATACATCTATGGTCATGTAACACCAGACCACGTAAATAACCAATTACATGTAATTTTGAAAAGACAGCCCCATTCATGTCATTGTGTAGTGCCTATCTCTGTGAATTGCATAATCTGTGATACTCCTTTAGGTAACCAAGTGCCTCGCCAAGAATTCTTTTGGGGTGCCACTAAGTCCTCTCAAAATAAAATCTATTTCTTACATTCCAGACTGCCCAACTCACCATAGCCCACTTCTCCAATTCATCACACTCCAATTTGTCCACCAACAGTCGAAATAAAGAGAAGTTTGTGGCTGCATTGGAGCATTTTGGAGCTTCCCTCTACATAAAGCCCATACGTTCCTGGCAAAAGGGTAGGTCCATAACACATGCTCGGCTGTTTCTGAGTTTTGATAGCAAAAACCACACGCTGGCTCCACATGCAACTTCCTCCTTTGTAGATTATCTCGGGTTGGCAGAATGTTAGAGCAGGCACGCCATATAAAGTTCTTAACTTTGGGTGGTACTTTGAGGGACCATATTTTGTTCCAAATAGGCCTATCCCTTGCTGCTGTGGAATGCTTAACAGAGTCTTGTTGCTTCAACCTTAGTGCTACTTGATAGGTAGATTTCACACGAAAAACTTTTCCTTTATTCTCCTTCCAACATAGCTTGTCTCTACCTACAACCCGTGATAATGGTATGGCCATTATCTCCATTCGAGTGCGATATGCAAATGAATCAAAGAGCTTCTCCCTATTCAACTACCGAGAGTTTTTATCAATTAGCTCACTTACGATCAGATTTGGTTGTGGCTCCCCAATGAACACATGCTTATGTGAGAGCCACTTGTGGGTGGAGACTTCAATGGTTTTTCCATCACCCACCTACCAGATTAACCCCTCCCTAATCAGCTCTCTTGCTGCTAGCAAGCTCTGCCACACATAGGATGGGTTTTTACCAAGCCCTGCCTCCGTGAAAGTGCATGTTGGGAAATATCTTGACTTGTACACCCTATAGAACAAGGAATGAGTATCTTGGATTAGCCGCCATGCTTGTTTTGCCAATAAAGCTAAGTTAAAGGCTTGGATGTCTTGAAAACCCATAGCACCCTTCATCTTAGGAGTGCATAACTTCTTTCAATTAATCCAATGAATTTTCCTTTCATCCTTTGTTTGTCCCCACCAATATTTTGCCAATGTGGAATTTATGGTATCACATAGTGCCTTAGGGATTTTGAACATTCCCATAGTATATGTAGGGATTGCTTGAGCCACCATTTTGATTAGGATCTCTCTACCTGCTTTAGAAATATATTTCTCCTTCCATCCCATTACTCTTCTTGTGATTTTTTCCCCAAGATCTTTAAAAGTGTTGACCTTTGATTTCCACCCACCATTGGAAGACCCAAATACTTTTCACAATTTTCCATGATCCTTGCACCCACCATTCCTTGTATTGCCACTTTGACCTTCGTTTTTGTGTTCCGACTAAAGAACAATGTCGTCTTCTGCCTATTGATTGCTTGGCCAGATGCTTACTCATATTGGCTTAATAATTCAAGAAGATGTTGGCATTCCCCCTCGGTGGCTTGACAAAATATGAAACTATCATCTGCAAATAGATGATGTGAGATACACACCCCATTTGTGCAAGACAATATCCCATGTAGGTTTTGAGAAGCAACTGCATGGCGGATTAAGGAGGATAGTCCTTTGGCACATAACAGAAATAAGTAGGGGGACAGTGGGTCACCCTATTTGATACCCTGGGATGGAGTAATGTGTCCTCTTGGTTCGCCATTTATAAGCACCAAACAAGAAGTTGTACACACTGTTTCCATTGCCAACCTCACCCACTGTTCATCAATCCCCGATTTGAGCATTATACTTGAACCTCCACTCCACACGGTCATAGGCTTTGCTTATATCCAGTTTGATGGCCATTTGCCCCTTCTTTCCCTTTCGTTTTTTCCACATCCTATGTAATATCTCAAAAGCTACAGTAGTATTATCAGTAATTAACCGGTTAGGTACAAAAGCACTTTGTGATTCGGAAATTACATTGGGCAAGATTTGTTTTAGCCGATTGGCCAAGACTTTGGATACAATCCTAGAAACCACATTAGCAAGACTAATTGGCCTAAAATCTGCCACATTTTTCGGTTCATTTATTTTGGGAATGAGGACAATGTGGGTGTAATTCATCTTATGCAACATGTGACCCGAAGATAAAACTGACAGCACTGCTTGAATGACATCATCACCAACAATATTCCAATACTTTTGAAAAAAGAAAGGAGACATACCATTTGGACCTGGTGATTTTGATGGATGCATTTGGAAGAGTGCTTGTTGGACCTCTTCTGGTCGGTATGGCTGTAGAAGTGTGTGGTTCATATCTGGTGTGACAACCCGATCCACTTTATCAAGTACTATGTCCATTGAGTGGGGTTTGTAGTAGTGAAAAGCCGTTGGAAATACCTTTCGGCCACTCCCTTTATTTCATCATCCGATGTACACCATCTCCCCTCCTCATCCATAAAGCCATCAATATTATTTTTTCAACGGTGTTGACTAGCTCTTTGATGAAAGAACTTGGTGTTCTTGTCACCAGTGGGCGGCCATATGGATCTAGAACGTTGTCTCCAAGCTAATTCTTCTTGATACAAAAGAGTATTGATATCATCCCTCACTTTTTGTATTAACTCCATATTTGTTGGATCATTTTGTGCTGTAAGGGTTTGGAGTTGTTGTTTTTTCTCCTCAATCCATGTTCCAGTGCTTCCCATATTCCAACTCCAAGCTACCAAGGCCATACGGCAATCCCTAATTTTTTAGAATAGCCAAACATATGGCTGCCCACCGGTGGTTTCCTACTCCATACTTCTTGGATAATGGCTTCGCATTTGGGATGTGTCGCCCATTTTTCCTCAAACCTTTTCGGGATTTTCTTTCTCCTTGTGTTGCCTACTCTACCATGGATGATTAGAAAAATTGGGTCATGATTCGAATATGATACCTGCAAATGGTTCACAACTGTATGTGGAAACCTTTCTCTCCACTCCATTGTAGCACATGCCCTATCTAGACGCTCTTGAACAAAAGCATCCCCTGGCCTTCCATTTTGCCATGTAAACATATTACCCTAGTATCCTAAATCAATCAATCCACATGCAATAATGCATTACGAAATGCCTTCATAAGTCGGTGGGGTTTGGGGAGCCTACCTTGCTTTTCTGCTGAGTTCAAGATTTCGTTGAAGTCTCCCAAGCATACCCATGGCAATGAGTCTCTAGTGTGTAGATGCCTCAAGTAACTCCATGATTCATGTCGGCGATGTTCTTCCGGTCTCCCATAAAAACCAGTAATTCTCCAAGTATTGGCTGGGTCTGTCATGATATGTGCATCGACATGGTTTTGAGAGTAAGTCTGAATATGTAAAGTGATCTCCTCCTTCCATAGCATAGCTAGGCCGCCTGCCCTATGGATGCAAGGAACATCGAGCATATTATCGTACCACAATTTTGCCTGTATTTTTTTCATCTCATCCACTGTTCGTTTCATCTCCATCAAAAACAGGACCTTGGGAGCTTTCTCCCTCACCAAATGAGAGAGGACTGCGCCTGCATGGGGGTTCCCAAGCCCCCTGTAGTTCCAGCTTAACACATTCATTGCGCTTGGCGGGGCTGACTGTCAGCCTCCGCCGCTGTGTATGGTGAGTAAGTTGTCTGTGCCTTGCTTCGTTTCCTTCCCCATGTGTTACCTTCATCCTTGCTAAATCTTCTCTATCGTTTTAGCCTAATCTATTTGTGTCCGTCAATCTTAGTCTGTATTTGTTTCGATCTGGTTTTGGTATCATCTCGGCGCTCTATCTTTTTCCACTTACGTGTTTCAGATGGAGGCTTCTTTTTGGTATCACGTGGAGAGGCACATGCCTTATTATTGAACATATCAGCTAGGGTTTCATCACATGGGTCGGTGGTATTAGTTCCTTCATCCGTTTCCACATACGTAACTGGTACTGTGTTTAAATTTCTCCCTAAAATATCGGGTTGCATGATTTTAGGGATATCGGTTCGCATTGCACATTGATTTAAATTACTTTCCTACAATAATTCCATAATTAATGCCTGCCATTTTTTCTCTGTCTGTAACGGTTTCCAGGTTGGCTAGGTTTGCCATCGCTGAACTTGCCTTGTGTTACCGTGGTGTTTGCATCGGGTCCCTAGCTTGATCACCGATAGCTTCCCTTCCACCTGACTGTGCTCCAGAACTCCTACCACCCAATTTAGCTTGACGTCGGAACCCCACCTTGAGCCATTCCCCATACAGCCTTTCCCCTGTTTTAGATGAGACTTGATTCAGGCATTCCTTTGCTTCATGTCCGAGCTTGCCACAGGTAAAACACAGCCCAACCAATCTTTCATATTGGAATGCTATTTGCACCTTCACACCCTCCGGGCTAAGTACTGGAGCACCCCTCCAGATTGGTTTATCCAATGGCAATTCAACTCTAATTCGAAGGAAGCGAGCTTGGTCCGCAGCAATTGCCTTGCAATCCACTTCCAAGACTCTCCCAATGCCACCACCGATATCTTTCCCTACTTCTTCATTAATGAGATCAAAAGGCAGCCCCCAAACCTGAACCCATATTGGTACAACTTTGAAATCCACAGTAAACGTCGTCATTCCCTTCTCCCATCGTTTCAATAACAATAAGTGGTTATCGAAACTCCACGGTCCATTATTTAGGACCCACTTCAGTTGGCTCTCCATGGAGAATTTGAATTGCATTAGCCCCTCATTGACATTCGTAATCTTTAGATCATGGCCAAATTTCCATATAGACCTTAGTAGATTTTTGGCAGCCCATAGATTGATTGGTTTTGTTGTATGAAAATGACCCCTTAGGCTTAATGAACACTCCCTCAATATCTTAGCACAATTCTCTGATCGAACCTTTATAACTTCACCCTCCTCCTCCATCAAATGGACACTCTGAAGCCTTTCAATAAAATCAGCATCCATTTGGACTGAAGAAGTATACACTCTTTGTATGGTTGGTAAATTCGTACTATGGCTCCTGTTCAATAATTGTAAGAAAACAAGTATCTTATTGGAAGCAAATCTTCCCCTCACCCCTTCAATTAAGATGGAGGAAAACCAACCCCTACCCAAAAGTAGAAGAAAAAAGCTCACCCTAGATGAGAGGAAAGACTCCTACAGAGAGGAGAAAAAATGACTTGACAACTGTTCTATCATATTTTTCTTAATGCTTATAAGAAATTACATAATCTGATTTGTAATAGGCCCACAATAAATGCTAGATAGTTCCTAGGACACAAGTTTCAAAGTCATATTCTCATATACTCCACACCTTACTAGACAGTTGGATACCATTTTCAAAACAGAACTTCGAAATCAATTCTAATACAACAAAGAACCAATTTATGCTCTTCAAACTGCAACTCTGCATTGCAATATGTTTATAGTCTTAGACATGAATGTGTGCATTTTTGTAGAGAAATTGTATTACATGATCTACAAGTGCACTAAGTCATAACCATTCTTTGGCAGAAATTGGTGGTAGAAGATTCAATTATATAATAAAAAAAAGTTACTAGAGGATTGGGAATGTATGAGAACTTTTGCAAATCACATCCTACCCTTTGAAGTTTTGAAGTAAAAAATCTTACCATACCAGGGAAGTGAGCAATTTGAAAACCACCAAGCACTAGTTGGACTGACACTTTACATATATTCAAGAAATTTCTCAGAGGACTTGAGTTTTTAGCTCAATAACTCTAGAAAACTTGGATTTTAAATTCAATATCTCATTTTTGATTGAGTAAAACTTGATTTAGAAGTTTTACAGCTACAATATTTCCAAAAGCATTACAATTTATAAATCTTAACATAATGGGAACCTTCAAGCCCAACAAACAATAGTCAGGATGGGCAACACACAAATTATTTGTACTTTTTTGATTCACTTCCCTTTTAATAACATAACTCAGACAGTGAGGATGCCATTCTCCTTAAAGCTTTCAACAGTGTCCCTAATACTCTCTTCTATAGGAATGAAGCTAAGACCCAAACTTTTGGCCTTGTCTTGGGATATCTTGTATAATGGTTGCAAAGGCTTGTCATCTTCACTTCTGCCAAAAATGAAAAATACAATTGACTGTTATTCAAAATTGGAAAATACAATTGACTCCACTTCAACTTGTTTTTATGTGTCAAAACAATTGTTATGGGTGATAAAAGCAAATTATTACTATTATTATTATTATTAAAAGAAAATTCTAAATTAAACTGATCCTTTAGTTAAACGAAGCATTTATTCCAAGTGAGTTATACTTTGTCAGTAACAAAAATGGCACCGATGTCAATAAGGGACATTCGATATCATGCAAATAAATAACTCACTTTTCAGGTAGGCGCAAACTGGGGTAAAATTTGTGCAATATATTAAAAAGTTCGGAATAGTGTGTTACTCCTCCAACTAAACAATATCTCCCATTAGCAGCAGGAATCTCAAATGCTTGAATATGTGCATTTGCAACATCTCTAACATCAACAAGTCTATATATTCCATTAGAGAAAACTTGGGTTCCTACACACAGGAAAAAGAGAACAAGTTAATCAATATCATTATATGGATGATGTAGCAAGAGAGAGTAAATTTCAATAGGCCAATATAGTTAAATACACAATTTTCATTTTGATTAGTTAACCGTTTTATCCAAAAAAAATATGCTTGGAGATCATTGTTGAAATAGTTCACCTTATATAGCAAGTATATCCTACTTTTAGCAGATGCTGCTTATCGTCCTCAAATTGTACAAGATCAATATAAGTTATAAAGCATATTCCCAAGCTGTGTATGTTGAGATGGAAGATTTCTTATCCATGGGATATAGGTTGAACCACAACCTATACATTTCAGGTGGCATTAGAGGGGTTGGCACTTGCAGATCGAGGTCAAATTTAAAACCTCCTTGTTTTCCAATGAACTCTAAATAACAGAGAAATTTTTACATTCCATGTTAAGAGGACTAGAATTAAGTAAAGCCTCATGTGGGAGAGAACAAGGAATTTCCAAAGGAGTAAGTCTCATAAAACTGTCACTTATTACAAAAATACCAAGTAAATTCTAAGGTTAGATCCATGCTCATAGTATTCTAAAGAGTGGTAGCGCTCACAATTTATTGGAATAGGCCTATACACCTATCATGCTTCATCCACTAAACCAGTTTAACTTGTCATATGAAATGATAATCATACTTGAATATTTAGAATTTATGTAGAATGAAACATAAATACACGTAGTCCTCATTGGTTGCAATAGAGTACCATGTATGATCTGCAGAAACGCCTCAATACTAGAAGTAAGAGTTGGCTGTATGAGTGGACCAATTACAAAGCCTGGATTTATTGTTACCAAGTCAATGCCATTTTCTTTAGCAGATGTCCAAGCAGCCTCCTCAGCCAAAGTCTTTGCAAGCATATACCATTGCTGAGAAAACCCAAAACTATTAAATGGGAACCTTTCTTTGTCAGAAGCGAATGAAATGTCGGACTAAAAACAAAAAGTGTAATGTCTCTGATTTGATTAAGAGCAGCATTGGAATCTATATAATTTAGGTTTGGAAACGTCGAAACCTATAGATTCAACATATATCTAATTCTAGAACAAAAAAAATAATTACTAGGTACTTTAATTACATTAAAAAATATTGAGAAAATATGATTACAAGAAATAGTAAAAAGAGCCTAGACACTAACATGGATATGCTAACTGAGAAAGCAATTTAACAAACCTTGTGATGATACTCTCTAATGTTTCTCAGAAAACAAATATACTTATAGAACTAGATATATAAAGTCCAAATATTATAGCTCTATGTTTCTACTTTCTAGTAACATCATCATCAAAACATTACCTTGGATCTTTCATTAAAGGTATTTTAAAGATTAATGCTATATAATAGTCCTACTAAAGATACAGTTAAAAGGATATAATAACTACTGCAATGCACACACCTTCAACTCCTCACAAGCAACTGGATCTGAAAACCAAGTCTCATCAATAACCACATCAGGAGTCAGGGGTTTTTTGTTGTACATAACTGAAGCCATGGAAGATGTTACAATCACTCTCTTGATTGAAGGAACTTTTGCACATGATCGAAGAACGTTAAGTGTGCCCTTCACTGCTGGATCAATTAACTGTGACTGAAATATAAGAAATGTGAAAGTAGGTTCCATAAGAATAAATTTATGAAACTAAGCTATCAAAAGTATCATAGTATTGGACAAACTGAATACATTTCATTCGATAAGTTTATCATGTACCACATAGTAGAATTTCTTTGATGTCCTAGCCTTAACTTACATTACTTTAAACCTAAGAGCAATACTTCTAACAACTTCTTTTTGCAAAAATGTGGGAAAACAAATGCAATTGCAGATGATAATGTTGAATGCATGAAACATCAAGTTTCTTTGAGCTACAATGAGAATAAAAATTGATTGTTTTTTGGGAAGGCATTGACTTATGTATCCTTCTTATGATTGGATTTGTCCTCTAGAAGATGTAGTTCGTTGACAAAAAAAAAGAAGAAGAAAAAAGAAAAAGCTGAACCCGTGCTTGAGAACTCTACACTGAAAACAATTCTCTTCAATTTCCTCTCTGCTTCTGGATTAAGGCTTGAGAATGCTTCTCTAAAATGTTTTAAGTTTTTGTTACCCAATTTTCTGCATGTTACTATGTTAAATTAATGTATTGAACATGTAAGAGGATTGAATTGGCCAAGACACATGCTCAAAGCAAGAATCAAATGTTGCTTAAATCGGCAAGCTGGTACGAGATCCTTAAAAGTCGTTATAAATCATTTAAAACAAAGTATGCATTCACCATATTGACAGAAAAATGATCACAATATATTGATTATATATTACACAAAGGCAATAAATAATAATACGGGATGAACCTGTGGGTCACTGGCCGTGAGAATAACAGGGGATGCAGTGTGAAAAACACCTTGGCATTCATCAACTGCAGAATCAAAAGATCCTTCTTCTAGTAAATCTGCTTTGAATAACTGAAGTCTTTCTTTAGCTCCATCAAGTGAAAATAAATGCTCTGTTTTCTTGGGATCATCTGTGGAATATATATGCATAAATTTCAATTGGAAGGCTAAATTATTAGTACCAAACACTGCATGAAAAGTAAAGGTGAGAAAAAAATGGGAAGTTAAAAGCACTATGCGCCTGCCATAGAGAATTTCAAAACTTTGCCTTAAACAGAAGCTAATGCTTGGGATGGGGTATTTCTACAAAAGTTTTTTATAAAAAAGCTTAAGCAAGGAGTGTTTTTGCTGATGGTGGAGTGGGATAGTACTGTCTCACTGGTATTTGTGTGTGTTTTGGGAAAGATTTAAGTTAGCCTTTGTCCTGAGGCTATGAAAGGGTGATTAGAGCTCTTTAGCTGTGTGGTTTTGTGCTTTGTTACTTGTTAATAATATATGTCATTAATAATAAAAAAATTATAAAAATAAAGAATAACAATGCACTACATATGCAATATTATTCAGAGTTTGTAAATCTACTATTAGATCCTATTTCAATTCTTCTATTTGTGACATAACTTACCACAATTTGGACATGGTTGATTGTGAGTGATAAACAACCACTTTCACATAGATCTACTACTTTTTCTCAACCACATGTAGTCGATCTCACATCTGAGTTGTGGCAAATTATCCGAGGTAATAAAGACTTCCAGTGTATCATTTTTCATAGTGGATTTTTGTAGAAAAACTTTTACTCATTTTTGGTCAACAAATGAAGTGGGTGGGGTCATTTACCACAATCTATATGGGTGTGAAACCAATCCAAATCAAATGAAGTATAAGTCAATTCGGTTTTTTCTAAAATAGTATTCCATACATCAATTTCATGTCGGGGATGAGTCAGGCCAAACCAAACTACCTACAATTTTTCCATTTCTCCTAAAGTCAACTACAAAATAACCATATTGATAGGTATATGCATTGACCATTTCGTCCATTTCATGGTAAATATTAAACTTTACAAATTCAGTCCCAAAAAAAAAAATCATGATTAGATCCAAAAAATGAAGTCTGAAAGAATGAATTTTGAAATGGATACACAATACAGGGCCTATATTTTCAGTACATAGTAACAGGTTGATATAAATTGGAGAGAGAGAGAGAGAACACTGACTTGTGTCACGAACTGTAGCTTTTACAGTATACCCACGTTGGAGTAGGAGCTTCACAAGCCATGCTGCTATGTATCCCGAAGCTCCAGTCACGCACACCACCTTCTCTTCTCTACTCATCCTCTCTGTCTCTCTCTGAAGTTGTGTGTGAAGTGAGAAGCTTTGACTTTGTTTGTGTGAGTTGGTGATTTTCTAGTGAGGAGCTAGGTAGCACCTGGTGCGGGTACAGGTCCAGATACGGAACGGCGACGTGGCCATTTTTAAAAAAAATTTATGACACAAGTACGGCGGGATACATATAATATATATATAAAATTTCATAGCTTACAAAACTTTTTTATAACAAAAATGTTATTTTTTTTAAATAAAAATAATAATAGAAATAAACTAATTTGGTCTAATTCAGTCAATCTATTTTTGTCTAGTTCAGTCCATTTTGTCTAACTCGGTCTATTCGGTATTTGTTCTGTTCTATTTGGGTGCACTTATTTTAGAAGAAAAAGACATGTCTAAGATGAGACTTAAGAGTACTTATTATAAATCTGAATTTATTTAAAAATATAGATCTTAAACTCGTTCCAACTTCTATTATAAAGTAATCATAAAGAACGAACGTCATATATTAAAACTCTTTAAAATAAAAGTATTAAAAAAAAACATTACTTATTGTTAAGTTCTAAAATACTTTGAATTGCTCACTTATCACTTCTTTATAGTATATACTTTTATTCTCTAAAATAAATTTGTACAAAACTAAATATATTTTATTGTAGAAAATTCTTAGAAACCAATTATTATCCACCTTTAATTAATTATTTGGTTCTGGTTTTTCAAATAATTTTTTTAAAGTTAATTCCATTCCATAGATATGTGAACAACGACTAAAAACAACAAGCAAATCATAAAAAAGAAAAAAAAAATGACAAGCTAATCAAACTCTAAATGACAAACTCCTAAAACCCCTTTCTTTCATTTTTTTTTTTCGCAAAATAACATCATTTTGCTATTAATTTCATTAGTTGGCAAAGTTTCCAAACTATTTAGGAAACTAGCATCTCAAGTCTATTATGGTGTATTTGTTTGGAGTTGAAATAGAGTGAATAGAATACCTTGAAGAGAAAATAGGAAAGAAAACCTTTTTGGAATGTGTTTGGTTTGGTGGGGAGAAAGAAAAATAAATAGTGGGGTCCGGATGTTTTCTCTCTAAACCCACCAAAAAGTTTTCTCCAAAATGAAGAGAAAATGTTTGGGCAAAAAACTCCACCTGCTAACGTTTTTTTTTTTTTTTTTAGAGAGTCCCCTCTGCTAACATGTTTGGTACTGTTCACGGTCCTTTTTTTTTTTTCCTTGCTTTCTTTTCCCGTTTCATCATTTTTTTTTTACTCGTTTTGTCTTTTTTTTTTTTTTTTTACGTGTCAACTATTTCTTTTCTTTTTTTTTAATTTCCTTCTTTAGTTTTCTCCCCAAGCCCACGAAACAATTTTCCCTCCAAAATATAAAGAAATTTTTAGATAAAAAACTCCCTACTTCTAACATGCTAGATACTGTTCACAGTCTTTTTTTTTTCCTTGCTTTCTTTTCCATTTCATCATATTTTTTTACATGTTTTGTCCTTTATTTTTTACGTGTTGTTTATTTTTTCTTTTTTTTTAATTTCCTTCTTTAGCTTTTTTTGTCCTTCTCTGTACACTTCTGGTGCTTTTATTTTTTTGTTCATCTATATTTTTTTTCTTACTTGTTATTTTTTTTATTTATTAGGTGTATGAAAGTAAATTTATACAAACTATATTTTTTATCTCTCCACTTTTCTACTCTCAAACCAAACATCACGAGGGAAAACTAAAAACTATTCTATCTTCTCACTTTCTATTCTTTTGTTATTTTCTATCCTCCCACTTTTTCATCCCTCCAACCAAGTTCATTGTAGCAACTCAAGTCCTGAGGACTCGATTCCATGTGTTGGCAGAGCTAAGGAGGAAAAATTATCGAAGTGGACAAGTTCCCTAAAGACCACGAAGAACAACCCAAATAGAAACCACGAAGATCAAACCCAACGAACCACGAAGATCAAACCCATAAAGAAATGAAGATCAAACCCACAAAGAAGAAACAACAAACCCACAGATCACAATGAAGAAGAAACAACAAAGGCTCTAGAAAGATCAAACCATGAAGACCAAACCCAAACAACGAAGATCAAATCCAAACCGCAAAGATCAAATTCAATGTCTCATTTCTTATTGAGTGAAACTTGATTTATAAGTTGTGCAGCTAAAATATTTCCAAAAGCATTACAGTTTATAAATCTTAATACAATGGGAGCATTCAAGTCCAACAAACACCGATCAAGATGAGCAATACACAATTTATTTGTACTTATTAGCATCACTTCCCTTTTAATAACATAATTCAAATAGTGATGATGCCGTTCTCCTTAAAGCTTTCAACAGTGTCCCTAACACTCACTTCCAAAGGAATGAAGTTAATACCCAAACTTATAGCCTTGTCTTGGGATATCTTGTATAATGGCTGCAAAGGCTTGTCATCTTCACTTCTGCCAAAAATGAAAGATAAAATTGACTCTTCTTCAACTTTTGTAATGTGTAAGAACAATTACTATGGGTGACGAAAGCAAATTCTTAAAAGAAAATTTTATTTGACAAAAGAAAATTATTAATTGAACTAATCATTTAGTTAAATGAAGCATGTATTCCACTTGAGTCATACTCGTCAGTTACAAAATGTCACCAATAAGGGACATTCAATATCATGCAAATAAATAACTCACTTTTCAGGAAGCCGCAAACTAGGGTAAAATTTGTGCAATATCTTGAAAACTTCGGAATAGTGTGCAACTCCTCCAACTATACAATATCTCCCACTAGCAGCAGGATTCTCAAATGCCTGAATATGTGCATTTGCAACATCTCTAACATCAACAAGTCTGTATATTCCATCAGGGAATATTTGAGTTCCTGCACAAAGGAAGGAGTGAACAAGTTAATCAATAGCATTATATGGAATGATGTAGCTAGAGAGAGTAAATTTCAATAGGCCAATATGGTTAAACACACAATTTTCATTTTGATCAATTGACCATTTTATCAAAAGAATATGCTTGGAGATCATTATTGAAACAGTTCACCTTATATAGCAAGTATACTCTGCATTCAGCAGATGCTGATTATCGTCCTCAAATTGTACAAGATATATATAAGTTATAAAGCATATTCTCAAGCCGTGCATGTTGAGATAGAAGCTTTTTTTATCCATGGAACATAGGTTGAACCACAACCTATGCATTTCAAGTGGCATTAGTGGGCTTGGCACTTGCAGATCAAGGTCAAGTTTAAAACCTCCTTGTTTTCAAATGAACTCTAAGTAAAAGAGAAAATTTTACATTCCATGTTAAGAGGACTAGAATTAAGTAAACCCTTGTGTGAGAAAGAGGACAAGTAATTTCCGGAGAAGGAGTAAGTCTCGTAAAACGGTCACTTGCCACTCAAAAAATACCTAGTAAGTTCTAATGTTAACTCAATGCTCATAGACTCAAAGTATTCTAAAAAGTTGTAGCACTCACAATTTACTGGAATAGGCCTATATACACCTATCATGCTTACTTCATCCACTAAACCAGTTATGACTTTAATTTGTCATATGATATGCTAATCATACTTGAATATTTAGAATTTATGAAGAAAGAAACACAATAAACGTAGTCCTCATTGGTTGCAAAAGAGTACCATGTATGATCTTCAGAAACCCCTCAAGACTAAAAGTAAGAGTTGGCTGAATGAGTGGACCAATTACAAAGCCTGGATTTATTGTGACCAAGTCTATAGCATTCTCTTTAGCAAATGTCCAAGCAGCCTCCTCAGCCAAGGTCTTTGCAATCATATACCATTGCTGAAAAAACCCCAAACTATTAAATGGGAACATTTCTTGGTCAAAAAGGAATGAAATGTAGGACTAAAAAAAAATATGTAATATGTCTATGATTTGATTAAGAGCAGCATGGAAATCTTTAAAATTTACGTTTACGTTTGGAAACATTGAAATCTATAAATTCAACATTTATCCGATTCTAGAACATGAAATAATTACTAGGTACTATAATTATATTAATATATATATATATATATATATTGAGAAATTACAAGAAATAGTAAAAAGAGCCTAGATGCTGACATGGATTTCTTACTGAGAAAGCAAGTTAACAAACCTTGTGATGATATTTTTCTAATGTTTCTCAGAAAACAGCTATACTTATAGGACTAGATATATGAAGTCAAAATATTGTAGCTCTTACATTTCTACTTTCTAGTAAATCATCATCAAAACATTATCATAGATTTTTCATTAAAACTATTTTAAGATTAATGCTATATAATAGTCCTATTAAAGATACACTTAAAAGGAAATACACACACCTTCAACTCCTCACAAGCAACTGGATCCGAAAACCACGTCTCGTCAATAACCACATCAGGGGTCAGCGGTTTTTTGTTGAACATAACTGCAGCCATAGAAGATGTTACAATCACTCTCTTGATAGAATGAACTTTTGCACATGATCGAAGAACGTTAAGTGTGCCCTTCACTGCTGGATCAATTAATTCTGACTGAAATATAAAAAAAATGTGAAAGTAGGTCCCATAAGAATAAATTTATGAAAAATATTGGATAAACTGAATACATTTCATTTGACAAGTTTATCATGTAACAAAATTGTTATTGTGTCACTTTGTAGAATTTCTCTAATGTCTTTGTTAATAATTTCTAGAAACAATCTAGCAATTAAATCTAAAAACAGTACTTTCAAAATTTTCCAGTTGCAACAATGTGGGGAAACAAATGTAACTGCAGACAACAATGTTGAAAGCATGAAACATCCTGTTTCTTTGAGCTGCAGTTAGAATACAAATCGATAATTTTTTCGGAAGGCATTGACTTAGGTATCCTTCTTAGGAGTGGAGGAGTCCTTTAGCAAATAGAAGTAGTTCTTTGACAATCTTTATGATCAGCAAAAAATAAAAATAAAAGAAGAATCCCCTCCAAAGTCCCTGCATTAGAGAAACCTACACTAAAAATAATTTGCTTCAATGTCCTCTCTACTTCTGGATTTAGACTTGAGAATGCTTCCCTAAAATGTTAGGTTTAAGTGCTTATTTTTGTTGCTCAATTTTCCCCGTTTCACTATATTGTTTTAACGTATTGAACATTTAAGAATCAGATGTTGCTAAAACAGTTTAGCTGGTACGAGATCCTTAAATTATTCACCATATTGACAGAGAAATGATCACAGTATATTGATTATACATTACACAAAGGCAATAAATAACAATACAGGATGAACCTGTGGGTCACTGGCAGCGAGAGTAACGGGGGATGCTGTGTGAAAAACACCTTGGCATCCATCAACAGCAGAATCAAAAGATCCTTCTTCTAGTAAATCTGCTTTGAATAACTGAAGTCTTTCTTTAGCCCCATCAAGTGAAAGTAAATGCTCTGTTTTCTTTGGATCATCTGTGGAATATATATGCATAAATTCCAATTGGAAGGCTAAATTATTAGTAGCAAGGACTGCATGAAAAATAAAGGTAAGAAAGAGAAATGTGAAGTTAAAAGAACTATGTGCTTGCTATAGGGAATTTCAAAGCTCTGCATTAAACAGAGGCTTATGCTTGGGCCTTGGGGTGGGTTATTTCTACAAAAGTTCTTGATAAGAAAGCTTGAGCAGGGAATTGATCAGTGGTTTGTTTTGAAGATGTTCTGTTTTCTTATGTTACAGAACTTGAGTGTGTTTGCTGTTGGTGGAATGGGGGAGTACTCTCTCACTGATATCTGTATGTGTTTCTGGAAAGATTTAGGTTTGTCCTTTGGTTAGTCATTAGAGCTAAGCTGTGTGGTTTTGTACTCTGTTACTTGTTAATAATATATCTCATTCATAATTATTAAAAAATAAAATAAAATGTAAAGAATAGGTGAGCCTAGAATGCAACATGATTGTGAGTTTGTGACCAAATCATGTAAAAAATCTACTATTAGATCCTATACCATTTCTTTTATGTTCATAACTTTTTTGCCATAATTTTGATAATATCTTTGATGTGATTGACTGTGAGTGATAGATAATCACTTATACATGAATCTACCATTTCTTTTCCCACCACTCATGATTTACTACATCAGTGATGGAAGTTCCTGTCCATAGACTGTCTCATCCTATACAAGATGAATTGTGCCGAGGCTATCATTTAGGATGACAATTCGTTTGTTCAACACACAATAGTTGATGCACCACCAATTGTGTGCACTTCATGTGCACAGATTCACTATGGTCACATGATAAGCAAGTTACAAATTTTCAAAAAATTAAAGACTTCCAGTGTATCATTTTTCACAGTGGATCTATGCAGACAATTTGTTACTCACTTCTGGCCCCAAAATGAAGTGGGTGGGGTCATTTACCACAACCTATATGGGTGTGCATGAGTAGCTCCCATTCCAAGGAAGCGATCCTATAATTGAATGAAGCATGATCGGCTTATTGTGTATAAAACTTATCCAAATCCAGCGAAGCATAAGTCAATTCGGTTTTTCTTAAATTATATTACATATATCAATGTCAGTCTAAGATGAGTCAGGCCAGGCCTGGTTGGGTTCATACTAAGAACCAAACTATATTCAATTTCCCATTTTAGCTAAAGCCATAGGTAACCATATTGATTGGTATGCTCATAGTTTACACATAGTAGGAAAAATGATTCTCTCATTTCAAATATCGTTCATTTCATGGTCTCAAAATTAGATTTGTAAATCTAGAACAAAAAAAATGTACAATTCTGACACCCCATTTAAAATTTTTAAATAATATAAATAAATAAAAAAACTAAATTGTATCCTTAAATATGATAAATATTCATTTAAGTCTTCTAATTTTGCATTATTTCAATTGAATTTTCTAAGTTTCAAAATTATTTAATTCGAACTTTTCATCCAATTCTATTTAAATAAAATTAAGGTTAAATATGCAATTAAAATAATAAAAAAAATTTTGAAAATAAAAAATTATCACATAAAAAATCTATATATATTAATTTACAGATTTTTTTCGGAAAATATTTTTTAATGGAATTTTTTTAATAAAATTAATCAGAAAACTTAAAAACTCAAGTAAAATTAAAAGGTATCATTTACATTTTAAAGAAAAATTAAAAAAGTGCATGCAATTACAGTTCATAGTAACAGGTTGATACAAATTGGAGAGAGAGAAAGGGACTGACTTGTATCACGAACTGTAGCTTTTACAGTGTACCCACGTTGGAGCAGGTGCTTGACAAGCCAAGATGCTATGTAACCCGAAGCTCCAGTCACACACACCACCTTCTCCTCTCCACTCATCCTCTCTGTGACTCTCTCTCTCTCTCTCTCTCTCTCTCTCTCTATTTCTCTGTTTGTCTGTGTGTTTTAGTGTGAAGCTATTGACTTGGCTGTTTGTGTGTCAGTGTGTGTTGGTGCTTTTATGGTGAGGAGTGATAGCAGGTATAGTGTTTGTCCGAGTCAGGACCGAGTGATGAGTGGCCTTATTTTGTTTGTTGTTGTTGTTGAGAAACATGAGTGGCTGTGGTTAATGATTGAAGTTACCTTCTTTTTTTTTTTCTTTTTGGGGCAAAATGATTGAAGTTACTTGTGCCTAGAAAGTCCTACTACAATGAAAAGGCGTCTGACACTGACCCCATAGAAATGGGTGTTATTATTATTATTATTTTTTTATAGTTCCTAGAAACGAGTGTTATATTCTTTTAGTAAAATCCATATTCTCAGAGCAACTGCAGACATGTCTCAATTTTAAATTTTTATGTGTCTAAATTTTCATTATTTTTGGATATTAGGCCTGTTTGATAATATTTGTTTAGTAATGTTATTTGTATTTTTTAGAAATATATGTGAATAAAAAAGTGTATAAAAATATATATAATATTATTTAAAAATTGAAAATTGTTATTTAAGTGCATGTACCAAACAGACCCTAGACAGTGATATTTACGATCAATCTATTTTTTATAATACACATTTCAATAAATTCTCTATCTTTTATTCATCTCATTTAAATATTATTTCTTTATTCTTTTTTAATCTTTATTTATTCTTCTTCTATATATTCTCAACAATTATATTTTTCAATAAAAAGTGTTATTGTGATACTCCAATTTGATTAATTGTGTGATGTGTGTGGGTGTGCAATGAGTCCCACATTGGGCATTTACTGGGTAAATATGGGCTTTATTAACAACTACAAGGAACCTAAATTGTGACTAGTCCTTTTGAGGTATAGCGTAGATGTGACTAGCGCTTTTCCTTGAGTTGTTACATATGGTATTAGAGTCAGGTTTATAAGGAGTGCCCTCCCTTGATGTGCATGAGGCCTTTTCCCGTGAGGCTTGGTGTCATGTGGGAAGAACAAAACCTTAAGGGACTAAGAGAGTCTTCAGGCCACCCAAAGAGGACAATATTGTGCATATGGGGGCGGGGCGTGACAGATGGTATCAGAGCTGAGGACGGCTCTCCTCTGAGGGTGCGGGTGAGGCATTGGGTGCCAAGAGTCCCACATCACTTAAGTAAGCGTCCAGAGTCTGGTTCATAAGGGGTGCCCTCCCTTGATGTGCATGAGGCCTTTTCTTGCGAGGCTTAGTGTCACGTGGGAAGAACAAAACCTTGAGGGATTAAGAGAGACTTCGGGTCGCCCAAAAGGACAATATCGTGCACATGGGGGCGGGGCATGACAGATGGTATCAGAGCCAGGTTATGACTCTCTTTTGAAGGTGTGGGTGAGGCACTTGGTGCCAAGAGTCCCACATCGCTTAAGTGAGCACCCAGAGCCTAGTTCATAAGGGGTGCCCTCCCTTGATGTGCATAAAGCCTTTTCCCACGAGGCTTGGTGTCACGTGGGAAGAACAAAACCTTGAAGGACTAAAAAAGCCTTTAGGCCTCCCAAAGAGGACAACATCGTGCACATGAGGGCGGGCCATGACAAATGGTATCAAAGCCGATGACGGCTCTCCTCTGAAGGTGTGGGTGAGACACTAGGTGCTAAGAGTCCCACATCGCTTAAGTAAGCGTCTAGAGTCTAGTTCATAAGGGGTGCCCTTCCTTGATGTGCATGAGGCGTTTTCCCGCGAGGCTTGGTGTCATATGGGAAGAACAAAACCTTGAGAGAGTAAGAGAGCCTTCGAGCCGCCCAAAAAGGACAATATCATGCACATAAGGCGGGGCGTGACAAATGGTATCAAAGCCGAGGATGGCTCTTTTCTGAGGGTGTGGGTGAGGCACTGGGTGCCAAGAGTCCCACGTCGCTTAATGAGCGTCCAAAGTCTGATTCATAGGGGGTGCCCTCCTTTGATGTCCATGAGGCCTTTTCCCGCAAGGCTTGGTGTCATATGGAAAGAACAAAACCTTGAAGGACTAAGAGAGCCTTTGGGCCTCTTTGGTTCCATGTAGGTCTTAATAAAACCCAGATCTACCAAGTAAATACCCGATGTGGGACTCATTACACACCCACACACATCACACAATCAATCAAATTATGGCATCACAATCTCCCCCACTTAAATTCCTAACGTCCTCATTAAGGCTCACTTTGTGGGTTAGTGTCTCTGAGTCCGCATGGGGTTCTCGGGCCGACTCTAATACCATATGTAACAATCCAGGAAAAACGCTAGTTACATCTGCGTTATACCTTAAAAGGACTAATCACAATTGAGGTTCCTTATAGTTGTTAATAAAGCCCAGATCTACCCAGTAAATCCCCGATATGGGACTCATCACACACCCACACACATCACACAATCAATCAAATTGGGGCATCACAATTATGTTCACAATATTTTTTACAATATTTTCACAAGAATCATAACAAAATCTTATGTGGAAAGTTGTTACTAGTTCTAATTTAAACTCACCATTGAAATTATTTTTTTACTCATCAATATTAGCTAATAATAATCTATTATTTAAGATTTATTATGAAAATATCGTGGTAGGATTTCTCAATTGTTATTTCTTATTCTTTATATTATTTTTCCTTTCTTTCATCCACACGTTTTTTTTTTTTTCTCGTCTTTCTCCACCACACACGTATACCCACTCCTATCTCTATCCTCCATTTTTTTCTACTTCTTTTTCTTTTTCTCCTTGATTCCAGAACCTCTCTCTCTCTTCTTTCTCCAGCTCTCTCACTTTCTCTAATCAATTTGGAGTGGAAGGCGCGGCTTGGCATAGTAAATGCCATTGTAAATGTTTGTAGCCATGGTGAGAGGAGAGAGAAAGAATTGCTTTTTTATTGAATTGTATGCTTTTTTTTTTAAGTAGAAAAATTCATTTGGAGTTGCTACAGTATTCTTTAGATCAAGACAACTATTGTAGCAACTTCAAAAAAACTTCAAAAAAAATTTGGAAAAGTTTTGTTTTTAGAGAAGCTATTGGAGTGAGTTTTTGGTGTGTTTGTTCTCCAAAATTGGTTTTAGAGAACTTATTGGAGATGCTCTTAACTATGATAAATTTATTTTGATCAATTTTACTGGACTGTAGTGCCTGTCATTTTTTTTTTGTTTTTAAATTTTATTGAAAAAAAAAACAGTTAAAAGTTATATAATTAATAAAAGCTACTCCAAATTGATAAAAGCTAATTAGGAGAATATCCAATAGCATCTATCTCCCCTCCCTCAGCATTTGTTTTTAGAAATACTGTATTTCACAACACTTTCTTCGAAATAATACGTTTCCCGACATTTTCATTCAATAAATATTGAGTGATAGGTTGTTATAGGTTATTATTAATGAATAAAAAAGTAGTTTTGATAAGTTCAAAACTATTGTAAAAATATTGTCGGTTTAACACTTTTTTTTTTAACAATGTTATAAACCAAAACCTTGTTCCAATTAGCCTCTATTCTAACTTTTAAGTCATTTTATAAGACCCTCTTAAAAGTAAAATTAACTACAATAGCATTCACATTGAGAATTGTATATGCTATATGTTAGTAATATTTAGCATTAGTGCTTCAAAACTCCTCATTACCCGGTCTTGCAAAGTCTTGTAATTGCAAAAAAAATTGATATTGTTCTACAGTGCCATCTTATTTTTATGACAGCACTGTAGCAACTTGTATACATTTTTATATTATTTTTTTCCTAGTGATGGTGGGTGGGTATTTTTAATTATTTTTTTATGAAGATGAAGAGAGAGAAAGAGTTGGTGAAATTAATATTTTAATGAATAGATGAGATAAATAAGAAATGAGATGTTGGGTGTATTATAAAATAGTATGGTATAATAGATAAAGTTGTTTTTGAGATGGTAAAATATAATAGCTCAAAGATTTCGGATGTGAATGCTCCCAGAGTGAGGAAAAAAGATAGTATGCATTTGGGGTAATAGATGTATATGTATCTGATATTACTATAACTCTTTGATAAATTATTTTACCATTCTCCTTCCAATTTAAACAATTTCTCTCTTCTTCTAAAAAAAATCTCTCTTGCAATTTTTCACCCTTCTCACATAACTAGTTCTTTCTGGTAGATCAGTTCAGGATCACTTTTAATACCCCAATTACTGTATTGCCAATTAAGACACTATCAAGGATTATAGGGTGCTTAAAAGATGACCTTGCGCATAGAAATAGAGAGTGTTGCACAATTTATTCTTACTATGTTAGCTCAATTGTAGCCTTTTAGCTGCACAGTATTACCATGGTCCATGGTGTGATTACTTCAATCGATTGAGCTGTTGGAAGATGGACTCAATAATTGTTGGAAGATGGCTGGAATTACCAAATAAGAGGGACCCAAAAATTCTTTTTATGACAAAATTTGGCTACAAACTCGATTATAAAATAAAACTAGAACTCCACTTAATATTTTTTTTATTGAATGACTATTAGATTACATTTTATTCTTATATTCTTTAAGTTTGCAAACTTTTCAGAAAATCAAAGATCAATAGCTATGTCATAAATCAAATGTTTAGATTTCATATTTTTGTAGTTTAAAATTATGCATAAAAAATATGCTTATGGATCGAAATAGTAAATAAATCCGATTGACACGAAATTTGACATGTGTGTTAAGAATATTAAGATCATTTAATCCAACTGTTAGATTTTCAAAATATATAATCATATTAATTTTTTTAGTAGGAATTGTACCCAAGCTTATAACCAAACATTGTCCTTTCTTTTTATGTTCTTCCCTTTTAAAACTATTTTGGACTAATTTACCAACCTGTTAAAATCTTATGTTGGGTACCATAGTTGCAATTGATAAGGACATTTCCAAAATTGATGAGAGATGAAAGATAGGTATCTGCAAGGATAAAGACTAGTAAAATAAAATAAAATAACTGAAAACTGGTGCTGGCCGGTAAGTGTGTTTTATTGACATGACATTAAAAATTTGGACCTATTTTCTGTTATGCGAATTTGAAATTGTGGTGGACTTAGATTACATTAAGTTTATGATTTGGATTGATTGTTGTAGGGGCAGGTTTTGGCTCCTAAGCCCAAAAGATGAATGGATTAAGGCCCAAAGAGTCCAATACAATGAATTTGTAAAGAGTGGGCTTAAAAGTTAGGCTTCAATGGGTTACACAATGCGCATAGTGAATCAAAGATAGTAAGGAAGTAGAGAAAAACAAGCTCTGCCACAAGAAGACCTTCCTTAGGAAAATCCGAGGAGAGTGGTCCTTATCTATATTTCTTTGGAACTGGGATACAATTTCAGTTCTTGTCGCTACAGTGTTAGATTATACAATTTAAATATCTGCTAAAAAGCACATTGTTGAGCACTGTATTTTGAGACAAGTTATTTCTATCCACGGAATATAGGATAATCCTGATCTATGTATTTCAGGCGGGGCATTTTGCAGGTCAAAATGGTTGAATTCAGGTGCATTCTCAAAAAATCAGGTGTGATTTCACCTTATTTTTTTTCTTTATAATTGATTTACATTCCATATTATTAGAACTAGATTTCCGTAATGAATAGGGGAAAAAACGGTAGCATAAGGTATCCCAAGAAATAAACCTTTTATCATAATAAAATATCAGGAATTTACGAACATTTACCTAGCTTGACTATTAATACAGTTATTGTTCATTCAAACAACCAAACCAGAAAGTTGGAATATTAGACCCTAGGCTCATAGTATTAGAGAAAAAGTTCCAGCACTTCACAATTTATAGCCCTATACCAATACTTACTATACTTAGAACATATGCTACCTTATTAGATAAGGCAGTTGAAACACCAAAAGAACTAATTCTGCACTTTTTGTTGTCTTTCTGAGATCGAGCAAAACAGATACTTGAACTTTTAAAAGTCATGTAGTAGAATAGAAAATACACAGTATCCTTATTGGTTGCAGAGAGTACCATTTATGAGATTCAGAATTGTGTCCACACTGAAAGTAGTAGTTGACTGTAAGAGAGGACCAATAACAAGCCCTGGATTCATTGTTATCATGTCAATCCCATTCTCTTTAGCAAATTTCCAAGCAGCCTCCTCAGCCAAGGTTTTTGAGAGCATATACCAAAGCTGAAACCGGGGAAAAAAAAAAAAAAAAAAAAAACGCAAAACACAAAACACAAAACCCTAATGAGAGAGATTCTTCCAGGGTTAAGTTCAGGACCAAAAACAATGCAATATCTATTATATTCTTTTTAAAAAGTTGTTTAATATTATCATGAGAATGTGAATCTATCCAACTTCACTGCAATGACTTGACAGTATCATGTAGATCTTTTTAAAATGTATCTAAAACAGTGAAGATCCTAAAAGAATTCTTCCATCTCCGCAATATGAACGAAGGACTACAAGAATGATTTTAGTCAGTTAGTAGTATTCATACACATGAACAAACATCCAATTTAATTGGTTAAATTAAAATATAGGAGTTGCTATACAGGATAAACATAACAAGGGATACTAAGAATTCAGGGAGTAGAACGTATGCACACCTTTGATTCCTCACAAGTAACTGGATCAGAAAACCAAGTTTCATCCAAAATCACATCAGGGGTAAGAGGTTTTCTGCTGCTCAAGATTGCAGCAATTGAAGATGTTACAATAACTCTCTTGATAGAAGAAAATTTTGAACATGATTCAAGAACATTAAGTGTTCCCTTCACTGCTGGATTAATCAACTCTGCCTGAAACATGGGAAAAAGTGGAAACTTAAGCAATCAAAACTAATCCCATTTAACTTTTCATTACAGTTTTGGTTGCCACCACCTTGGAATGAGAATTTTGTAAGAATGAAACCATTGTGACCTTTGCCTCTACACACTACCTATCAACACTAGGAGAGTAAAACATACCATATAACTTTTCTTTTTTGGAGCTTTTTTATTGTAGATAAAACAAATTATCTATAATACAATTTTAAGATAAATTATACAGATTCAGTATAAGTTTGTTATAAGTTTTGATTATCATAATAATCTCTTTTAAAAGAATGAAGAATTTGAATAATTTATTTAAATAAGTCTCTCTCTCTCTCTCTCTCTCACACACACACACATATGTTTATTTATTTAATTAGCAGAGCCTGGGTTTTGTTCTATTAGCAATTGCGACCCCAAATTCTGAAAAGGCTTTCAAAGCCTTTGTATTAAAGGTACTTTCTCTTTTGTCTCTTTTGATTATGTTAGCTGTCTTTTTCCATAGTTGTTGATTCAAATTGCAATGAAGTTTTTGGATTTAGACTACATGATTGTTGGTAAATGAAAAAATAGTTCTTTCACGTGTTGCTCATGGGAGCAACGAAAATTGGTGAGATTTCTTTAATTCAATTTTGGTTCTATCAAGTGCTTATCTATCTATTTAATGATTAATGGTAAGCATTTGAATGAATCTATTATGAAGCTTTCAATTGCAATGAGAAAGTTAAAGTGTCAATTTAACATTTCATTTATATTACACAAATTATGATCTAGAAGAATGGGGAGTTTTGTTGCCAGTTTGTGATGGTTGAGGTCCCTCAATTATTATCTTGGGTAGTCCCTATGATTGGTGTTTTGGTTTCCTTATGAATAAGAAATTCATCTCTGTATTGCCAGAAACCAAAATATACCACTGTATTTGCCTAAAAATTCAAACTCAATTCTAATTTTTTGTTCTATTTTGTGACGTTTGTTTACCTATGGCAAGGTCCTATATCCCTCTCACTCATTGACTGTTTTTCGGGCAGCAACCATAAGTGACCTTTTTTTTTTCTATCTTTTTATCTCTCTTCTATTTCTTCCAATATATTGATATGTTGTTTGGGTGTGTGCCTTTGGCTGCTTTCAACAATATTTGATTTTTTTTTCTAGATGGACTAACCAACCAAACGTAACTCATATTTCTTTTGCACCATCTTAAAAGTTTAGAGCCTTAAATCTTTCTCTTCACAATTAAAGCCCCAAACGAACTATTTGGTCTTTTCTAATTTGGGTGGTTTGGAGGCATGGCAATGGCGAGTGGAATCAAACAATTGAAGCCCACACTTCCTACTAAATCCTTGCTAACTCTTCTTCTTCTGTTTTTTTTTTTTTTTTTTCTCAAGTTACTTTTTTATTATAATTTGTTCTCTCATGTTATACTCATTATATATCAACTCGTCGCTAACCCGTGCAATGCATGTGAATATTGGCTATGAAAAAAAAAATCCAACAATGAATAAATAGTTTTTTTTAATAGTGCTAATGTGGAAAAATGTGAGAGCTCCAAAATAAGTTAGAGGATTTGGTTTTATAGTATATATAGATTAATGCATGGTCAAATTGATATATAACTCAAAATGAAAGTATGTTTGTGTGTGTTTTATGTGCATCAGAAGTAGAGGTATTTATAGGACATTGCTTCTCATCCAAATTTCACATGTTTTGATCAATGCAGCATCATAGGAACAAAGACTTGAAATAGTACTGCATGTCATACAAAGAAGAATACCAACCAAATATAAGTTTTGTACTAAAGATACAAGTAAAATTGTACAAACAAATTTATTCCTATAAAATTATTTTATGCTCAAAGTTATAAAAACATTAATCTAAAGAAAACTCATCCAAGCACTGAGATTCAAAACTTTAACACTAACCTTAAAATATTATCAACCATTTCAAGCTTTTAGAAAAAAATAAATCTTTGGTCACAAAATAACCATTCAGCTACGAATTTTAAATACAAAGAAGGAAATATGTGAATTGAGAACATGCAAAGACATGAAGAATAAAGTTAGAGAGAGAGAGAGAGATATTGTTGCTGTGGTGAAGTTAATTTCCTTGTTACAACCCCTAAACTTCATGTATTAGAGAGATTTTTTTTGGGAGAAAATTGTATTAGAGAAATTGAAAGAGACAATCCAAATATAAGAAATATAAGTTGTGCAAAAATATGAAAATGCTATAGTGATCGTGCATATATGCACGGTCACTGTAGCTCGTGTATAGAGTATTTTAATAATTTCTTCTCTCTCCTACTACGCTTGACTCTCATCTCAGCTCTCTCTTTCTCATTTCATCACAGCTCTCTTTTTCTCTCATCTCAGCCGATCAGCTTCTCCTTCTTCTTCAAAATCTCAGGCTTCGAAGACGAAGACGACGATAGCTCGGCGGATATCTCGCGCGCCATGGACTGAGTCCGCTCGACGAGTTTGGGTGGCGAGTAAGTTGGGAACGCCGATCAGCCTCTTCGATCCAACAATCTGTTTGGAAACGGAGACGGTAACGGAGAATTGATCGGACATGGAGGGCGAAGCTTGTTACTACCTGAACAGCTCCAGCACCTCCTCCGGTGCCGTGGGGTTTGTGTGGGGCAAAGGCCTCGAACTCCAGCGATGCCGAGGATCGAGAGGATGAGTCATTGATGATGGGTTTATTGGTTTCTATTTACTGTTTGGAATTTCTGTGGGGTGATGGTGGTTGATGATTATGGGTTGATGGTGGTGGTTGGGTGGCTGGGTTTGATGGTGGTGGCTGGGTTTGTGTTGGGTCTGTGAGAGGGTTCTAGAGAGGAGGAGAGGGAAGGAAATAATAAAAAATGTAAAAAGAATGAATATTTTATTAAATAAATGTGTAGAATAAATAAACTGATGTGGGTGTTTTGTAAAAGTGGATATGTAAAATAGAAAAAATAAGTTTTTTCTTGCAAAATAGACAAAAAGTTTGAATGAACTGATGTGGTTGCTCTAACAGGTTGATATAAATTGGAGAAAGAGAGGGAACACTGACTTGTGTCACAAACTGTAGCTTTTACAGTATACCCACGTTGGAGTAGGAGTTTCAAAAGCCATGCTGCTATGTAACCCGAAGCTCCAGTCACGCACACCACCTTCTCCTCTCTACTCATCCTCATTGTGTGCGAAGTGAGAATCTTCGACTTTGTTGTGTGTGAGTTGTTGGTGATTTTCTTGTGAGGAGATAGGAAGCAATTGGTGCGGGTACAGGGGCAGATACAGAATGGCGACATGGCAATTTAAAAAAAAATTGACAACACGAGTATGGCGGGATATATATATATATATATATATATATATATATATATATATATATATATATTAAAGAAAGAGATTACACAACACTATTTGGACTGAGGCGCGACACTTGCTCTCTTTAAGGAGATTCAAGCCCTTTGTAACCGGTGCAGACCGTCTCTAATTCATTTCCAAATTTGACACCTCCACCCTTCATCTCCACCCTTCACCTCCCCCTTGCGCACGTATCTGGCCCAATATTTGAGACAATTCATGTTAGCCCATTAATCACCACAATTAAAAAGAACAAAATAGTCTCTCTCCTTTTCAATGTGTGATTAAACATTTTCACTAACTCCTCATCTTCTATATTCACTCCCACATCTTTACATTTATGTTATAACATTTATTCATTTTAATTATTTAATATTAAAATGCTCCAACATATATATATATATATATATATATATATATATATATATATATATATATATATATATATATTTCATAGCTTACAAAAAAATTTTACAACAAAAATATTATTTCATTTTTAAATAAAAATAATAATTGAAATAAACTAATTCGATCTAATTCAATCAGTCTATTTTTGTCTAGTTTGGTCCATTTTGTCTAGCTCAATCTATTCCGTATTTGTTTGGCTCCATTTCAGTGCACTTATTTTAGAATAGAAAAAGACGTATTTAGGATGAGACTTAAGAATACTTATTATAAATATGAATTTATTAAAAAATATAGATCTTAAACTCGTTCCAACTTCTATTAAAGCTTAGTACTTTAATCTCAAACTTGTTCCATATATATTTAATGAATCCAAACTCATCTTAAACACATCTATTTATTTATTTTATTTTGCTTAAAAAGAGTAAATTTAACACTACTTATTGTTGTGGGTTCTAGTTAGCTTAACATTACTTATTGGTTTAATGATAAAAAGTAATCATAAAAAGCGGACGTCATATGTTAAAACTCTTTAAAATAAAAGTATTAAAAAAAAAACATTACTTATTGTTAAGTTCTTTTTTTTAATATATATACAAGATAGAATTTCTACTCTAACCTAATTTAAATATATATGTGTGAAACTCCCTCCTAAAAACTTGAACCTAGGCCCTTGTCCCTTACACCCCACAAGCACTTATACTTGTAAAGTAACCCCGACACTTATACTTATTGTTAAGTTCTAAAATACTTTGAATTGCTCACTTATCACTTCCTATACATAGTACATACTTTTATTCTCTAATTAAATTTGTACAAAACTAAATATATTTTTTGTCCAAAATTCTTAGAAACCAATTATTATCCACATTTAATTAATTATTTGATTCTGATTTTTCAATTTTTTTTTTTAAGTTACAACTTTATAATAATTTTCATTCCATTCCATAGATAACATGAACATTGACCAAAAACAACAAGCAAATCAGAGAAAAAAAAAAAAAAAAAAAAAGACAAGCAAATCAAACTTTAAACGACAAACCCCTAAAACCTCTTTCTTTCTGGATTTTTTTGCAAAATAATATCATTTTGCTTATAATTTTGTTAGTTAGCAACATTTCCAAACTATTTAGGAAACTAGCATCTCGAGTCTTTTAGACTCGAGTTCACTATAGCAACTCAAGTCCCTAAGACTTGAGTTCCATGTGCTGGCAGAGCTGAGGTGGAAAAATTATTCATGTGGAACTCGAGTCTTAGTTCCCTAAAGACCACAAAGAACAACCTAAACAGAAACCACAAACCATGAAGATCAAACCCAACAAACCACGAAGATCAAACCTATAAAGAAACAAAGATCAAACCCTCAAAGAAGAAACAACAAACCCAAACAGAATCCATGAACCACGAAGATCAAACCCACGAAGAAATGAAGATCAAACCCATAAAGAAGAAACTACAAACCCAAGAAGAACACAACGAAGAAGAAACAACAAAGGCTCTAGGAAGATCAAACCCAAACAACAACGATCAAACCCAAACCGTGAATATCAAACAAGGAAGATTAAACCCAAACAACGAAGATTGTTTCCAAACAACGAAGATCAAACCATGACAGCGAAGGCGACTAAACCCAGGTGGATGAAGGCTCCAACGGCGGCAGTGAAGGCTTCATTTTCTTCTTTGGGTCTTTAGGTTTGTTGATGTTCCTTCGTTTTCTTTTTTGGTCTTTGGGTTTGTCGAAGTTGTTCCTTCGTTTTCATCTCTGGTCTTTGGGTTTGTTGAAGTTTCGTTGTTTGTCTTTGGGTTTAGGAAATACTCGAGTTCCACGTGGATAATTTTCCACCTCAACTCTATCAACACCTGGAACTCAAGTTGCTACAATAAACTCGAGTCTAAGAAACTCTAGATATTAGTTTCCTAAATAGTTTGGAAACATTGCTAACTAACAAAATTGTGGCACTCATCCATTCTTAGGTTTTGCCAAGGATGGATATATCCATTCTTGGGATATCCGAACACAAAAGTTGAAACAGTACCTTCCAGACCATGCAGATGAGGTATGCCATATATATATATATATATATATATATATATATATAGTGACATTTTATATATTTATTTTGTTTTGTTCTTTGGGCATTTTGATACCTGAGTTGGGATTTATTATATCATTTGGAAAGGTTTATGCTGTCGAATGGAGCCCGGATGGTTAGCCTCGGGCAGTAAAGATTGAGTATTGAAATTATGGATGGGTCAGATTAATCGAGAGAAAATACATGATTGAAATATCAAATCACAATCATTCAGAAACTTCTATCAGTGTGGAGCTATTGGCAATAAATCAGACACAATTATACATTGATTGGTATGCACTGCACTGGAATCATTAATTGAAGAACTAGGAACAAGGGTGGTTATTGAGGAAAGCTCCTTTGCAACAGCATTGCAGTATTTCAAGCACTCATTCTTGTTTCCATAGATTTGGTGTTTGAATTACAAGCAGCTCCAAGCATATGATATTTGAAGATGAAGAGTATAAAAGCCTATTTACTTGCCTGGCTGTCCTTGTGACGTGTCTTAGGAGTAAGGATATAAAAACTGACAACTTTTCTTTGTTTTGATTAAATTTCTCAAACTTTTAGGTTGAGAATTATCCCTTCTCCCTCCTTTTTGTATTGGAGAGTTGTAGATATACTGGAAACTTATGGTGCTGTAAAGCACCACTTTTTTGGTTATTTATTGGTTTTCATATGTTAGAGATATATTAGACGTATTAGCCCAATGTAATAGGTTCAAGCCCACTCTTGGTTGTACTAGTAGTCTAGGGTTTAGTCGTTTATATATACTCATGTAACCTTTAAGGGATTCCTCCGTAGATGTAGGCTGACAAGGCTAAACCACGTAACCCCCGTGTTCTTGATGTTCCTATACTATACTTCCCCTTCCGCATCCACTCTAACATATACAACATGACATAACACATTGCATTGCTAATAATATATTTTAACATCATATAAATGGAGACAAATGATATGCCATGTTGTTCTAATATTACAGTACATAAGAAACAGTAATAAGGGCAATGAAGAAGAATAGTTTATGAGGACCTATATTTAAAATCTACTTATAAAATTCCTTTAGGTACTCCTTAGGCCCTCTCAATCATACAATAAACCCAATAATATTCAAGGACTAACACAGTTCTTGTACTGAAAAAATTTTTAAAGGTTGTTTTATTGGATAAATAAGTAGGTCCATCAACTCCAATCTATGGGGCTTAATCATTACTTGATACATATTTAGATAATAACTCTCATCATTTTCATTCTTTTATTTTATGTCATGTGAGGCATTCGTCTTTTTTTTTTAATTCTTGAAGGTTGTTGTATTGGACAAACAAGTAGATCCATCAATCTATGGGGTTACTCAGTATTGGAAATATATTTAGATAGATAATACCTCCCATCATTTTCTTCTTTTATTTTATGTCATGTGAGGCATTCACCCTTATTTTTTTTATTTTGGTTAAAGTACATTTCACACCTATAAGTTTAGTTCATTTTATTTTATTTTATTTTTTGTCCCCTTAACTCCATATCCACAGAAATCATCTTAATAAATCCGACGAGCTCTGATATTAGATGATGCATCCAGTTAAGGTAGCAAAATTGTTAGGGTGTCATAGAACAAGTAAATTCAAAGGCTAAAAACGGTGCAATTCTGGGATATTGATAATTTTTGTCAAAGTTAGCTTGCTTTCATCATATTTTTCTTAATGCTTATAAAAAATTACATAATCTAATTTGTAATATACCCACAATAAATGCTAGATAGTTCCTAGGACACAAGTTTCAAAGTCATATTCTCATATACTCCACACCTTACTAGACAGTTGGATCCCATTTTCAAAACAGAACTTCGAAATTAATTCTAATACCACAAAGAACCAATTTATGCTCTTCAAACTGCAGCTCTACATTGCAATATATTTATAGTTTTAGACACGAATGTGTGCATTTTTGTAGAGAAATTGTATTATATGATCTACAAGTGTTCTGAGTCATAACCATTCTTTGGGCCGGGCCAAAATGGCCATATACCACTATTTGAGAAAATATGTATGGATCTACCACTGTTTGCAAAATATTTAGCAATCTACCACTTTTTTTTTTAAATTCGATTTTGTGAAAATTGAGTTTTCCATGGTACTTTGAGTACCATGAAAAAATTTTGAAATTTTTTGATGTAACTTGAGTTCACAAAATCGAGTTTCAAAAAAGTGGTAGATTGCTAAATATTTACCAAACAGTGGTAGATTACAAAAATTTTTCAAAAAAAGTGGTATTTGGCCATTTGTTGGTAGAAATTGGTGGTAGAAGATTCAATTATATATTTGGAAAAAAAAAAGTTAATAGAGGAATGGGAATGTATGAGAACTTTTGCAAATCACATCCAACCCTTTGAAATTTTGAAGTAAAAAATCTTACCATACTAGGGAACTGAGCAATTTGGAAACCACCAAGCACTAGTTAGACTGACACTTTCCATATATTCAAGACATTTCCCAGATGACTTGAGTTTTTAGCTCATTAACTCTAGAAAACTTGGATTTTAAATTCAATATCTCATTTCCTGATTGAGTAAAACTTGATTTAGAAGTTTTGTAGCTAAAATATTTCCAAAAGCATTACAATTTATATATCTTAACATAATGGGAACCTTCAAGCCCAACAAACATTAGTCAGGATGGGCAATACACAAATTATTTGTACTTATTTGGATCACTTCCCTTTTAATAACATAACTCAGATAGTAAGGATGCCATTCTCCTTGAAGCTTTCAACAGTGTCCCTAACACTCACTTCCATAGGAATGAAGCTAATACCCAAACTTTTGGCCTTGTCTTGGGATATCTTGTATAATGGTTGCAAAGGCTTGTCATCTTCACTTCTGCCAAAAATAAAAAATACAATTGACTCTTCTTCAACTTTTGTGATGTGTAAGAACAATTACTATGGGTGACAAAAGCAAATTCTTAAAAGAAAATTTTATTTGACAAAAGAAAATTATTAATTGAACTAATCATTTAGTTAAATGAAGCATGTATTCCACTTGAGTCATACTTTTCAGTTACAAAATGGCACCAATAAGGGACATTCAATATCATGCAAATAAATAACTCACTTTTCAGGAAGCCGCAAACTAGGGTAAAATTTGTGCAATATCTTGAAAATTTCAGAATAGTGTGTAACTCCTCCAACTATACAATATCTCCCACTAGCAGCAGGATTCTCAAATGCCTGAATATGTGCATTTGCAACATCTCTAACATCAACAAGTCTGTATATTCCATCAGGGAATGTTTGAGTTCCTGCACAAAGGAAGGAGTGAACAAGTTAATCAATAGCATTATATGGAATGATGTAGCTAGAGAGAGTAAATTTCAATAGGCCAATATGGTTAAACACACAATTTTGATCAGTTGACCATTTTATCAAATGAATATGCTTGGAGATCATTGTTGAAACAATTCACCTTATATAGCAAGTATACCCTGCATTCAGTAGATGCTGATTATTGTCCTCAAATTGTACAAGATATATATAAGTTATAAAGCATATTCTCAAGCTGTGTATGTTGAGATAAAAGCTTTTTTTTATCCATGGAACATAGGTTGATCCACAACCTATACATTTCAGGTGGCATTAGTGGGCTTGGCACTTGCAAATCAAGGTCAAGTTTAAAACCTCCTTGTTTTCAAATGAACGCTTAAGTAAAAGAGAAATTTTTACATTCCATGTTAAGAGGACTAGAATTAAGTAAAGCCTCGTGTGAGAAATAGGACAAGTAATTTCCGGAGAAGGAGTAAGTCTCGTAAAACAGTCACTTACCACTCAAAAAATACCTAGTAAGTACTAATGTTAGCTCAATGCTCATAGACTCATAGTATTCTAAAAAGTTGTAGCACTCACAATTTACTGGAATAGGCCTATATACACCTATCATACTTACTTCATCCTCTAAACCAGTTATGACTTTAATTTGTCATATGATATGCTAATCATACTTGAATATTTAGAATTTATGTAGAAAGAAACACAATACACGTAGTCCTCATTGGTTGCAAAAGAGTACCATGTATGATCTTCAGAAACCCCTCAAGACTAAAAGTAAGAGTTGGCTGAATGAGTGGACCAATTACAAAGCCTGGATTTATTGTTACCAAGTCTATACCATTCTCTTTAGCAAATGTCCAAGCAGCCTCCTCAGCCAAGGTCTTTGCAATCATATACCATTGCTGAAAAAACCCCAAACTATTAAATGGGAACATTTCTTGGTCAAAAAGGAATGAAATGTAGGACTAAAAAAAATATATGTAATATGTCTATGATATGATTAAGAGCAGCATGGAAATCTATAAAATTTATGTTTACGTTTGGAAACATTGAAATCTATAAATTCAACATATGTCCGATTCTAGAACATGAAATAATTACTAGGTACTATAATTACATTAATATATATATATATATATATATATATATATATATATATATATATATTTTGAGAAAAGTATGATTACAAGAAATAGTAAAAAGAGCCTAGATGCTGACATGGATTTCTTACTGAGAAAGCAAGTTAACAAACCTTGTGATGATATTCTCTAATGTTTCTCAGAAAACAGCTATACTTATAGGACTAGATATATAAAGTCAAAATATTATAGCTCTTACATTTCTACTTTCTAGTAAATCATCATCAAAACATTATCATAGATTATTCATTAAAACTATTTTAAGATTAATGCTATACAATAGTCCTATTAAAGATACACTTAAAAGGAAATACACACACCTTCAACTCCTCACAAGCAACTGGATCCGAAAACCACGTCTCGTCAATGACCACATCAGGGGTCAGTGGTTTTTTGTTAAACATAACTGCAGTCATAGAAGATGTTACAATCACTCTCTTGATAGAATGAACTTTTGCACATGATCGAAGAACGTTAAGTGTGCCCTTCACTGCTGGATCAATTAATTCTGACTGAAATATTTAAAAAAAATGTGAAAGTAGGTCCCATATGAATAAATTTATGAAAAATATTGGATAAACTGAATACATTTCAATTGTCAAGTTTATCATGTAACAATAGTGTTATTGTGTCACTTTGTAGAATTTCTCTAATGTCGTTGTGAATAATTTCTAGAAACAATCTAGCAATTAAATCTAAAAACGGTACTTTCAAAATTTTTCCAGTTGCAACAATGTGGAGAAACAAATGTAATTGCAGACAACAATGTTGAAAGCGTGAAACATCCTGTTTCTTTGAGCAGCAGTTAGAATACAAATTGAAAATTTTTTCGGAAGGCATTGACTTAGGTATCCTTCTTAGGAGTGGAGGAGTCCTTTAGCAAATAGAAATAGTTCTTTGACAATCTTTATGATCAGCAACCAAAAAAAAAAAAAAAAAAGAATCCCCTCCAAAGTCCCTGCATTAGAGAAACCTACACTAAAAACAATTTTCTTCAATGTCCTCTCTACTTCTGGATTAAGACTTGAGAATGCTTCCCTAAAATGTTTAGTTTAAGTGCTTATTTTTGTTGGTCAATTTTCCCCATTTCACTATATTGTTTTAACGTATTGAACATTTAAGAATCAGATGTTGCTAAAACAGTTTAGCTGGGATGAGATCCTTAAATTATTCACCATATTGACAGAGAAATGATCACAGTATATAGATTATACATTACACAAAGGCAATAAATAACAATACAGGATGAACCTGTGGGTCACTGGCAGTGAAAGTAATGGGGGATGCTGTGTGAAAAACACCTTGGCATCCATCAACAGCAGAATCAAAAGATCCTTCTTCTAGTAAATCTGCTTTGAATAACTGAAGTCTTTCTTTAGCCCCATCAAGTGAAAGTAAATGCTCTGTTTTCTTTGGATCATCTGTGGAATATACATGCATGAATTTCAATTGGAAGGCTAAATTATTAGCAGCAAGCACTGCATGAAAAATAAAGGTAAGAAAGAAAAAAGTGAAGTTATAAAGCACTATGTGCTTGCTATAGGGATTTTGAAAACTCTGCCTTAAACAGAGGCTTATGCTTGGGGTGTGGGGTATTTCTACAGAAGTTCTTGATAAGAAAGCTTGAGCAGGGAATTGATCAGTGGTTTGTTTTGAAGATGTTCTGTTTTCTTATGTTACAGAACTTAAGTGTGTTTGCTGTTGGTGGAAAGGAGTAGTAATCTCTCTCTGATATTTGTATGTGTTTCTGGAAAGATTTAAGTTAGTCCTTTGGTTAGTGATTAGAGCTAATCTGTGTGGTATTGTACTTTGTTACTTGTTAATAATATATCTCATTCATAATTATTAAAAAAAATTAAAATGTAAAGAATAAGTGTGCCTACAATGCAATATAATTGTGAGTTTGTGACCAAACCATGTAAAAAATCTACGATTAGATCCTATACCATTTCTTCTATGTTCATAAATTTTTTGCCATAATTTTTATCACATATTTAATGTGATCGATTGTGAGTGATAAACAATTACTTTTACATAAATCCACCACTTTTTTTCTACCACTAATAATTGACTACATCAAAGTTGTGACAAAAGTTCATGTCTATGTTTCCTATATAAGATGAATCGTGCCGAGGCTATCATTTAGTATGACAATTAGTTTATCCAACACACAATATTGAATAGTTGATGCACCACCACTTGTATGCACTTCATGTGCACAGATTCACTATGGTCACATGATAAGCAAGTTACAAATTTTCAAAAAATTAAATACTTCCGGTGTATCATTTTTCACAGTGGATCTGTGCAGACTATTAGCTACTCACTTTTGGCCCCAAAATAAAGCGGGTGGGGTCATTTACCACAACCTATATGGGTGTGCATGAGTAGCTCCCATTCCAAGGAAGCAATCCTATATTGAATAAAGCATGATCGGCTTATTGTGTATAAAACTTATCCAAATCAAACGAAGTAAAAGTCAATTCGGTTTTGCTTAAATTGTATTACATATATCAATGTCAGTCTAAGATGAGTCAGGCCAGGCCTGGTTGGGTTCATACTAAGAACCAAACTATATTCACTTTCCCATTTTAGCTAAAGCCATAGGTAACCATATTGATAGGCATGCTCATAGTTTACACATACTAGGATCAAGGATTCTCTCATTTCAAATATCGTTCATTTCATGGTCTCAAAATTAGATTTTGTAAATCTAGAACAAAAAAAAAAAAAGTACAATTCTGACACCCCGTTAAAAATTTTAAAATAATATAACAGTCCATATACATATAGATAAAATAAATAAATAAAAAAGCTAAAATGAAAATTGTATCCTTAAATATGATAGATATTCATTTAAGTCTTCTAATTTTGCATTCTTTCAATTGAGTTTTCCATATTTCAAATTTATTTAATTAAAATTAAGGTTAAATATGCATTTAAAATAAAAGCATTTTTTGAAAAAAAAAATTATCACATAAAAAATCTATATATATATACACACATTTATTAATTTTACAGATTTTTTTCGGAAAATATTTTTTAATGGCAATTTTTTAACAAAATTAATCAGAAAACTTAAAAATTGAAGTAAAATAAAAAGATTTAAATAAATTTCATTCAAGCTTAAGGTATTATTTACATTTTAGTCAAAAAGAAAAATTTAAAAAGTGCATGCAGTTTCAGTTCATAGTAACAGGTTGAAACAAATTGGAGAGAGGGGCACTGACTTGTATCACGAACTGTAGCTCTTACAGTGTATCCACGTTGGAGCAGGTGCTTGACAAGCCATGATGCTATGTAACCCGAAGCTCCAGTTACACACACCACCTTCTCCTCTCCACTACTCATCCTCTCTGTGACGCTCTCTCTCTCTCTCTCTCTCTCTATCTATCTCTCTCTGTGTCTGTGTGTTTTAGTGTGAAGCTATTGACTTGGTTGCGTGTGTGTGTGTCAGTGTTTGTTGGTGCTTTTATGGTGAGGAGTGATAGCAGGTATATATAGTGTTATATATAGTGTTTGTCCGAGACAGGACCGCGTGATGAGTGGCCTTATTTTCTTGTTGTTGAGAAACATGAAGGTAAGAACCTTTTTCCTCTTTCTTTATTGTTGTTTCTTGTTTCTTGTTTATATCTTTCTTAGCCTTTTTGTCAGCCGCCTACTCTATTGATGGATGTGATCAAAAAATAAAATAAAAAATAAAAAACTCTATTGATGGAAGTTACTTTTTTGTTTGTAACTTTAGTCGTTAGCTACATAAAAAGTGGGGGCCTTTTTAGTGTTTTTAATTCTCAACTCTGTGGGTAGGGTAAAATCGTATGGGGGAATTTCTGTCTTTTCGCCTAGATGCTTCTTCAATCTTGCCGTGTGTGCCTTGTCATTTTCTTCTTCAGCTGCTCAATTTCTTCACAGCCGCAAATAGAGAAAACAGTGAGATACAGAGAATGAAAAAAAATAAAAAAATAAATAAAAATATTCAGCTGTGAGCTAATCGATAGAGAGAGAAGAAAGAGTAAAATAGGCAAATGTTTTTGTCTATTTGGTCTTGCATGTTTCTTTGTTTATCTATATGCACACAAAAGTCAATTTTTCCTCCCAAATTTATCGATTGATTGGTTTGTTTGTTCTGTGTAGATGGTTTACACTTCTATCCTTAAAATTAAAAAAAAAAATTTAAACAGTTAGAGAGTAGGTCTTTTGGTCTTTTATCCCTATTTTATTTGATCTTATCTCTTTGTTAGCTTTTTTTGGTCAGCCAATTACAGTGTTCAATTTGGTATTTTAGTTTTCACATTATGCCTCACTGTAAAATTAATCTCTTTCTTCCTATCACACACACACACACACACAAACACATAATTTATACATGCATGTTATTATTAGCTTTGTTTTATGATGATATTTGCTTTGGAACTTTGGATGCAGATCCAGCATTCATGAATGCAGCCGCGATGGGTAACCAGTAATATATATATTCATAGTTTTCTTTTATTTACATGCACACAAACTAATTGATGCAAAACCTGAATGTTTTCTTTTCAAAGTTGTATTTAGAGGTTGCCTTAATTGCTTCTGTTATGAATAATTTGCTTTGTTTGTAGAGCATTAAGTTAGTTAACCAAAAGAAGATTGAGGTCTATCCAGAGAAACATATAATGCTTTGGAACGGGTTATGGAATACAATTGAAATGGGATTCCTATTGTTCTGTTTCCCATTTAAGTTATTGACTTTTTTTTTTTTTTTTCAGTGAGTAATGCTTACTATACATTTTAACACTGGTCTTCACATGTGATTCTTTGATAAACCATTCATTTACAATTTAGTTCTATAGCTGCATTTCCAATATTCTTTTTCGGTTCTGTTTTCTCACTTCTGCTTCTCGTCCTCTGTTCTTTTCTTCTCAAATTGATAACGGTGGTTGGTATTAGCAAAAACAATGGGCGCTCATTAGAGCTGATTGAAGTTTCTTCAGCTCTTCTTTGTTGGTTGACAAGGATGTGAGTAAACCAAGGTAAACAGTTGGAATCTCTACCAATGGAACATCTAAGTCTTTGTTGTCCCATCATTATGAATATAATTTTGTTTAGAAGTCCTTTGCCATTGATGATTAGTTCTTATGCAATTCCCTGTAGCATCTCTGCCTTGTTTGGAGAGGTAGATTTCGACTTGTACATATGGAGAAAGCTGTGTATGAAGGTAATGTTGAGGGTGGGTTGCAGTATGAACTATGTATTCTTAAGAGCAAAAGGCTTTTTTGTACTTGTAATTGAGTTTTGAAATGTAAAATTTTCATTTTTAAAGTCAGTATCCCATTGTATTCTGTACTCGCAAATTTATAGAAAATAAAACTTTATATTCCATTCCTCACATATTAGAAATACTGATGCTAAAAAATTTAGGTGTTTCACATATAAAATGATTTACATATTAGCTGTGTTATAAATAGTTTCTATATTTGAAATCATATTGTTATTCAATTCAATGACAAGATATTGAGGGAAGAGTAAGGGTAAGAGTAAGGCTGTTTAACATAATCTCTCCAAACTTTGTAACATTGTTACATAATTCCTCCAAAAATCTTGTAAAAAAGGGAGATTTATGCACTGAACTTGAATATAATAACAACAAATTATTATTTAATATAATGGCAAGCGCGTGCCTTGCACGTGCTTCCCCACTAGTTTTTTTTATAGTACCTAGAAATGAGTGTTATATTGTTGGATTTTACTAACGTGGGTTATAAGGGCACACAAATAGTATACTATTTTTTGAAAAAGTTTTATCGGGAATTGAAAAAGTTGTAAAACTTTTTCAATTTTTCATAAAATATTTCCAAAAATAGATGGCTTAATGTGTGCCCTTAGGGCACACATTAACCGGACCTTATATTATTTTAATAAAACCCATATTCTAAGAGCATATGCAGGCATGTCTAAATTTTAAATTTTTGTATGTCTAAATTTTTGTTATTTTTTGACATTAAACAGTAATATTTACAATAATCTTTTTTTTTTTAAATACACCTTTCAATAAATTCTCTATTTTTTCTTCATCTCATTTAAATATTATTTCTTCATTCATTCTTTATTCTTTTTTAATCTTTATTTATTCTTCCTCTATTTATTCTCAACAATTATATTTTTCAATAAAAAGTGTTACGTTCAAAATATTTTTTACAATACTTTCACAATAATCATAACAAAATCGTATGTAGAAAGTTGTTACTAGTTCTAATTTGAACACATTATTGAAATTATTTTTTTACTCACCAATATTAATTAATAATAATCTATTACTTAAAATTTATTATGAAAATATTGTGGAAAGATTTCTCAATGTCATTTCTTATTCTTTATATTATTTCTCCTTTCTTTCATCCATACGTTTCTTTTTTTTTTTTTCTTTTTTTTCTCCACTTTTTTCTCTTATTTTTCTCCACCACACACGTATACCTACTCCCATCTCTATCCTTCCCTTTCTTTTTCTTCTTCTCCTTGATTCCAGAACCTCTCTCTCTTTCTTTCTCTAGCTCTCTCTTTCTTTTATAAATTTGGAGTGGAAGGAGCGGCTTGGCACAGTAAACGCCGTTGTAAATGTTTGTAACCGTGGTAAGAGAAGAGAAAAAGAATTGTTTTTTATTGAGTAATATGATTTTTTTAAGTAGAAAAATTCATTTGAAGTTGCTACAATATTCTCTAGATCAAGACAACTATTGTAGCAAATTCAAAAAAAAAATTAGGAAAGTTTTGCTTTTAGAGAAACTATTGGAGTGAGTTTTTGGTGTTTGTTCTCCAAAATTGGTTTTAGAGAACTTATTGGAGATGGTCTTAACTATGATAAATTTATTTTGATCAATTTTACTAGACTGTAGCGCCTATAATTTTTTTTTTTCTTTCTAAATTTTATTGAAAAAAAAAACAGTTAAAAGTTATATTCAATTCATAAAAGCTACTTCAAATTGATATAAACTAATTAAGAGAATATCCAATAGCATCTATCTACCCTCCCTCGGCATTTGTTTTTAGAAATACTATATTTCACAACACTTTCTTCGAAATAATACGTTTCCCGACTTTTTCATTCAATAAATATTGAGTGATAGGTCATTACAGGATATTATTAATGAATAAAAAAGTAGTTTTAATAAATTCAAATTAAAACCAATAACTTAACGTCTATGATTTATTGTAAAAATATTATCAGTTTAACACTTGTTTTTTTACAATGTTATAAACCAAAACCTTGTTACTTGAGCATGACCTGAATGCTGGCCCCAAAAATTGACAATTAGACAGCTATATGGCGACGGGAAACTACTGTCTGGCATGTTATCTTTCAGTGCATTCTTACATGACAAGCTTGTAAAAACTAAAGAATGACAAATAAAATACTTTTAAGTGTTGCAACTTGCAAGGTCTCAAGCCATTTGATGACATCTACCAGTGTCGGCTGGAATTAGGCCTTCAATCCACGAACAATGGTATTGTTGCAATGTACATGAAGTTGAACCTAAATTGGGTCCTCAGATAGATGTAATTGTGATGTTCCTGTAGGGGCTGACTTTGGTTTAGGTCCTTTAGAACACCACCAAAAGAAGGCATCTGAAGGGTTTCTTTGGTATTTTTTTCAAGTATGTACTCACAGATATAACATAATAGCAATTTCTTCCCGTGGTGCACAAAGTATTGCTTTTTACTTGGAAGTTGGCTCTTTTGCTATTTTTACTTTTTCTAGAAAGCAACTATAATAGATTCTTACATTTTGTTATAAAGTGAAAGTAATGATAGGGTCAAGCAAAAAAGTAAGTAATGACACAATAGAATTTACGATATATTTGCTATCAGCTTTAGAATTTTACATGCCTCCGTGACTTGGGCAAATATACCATCAAAGAAATTGAATTGCTATATTGAGTTGTATATGTGAATTCTTTCTACAAATAAGACATCTTCATCAGTGGACCTGGATTCACTAAGAAATGTTCCCTTTACATCTGATCAGATACCTTTTTCGTTCACTTATCCAACCCTATATGCCTATTTTATGAGCAAAATAATAATAAAGTGCTAGTAATTCAATACCTTGCAATTGAAACAAATCTTGCTCGACTTCTTCCTTCCTTTTAGTATGTGTATTCAGTTGCTTCTCTAGATTCCCAATGCGAAAACCAATTTGAATTGTTTTATCCTCAAGTTTCTGCATAGAGAAGCCATCAAGGCAGGGAACTCAATTAATGACAGTAGAAAAAAAATTTAAGGAACACCGATGCATTTTTATCTGAAAATATGAAATAAAGCTGAGGTTAATGGCTGTACCTTCTCATTATTTATCATGGACACCATGACTTTTTCTACTTGCTTTAGGGAAGATGAGTCCTGAAGGAGCAAGACATTTCCGTCTATAGATGGAGACTGAATATCATCATACTCCACTTTTGGAGCTTGCACAGAAACCTGCTCATAAAGCTTAACAATCATAAATGTAGAACTCCTAATCAAATCATAGTCACTGCAAAGTTGTGGTCACCTGAATACTCAAATTTAGCTCTGGGTGACGAGAATGAGAAGCTTCAAAGCAAAACATCCCATTCTTTTGAGGGAGGGGAATAGCAGGAACAATGCAGCGCCCATGTTTAAAAGTGGACCGAATAGATTCCTCAGTATTGAATGACTCTGACTTTATAGTGAGAGTGTGAGATTGCCCATACTTATCTTCATCATGAATAGTCTCATCAACATCACCCTCAGAGTTGACAATTTCAAAAATGATATTTTCCAGGTCAGTACCAGCAGTACAAAACTCAGGTACCTAAAATTACATAAATCATGAATTTGAAAGAATAATTCATGGTAGATACAATATTTTAAAACCTAAAATACCAAAGCAAGTAATTACTAACCCTTGATGCAATCCTCACCTCCCTTTTTTCAATTTGAAGCTCTTGCTTGAAAACAACTTCACGGCCTGATAAAACAGACAGTGAAGCTGCAAGGCAAGGTTGATAGAAGGAATTAAACCATAATTCACTCACAATATGGTTGTTAATGAATACTATCTAGAAAATGGTATTTAGAAAAAGGAGGTAAGAAATTGTTACAGCCCTCAGCTTCCATATTCCATTTATATAGGAGAGTTAGTTTTTTTTTTTTTTTAAGTAAAGGAAATTTTATTCAAGAACTTAATAATGAGTCACCCGACTATACAGGAAGTATACAGTCAGGGACCAACATAAACAAATACATAAATTACAAGCATCCATCAAATCATAGACCGAAAAAATAGAATGACTTCCTATGATAGACATCCAATCCGATAGAGTCTTAAAGAAGAAAAGTTTTAAACTAGCTATAATCTATTCAGAATCTTCAAAACACTGGTTGTTTCTCTCCTGCCAAATGCACCACATCAAACAATGAGAGACAGCCATCCAAATAACACCATTACGATGATGACCAAAATTTCCTTGCCAACAAGCAAGGAGCTAAACTACAGTCTTTGGTGGGGACAACTTACCATGGAAATATTCCAAACTCCGAAGAGTACAATACAATAGTACAAGTTACACAATAGTAGCTCTATAACAGTTGCCCAAGCTGGAGCAAATATGTCACATTAGCCCATCTTGGAACAAATAGACTCTTAGCAACCTTTTACATAATGACTAAATTCACCATTTACTTTTAGGAAACTATGAAGTAGTCATTTAACTATATTACTCAAACACTCTTCCTCACATGTGGGCCCAAACCTTAATAAATAAGGTCCAAAATGAGGAATATTTAAATTCTTAAATGGGAGGTAGAGTGGAGATAGGGTTTAAACTTAGGACCACCTACTTTGAGACCATGATAAAGTACCTCTTGTTTCAAAAGAATAAGTTGCAAAGAAATTGTAAAATTAATCAATAGTAACAACCAATCGTTAGTCCCAAATTTTTCAGGATTGGCTAAGAAACGATGAATTCGATCATTTAACCAAAAGCAACAGATTGTAGGTTTGTGTCCGGCAATTAGCCTCTCCAATAAATTGGGTAAGGCTATCTACCAGGATCTCTTCTAGCCCCTGCAAAAGTGGAAGCTTTGTGCACTAGTTATGATTTTTTTTTTTTTTTAACCATACTATTCTAAAACATATGGAACAAGAAGTCTTGAGCAACATCAAGGAGTTGTCTATTTTTGCACTCAACAACACCATGTTGTTGGGGTGTGTGAGCATAAATAGTTTGATGTACAATGCCTTTGTCATATAGATAAGAAGCAAAGGATGCCTTTTTGAACACACTATAAGTATTATTTTGTGCTAAATATACTGATATAAAAAATATAAAAAATAAAAATCTTCTTTGCAAAAAAATCTCCATTTGCTGCTACAACAGAATCTGCAATTAATACCAAAGCCTCAAAAGCCCCCATTTTATCGATTCCCTATCTCCTGAAACAACCAACAACTATCTACCATCTTTACTTACCAATGAAAACCCTGTACAGTTAAAGCTTAGTCACATCTTATGAAAATAAACAAGATTCTTATAAAAATTCATATCACCTCTAACAAAAAATGGCATTTCATATTTTAGAAATAATTATCATGCTATTTCAAATATATAAAATTTTAAAATAGAAAGAATACAATTTATTCCATCCAAGCCTAGAGGACATGGACTTAAGTCACTTTTATACAAACCTAGGGGAGAGGAAGTGCCATTTCCTCCATAGTTTTTGAGGGAGTGTCATTTCATGAAACCTCAACAAGAGTCGGTATAATTTACCCTTTTTGGGGGGATAAGAAAAGATATATGCCCACTGTGGCACATGAACCATGATTCAGGTGTCAAATTTTCTTGGTCATTATAAAAGGCTTTAGTTAAATTCATATGGTATGGGGTATTTTTTTGTACAAGGAAACTCAAATTTTATAGGTCATCTCCTAAACAAGTTTCACAAGATCAGTACAACGAAAGAGAAAGCTGACGAAGAAAGGATCATACCTTTACTTCCAAATCCTGCTATCACTTTCAAGAGGCCACCAAGGTTAATGCATCCATTATCATCAACCTACATAGAAAAATTCTCTAGTTATAGTGAAATACCATAAGACATCAGTAAGCTTAAATTTCAACTCCTTGAGCCTTAATCCCAATTATTTACTTAATATGCTCAGGATGTCAAATAACATACCAGAAAAATAAAAGCAACCTCACCTTACGCTTGGGACCTATTTGATCTGTTTGATCTAGCATATGAAATCCGTCCACATCCAACTGAACTTCCAAGCCTTTTGACACGTGATTACCATATGCATCAAACATCTGTAGGAACACACATTGACTAAAAGAGTTAGAAATTAAGACCAAAAATGGAGATAGTGCAAGATACATGCTCTCATTGTCTACCAAACAGGATCATGATCTACTGTTTCAAGGTTGAACAACAAATCTTGTACTGAACTCTATGCAGTAAATCCAATTAACAGAGAAGAAGTGTTCGTGTGGTTTATACCAATTAGTTAGGGTTATGCTTAAATAAGTTGAGTATGCTAGCATAAATATCCAATATTGTTTATGACATCCAATTGAATAATATCTGAAGGCGGAAAAAAATAAGCCTGGAAACTTTAAGTCAATTTATCATGCCCAGATTGGAGCCAGGTACTGCATGCTATGACAAACTGCAGTATGCCAAAGAAAATACCAATTATGAAGGCTTAATGCAAGCCATAACACATTGATGTAATTTTTATGCCCAAAGTTATCAAATCATGTATCTTATCATGTATCATGTATCTTCTCATAAGCTTATTACATTTTTTATATATAAAAAAAAAAAAACAAAAAAAAACAAAAACAAAAAAACAAAAACAAAAACAAAAAAAAAACTAGAACAACCAAACAAGGTTAACTACAAGACAGAGATATTCCATACCATATCTGCCATGTAGAGGGTGCAGTGAAGTTACAAACTTCCAAATATGGCAACATCTAAAATTCAATGGAAATGAAAATAGTGCACATGTGCTGCGCTGTCAAGCCTATTAAATTTGTATGTAAAAACACCAGCTGTAGAAAAGTTGGTAGAGGGAAATAGGGGCTGGATTATATCCAAAACACTTAAAATTTCAAGCGTAGTAGGAAGTGATGGCCTCTAAAGCTTTTGCTCTATCCATGCAGTTCCTCTCAACAAAAATTTTCATTAAGGAAACTGCTATATGTCTGAAAACCATTCATGGCATGCATAGAGAAGTGTAGTAGACATTGATAAACGAATTTTCAAGCTGCGTAAACTCTTAAAAGTTCTGTGATAAATACCTCATTGACCACATAAATTTGTCGATGAAAAAAAAAAGGAAATTGAAACAAATAGGGATATGTATGCAGTTCTAACAAATTGATAAATGATAACCTCAAACAAATTGCGTATAGATACATACACATTACACAGTATGAGTGTGTCATTGTCATATAAGAGGCTTCAAAAGAGTTTTAAAATTGTGTGAGTTGGACTAAAGTTATTCAAAATTAATACTTATTTTCTGGTTAAGGTTGGAGATATTAACATCTTGTTGTTCTTGAAGAAAACCAATAGAAACACGACTTTTTATACATCATCAACACAAGGAACTAGCCAATCAAGCCAGCCTTTTTTTTTTTTTTGGGGGGGGGGGGGGGGGTAAGTACCATCCAGCGAGCCTCATACTGATACGAGATAGAAGACATGAAGTTTTCAAATTACATTTTTAATTTAAAAATGCAACAATTCCCATTCAAGCAGATAGCTGAACATGTCTTGGAATTGTCACAGAAACATGTCATACAAGTGTGTTTGTGAAAATGATAATACTTCCTCAATATACCTCTAATAGGAGCTGCTTAACCATGCAGCCTGGAAGCAGTCTGTTTTCTGACATTGGTGGCTGGGCCTTGACAAGCTGTAAAGATCCAGGACTAACTGATACAAATAAAAACAGAATATGTAATAAGAATGATAAATGTAGCAAAAGAACGAAAAATTTACATCTCCCAACACCACATTAGAATGGGCTATCTCAATGGAGCATTATAACTTGACATGGAACTGAGACTGAGAACAATTCCTTCTCTGGACATATCATCAAAGTCGCTTTATAACTTGGCCTGATATTGTCTGACTCATTGCTTTCAATCAGTACATCCTGAAAAATTAGCAAACTGGACAATATTCTAACAAAAAGCATAGCTACATTTAAATGAATATGAGTGCAATGTATTCAAAAGGGCATGTAAAATATGTTCACGTGAAACATACCTTCACTTTTGGGGTTAATTTATCACGTGAAAGTTCAGTACTCATTTTCTTAACATGGACAAGCACACCCTTGATTGTATGAATTTTGATCCTCACTTTGGGAGTATGTGTTAATGTAGTTAGATTGTCATAAGAGTCAAAACATCCCAAATAGAAGGGTGGGAAACATCAACCAACCCTATCAAAAAAGTTCATAATAAGAAATGAAAATAATAAATTATAAGTTGAATGTGCAGATAAAAATGCAAGATTTAAATCCTAAGAAAAAAAAAAGAAAAAGAAAAAGCCAATACAACAAATTCACAGGTGATAATATAGGTATACTACATTCCATAAGGAGTTACTCAATTTATAATATGTTAAAGTAACATTTATGTCTCACCAGGTTCCAAAGGGAATGTTTCAAAGAGAAAATTCATTAGCTCAATGGATACAAGGTATCGTACCTCACATTATATTGTGGATTCTGCTCACCATCCAAAAGCTCCCACTTGACCACCTCGGAAGATGCCTTAACTAGCACTCTTTTGATACAATTATTACAAGTCGAATCCTTCTGATAGACAAAATTCAATTACATCAGATTACATGATTAGACTCAGATTTAAAAACATATATAATATCATAAAAGACAAGACATGACAATAGTTCCTAGGTAATACTTACAAGAGAGAATTTCAATGTATAAAGACCAGCCTTTTGAAATAATTCCGGAAACTTGCAACCCAAAGTAAAGATATATAAACCATGAAATCCTTTACGTGATGAAGGTGTTACACACTGAATAAATATGGTGAGCATCTTCAGGATGCTCAGCTACTTTTAAAAATTTAATTTCCATAGACATCTCTAAATTGCTCTTGACAATATACTTCTGATCCAAGTTTTTTGAAGTAAAAGAAGAAACAAAATTGGCAGGCCGTACAACCGCCACAATTTCTGTTGGAGGAACTTGTCCTGCATGAACTGGACCATTAACAGGTAATTCCTGCGACACCAAAAAAAAAAAAAAAAGTTATTCAACAAAAGTACGTGAAAATGCTATGTTAGAATAATGCTTAAGTAATTAAATTCACCCTTCCCTATCAGCTTAAGTTTTTGGGATAAGTGGTAGTTTAACATGGTATCAAAGTAAGTGATCTTGAGTTTGAACCCTATCTCAGCCCTACCTGCCATTTAAATGTTCAAAATTGCATGTGTTAGAGCCTACTTATTGATGAGGGGTCTAAGCTCACAATTAAGAAGCAGTGTCAGAAAAATGGTTCAGTGGTTAAACTCACCATTTCCCATCAAACATAAGCTTTTGGGACAAGTTTTAACATGCTCTGAAGGAGGGAATAATATGAAAAATTTTGGTATTCCAAATTTTAAATTTTCAGATATGTTTTTGTTGTTCTCTTCCTCGGTAAACCAAAGAAAGAGGAATATGGATTCCAAAAGTTACCATGTTCCAACATATATGAAGAGAGAGCAGTAAAGAAGAAATACAAACCCCATCAACCTCCAGATCTAGACATTGTTTTTCACTCAGCAAACCAATTGTTGAAGGAAATTTCTGGCGTAGTTTATCAAGCTGGTGGTTCCACTCAATCCTTTCAATAGCAAGGCACTGATGTGAATGACTCAGGATTCAGAAAATTGTTCATTTACATAAAAAGTTGGAAGAATTAAGGAAAGATAAATAAAAAGCAATGGCAAACCTTTCCAGAATCAATCACATCAATGGGTAGGGATAAAGAGCCACGAATATCAAAACTGGGATTCCCATCATTGATTCCAACGATGCAGGCATTATCATCTGACAGTCCTAGTGGCCTTTCAAGCCCAAAGTAACAAGAGCGTTTATTAATGAGAAAATTATTCACGGAGTCACATTCATAGACTGGGCAAAAAACAGATAGAGTTGCGATTGCAAAAGAAAAAATACCTGCATAAAATTCAAGCTTCCCCTAATGAAAATAAAAAACAAAAAAGAATGGTCAAATCCATATATTGAAAATGTTATTAAATTCTACTAAAATTCCAGTTGAACTCTAGATATCTTTGAGACATAAGACATGACAATTTTATTGAGGGGATAAGCACAACATTTGTCAATAAAAATAAACTTAGGGGATAAACATATCAGCTATATGTTCAGTTTAAACATTAACTACTGAAACATAGAGGCATGGTCAAATTCAAAGACTTTATATGCTGTCAAAGAAATTACTTACCACCCACATCACCTTTACATCCTTCAATCAGGAAGTATTCTAGTGTTGCATAGACATTGTTTTTATGGCACCCAGCACATGCTCCCTTGAGAACCTTGATTTTCTGACCAGATTTCCATGATTTTCCCTTCCTCTTTGAAACCTGATGCACCCTTATGACTACAAGTTGAAATAACCATAATTAACTAGCAACATATAAAATCAGAAAGAGAAATTGAAAAATTAAGGAAAAGAAGAAAGAATGTAGTCAATAAAACTTTGTCTAACTTATAGATTGTTAGGGCATCCAAGCCAAATGCCCAACAAAACTGAACCAGAAGCAGGAGATGCAGGTTTAGAACAGAAACTAAAACAAAAACTGAAACCGAAACTGAACAAATGGGGGTACTGAAGATTCGAACAAAAGACCTACTAGTCAAACCAAGACTCTAATACCACATCAGATCATCCAATCCAAAAGTTTTAAGATGTCAAAAAGCAGGCTATCAACGTATATTAAACTTAAAAAGTACAAACTCTGACAGAGAAAACTACTCCAACAGAAGATGAATTAAAACTCAATATCATACTAGTTTGGAAATTAAACGGTCTATCCCTTTATGCCTACCCTCTGACGAAATTCCAAGTGCCTTTTTGTTTGCAGGGTTGACAACAAGAACAGCTTGACCCTCGCCAGAGCTTGATCCTCGCCAGAGTCAGTTTCTTCATCATAACGCTCATGCATCTGAAGAATCCAATCTTGATACTCTCTCTCCAGTTGCAAAGGAGTCAACAGTTTTCCGTCTCTATAAATTTCAACATTGACCTCTACAGGTTCAAAAAATTTTGATTGAGAGGAACATACAAAGATCAACATAAATAATTAATAAAGAGTTCTTTATTGTGATGGCAAAGAACATTACCCTTTTCCTTTTCTGGCGGCTTATTGCCAAAGTTCTTTAGAGCAGTAGTAAAGGGATTATGGTGAGCTAGATCAGTCTGGAAGAAATGCAAACACTAATCATTGTTTAAGAAAAAGGAAAGAAAGTTCAGAAATCAACTATTTGTTAAAAAAGTACACATCTCCCTTGATTTAACTTTTTTTTTTAATTCTTGGCTTGATTACTATTGCATATAACTACATAAATCTGTTATTTGCATACGTATGAAACTACCCATTTACATGTTATGTGTGAGCAAGCCGATGTAATATTTAGATATATAACTGAAACTTATTACATTTTCATTCCTTTAGCATAGCCTAATTATCACTGGATGGCTGGCAGCAGGTGAACCAAAGTAATTGCATGGACTATACCTCAGAAAGAGAGAAAGAGAGAGCATCATTGTTTAGTTTTTTCATGTCTATAAGACACATGGGAATGAACCAAGATAAGGAAAATGGGGGACATTCTTGTCACACACACGTGCAAGTATTAGCATTCCATACCTTAGAAGGTGTTGGATTAAAACCAGCATCAGTGTCTGCAACCAGAAAAGTTTTTGGTCAAGCATTTAACTCCCAATTTGTAGTAATTATTATTGAAAATCATATATGTGGCAACTTATAATAAACACAACCACCCTACCAACAAAGCATTTAACCCTTAAGCAACATCTCTTCAGTAAGTGGGATTTATCTCCCTTTTTGTGTCTGAATTCCATAAAAGGAAGCCATGTCTGTGGCAAAGCAAGAGTGATAGATACATGAGACTCACCCAGCAAACAGCACTTAGAATAAAGACAAAGGCATATATAAGATATACATACAAATGGAAACCAAAAGTTAAAACAATGAAATGTCAAAAAATTATTGAATATCTGAAAGTTCATCATTTAAGCCACCATCCACTGTGATTGAACAGTAGCCGACATCAAGTGGCTCTCTGCCCTGCTGCATCTTGACAAAACAGCAAATCATCTTCATTTTCAATAATTCATAGACATTACAAGATATTTCTGATATCAGATTCCTTACCTCATACATAGTTCTCTCATCCAATTGCCCTAAGCGTTTGTTAGGCAACAACTTCAGTTCACACGAAAATTTTCCATCTACAAGATATGGAGTAACAAGATTGGACATTTACTTACTCGTAAAACTGCCATTTTAATATACTAAATTCCCTTGTTAATTAGTTTTCTTTAAAAATAATTCTATAAGGCTAGATATTCTATTAGATATCTAATTAATGAAACTAAATGAATTCTAAAACAGGGTTCTCCATTATTTCCTTCACAAACAGTATCCAAGTCATTAATCCAAGAGAAACATACATATTTAAGAACACAAGAAACATCATACATACATTCATTCAACAGATTAAAGTTTCTTAACAGAATGAAATTTTGACAAACAACTAAAAATAGCCAATATATATAATCCATTTATCATTTTTTCTAATCAAACTCACTGGGCAAGTTTACAAATATCCTCATACTCAACAGCTTTAAGCACTCTACCAACATAAGCACCCTTCTCTATCTGCACCTTGGTGCAAAACTTCTCCGTATCAACCCCCAACAACTTGGCAATCGCGCCACGATAAGCCCCATTCACAATCTTCACGAGTCCCCCAATTTGGGGAATCACGGTCTCGAGCTCCAACTGATCAACTCTCAACACATGCTTACTCTCAAGCATCTCAATTTCCCCAACATACTTATCAATCACTTTCTTCACAACCCCTTTTTGCTTATAGTAACCCTTCTCGGCCAAAGCTTTGCTCATAACCTTAACAACAATTCCCTCACACAACCAATAGTCCTTCCTATTAATCCTCTCCTTCTTCATCTCCTCCTCCCTCATCATCTCCCCCAAAACCGACTTATTATTATTATTCGTCTTCGCCACACTGGCACTGGCACTGGCTTTGCTATCGGTTTCCATTTCATCAAACACCAATTTCCTCTCTTTCGGCTTCAAATTCGACGATGCGAGCTTCAAACCGATCTTGACACCAGCTTCGGGTTTCAATTCCCTAACAGGTTCAGGTTCAGGTTCAGGCTCGGTGAATAACTCCGCGGCTTTCTCGATCTGTTTCTGAATCTCTCTCTCTTGCTTCTCTTCCTCAGCCAAATCGGCCTTGATTCGCTTACTTTTCAATCTCTCTTTGAACAAAGTCTCCGAATCTCTATCTATATACGTAATGAACCAACCTTTAGGGGTTTCGTCGACCTTACACTTGCCGGTTCGACCGAGATACTTGACGAACTCAGTGAGCGTGGCCCACTCCGTGGAGTTCATGTGGACGTGGTGGCGATCGTTGATGTACTCGTTGTAAACGACGGTGGCGGCGATGCGACTGAACCGGTGGCTACGCTTCATGTGGTCCAAGAAAGTGCTTTCGAATTCTTCGGAGTATCCTTCGACGATTCGGGTCGGGTTTTGGCCGAACACCTCCATCTGACGCTGGTGGCTCTCGCTCATACAGTGGCACTTGAAACCGTTCTCGTCGCGACATTGCTTCTGGCACATCTGGCAGTACCATCGGAGCTTCTGGAGCCCCTTCGCTTTGATCCGATTCGCGATCGCTTTTGGGGTTAGGAACTCGTTCTTCCCCATTCGGATTTGTACCTGTGTTGTACTGTGATGGATTTGATTTCTTTGCCCAAAATCAACGAAGAAACCCTAAAATCCTAATCCAATTTCCCCAAATCTGGTTCCAAAGAGAGAAAATAAAAATAATAAAAAATAATTTAATTGTACCATTTTAGTTTATTAACGTGTGTTTCTAATTGTACCATTTCATTCATTATTTTTTTTAATTTTTTTTCATATTATAATTTTAATTATTTTAATTTAATTTTTTAAATATTTTAAAATTTAAAATTTAAAATTTATAGGTGTCATTTCATTCTTTCTTTTTGCTGCTATTTTGCAATTGGTTCCTTCAATTTATTTTGCTTGTTTTTTTGTTGTAGGAATGTTACATTCTTTAAGGTGGTATGTTTTTGCCTGAGTTGACTTCAATTATGCTTTGCTTGAGTTGGCTATAGATGGGTTGGCCACATCTTTCTGCCACTCTATCCTTATCTAAGACCATATTCTTTAATTAACATGTTTTTTTAACTACTTCTATTAGTGTTATTTAGGTCTTCTTCTACATCTCTTTGTTCCCTCAACTTGAGTCAAATCGCTCTTCTTCACTAGTGCATTAATTGCTCTCCTTTGCACATACCAAACCTTCTCAAATGATTTGTTATTTCCTTGAATTTTCACTTTATTCATCTTAATATTCTCATTTCAACTACACTTATTTCATGAAGACGTAGTTTCTTGATAGCCCAACAATATATACACACACACACATATATATATATATATATATATATATATATAATTAGAAAGATACTATTATAGCTGAAAACTATTAATTTAAATCATAAATATGGAAGAAAATGAAATATGTTTTAGTTTGCTTCATAACTAAACCCAGCGTTGTGCAGAATTCAAAAAGGCAGCAAATAAATAAAGCTAAATAATTGAGACTATGGTGGCAAGATATCTAGTGATTGATCAATGCTTTGATCTTTAGAGTAACTCCAGTAGATTTTTCAAATTTTTGTACTGTTTAAATAATAAACAGTGACATTTACTATTTACCTACCCACTTTTTCAAATACACTTTCTAACATATTATTTATCTCATTTAAATATTTTTTCTTCATTCATTGTATTCTTTTTTCAATCATCATTTATTCTTTTTTTAACAACTATATTTTTCAATGAAAAGTGTTATGTTCACAACATTTTACGCAATACTTTCACAACAAAATTTATATGGAAAGTTGTTACTAGTTTTAATTTGAACCCACCACTGAAATTATTTTTTTACTCGCCAATAATAACTAATAACAATCTATTACTTAAAATTTATTGTGAAAATATTGTAAAAATATTGTGGTATTATTTTTCTTTCTTTCATTTTATTTTCATCCATACACGTTTCATTTCTTTCTTTCTTTTTTCTTTTTTCTTTTTCTCCTCCACACAAGTGTCCAATCTCAATCCCCCCTCTTTTATTTTCTTTTTCACCTCAAGACCATTCCAGCAACCTCACCATTTACTTCACTTCAAAGAGAGAGAGAGAGAGAGAGTGTTGCTCATCCACCGCCCCACCGCAACTCGTCATCCTCCCCAGCTCTTCTTTGTTGGTTGACAAGGATGTGAGTAAACCAAGGTTAACAGTTGGAATCTCTACCAATAGAAAATCTAAGTCTTTGTTGTCCCATCATTATGAATATAATTTGTTTAAAAGTCCTTTGCCATTGATGATTAGTTCTTAAGCAATTCCCTGTAGCGTCTCTGCCTTGTTTGGAGTGGTAGATTTTGACATATACATATGGAGAAAGCTGTGTATGAAGGTAATGTTGAGGGTGGGTTGCAGTAGGAACTATGTATTCTTAAGAGCAAAAGGCTTTTTTGTACTTGTAATTGAGTTTTGAAATGTGAAATTTTTATTTTTTAAGTCAGTATCCCATGGTATTCTGTACTCGCAAATTTATAAAAAATAAAACTTTATATTCCATTCCTCACATATTAGAAATACTGATGGTAAAAAAAATTTAGGTGTTTCACGTATAAAATGATTTACATATTGGCTGTGTTATAAACAGTTTCTATATGAAATTATATTGTTATTCAATTCAATGACAAGATATTGAGGTAAGAGTAAGGTTGTTTAACATAATCTATCCAAACTTTGTAACATTGTAATATAATTCCTTCAAAAATCTTGTAAAAAAGGGAGATTTGTGCACTAAACTTGAATTTGATAACAATAAATTATTATTTAATATAATGGCAATCACATGCAAAGCACGTGCTTTCCCACTAGTTTTTTTTATAGTACCTAGAAATGGGGGTTATAGTGTTGGATTTACTGATGTATGTTTGAAGGGTACACAATAGTATACCATTTTTTAAAAAAAATTTATTGGGAATTGAAAAAGTTGTAAAACTTTTTCAATTTTTCATAAAATGTTTCCAAAAATAAATGGCTTAGGGTACATATTAATCGGACCCTATATTATTTTAGTAAAACCCATATTCTAAGAGCATCTGCAGGCATGTCTAAATTTTAAATTTTTGTATGTCTAAATTTTCGTTATTTTTGGACATTAAACAGTGATATTTACAACAATCCATTTTTTTAAATACACCTTTCAATAAATTCTCTATCTTTTCTTCATCTCATTTAAATATTATTTCTTCATTCATTCTTTATTCTTTTTAATCTTTATTTATTCTTCCTCTATTTATTCTTAACAATTATATTTTTCAATCAAAAAATGCTACGTTCACAATATTTTTTACAATATTTTCACAATAATCATAACAAAATCTTATATAGAAAATTGTTATTAGTTCTAATTTGAACACACTATTGAAATTATTTCTTTACTTACCAATATTAGCTAATAACAATCTATTACTTAAGATTTATTGTGAAAATATTGTAGTAGAATTTCTCAATTTTCATTTCTTATTCTTTATATTATTTTTCATTTCTTTCATCCACCACACACGTATACCCACTCCTATCTTTATCCTTCCTTTTTTTTTTCTACTTCTTTTTCTTTTTCTCTTTGATTCCAGAACCTGTCTCTCTTTCTTTCTCCAGCTCTCTCTCTTTCTTTTTTAAATTTGGAGTGGAAGGAGCGGCTTGGCACAGTAAACGCCGTTGTGAATGTTTGTAGCTGTGGTGAGAGGAGAGAGAAAGAATTGTTTTTTATTGAGTTATATGATTTTTTTAAGTAAAGAAAAATTCATTTAGAGTTGCTACAATATTCTCTAGATCAAGACAATTGTTGTAGCAAATTCAAAAAAAAAATTAGAAAAGTTTTGCTTTTAGAGAAGCAATTGGAGTGAGTTTTTGGTGTGTTTGTTCTCCAAAATTAGTTTTAGAGAACTTATTGGAGATGCTCTTAACTATGATAAATTTATTTAGATCAATTTTACTGGACTGTAGCGCCTGTAATTTTTTTTCCTTTCTAAATTTTATTGAAAAAAAAACAGTTAAAGTTATATTCAATTCATAAAAGCTACTCCAAATTGATATAAGCTAATTAGGAGAATATCCAATAGCATCTATCTACCCTCCCTCTGCATTTGTTTTTAGAAATACTATATTTCACAACACTCTATTCGAAATAATACGTTTCCCAACATTTTCATTTAATAAATATTGAGTGATAGGTTGTTAAAGATTATTATTAATGAATAAAAAAGTAGTTTTGATAAGTTCAAATTAAAACCAATATAACTTAACGTCCATGATTTATTGTAAAAATATTGTCGGTTTAACACTTGTTTTTTTAAAATATTATAAACCAAAACCTTGTCCAATTAGCATCTATTATAACTTTTAAGTCATTTTATAAGACCCTCTTAAAAGTAAAATTAACTACAATAGCATTCACATTGAGAATTGCATATACCATATGTTGATAATATTTAGCATCAGTGCTTCAGAACTCCTCATTCCCTGATCTTGCAAAGACTTGCAGTTGCAAAAAAATTTGCAATTGTGCTACAGTGCCATCTTATTTTTATGATGGCACCGTAGTAATTTGTATACATTTTATATTGATTTTTTCCTAGTGATGGTGGGTGGGTATTATAAATTATTTTTTTATGAAGAGGAAAAGAGAGAAAGAGTTGGTGAAAGTTATATTTTAATGAATAGATGAGATAAAAAAGAAATGAGATGTTGAGTGTATTATAAAATAGTATGGTATAATTGATAAAGTAGTTTTTGAGATAGTAAAATAGAATAGTTCAAAGATTCCGAATGTGAATGCTCTGAGTGAGGAAAAAAGATAGTATGCATTTGGGGTGTTAGGTGTATATGTATCTGATACAAGGTAGTGAAATTCACTATAACTCTCTGATAAATTATTTTTCATTTTCCTTCCAAATCAAATAATTTCTCTCTTCTTCTCAAAAAAAAAAATAAAAATCTCTCTTTCAATTTTTCACCCTTCTCACATAACTAGTTCTTTCTGGTAGATCAGCTCAGGATCACTTTCAATACCTCAATTACTATATTGCCAATTAAGACACTATCAAGGGTTATAGGGTGCTTAAAAGATGACCTTGCGCATAGAAATAGAGAGTGTTGCACAATTTATTCTTACCATGTTAGCTCAATTGTAGCCATTTAGCTGCATAGTATTACCATGGTGTGATTACTTCAATCAATTGAGCTGTTGGAAGATGGACTCAATAATTGTAGGAAGATGGCTGGAATTACCAAATAAGAAGGACCCAAAAATTCTTTTTATGACAAAATTTGGCTATAAACTCGATTGTAGCCTAAAACTAGAACTCTACTTAATATTTTTTTTATTGTATGACCATTAGATTATATTTTATTATTATATTCTTCAAGCTTGCAAACTTTTTAAAAAATCAAAGATTAATAGCTATGTCTTGAATCAAATGTTTAAATTTCATATTTTTATAGTTTAAAATTATGCATAAAAAATATGCTTATGCCTTATGGGTCAAAATAGTAAATAAATCCAATTGACACGAAATCTGATATGTGTGTTAAAAACATTAAGATCATTTAATCCAACTGTTAGATTTTCAAAATTTAGTGGACTTGTAGACTTAAGCTACAAGTTTGCTGCCAAACTTTGTCCAAATAGCAACCATCAGAATATGCTTGTCATTAGCTAAGTTCTAGCACTCTGTGTTTGCCATCACAAAGATTCATAAGGGCTGTGTATCTTCTTAAAGTGCATAATGAGTAATAAGGAACTGGGGGAAAGAATGGTAAAGAGAAAAAGCATAATGAAGCATTGAAAATTTGAAACAGATTTTTTTAAACCTATAACTAAAAACCAAGAATATAGAAAGCAATCCCTCCTTGGCAACATTTTCAAGGTTATAGCATTTGATTTGTGAGTAAGGGGTATTTGGTAATGACTTTCTACTTGTGAGATCCACAAACATACCAAGCCATATGATCATCTCTCTTAAAATGGATTTTCTTAGTATCTGGTTCAATTGCATATAATATCCATACGGGAACATTTCCTTCAAAATGTTTTTGCAAATTAATCTCCCACTTACGTAAAAATGTACATTCCCAGAGGTCAGAAGTGTGAATTGGCAGATTGTTCATTAACAAAATAAGCTAGTTATTGAGACATCTTCATATATCTAGATTCCAGAAAAAAAAAGTTCAGTTCAAATTTTCAATCTGTACAAAAGACTTGAATTCTAACTTCAAGAGAAGTTGATTTACATATTGTGCCAGCTAACATAGTTTCCAAAATAATATATAAATATTAATATTATGGAACATTCAATATGGGAAAATAAAGTTCAAGACAAGGAAACTGAGTGTTAAGAGTTAAGATAACATTTATTTGCATATACTTATATCACTTTCTTTAAGACAATGCATAATTCAGAAACTGAGTAAGCCCTTCTCCTTTAAGCTTTCAATCATGTCCTTGAGACTTACCTCCAAAGGAATGAAGTTAATACCCAAGCTTCTTGCTTTCTCCTGGGATACCTTGAATGTTGGCACAGAAGGCTTGTCATCTTCGGGTCTGCCATGAAAAAGACACAATTTACTATTCTTCAAACTTTGTGATGTATAGAAAAATTTGATGCATGAAGCGGATAATGGAACACATTGTCATCATCAAGAGAGGCAAATTTGTAAACAATTTTTTTTTTCTCTATACGGACAGTTGAATCATAATCGTGATTCATGACCCCTTTGAGAACATTAGACATTACTACTAACAAAAAAAAAGAACATTAGACATTATTGAAAAACATCGTTCTATATGAATGTCCTTGCATATACTCCCAAAAATTGCAAGTGTACAAACGATTTTATGATAACTTGTGTCATTCACTTTTTCTGCAACACAGTTGCAACATACACAAATTAAAAAGATATCCGACAATCTCAAGCATTCTATTCAAAAACATATTGTCGGATTACATTACAGAAGAAAATATTCACCAGAATGCTACTCTTACAGACCATGTACCATTGAATGACAGGTTTGCAGTGCCTTAAAATAAATTTCAGGCTTTAGACATCAAAGCTGGCAGCTGCAAACCAATTGAATCCCAAGAGGGGGGAACTACTTCAGGTTTCTGTTTCTGGGTCAAAACATCTTAGAAACTACGTTACATCACAAGTTACAGAAACCATTCAAAGAAGCAAATATTATGCTCTCACTGACCTCATAGCTCCTGGAAATCATATCATAATCCTAGTGACATTACCAAATTGATAAATCTAATTAGAGCCTCATGTCATATCTTAGGTAGGCTCAGTTACAAGAATACCTTCTCACCACACAGCACCATCCACGGTAAATAGTAGTTGAACCATGGGCTAATCTACTCATTGTGGCCTTCCTCTGCCCTTGGGTCAATATTCATCACTAGTTTTCTATGTACAATCCCAAACTGTGTTGTCTTTCTTCAGCTTTCCTCAGACAGCTTAAAGTTATTTCACAGATTTTTGCTTCAACCATTCTAAACCTCAATGGAAATATGGCCAACTCCTGTAGTTTTCATTCTCCAGCATCAACAGAAACTTTGTATATATAGTGCTTAATCTATGAGACATGTTGTAATATCCAGTTTTATACTTAAAAGTCCCTGGTACAATTCTCTTCTAACAAATTAATGAAGAAGTTCTAAGTTCTAAGTTCTAACTATTCCTAATAACATGCGGCTACCACGATCAAAGTACCCATGCTACTTTTCCCTGTAATGAGTCATAATTATTATCATATAAACTAAAAAAAAAAACTTCAATGTAACCGGGGTATTTGACAGCTAAAGAATGTTGGAGGGAAATTGAAAAAGACCTAGAAAAATTCTTGGGCATGGCTTCTTTCTAATCTGTTGCCTGATGGGAACAGCTCATCAGATACAAAGAGAACCAGCAAATCAAAAACAAGCAACATAACCTCGCAGGGAACGGTAAAACATGCAAACTGAACCTAGTTGCCTCTGTCTACAGCACCAAAGAGGAACATTCCATACCACATAAGCAACATAACTCACTTTTGGGTTAGGAACAAAGCAGGGAAAAGTTCACGCAATATCTTGAGAGTCTCAGAATGGGGTGTAACTCTTCCAACTAAACAATATCGGCCACTAGCAGATGGAGTCTCAAATGCTTGAATATGTGCATTTGCAACGTCTCTAATATCAACAAATCTATAATTTCCATCATAAGAAGCGTACGATCCTGCACCCAGAAAACAATACAGGAAATTATTGAAGAATTATGTGGAATGATTGAAGCTAAAAAGAGAGGATGTGCAGGGGGGAGAAAAGTAGGTGCATCTGCTAATATGCAGAAGTTAAGTTGGTTAATCTCAGATTATACAATTTAAATATCTGCTAAAAAGCACATTGTTGAGCACTGTATTTTGAGACAAGTTATTTCTATCCACGGAATATAGGATAATCCTGATCTATGTATTTCAGGCGGGGCTCTTTGCAGGTCAAAAATGGTTGAATTCAGGTGCATTCTCAAAAAATCAGGTGTGATTTCACCTTATTTTTTTTCTTTATAATTGATTTACATTCCATATTATTAGAACTAGATTTCAGTAATGAATAGGGGAAAAAATGGTAGCATAAGGTATCCCGAGAAATAAACCTTTTATCATAACAAAATATCAGGAACTTATACCTATCAAAAAAATCAGGAACTCACGAACATTTGCCTAGCTCGACTATTGATACAGTTATTGTTCATTCAAACAACCAAACCAGAAAGTTAGAATATTAGATCCAAGGTTCCTAATGTTAGAGAAAATTTTCCAGCACTTACAATTTATAGCCCTATATCAATACTTATTATGCTTAGAACATATGCTACCTTATTAGATAAGGCAGTTCAAACACCAAAAGAACCTAATTCTGCACTTTTTGTTGTCTTTCTGAGATCGTGCAAAACAGATACTTGAACATTTAAATGTCATGTAGTAGAATAGAAAATACACAATATCCTTATGGTTTGCAAAGAGTACCATTTATGAGATTCAGAATTGTGTCCACACTGAATGTAGTAGTTGACTGTAAGAGAGGACCAATAACAAGCCCTGGATTCATTGTTATCATGTCAATCCCATTCTCTTTAGCAAATTTCCAAGCAGCCTCCTCAGCCAAGGTTTTTGAGAGCATATACCAAAGCTGAAACCAAAAAAAAAAAAAAGAACTTTAAATGAGAGAGATTCTTCCAGGGTTAAGTTCAGGACCAAAAACAATGCATTATCTATTATATTCTATTTAAAAAGTTGTTTAATATTATCATGAGAATGTGAATCTATCCAACTTCACTGCAATGACTAACTGTATCATGTAGATCTTTTTAAAATATATCTAAAACAGTGAAGATCCTAAAAGAATTCTACCATATCCGCAATATGAATGAAGGACTACAAGAATGATTTTTGTCAGCTAGTAGTATTCATACATATGAACAAACATCCAATTTAATTGATTAAATTAAAGTATAAGAGTTGCTATACAGGATAAACATAACAAGGGATACTAAGAATTCAGGGAGTAGAACCTATGCACACCTTTGATTCCTCACAAGTAACTGGATCAGAAAACCAAGTTTCATCCAAAATCACATCAGGGGTAAGAGGTTTTCTGCTGCACATGATTGCAGCAATTGAAGACGTTACAATAACTCTCTTGATAGAAGAAAATTTTGAACATGATTTAAGAACATTAAGTGTTCCCTTCACTGCTGGATCAATCAACTCTGCCTGAAACATGGGAAAAAGGGGAAAATTAAGCAATCAAAACTAATCCCATTTAACTTTTCAAACAGTTTTGGTTGCCAACACCTTGGAATGAGAATTTTGTAAGAATAAAATCATTGTGACCTTTGCCTCTACACACTATCTATCAACACTAGGAGAGTAAACCATACCATATAACTTTTCTTTTTTGGAGCTTTTTTATTTAGCACACTGCTCAGTATTAAGGCTTGGCAATTCTTCTCTCCAAAGTCAACTCTAGTTGCTCAATTTGGCTTTCACTTTTTACCCCCAAACTCTATTTGCTTCAATAAAATCAACATCACAACCTTTGAAATGTTGGCCAAGGCACGTGCACAAAGTAAGAATCACAGATTACTAAATCAAGTAATCATGCATGTTACTCTAAGTTTTTGTAAATTGATTAAAGCAACATGGAGCACCAACCGGACAAAAAGAAGCAAGAATGTGAATATCACCATATTAACAGCAAAATTGGAACAATATATTAACTGACTGAGTTTGCCTCAAGGAAAAAAAATGGTATAAGATGAACCTGTGGGTCACTGGCTGCAAGAAAAACAGGTGACGCTGTATGAAATACACCTACACATTCATCAACTACAGAATCAAAAGATCCTTCTTCCAGTAAATTTGCCTTGAACAACTTAAGTCTCTCCTTTGCTCCATCAAGCGCAAGTAAGTGGTCTGTTTTCTTTGGATCATCTATGGAATATACAAACATAACTAGTGAATTATGAAAGTTTAACAACAACACTTTCAAGTAATATACATATACACACATTGATTTTTTTTTTCCTTCAACATCCAAAATGGTTAATCAAGATGAAGCATACCCTTAGAATGAGAGTTCACACTATCTTTATCTTTTTATGTGAACTCGTGGAAAAATGATTTCTTAGTAAACATATTGTAACATACATGAAAAGAACTATAAAAAAAATGCCTTACTGATTTACTTATTAGGAAAAGCAACACTGCTACTTGTCACCAATCAAGCATTATTATTTTTTCACCAGACACTTATTTGTTGGTCTATGTATAACACAGAAGCCTTTTTCATGCATTTAACAAGTGGAATATGCACACTCTAAGTCCTGGAATGCTGACATGAATGCTGGCCCCAAAAATTCACAATTAGACAGCTATATGGTGATGGGAAACAACTATTGTCTGGCATATTATCTTTCAGTGCATTCTTATATGACAAGGTTGTAAGAACTAAAGAAATGACAAATAAAATATTTTAAGTGTTGCAACTTGCAACGTCTCAAGCCATTTGATGACATCTACCAGTGTTGGCTGGTATTAGGCCTTCAATCCACAAACAATGGTATTGTTGCAATGTACATGAAGTTGAATCTAAATTTGGGTCCTCAGATAGATGTAGTTGTGATGTGCCAGTAGGGGCTGACTTTGGTTTAGGTCCTTTAGGACACCACCAAAAGAAGGCATCTGAAGGGTTTCTTCGGTTTTTTATTTTATTTTATTTTTTATTTTTAATTTTTTTAAGTATGTAATCACAGATATAACATAATAGGAATTTCTTCCTGTGGTGCACAAAGTATTGCTTTTTACTTGGGAATCAAACATCCATCAAAGAAAAAAAATCTAAAAGTTGGCTCTTTTGCTTAGGCATTTTTACTTTTTCTAGAAAGCTACTATAATAGATATTTAGGGGCTGTTTGGATCATTTTTTTTGTCACTCAATTTCCATCACTCATCACTCATCACTGAAAATACCCTACCCTACCCGTTTGGCACCATCACTCACTTGTCATCACTCAATATTTTTCACACTGTTTGTTATAAAGTGAAAGTAATGATAGGGTCAAGCAAAAAAGTAAGTAATGACAGGTAATTATATGTGTTTGAAACAATGGTAACTGTTGCTTAAAATTCTAAATGATGATTGCCAAAACATTCAAAGATACGTTATAATAACCCTGCCCAAGTGGTAAAGTGAAAACTTGGTGCTTTTAATGGGATTTAGTAAAAGTTTTGCTTTTCAAGCTTTTCCTTCCTATTTGTACTTCAAATCTTTTTGCATTTTGGTTTCAAGAAACTACTTTTTTATTGCAGTCAAACCAATATTTTTGTCTTACTTTAACATCATAAAATACTTATTTAGAACAAAAATTGAATCAGAACCTCATGGATGGCCTGAAAACCACTAGACCAATCCCTTGGTTAACCCTTGACACTGAACTTCTCAGAAACCCCTTTTTTTTTTTTTTATACAAATGGAAAATAATATCCCTGATACTCTCTCCTTCCCCAAACCCCAATTTTCAAGAAACTATCATTTAAAGTACTGTTTTCAAAATAAAAGTTACCAATTTTCAAAACTATCCCATGAATTTAAACTCAAAGGAAGGAAATAAGTGAATTTTATAGATTACTTATGAAATTGGTATCTATTAGCTTAATAAAAGGGACAATATTTTATTTTGCTAAAAAAGACAACAATTTGACACATCCAAAGATGGATTAAAACTTGGTGATTTTCCCATCAATGAAAAAGTTGAACCAAACCCAGAATTTAAAGGATGCCAAACCAGTGTATGATGCAACTGAAAACTGAAAGAAACCAAATTTGAGTGAGAAAGAGAAAGAGAGAGAGAGTGTGTGTGTGTATACTGACTTGGGTCACGAACAGTGGCTTTGACAGTGTATCCACGTTCGAGCAAGAGCTTGACCAACCATGAAGCTATGTAACCTGAGGCTCCAGTTACACACACCACCTTCTCTGTTCCACTCATTATCTCCCTCTTCCCGTGTGCGTTTGTGTGGTAGTTATGTATGTGAACTTAGTGATCAGATTCAGAGGCTGTCGTTTACTGTCTACCATATCTTGGGAGACATTAGCGTAAATAACATGCTACCTGGTAGTTGTGGTTGATGTTGTTTTTGTTTGTTTGTTTTGTTTTGTTTTTTGGACGACCCAGTACCTACTATTTAAGCTCAATTATAGAGGAATTGGATCACACTAACCTAAGACAGAGCTAAGTCTAGTATAGGCCTTTTCAGGGAATAAAAAAAAAAGAGTTATTATACTATTAACTAATGTGTTTTTTGTTTTTTTTATTATAATTTTTTTATAAATGTAAATAAATGTAATACATAATATTTATAATTTTATGTGTTATTTCAATGTTTTTTTATATTGATGTTCATATTTAAAACGTGAAATGAGGTAATTTCAATTAACTCAACTGGTATTATTTTAGATAGTTAAATAAGAAATTTATGGTTCAATTCTTATCTACACTAAAAACTGATTGGTATCTTGGTCCGATGATAAATAGCACAATCATTAGAAAGTCACAGGTTGAAACTTCATAAATAAATGAATAAGTGAAATGAGTGATGTATAATAATGGTGTACACTAAGGGATGTGAGAATCAATAACTAAATTTATACAATCCCCTAAAATCTTTTTAGACATTTCTTTTCATGACTTATTAAGGTGTTAAGTTGTGATTGGTAGATAAAAAATTGATAATTACTTACTTCTGTATTATATTCATTAATACATATGATTTATTAAATTAATAAACATGATAAGGTATAAGTCATCGTTTTAAAATTTAAAATAACAAAGCCTTTTTTTTGTTGGATAAACTATAATTATATAATGTTTAACGAAATAAATAAATACTTCAAAATTAAGAATTTACATGAACCCAGAAACTTTGTCAAATGAGTACCTTCTATTGTTTTAAACAGAAACTTTGAGCCTAAGCCATGACCATCCCCCTTGGTGCAGTTGGAGTAGGCCCAAACTTTGCACAAGTCCGACTCAATGAGATCTGTTTCGAGACTGTTGGTCCAACCCAAGTCCACAACATTGGGCAGCCCAAAAGCTAATTTAGAAGTGACAATTGCGTATTACAAATCTGGGCCCAGTATCACTATTGAGCCCCCACAGTCATTAGGCCACCTTGTTTTAATCCTAACAAAGTAAGGAATCTTCTTTTTTTATTTTAATGACAACAAGTAGGAATCCTTTTATAAATGCAGTCCTACTGTCCTAGAATAAAACAAGTGTGAGAAAATAATTTTTTAAAAAAAATTTGAGAAAACTTCTCCTAAGGCCCAGCCAACTTCTTTTCATTAATTCATTTCCCAAAATTTAAAATTTAAAGTACCAAGCATTGTTGGGACACACACTCAAATCATATTTTCCTAATGAAATAAACATTTAATTGACTTACCTAATAACAAATCCTATTTCTTTTATATTTTAACATTTCAATTTGCAACAATGTTAAACCCTAATAAAAAATTAATTCTTATACATTTTTAATATCTAACTAAACAACTTTTTTATACTCGTTAGAGTTTAAAAAACGAAAAGTTCACCTAAAAAATTATATTGCAAATATACATATGTGAAAGTTATTAATTTTATATATAATATATTTGTAAATTATAACCTATTCTAGTATCAAAATATTAATGTTTATATTTGTGTATGTGCATTTATGCATGTGTATGATAGTTTATGTTGACTCGTGATATTAGTATCAAAATTTGGCCCTCCAAACAAAAAATCCTAGCTCTCTCTCTCTCATGAAATATATGAAAAAAATTAGAATTTTCTTACATTAAGCTTTGGGTTTGGGCCATTCCACTTGATGCAGCTGGATTAGGCCCAACATTTTATAAGTCCAACTTAATTAGATCTTCTTCAATCGATTTCTTTCATAAAAATAAAAAATAAAAATTTAAAGGCTCGGCTTTGACAGTTCCATTTTATTGAAAGAAATAGCCTAATACATAGGCCCATACCCTTGACAATGAAAAAAAATCCGACCCAAATTAGGAATTCTTGTTTTTCAGTTTTCCTTCTATATTTCTATATTCCAAGTCAGACCAGAATTTGAACACTCAATATCTATAAAATATAAAACGCAAGTTTCCTTTCTCCAAGTCCTCTTACACTTTAACATGGATATGTCTCTGTCCCTAGCATTCAAACATGTTTTATTTCATAGAAACCAAACATTCTTGATTTTGGTTAGTGGGAACAATATTATTTGAATTATTTTATCAGAGTTCTATGCAAGTTCTATTCTTTGAATGATTTTGTTGTTTGAATAGTCCTGTCTGAGCAGTCCAGAATGTTACTTCTAATCTAAGTGTTTAAAGTAATGACCTTTCTCAATTGTGATCTTAATTCAATTATGATTGCATGAACTTGTACAAGTTCTATTCTTTGAATGATTTTGTTGTTTGAATAGTCCTGTCGGAGCAGTCTAGAATGTTACTTCTAATCTAAGTGTTTAAAGTAATGACCTTTCTTAATTGCGATCTTAATTCAATTATGATTGCATGAACTTGTACAAATTCTATTCTTTGAATGATTTTGTTGTTTGAATGGTCCTACCATCTAGTTTCCTACTATTAAAAAAAAAGTCTCTTGCTTTAATAATTGAGAGCAGTCCCTCCAACCAGAATGTTCTAATCTAACTGTTACTTTTGATTTGGAGAAACTAAAATCAAAGTAATGACCTTTCTTAATTGTGATCTTAATACAATTATGATTACATGAACTTGTACAGATTGTAGACTAATAACAATTAAATTTCTTGCACTAGTATACTTTGATTCTTGGAAATCCGTCTTCATATACATTCATGTTCGATTCATATTAAGAACATTACATGTGTAATATTACTTTAAAACCATTATCCTTAACTTTTTTATGTTTTGAAGTTATTTCGGATTACATAAGTATCATGTCAATTCTTAACTTTTGTTTTGTTTATAATTGTTTTGCAGTATTCCAAGATAAACCAATATATTCAGATGTCAAAGTGGGCTGATATTCCATGTGATGTCTTCTTTCGAATGGTGAATCGACTATTTTATGATGATATCATCATTTCAGGTGCTGTATGCAAGTCATGGCACTCACTCCTAAATTCACCGGAGAAATTCCCATACCTCCTAGTTGTCCTTGGCTTATGCTTGCTGAGCAGAACGAACAAAGCGACAACAACAATAACGAGCAAAATGAGAGATGTAGCTTCTTCAAATTACGAGATACTAAAGTTTATGATCTCAAGCTGCCGCAGGTTGCTGGAACAAGATGCTTTGGAACATCTTTTGGATGGTTGCTCACTATAGGAACTGATTTGCGAATTAACCTCTTGCATCCGTTGTCTAAACATATATTATGTCTTCCATCCCAAGCTAGTAGTATCACTTCGAACTCACGCCTAAAGAGCTTTGTGGAATGTTTCTTAAGAAGGCTGTTTTGTCAAAGAGTCCTTGGAACTATGGCTGCAACTGCAATTGTGATTGCATTCTCATGGTAATCTATGGTGAACATCAGCAATTGGCCTTCACTTGACCAGGATATAAAGCAAACTTGGATGGATATAAAAAGTTCTCAAAGGAGCTTTGCTGACATTGCATTTTACAAAGGTAAATTTTATGCTGTAGATCATCATGGTGGATTTGCTGTTTGTCACATTGATGATAACAAAAAGCCAAGGGCTAAAGTTGTTCTGCCTTCTTCAGAAAGTATCAATTCGTATATCCAAATGCATATCCGAAAGTATCTTGTTGAATCATTAGGAGACCTTTTGTTGATTATATGCTTTCGATAAGGTCATTTTTATTCTAAGGTAAATGAGTCCTCTGAGTCCGACTACAGTGAAAATGAATCCAGTGATGAAGACTCTGAAGATGATGTTGAAGATTAGGAGTCCCTATGGATGAATCTGATAATGAAGGCTTCGATAAAAATGTAAACCTCTACGTGACAACTGGGTTCACAATTAAAAGATTAAAAAGACGTACTCAAGAGGGAAGTAAATTTAATACAAATGGGTGAAGGTTGATAGCTTGGGTGATCAAGCTTTGTTTGTGGGTGACAATTCATCATTGTCATTGATTGCATCGAGCCTCAATGGAATCAAACCTAATTATTTCTTTTTTACAGATGATGATTTACCCCTTTTGCATTGTACACATAATGGTGGAGGGTTTGACATGGGCATGTTTAGCATGGAAAGTGCCACAATTAAGCCACTTTACTCAGGCCAATCCCTTTCCTTCTTTTGTTCCCCACTTTGGTATATCTGAAGTGCATCAAATAAGCTAGCGAATGTATGCAAAACTATTTGTCTTAAGACGTGCTTGTGTAGTTTGAAGCGAAGTTATGCTACAATAAAGGCCCAGCCTCAGTTTCTCGATCTTTATTTTTTTTTCTATTTTATTGAATTGCACTCTTCATTTTAATTGCTACAATCTATAGGTTCTCTTCATTCTTATGTTTTTAATGAATTTTTTTCATTGCACCAATAGATGGAGAATAGGGTAATTCAATTTGAGTTCTTTCTAATATTGATGCAAAAGGCATTAGTTATCATTCTAATTATTCAAATAAAAAATGGTTTTTTATTGGATTACTTCTTGCTGGGTTTAGTATAAATTTGAACAAAATTTGGATTGTCCTACCAGAACACAAGACTACTGGATCAGGATGGTATACTGCAGTGCCTGTATATTAATAGTCCTTCAGCAAAATAAATTGAGAACAGAAAAATTATCCTCTCTCTCACTCTTCAATGACCCAAGTTTTGCCTCCAACAAAGTACTCTTACACACGGGTTAGTTTCTGTCACCAGCAAAATTCTTTTCTTTTCCTCAGCTTAATTATTTTCTTAGAAATTAACTAAACATGGTTGTTCTGGTTAGTGGATATCTTCATATACAAAAACTTGCTTTGGTGTTTTGTGTCTTTGGTACAATACTTTGTTTGTTTTCATGTTTACCTCAGCACACTTCCTGTGCGCTTTTGCTCTTTGTAGTTGATTATTTTCATTCAATGAAAATAAGCATTGCTCTGTGTGCTTTACTATATTCTTGTTCTTATGTATTTTAATTTATTGTCGGCAGACATTCTTTTTTGAAAAGCATTTATGCATAGCATTTTTTCTTTGTTATTCATTTTCAAAATATTGTATATTATTGTAATAGAAGTTTTTTTTTTTTTTCATTGTAAATTTTGGCTACAAGAAGAGGGGAAGGGGAAATTTGAATAATTATTTCTGCTTCTTGAGATGTGGTTCTCTGCTGGTTGTACTTTCCATGCACCATAGTTTTAGATGCTGTTTCCTTAGTCACTGCCTGTGTGCTTTGCTTCCTTTGTATGATTTATTCACCTTTTCTATGAAGTTTTATTACTTATAACAAAAATTCACATCTATCCAAGTGAAAGTGTCCATCTCCAATAAATTTTCTCTCTTGCAAATTTCACCAAGCACTAGTGGATTATTCAAATCAACGTGCCTATGCAAGCCTTCCATATCCAAAAGAACACTCTTGGGACTTGCATATTATTCTGTTGAATGGTTTCTTTAATATGTATTGAAGTACTCACTCCTATATCATCCATCATCAAAGCAGACATCATAATTTGCTAGAGAATCCCAATCTATAGAAAAAACTCTTTCAAATTTCTCATCCTTCAACCCAACTGCACACACCAATTTGATCCTTCAATTAGCCTCTTGCCTCATGTTCTATGGGCCTGGTATCATGGAAGAGATTTTATTTATATGGAGTCTCACCAGTTTTCATCGCTGAAGAGCTTCAGTAGCTTACAACAAATCTTAAATCATATAAAATATCTCAACCATCTCTGCCTGCCAATCTTGAGTTCCTCTACCCCACAACCTCTACCACGATCAACCATAGCTTAAAGTTGCAACCTCTTACTGAAATTTGAAATTTCTCTAGCTACACGACCTCTATTTGATGCGATGAGGATAAATTAGATCAGTGAACTATAAAAAAGGGGTTTAAGAAGAAATTTCAACAACAAACAAGATTAATTAAAAAAACTAATAGCGTGTTTGGTAATAAATTTTTAGTAAGGTTGATTAAGTATTATAGAAATACGTGTGAGTGAAAAAATATTACGAAAATACGAGTACTATTGTTTAAATAACAAAAACTGTTATTCCCTAAATTACACAAAAATTTTAAAAATTAAGACACTATTTTTATCTCATTTTTAATAATTATTACACTAAATAAATAAATAAAAATCTCATTGTAGGTACAAATATTTTGACATACCCATATGTAAAGTGTTCAAGGAGTTGGAAACACAACTTCTAAAACTTGGAAGAGAAATAGATTTGCTGCCATCTACAACGGTATTTATAAGCCGTGTCGGTGTTCGAGTACTAGGAATCTAGGATATCTAAATGAAAAACAAGGATTCGTAACTTGAGTCGGATTATTAAGCAAGGTTTGGGCCTAATACTGGTCTATATTTATATAAGACAAAACTGTCAAAGTTTACTTAATGGAACTCTTCAACAAGGACCCTTCAAATTGCCATGACCCACGGTACACATTTTTACTGTATTACTTCAAAATTTTAAGGTTTAATTTTAATTTTAATTTATTTAATTTTTTTTCACTTAGGAGGCAAAGGTAAGGTAAGAGCATTTGCATTAGTTCATCCAAAAATTCATTTATATTTTAGTATAAAATCTACTTTTTCTATTTTACATTTTAACTTTTCAAAACATCTCACATCAAATTATATATTTAACATTACATGTTATTAAAATATCAAAAAAAAATTAATTATTTTTCTTTTTACACACATAAAAACTACCATTTACACTCTTTCTTCATTCTCAAGATATGTAAAGAAAGAATAAAAAACTAAATAACAAAATACATATTGCCAATGTAAATTTATATGGTCACTGTAGCAACTATGTATTTTTACCATAGTTTTAAAAACCAAACTGTATTGATAAGTCCGATCGGTTGAGCCAAAAACCAGCCACTAATCCAGTCTGGAAAAAACTCCAAAACCGATCAAGAACCAAGTTGAACTAAGAACCAGAGGCAAAAACAATTTTGCCCTGGTCTGATTTTTAAAACCATAATTTTTACATATATGGGTGAATTTTGAGCTTAGTTAACTAATTGTAGTCATTTTTCTATTATACACGTATTAATTTAAGTGCTCTAATAAAGTTAGTGTTTCATACAGCCCAGTGATATTCAAAGAGGTTCTCCCTATGGGGCTGCCCAACTTTTTGGATTTGAGAAAGCATTTTAAAGCAGATCTAATCAAGTTGGACTTGTGCAACTTTGGGCCTAATACAGTAGCACCAAGAGGACTGGGCTAGACCTCATGTAAGACAATTATGATCTGATCATATATTATCCCTATTTGTTGGTCAAGCTTAATTAGATAGACTATTTTTTTTTTGTGAAGGTGACAGGTTTTGAGAAAATGTTACCGTTTTTTTTGACAGGAGGAGGAGAGAAAATGTTACCGTTAGAATAAGAATATTTGAAAATATGGCTGTTAGGAACAAATAATAAAGAAAGAATAAAATAAGAATTAAGAAATAATATTTAAATGAAGTGGTAAAAAAATAGAACATCTGATAAATGAGATGTTGTAAAATGATGTGCTAAAATAATAAAGTAGATTTTTGGTGTGTCAAAATGACATTTTTTTTTTTTGAGATAGTTGATGAGAGTGCTCTAATAAAGGTTAGTCATTGCAGCAAGTCTATATTCTCTCCTTATTAGAAGTTATTACTTTTTTTTTTTTTGATAGGAAGAAGTTATTACTTTAGTTAAAAAAATTTGGGTAAATTTAACAATATCTCTATAGTTTATTGTAGTTTCAAATTAATCATTAAAAAGAGTTTCAATTAAAACCATTCACTTTTTAAATCATCCAATTTGAGCATATAAAGTTAGGTACCAATAATTACCAAGCCAAAATTTCAATCACACATAAGATAAGATATTAAGAACATAAAAATTTAAGGGGAAATCCTTCCTCCTTGAAGACAAAACCATGGATCAAATTCCCACAACATCCTCTCACAGTTTATATCCAACTAAAGATCCACACCAAATACAAAAGAAAACCTCAAATATATCTTCACTTGTCTACGTCTCACAGCTATAGAAATTTCCCCTATTTTCTTTGCTCTCATATACAATGGTATATACAATGGTGTGCTGAAATATACAATGGTATATAAATGGACTGCTGGTATATGGAATGATGGTGTCAATGCCTGCAAAAGAAAAAGAGAGAAAAAAAAAATTATATTAAAATTCCTAAAAATAGAAATAATACAAAAAATATTTATAAAAATGCAATGCATAGAAATGAAAGTTACACAAAAAATTGTAGACCAAGTCCACAAAGCTGTTAGGTGATCCACCTTCCTATTCCCAACTTAAAGTTTTTGGATGTCTATGCTATGCCTCTACCTTAACCAGATATAGATCCAACTTTGATCCAAATTTCTTCTTTACTTTACTACTAGTTATTCTGACTTCTCTACATATAGGTCCTATCTATACGGTACTAAGCATTTTACGCCCGGGCCAGGCAGGAGGAGGTGGGCTGAAATGAAATAAGAATGAAGAATGGGTTGCAAGATATGCAAGATGTTTAGGCATAACATCCAGTGCCATGGCAGAATTATGGGTTCTAAAGGATGGGCCCATTCTAGCAACCCAACTTAGGATTAACTCTTTATGTGTGAAACTAGATGCTGAGCTTATTGTTTAATTGCTTACCAATAATTCTATGATGGAGTCTTTGCTCAATGACTGCAAGATCCTATTGAGGAAATTCCACTAATCGACAGTCCAACACATCTTGAGGGAGGCGAACTAGTGTGGTGATGAACTGGCTAAGTTAGGAGCCACCCAAGCTTTTGACTATGATAATTTTGATAGCCCATCGCCTGTGAACCTTCTAAATGCAAATGGCTATCTTTTTGTGTCCCATTCCTCACCTCCAATAGCAATCACCATTTGGCTTCATGAAAATTATCCTTACATAGCTCCTATAGTTTTTGTGACACCAAACCACATGTCCAAAATTCATCCAAACCATCCATTTATGGACCCTTTTGGTGCCACCAAATCTGCATACCTCCTAGTCCTAACCTGGCAACATCCAAGGTGCAACGCCATCGAAGCAGAGCAGAGTGGAGCGGAGCGAAATGAACGACGAGTGAGAGTGAGAGTGAGGGTGAGAGAGAGAACTAAAATTTTGTAGAAGAGCAAGTGCGGTTAAGTAAGAGTGGCGTGTGTACGATGTTTATATTTTCAAAACATTTTCCTAGTAAAGTTTAGGTAAATTGCAAAACTAACCCTAGGTTTCTTAAGATTTCATTTTAGTCCTCTAATTTTACTTTTGTTCATTTCAGTTATCTAACTTTTAAGTTTATTCAATTAAGGTTTTTTTGTGGTTAATTCTTCAATTCTATAATTTATTCTTCAAATTTTTTAAATTAAAAAAATATATATTCAATTAATGATTAATAAATATTTTCCAGTTTTTTTTATAATTTTTTTTTAAAACAAAAGTTAACAAAAATGACTTAATTGAACTGAAATGAACAAAAACAAAATTAGATGACTGAAATGAAATATGAAAAAAATTAGAGAGTTAATTTTGCATTTTAGCCTAAATTTTAATTAAAATAACATAAAATAATTTATGAAGTGGATTTAAATTAGAACTAATAATAACTTTAACCCTAAGATTTAGGGTAATAGTGTCATAAAAATGTTGTGGAAGAAAAATCAGCATTACTTTTCCTTAAATAATTGTGCATTTTAGACAGTTCTAAAATATTTACTAGTATCACTTTTCCTTAAATAATTTGAGTGGAGCTTTTATAAAATTTGCATAATCTATTTGTAATCTTTTTTTCTTTTTTCTTTTATGAGATACTAATTTTTTTTATTTTTTATTTTTTATAAAGTTCCTTGAACCACTAGTTTTTCTTTAGGGGGTCAATTCATTAATTTGGAGACTAAACTCTTAAAAATATTTGACAAAGAAAAATATATAATTTGATAGGACCAACGAACCTTCTTGCCCAAACGAATCCATTAGACACCTTCGTCTATCTTGCCACGTCATGGACAAAGAAACCATTAAATGAAGGATTCAAGTACCTCGAGTAGTTACAAAACCAGCTGTCAGACCGTTGGAGGCTCATCAAGACCTAATTACTGAGCCCAGAGGCGTTACAAAAAGGCACTAAAGCCATAATAAAACCCACAATGGTTAGAAGCAATGAAGCCATATATAAACACTCCTCAAAATCGAATAAGGTACACATTTTCTCTAATATACAAATACATCGTAGCTCTGATATCCTAAACTCTAATACTTTTTTAAAGCTTCTATACGCTGACTTTATCATTAGAGACTTTGTAGCAAGCACCACACCAGTGACCATCGAAGGAGGGCTCTTACGACAATATCAGGCACAAGGACGAGATTGCTAACTCATCTGAACAAACCTACTTGACTGACGATTACGACATCATCGTAATTTATTAAAGATTAGTCTTTATATTGCTCCATACCTGGGTGTTTTAAATAGAGACAACCAGGTTCAAATTTTGCCCATGTTTACAATTATCCAAAAAAAAAAAAAAAAAAGATTTTTGTGATGTAGAATAATAATAATAGACCAGGGCTAGCTCTCCTTAACCTCCTTGTGATATTCATATAAAAAAAAAAAAAAAAAAAAAAAAAAAAAAAAAAAAACCTCCTTGTGGTAATAAACAAAGCATGCTCCCACTTGCTACTAATCTGGTAAGATAAGGAAGGAAGCAAAACTCATGGAATGGTTAATTGTAATCATACATCAGATGTATGTGAAAAGAAACAGGTTAACAAATATGGGTGTTATAAAATAAGGATTTTTGGAGTATGTAAATTTCTTTCTGCTTCAAACTCATAATAATCAATTTTGATAACAAAAATGCTCTTACACTGACCTTGAATCTTCAGTACACCAATTCTTCTAATCCTAAATCAAATAAACATGCAGGTCTCGTAAGGAGGGGTAAAAATGCAAGTCATATGTTGAGAAACACGTGCACAAATAAGCATGTAATGCAGAGTTAATAACGTCTTTTACACATGGTGAAACCCAAATTCATGTAAGGCACCATTAAAAAAAAAATACAATTATATATCCTAATCCCCAAAACCAATAATACCAATTCCTCTTCTTAAACATATGCAAATCTAAATGAGATCTCTTTGACGAATTAATACTTATAGTGCCTGCCCTTTGTGCGAATCAGAGACGGAATCCATACCCCACGCTATCTTTAAATGTAAGTTTGCTAAGGGAGAGATGGAAGGAATGTCCAGTTGCAATCAGTGACTGTAGCCATGACTTCTCGGATGTCTCACTACACATCCTAGCTGGAGGGACAACCAAGTATCTGGAAATTATGGTAGTGACAGCATGGTCAGTTTGGTATAGCCGAAATCAAAGGGTGCATGAAGCCGAGGGCCAAACTCCATCCCAGAATTGGAACTTAGCATCAAACCTGCTTCAAGACTATAGAGAGGCCTCCAACTATTTCCTCCATGAACCATCCGCTTGTGAAATAAGCTGGAAACGACCCCCTGAAGGGGTTTACAAGATAAATACCGATGGAGCAACATCAGATGATGGAAGGAAATCAAGCATAGGTGTGATCATAAGAGATTCTAAAGGTGAAACAGTGGCTGGGCTTTGTAAGTTACTCCCAAGCAACTATACTGTAATGGAGACAGAAATCATGGCTGTCGAAGTTGAGATTTTGCTAGCAGAGCTTCAACAAGTCATCACTGAGATAGATTCCCTCCCTGTGGTTCAGAGTATTGTGGCAAAAGAAAACAGTGAAGAAATTGGCCATCTTGCCCAAGGAATTTTGAACCTTGCAGGTTGTTTCATTGTTTCAGCAGCTGGAAGATTAGACACTTGAAAAGGGACTACAACAGGGTCGCACATGAACTTGCTCGCTTTGCGAGATATAATGAGATCAGCCAGGATTGGAAAGGTTTCTCCCCTCCAATGGTGAAGCATCTCATCCACCTGGACTGCCTCTAATATTGTAGTCTCTTCATGTACCTTGTTGTTCTCCAATTTCAGTAACATTCAGCTTTCCTATAAAAAAATAAATAATGAGATCTCTTTGAAAACCAAAACAGTTTCACTCACCATGTTCTCGTTAATGCATGCATGATCTGCATTAAATTATACAACTTAAATGTAACAGCATAACAGTAGTATAATTACTTCCATAGTTGGCTAAGAAACATACGTTCGTTGGCCCAAAATACATGTGATATGAAGCAAACTTCTTGAAATGAACAGGTCAACTATGTTAATCCATCTATGATAACATGGCACACTAAATGCATGTTTGATCATATTTTGAACTAATTCATATTGATAGAGAGGTAGTGTACATAAGATGACTTTAGAGTTCATACTGGTCTAACTCTTTTTTTGTTTTAAAACGATTAGATTAATGGATGGCTTTTTGGCTTACTGAAGGACACCTGATATGGTACTATTAAATCACGTATTCATTCAAAAAAAAATTATATTCATATTAGGGCAGTGTTTTTAATAAGTTGATTACCTTAGCATAAATGGAAGTCGAAGTCCAAAAGAACTTATTCCACAGTTATTGTTTTCTTTCTGAGATTAGGTTAAGCACAAACAAAAAAAATGAGACAGGGATTCACTGTTATCAGTGAATCCTGTTCTCTCTCTCCTCAGCTAAGGTTTTTGAGAGCATATACCAAAGCTGGAAACCAAAAACAAAAACCTTTAAACGAGAGAGATCCTTCCAAGACTAGTTGCAGGACTAAAAACAATGTGTCCAATATCTGTTATACACTATTTAAAAAGTTATTTAAGATTACCATGAGTATGTGGAGCTATTCAACTTCACTACATTGACTAAACTGTATCATGTAGATCTATTTCAGATGTATCTAAAACAGTGAAGATCCTCAAAGGACCTTCTTTTTTTTTTTTTTTTTGGTTGCACCCCTTTCTTTTCTTAAAAAAAAAAACTATTTCTTATCTTTAACATGCCATAATTGTGCAATATAAATGAAGGAATCCTATTTAAGTGGCTAAATTATAATTTTTATCAATGTGCATATTCCTTCATGTGATAGAATACTAAATGATCCATAATGCCCTTAAATCAACACTCCAAAGAAACATTAAAATAAAATTTTCTTCTAGTGTAGAAGAAAGGGTAGAAACTAAGTTAAAATAATTAAATTAAAAAAGGTCTTATTTTTAGTACAGTATGTTGAAAGAAAGACTACAAAGACCTCCAGAATTTGAACATGAATATATTCATGAGAAAGCAAGGCAAATACAAAAACAATTTGGACATAGGAAAAATGATGGCAAAAAACCATGTGCTGTGTAATGCTATATCAGAAAAAAGTAATACATTAAAAATAAAGTAAAAAGAGAATATTCTCTCAAGCTTATTGTAAAATAATCATTAACTTAGATTTCTATTAAGCAGTATCTTAATGTCAACGGCATATAATATTACCATACAAAATAATCACAAAAGAAGAGAATAAGGATTCAGGGAGCAGAACATATACATACCAATTCCTCACAAGCAACTGGATCAGAAAACCAAGTCTTATCCACAACACATCAAGGATAACATATTTTCCATTGCACATGATTGCAGAGATTGCAGTTATTACAATCAGTCTCTTGATAGAGAGAAATTTTGACATGATCTAAAAGTGTTTTAAGTGTTCCCTTGACTGCTGGATCAATCAAATTTGCCTGAAACATGGGAAAAAGTGAAATGAAATTTAGCAATAAAATCTTTTCTTTGCATTTTTTTAGAACTACTTTGGATTAAGGTTTGGCAATCCTCTTCTACAAAATCAAGTTTAGTTTCTCAATTTGGGTATTCACTTTCTATACCAAACTCTATCGCTTCAATATAATCAACATAAGTACCTTTCAATTTTTTGTCAGGCACATCCACAAAGGTAGAATTACAGATTTCCAAATTAAGTAATCATGCATGAGTTCTTCTAAGTTGTTGTAAATTGACAAATGCAACAAGGAGTACCAACCAAACAAAAATAATTAAGAGACTAAATTCACCATATTTGCAGAAAAATTGGAGCAATATATAGATTGGATGACTTTGCCTAAAGGTGACAAAAATGTAATAGGATGAATCTGTGGGTCACTGACTGCAAGAGAAACAGCGCATGCTGTATAAAATATGCCTACACATCCATAAACTACAAAAGATTCTTCATCCAATAAATTTGCTTTAAATAACCAAAGTCTCTCCTTAGCTCCAATAAGAGCAAGTGGTCTGTTTCTTTGGATCATCTATGGCATATACAAACAGAACTGGTTAATAATGAAAGTCCAACAAGGACACTCTCAAGTAATCTACTTATACACATTTTGTCTTTTCTTCAATACTTACAATGGTGAATCAAGATGAAGCATGTCCTTAAATGAGGCTTTTTTCCTTTTCATATATGAACTTAAGATAAAGTGATTTCTTAGTAAACACTAAACAAATTCTAACGTACGTGGAAAGGGGAAAAAATACTTCAGTGATTCGCTTATTTGGAAAAGTGATAATGTTACTAGCCACTAATCAACTGTTGTTTTTTCACAATAAAATTATTTGGTGCTGTATGTATAATATTGAAAGCCTTTCTCATGCATTTGATATGTCATATGTGGAATATCCACTCTCAAAGTCCTAGAATCACAAATATAACATTAAGACCAATACATATGAGTGCAGCCTCTACAATTCACATATGGAAAGCTATAATGACAACAAGAAAAAGTTATTGTCTCGCCTGTTATCTTCAGCCCATTCTAATCAATGTAATGACAAGTTTGTAGAAACTAAAGAACTGATAAATAAAATACCAAAGTGTTGCAAGGTCTAAAGCCATTTCAAGAGATCTACTAGTGTCACTTGGCCATCCAAAATTGAGGCCTTTTTATTAGAGAAACCAGTAAACCGCAGCCGAAAGAAGAGTATCACAGTTGACGGAATCAAGCCTTCAATGCACAAGCAATGTACATGAAATTGAACCTGAATTGCAACCTCATATGGATATAAATTCTGATGCCCAATATGGGCTGACTTTGGTTTAGGACACCACTAAAAAAAGGCATCTGAATTCTGAAGGTTTATTTATTTATTTATTTATTTTTACATTTTCTAATTTTTCAGAAACATACATCTCACAGATAGAATTCGGCCTGTGGAGCATGAATTATTGCCTTTTTGCTGTGTATTGCACATCAATTAAAGCAAAATACTCCAAAAGTCAGCTCCTATGCTTAGGCATTTTGCCATTTTCAATACCATTGAACTAAGTTTGCATTGCTTTCAAATAAATCATTCTAACCAACATGGGCGATCAATTATCATCAATGTCTCTAATTGATATAAAGAAAAAAAAAACATAGATTATGAATTAGGACTTCAATCAAAGAAAGGCAGCATCATGACGAACTACAAAAGAACGGACTACGGAGTAATGCTCTATACTTCAACAAACCAAAGTTAGGTTGACATGCTCCATTTCATCTTATCAATGTGAAATTTATGGGTGGTATCATATCATGAAAACACATAAACTTCAATTATTCAATAGATGGATTAACAGAAACTAAGGCAGGTTTTTTTACACACGTTCACTAGCATTTTTAATTTAAACAAACATATGCATTGTGTAGATGTCAATTAACAGGACCAGTGTGGGATAGAAAAGTAAGAAAGGGCTTGGACAATGGTGCTTAATTGTCCCATCGTCCATGCTAAATACAATCACGTTGTACCCTCCACCATTTAAGGAAGCTTAATTAAATTTGAATTACTCGCCTGTCAAATTGATACGGTTAGCTTTACATCCATTGAAGCTTTACAAAGACAAAAAAACTAATGAATTGTCACCTACAAACAATGCTTGATCACTCAAGCTGTCAACCTTCACCCACTTGTATTTAAATTTGCTTCCCTCTAGAGTACACCGTTCTAATTTTAGAACTGTGAACCTAAATGTCACATAGGAGTTATCCTTGATGCCTTCTTTATCAAATTCATCTTTAGTTTCCTCATCCTCAAAATCATCTTCAATGTCTTCGTCATTGGATTCATTTTCTTCATGGTCAGAGTCCTTTACAAAGCTATCTCTTATTGAATAACAATGACCTCCTTGTATTTGAGAAAAAAACCAAAAAATCTCCTGGTCTACAGCATTAAATTTTCCCTTATAGAACAAAATGTCATCGTTACATTGAGGACAAATTTTAATATCAATTCAACTTTATATCTTTTCCTGGTCTAGGTGGAAGACTGTCATCAACTCCTTGACAGAACAACCATCCAAACAAAGATATCACAGACAACTTCAAGCTCAAGTTTGTAACTGTATTCATGAAAAAAGGTAGGTTGAGGTGAAAGACTTCTTAGGCGTTTAGATAACCGACGAAAGAGATTAATCTGTAATCAATTTGTATACCGATCAACCGTCCAAAAGATGTTCCAAAGCATTTACTTCCAACAACCTAAGGCAAGTTGAAAACATAAAATTTAGTATCTAATAAGTTGCGAAAGCAACGTGTCTGACTTTCTCTATTATTGGCTCTATTGCTTTGTTCATCTTCTTCTCCAAGCATAAGGTTTGCCAATGAATAAACACTTGATACTCATGACTTACAGACAGCTCCAACAATGACTATCTTTTTTTGATGATGATATATCATCAAGGAAAGATTTTTGACACATTATTTCAGAGGGGACATCGTGTGGAAGATCAGCCCACGTAGACATCTTAATAAGTTTTTTATGCTGTACAAGGCTGAAAAATAATTATATACAAACAAAATTTGGGTTTCAATAAAAGTGTAAAATAATAGATTTAGAAATTGAGGCAGGTCCTTAACTAAATCATAACTTCTTAGCTCCACAACTACATAAGCACATCCTAAGAAAAACAATTTTGCACACATTCACCAGCTTATTTGATAGAGTCACTGGCCATGTCAAACCCTCCAATCAAAACGGTATAAAATGCCTTGTGTAAAATAGATACAACTAGATATAATCCAATTGATGCTCTATGCAGTCAATGAAAATGATGAACAGTCACCCGCAAACAATGCTTGATCACCCAAACTATCAACCTTCAACCATTTGTATTTAAATTCACTTCCCTCTTGAGTACGTCATTCTAATTTTAGAACTGTGAACCTAAATGTCACATGGGGTTATCATTAACATTGACTCCATTTTTATCATATTGATCTTTAGTCTCCTCACACTCAACATCATCTTCAGAGTCCTCATCCTCAAAATTATCTTTAGAGACATCATCCTCAAAATCAACTTCATTGTCTCCATCATTGGATTCATTTTCCTTGCGGTTGGAGTACTCTTCATAATACTTATTTATCCTAGAATAAAAATGACCTCCCCTTCCCCTCTTCTTGTGGCCAAAATTGACTATTTAAAATATATATATATATATATATATATATATATATATATATATATATTACAATATCACACTATATAGTAAACTAAAAAGAATACTATTCATATATGCTTTTCACAAAAAAGAATATATGTTCTTGATAAATTAAAACAAATAAGAACAGGAGTATAGTAACGTTCAAAGTATAGATGAAAACAATAAAAAGATCAATAAAGTTTGCATCAAAGCTAATATTGTTCCAGGGACACAAAATATCAGAGCAATTTTTTGTGTATGTATGTATCCACTAACCAGAACCACCAATGGTTGGTTAATTTATAAGAAATTAATTAAGCTAAGGGAAAGAATAGAATTTTGCTCGTGACAGAAACTTAACCACATATAAGAGGACTTTGTTGAAGGCAGAACTCGGGTTGTTGAAGAGGAAGAGAGGGGCTGCATTTCTTATGTTCTCAATTTGGGATGCTCAAGGACTCTATCCATATATTGGCCCTGCAATATAGCATCCAGTAGTCTTGCATATCCGTATTCTGGCACTGCAATATACCATCTAGTTGTAAGGAATCATAATTTTGTTAAGATTTATACTAAGCCCAGCAGAAGTCATCCCAATAAAAACAATTTTTTACTTAAATAATTAAAATGATAATTAATGCCTTTTGCACCAATAGGCAAAATTCAAATTGACTTGCCCTATCATCCTTCATTTCATTGCAATGAAAATAATTCACTAAAAACATAAAAATGAAGAGAACCTGTAGATTGTAGCAATTAACATGTAGAGTGCATTTTATTGAATAGATAAAATAAAATATTGAGAAACTAAGGCGGGTCCTTTATTGTAGCATAACTTCAAAGCTTCAAACTACATACACTCATCTCAAAACAAACAATTTTGCACACACTTACTAACTTATTTGATACACTTCACATGTACCAGAGTGGGGAACATAAGAAGGAAAGGGATTGGCCTGAGTAATGTGGCATAATTATGGCATCTTCCATTCTGTACACGCCCATGTCGAACCCTCCACCATTACGGGTACAAGTAAAATGCATTAAATCGTCATCAGTAAAATAGATACAATTAGGTTTGATTCCATTGAGGCTCGATGCAGTCAATGACAATGATGAACTGTTACCCACAAACAATGCTTGATCACCCAAGCTATCAACCTTCACCCATTTGTATTTAAATATACTTCCCTCTTGAGTACATCTTGTTAATTTATGAACTGTGAACCCAATTGTGACATAAGGGTTATCATTTTTAGCAAATCCTTCTTCATCAGATTCATCTTTAGAGTCCTCATCCTCAACAGCATTCTCAGAGTCCTCATCCTCAACAACATTCTCAGGGTCCTCATTCTCAAAATCATCTTCAGAGTCTTCATCACTGGATTCACTTCCATTGTCAGTGTCTGAGTCGGAGTCCTCTTCATAAGAATAGTCATTTAACCTAGAATAAAATTTACCTCCCCGGAAGCGTGTAACAAACAAAAGGTCTCCCGATGATTCAACAATATACTTTTGGATATGAATTTGGATTTTCAAATTGATTTCTTCTGGAGGAGGCGCAACAGCTTTAGGCTTGAGCTTTTTGTTATCATCAATGCGACAAACAACAAGTGTACCATCAAAATGTACAGCATAAAACTTACCCTTGTAGAATGCAATGTCAGCATAGCGTTTTTGAGTATGTGTTATATCCACCCAAGCTTTATATCCTGGTCTAGTGAAGGCCAATTGCTGATATTCACCATAGATTACCATGACTACCCAATCACAATCGCATTCACGAGTTGCTGGGTTCCAAGGACTCCTTGACAAAACAACCTTTTTAAGAAACATTCTACGAAGACGTTCAGGCGTGACTTTGAATTCATACTGACAGCAAAAGGTAGCTATGGGTGGAAGACATAATAGGTATTTAGAGAACGGATGCAACAGGTTGATCTGTAAATCGGTTCCTATAGTGAGCAACCATCCAAAAGATGCTCCAAAGCATCGTCTTCCAGCAACCTCAGGCAGCTTGAAATAGTGAACTTTAGCATTTCGTAAGTTGAAGAAGCCGCGCGTCCTACTTTCTTCATCATTGATTTTTTCACTTTGTTTGCTTTCCTCTGCAAGCATAAGCCAAGGACAACTAGGAGGTAATGGGAGTTTCTCCACTGATTTAAGAAGCAAGTGCCATGACTTGCATACAGCACTGGAGATGATGGTATCATCAGAGCATAGTCGACACATTATTTGGAAGAAGACATCACATGGAAGATCAGCCCACTTTGACATCTTGCTAATCTGGAATACAGAAAAACAATAATGAAAAGTTAACGATGGCTACAACTGAAAAAAGAAATACAGTAACATTCAAAGTAAAGATGAAAAATATTTTAAAAGATCAATAGAGTTTGCCTTGCATAGAAGGCTGATAATAATATTGTTCCAAAAAAACCAAATAATAGAGCTTCATTATCATTAATATTTTGTTTGTGCGTGTATGTATGTACAAACTAACCAAAATCAACCATATTTTGTTTCTATTTTGCTTATGACAGAAACGCCTGTGTGTAAGAAAAGGCTAAACTTGGGTTGTAACTTTGGAAGCAAAGCCAGGCTCTTAATTTTGTTTTTCATATAATTCTTATTTTCTCTCTTTTTCTATCTATGCCAAAGATTACTTTGGATGCAATCATATTACCAATACCATATACTTCACAGATGATCACTTGAATCCTACAATTAAAGAAATTTAGACATGCCCACTTTTGAATTTTTGTTTCGTTGAAGAGTGAGGAGTTTGATCTTTGAGTTCCAGATTTGCTGCAACTGTATTTGTATTTGCGAAGAGAGAGATAAGAGAGTAAATTAAGGGATGAGAGAGAGTTGGATGAGTGTATTTATATGAGGGCCTTGGCTCGACCTGTTTGCCAAGAAAGTTTTGGTGGTGTTTGGTTGCGAGTATAACCGGGAATACAAATCCTATTGTGATTTGGAAAGTGAAACTGGGAGGAATATGAAGCTTTGGGCCTATGGGATGGTAGTGTTCTATTTTGGGCTAAGTAATGATAAGAGCCCAAGTGCGACCAAATAAGTATCATCTCTCATTGGTTGTTGTTATTATCTTTATCATTAATGAAAAAGACAATTTTTAAGCTGCTTTGAAAATCTAATCTAGATTTTTGAGATATTTTTCAACTACAGAATCTCAAGTACATTCCATTATGAAACTCTAATAAAGTTTTATTAAGAATTGAAACTTTGTTTAAGGATATAATAATAATAATAATAATAATTATAAATTGTTCAGAGTTCTGGTCGAACTAGGATTCCTAATTTGGGTCGGATTATTCAACAAGGTCTGGACCTACATATTTATATAAGATGAACTCTCAAAAAGCCCAGTAGGTTTAGTTTCAAGTTGGGTAGATTGTACAGCGGCTACAGCCCAGTAATATATTCAAGGTCTCCAACCAATTGTTACAAAGGGCCACTTCGTATGCCATGACCCACACCCATGGTGCACTTCTTTTAATAATATGTATTATTTTTTTTAAATTTGGGTTTAATTTATTACTTTTTAAATACAATTTTTTTTCATTATTTTAGTATAAGATCCTACTGTTTTTATTTTACATATTCACTTTACAAAATACCCTACATCAAATTATATCTTTATATACTACATTTCATTAATATCAATTTTTTATTGTTTCTTTTTTTTTTTTCATACATAATAACTATCATCTACTTTATTCATTTTATCCCTTAGGTATGTAAAATAATAATTAAAAACTAAATAGCAAAATGAATAGTGCTAGTATAAATTTACATTGTTATTGTAGCAACCATGTATTTTTATACAATTTTGCATGGTGTGGGTGAATTTTGAGCTTGGTTAGCTAAGTGTGATCCTTTTTCTATTATATAAGTACTGATATGAGTGCTCTAATAGAGCTTTCCAACATAAGGGCCCTTTGATATATCATGGTGGACTTCTTTTAATGTATTATTTTAAAATTTTAAGGTTTAATAGGTTACTTTTTTAAATTACAAGCAAGGGGAACTTGAGTCTTTCATGGAGAATAGCCTGAGTTGGAATTCTTTTTAAGCTCCCAATGGAACTCCTGTTAGAGAATCGAGTTCTTCACATTCAAAATCAACTCTTAAAAATTTGAGTTCCAAATGAGGCTACATAACTAGTATGTCCCATGTAACGAATAAATTTGGAAAACATAATAATGGAAAAAAAAAAAAAAAGGTAGTCCCAAAGCTTGGGTTGTAACTTGTAAGGCGTTCTTCTTGTTCTATGTCAGGAATAATTTTGTATGAAGAGCCTGGCTCTAAAATTTGTTTTTTGAAATAATTCTTTATTTTCTTTCTTTTTCTATCTATGCCAAATAGAGGTAAAGTCCCCCCACCTCCTAAAGTTTCCATGCATATGAAGTCTAAGAGCATTCAAAGTAGAGGTGTTAAAATAGCTTATTGGTTCACAGTCAATAACATCTTCGCCATCCAGAGTAATGACAAGTCAAAGAACACCATGCATTGACGGGTGGTGGGGGCCCATATTGACTATCATGAGATCCTTTCTTGTAACTGGTATATTCATAAGTTTTTTCTCGATTCATTTTTCTATGAATTGCGTAAAACGAAAAACAGTTTATCAAAATTCAAGATCTAATAAAGTAAATAGTTCAAAATGAATCTTGAAATTAACGAGGTTTTGATTCTCGAATACCCAACTGATTTATTAAGTATTTATAAAGTAATAGCTAAAAAGCTATTTTAACACCTCAAATGCCAAAAAACATTATTTATCAGTGATGCCAAGCTAACAATTTTTAGCAACTTGCTACATTTTTTAATCTCGTGTCTCTCTTCTAAGAAATAATTTAGAAGAAATAGAGTCTTGTATGTAAACCACCAAATTATGCCCAACACAAAAAATTTCAGTCATTGTTTCGGTATTTACCGAAATAGAGTCCAAGAGAATGCTATTTTTGTTTAACCACAACCATCTTTATATAAGAAAATGAAAGGGTGATATCCCACCATTTTGTTCAACTAATTTACAAAACTGCAAGGAATCATCTATAATGACTTTTCGGTTTTCAGCATCATTAAAGCTTCTAATATACATTATCTGTCCAAATATAAGAAATATATCATTTGCCCCTAATACCAAGTACTCTCCCTGGAACTCTCACTGCGAATTTATTAAAAACTTACTAAATACATACTAAGAAAATGTCCCACACAAGGGACATTTTTACCACAGTGAACCTCCAATCCAAGTGACGCAAATTCGTCAACAAATAATTAAGCATTGCCCTTGTAGTAATCAACCGCGGTATTTAAGGCCTGAAAGAAAATTTCAAAACAATATTGTGTGAGACTTCATTCATAGATCAACTTGATTGCAATCATGTTCCAATTTGGAGTAGTAATAGATTCCTAAATATTATCATTTAGTCAAGAGAAGCGGCATCAGTGACCAAATTTGGTAGTAATTTTTTCCACATATTCAAAGAATTTCATACCCTAAGTTGCAACTTAGTTATAATTGAAACTAAATCATAGTTGAGAATTATAATTGAAAAAAAAAAAGTTCTAGTTTGCATTGGCTTAAGAAACCAAATTTTTTTATTATTATTTAACTTATGTTTGCTACTATTTACCTTATTTTTGCTACTATACATAGAATTGCATTTTTTATACTATTCATGAGTCACACTATATTATTTTAGCTATTTTTTAGCTTTATTTACAATACTTTTAATAAAAAAAAAATCAATTTCAGATAAATAAATTGTTCCCAAACAGATTCTAAGAATTAGTAGTTTCAATTATTGATAACTCTCACTTTCATATACTATTGGGTCTATTGGAAGAGTTATCTTCAAATCTGAAAACTAATGAGTGTCCTTGCTTTAAAGAGCAACACTCAGCAAATTCTTTCCACCCTTTTTGTAATCAAACCTCACCATTGTGGTATGTCAATTCTACCTTCCATTTTGCACCATTTGGAAGCTTAAGAAATGTCGGGCTTGACAAATTCTCCATTTTTCCTTATAAACGTTTTTGGAATCATCTACAAATTAAGAATCTCTGGTCAATTTTACATGCAAATGAAATGCAAGCTTTCTAAAATAAACACACAAAGTCAATCAAGTCTATGCTTCTTAAGTAGCATCAATTTTTTCGAATAAAAATGTGAGAGAAAGAGAGAGAGAGAGATGTAAGTATTCTTACAAGCTTGTGATCACAAAGAGTCTCGTCTAGAATATTCTTGAAAAAATATGAGTACTTTCCTGCAAAATCAGATGAGGCATTATTATGGTCTCTCTGAGTTTGATAATAAGTCATATTAGTTGAACTTGAAGCGTTGTGTACGTTTGGCTTTTTGAGAGTAAAATACTAAAATGAATCATTGAAAAATAATTATATCCAAAGAAAACGTTAAAAAGTTACTATCAAATATGATACAAAAGCAAAAAGATCTACAAACTAATATGATAATTAATTTATTGATGTCATGTCAAAATTTAACAAATCAATTCAAACAAATATTCATTTTTATTTTGAGGAACTTACAATGCCTTTTGTGGTTGAACATATGACAATTTACTCTGTAAATTTCAATTACTATATTTAAGCCTTTTACATACGTATAGAGGCCAAATTTATCAATTCATATATACTTTGTGTACTAAATGAATAAATTATATTTAATAAACTGTAATATTCCATTTTATTTCTTGTGGCATAGTGGCCTAAAAGTAAAACTTGTAAAAAAAAATATAAATAGAAATGATAGTATTAAGAATATAACTAATTGCTTCTAATCCAACCTAATTATTATGGGTAAATTCCAACCCACCCAATTACCAAAATGCCCCTAAAGTGAAAATGACCAAACTAATCTAAAATCTTCAAAAATGACCAAAATACCCAAGAACTTTAAAGTTACCAAAATAATCCTAAAAGCTATAAAATGACCAAAATACTCTCGAAACTCAAAAATAACTAAAATACCCCCCAAAAACCATAAAATTACCAAAATACCCTCAAACTGAAAATTCCTTCAAGAAATCACTAGGTTATGTTTGGTAACAATTTTTATTTTTTATTTTTAAAAACTTGTTTTTGGAAATATAAAGAAAAAATAATTTTCTTGTATTTTTGAAATAAAAAACATGTTTGGTTAGTTGAAATAAAAAAAAAAAGTTTTTTGAAGAAAAAAAATAAAAAATACTAAAATATGTTGTTACTAGAATTTGAACTCTAATGCTAGCTCATTAAATGAGACAGATTCATTAAATTAAATGCATGTTTTCATTGACTTTTGAAAATTAAAAACTAAAAGCAGTCTTTTGCATGTTTTCAATTTTCTTCACAAATTGAGTTTTAAAAACAGTTTTTATTTTCTATCCATTTTGAATTGCCAAACAAACTTTTTAGTCTCAAAAATAAAAATTTATTTTTAAAAATAAAAAATAAAGAGAAAAAACAATTACTAAACATATCCGAATATTTTCTTCAAATCCACTCCTTCACACATCAATCTCTAATCTCTAACTTCTTTTCAACTGACACCCCCCCCCCCCCCCCCCCCCCCCCCCCCAAAAAAAAAAAGGCTTTTTTACATTACTTGGTGTGCTTTTGCCTGACATCATCTTCTCCACCACATTGCCATTAAACTCAATTGCACGGGACAGGATGACAAGCTCATTGTGACGAACCCTTTGCCATGGCCATGGCACAAACACACACGAAGCAGGAGCAGGAAAGAAAGAGGGAGATTGAGAGATGATCAAATCTGGGTCTTGACAGTGGCTATGGATTGTGACGGAGATTTAGGTGCGACAGAAGTATAGGGTAGAGACAAAGAGAGGGAGAGGAAGAGAGAAACGTACAGGTGGGATAGAGATGGGTCTTAATCATTTTGTGCTTGATTTTCTTTGATTTTAATAATTTGATATTATTCCTTTGTTTATGTTTATGATATTGGAGCTTCAAAGGTTAGATGTAACCTATGAGCTTTATAGTTATTTTGTTTTGTGAATGTACTGAGTTTGATCTAATTTGTTTTGTTATAAATAAAAATTTTGGATTGAACTTGTAAAGAAATTTTTTATCAAATCTATATGTACTGAGTTTGTGTTCTTCCCATTTGAAATTAAATTTAATTATATATTTTCTGGGTTTATGTTCTTTGGGTTCATGTTCAATCTTTGGGTTTATGTTCTTTCTGGCAATACTTTTTTATATATTTTAAATTCCAATGTTTATTTTATTTAATTTGTTACTTCTGAAACTATAGTCTCTACTTTTTAAAGTCACTATCAAATCCAAAATAAAATACCCATTTAGTAAACTAATAAAGTATTGTTTTTTATTTTACCAACTCAATTTCCACATGGTTCTAAAAAAAAAAAAAACAGAAAACTCAATTTCCACATGCGCTTTTGGATTATGTGTTTAATATACTCAAATTTTCATAATATTTTTTGATAAGTACACGTGTAAGAAATTAAGAAAAAAAAAAGCATTCAAATATTTTTTTCATTAACCTATTATTTTTCCCCTTACTTTATAGTATTTATTTGTTTATCTTTGAGACCAAAAAAAAAAAAAAATGATGCAAAATAACGTGAGCTGTCAATCGAAACAAAAATTGGGTTTTTTTTTTTTTTTTTTTTTTTTTTTTTTTTTGGGATTGATTGGAATAATAGTTCTAAAATGAATTTTTTTTTTTTAATTTATGCTTGCGGCTCCAATGTCTACCACATCCAGTGTCTTCGGCTCCACCTCCACTGCATTCAATTTTGCCCATTATTCCATTTTCACAAACTTATTCATCATATGGCCCAAACGAAACATGCTAGTTATCTAGTTTCATTTGGAACTCGAGATTTTAAGAGTTGAGTTCATATGTGAAGAACTGGACTCTCCAATTGGAGTTCCGTTGGGAACTTCAAAAAAATCCTGGCTCAAGTTTTTCTTCATAGAAGACTCAAGTTTCCCCTTGAAACTCGTAGTTTTAAAAAAATATATATATATATATATATATATATATATATATATATATATATATATATATATAAAACCTTAAAAAGTAACCTTAATTTTTTTTTTCTTTCTATACATATCTCATGGATAAAGGAAGAAAATTGATGATAATTGCTGTGCATGGAGAAAAAGATATAATAAAAAAAAAATTTAAAATGATATTAATAAAATATAGTGTAAAATATATAATCTGATGTAAGGTGTTTTGTAAAATGAATATGCTCTTGAAATAATACTTTTCTTAAAAAAAAAATATAATATATAGAAGGATAAATTATTTTCATGAAAGTAAAATTTTGACTAATTTTTTTGACTAAACTAGTATGTAGGGAGTCTTGGAGTTTTCTTTACATAAAAATGGTACTTGTAAGAAATTTGATCTTCACCACCATATACATAGCCGGACGTGTTGGCTGCATATATAGGCTAAAGAATCCCACCTAAAAATTCAAGATTAATGGGAATGATAATTTGAAATAATTTTTTACTTTAGTCTAATCTAAATGTACATGTATGTGACATTTGATTCTTAAACCCTAACTCTTGCCTCTCACACCCCACCAACACTTATATTTGTAAGATGAATATTACACCAAGGGTATCCATTAATAATTGCATATGTATGAATTATACCTAGCAAAGTTAACGTTGAATTATAATTGAATAGTAAATTTCGTCAAATTTAATCTTTGAATCTTCTTCATGTTATATCATACACTTTTATTGGCCACTAACGTTTATAAAGTCTGGCAACTCATTAGGGAAAGTCATGCATGAATACTAATGCTATTAAAGATAAAGTAACTGATTTCTACAAGAAAGCCGAAATGTTTTTTTTTTCTTTTCTTTGAGAAACAAACACATGCAAGTGAGAGGGAAAGAGATTATAACATAAAGGCACATCATAACTCCACTCAAAACTTTAGAGTCTTCCATGGATAAAATATTGTAATTTTTGCACCTGGTTAGAATTTACCAATTTTAGTAAAAGAAAAACTGATTAATTCACTCAAATTAGCAATTAATCAATATTTAAAATGAAATAATGTCATTTTTATAAAAATATTTCAATATGTAACACAAATCATCTAACATGAAGCTAAACCACCCTCATCAACCTATTCACAATTAGAAATTTTTTTTGAAGAATTCACAATTAGAATTTTAATCTTTGAAACTTTGTCAGGTGAATTACACTTAGAGCAAATGTTTTATTTTTATTTTTTCAACTCAATGCATTAATTATTTTAATGTACTTAAATTGTGTCAAATGATATATCAAAAAAAAAAAAGAAAAAAAGAAAAAGAAAAAGAAAACTGCCCCTCTAGAAGCTCACTGTCTAGTCTGAAATACTTGGCATTGCCATCTAATCAATTGTATGGTAGATTACCAAATTGGTTGGGTCAGCTTGAAAATCTGGTTGATCTTGATCTAGCCTGTAACCTTCTTAATGGGTCTCTCTCAGATAGTTTAGGACAACTTTCTGAGTTGGTCAATTCCCATGTTTCTTCTAAAAAATTGACAGGAATTCTCACAGAATCACATTTTTCAAGGCTAACTAAGCTGAAATCTTTACACTTGAGTCCCTCCATTCCAACTCCAGGATCTTTATATGGGTAATTGTCATTTGGGTACTTCAATTCCAGCTTGGCTTAAATCACAGAAGAAGCTCAAGCATCTAGACTTCTCAAATGCATTTCAGGTTCCATCCCCAGCTGGTTTTGGGAAACTATTTCTAATATAGCACTGCTAAAAGTTTCTTTCAATCAACTACATGGCCAGCTACCAAGTCCATTAAATGTAGCTCCCAATGCATTCATTGATTTGAGTTCCAACCTCTTTGAAGGACTTATTCCTATTGTAGTTGGTGAGATTGAATTTCTAAATCTCCCACGGGACGGGCCTCATGGAATTGAAGAAATCAAATCCAGTTCAATGAAGCAGCTTGTCCACTGAACCAGGTCCTGCAAGTCTTAAAGGAACGAAAACTGGAATTTCAACTCCTCCACCTAGTCACACCAAAGCTGCAGCACAGGAAGCATACCAGGTGGAAGCCTCCAGACGTTGACAGTTTTAAGGTGCACTATGATGGTGCAACTTTTAATGAAGAAGGCAAAGCAGGTATTGGTGTTATCTGCAACTTGGAAGGAGCGGTGATGGCTTTCCTTTCACAGAAAGTACCCCTGCCAGCCACAGTCGCCCAAGTCGAAGCTCTGGCAGCGAGAAGAGCCGTTGAGTTCGCATTAGAGGTCGGCATCACTCAAGCCATCATTAAAGGAGACTCAGACATCATCTTCAAGGACCTCACTAGTCCAGGACTCTCTCTTGCTTTACATGGGCATCTGATTCATGATGTAAAATAGTTAGCAAATGCTTTTACAAACATTAGTTTCACACATGTTCTTTGCCCAGGGAATCCTGTAGCCCATGGTTTGGTTAGGTGGGCAATTACAACGCTCAATTTAACTGTTTGGATGGAAGATGTACCACCAGACATTCTTTAGTTTGTGCAGACTGATTTAACAGCCTTGATTAATTAAAGTTGAAGTCTTCTTTCTCAAAAAAAAAAAAAAAAAAAATAATGAGAGAAGGGGGGGGGGGGGGATGGGGATGACCTAGGCTCGCATTCAGTTTAGAAGAAACATAAAAATACTCTCTTCTTGCGGCCTAAAAAAAAAAAAAAACTACAATAATATCGCACAATATTTTGATAGAAAAAAAGAGCTCGTCATTTATGCATTTCACAAAAGAATGTATGTAACACGATATATTAAACAATAAGAACAAGAATATAGTAACTTTTAAAGTTTTGCATAGAACACTTTGTGTATGTATGCTGGAACAACCATGTTTGGTTATGAAGCTGAGGAAAGAAAAGAATTTTACTTGTAACAAACTTACTGGTGTAAGAGGACCTTGCTGGAGGCAGAACTTGGGTTGTTGAAGATGGAGAGAAGGGCTTCATTTTTTGTGTTCTCAATTTGAATTGCTCAAGGACAGTATTTATATACTGGCACTGCCATATACCGTCCAGTTGTCTTCTGTCTGGTAGGAGAAGGATTCCTAACTTTTTAAAGATGTGATATATACTAAGCCCAGCATCCCAATCATTTTTTTATTTGAATAATTAAAATGATAATTAATGCCTTTTGCATCAATAGACAGAATTCAAATTGACTAGCCCTGTTGTCCAACATATCAGTGCAATGAGAATAATTCATTAAACACGTGGAAAGAACCTATAGATTGTAGAAATTAACATGAAGAGTGCATTTCAATAAATAGAAAAATAACAGATTGATAAACTAAGGCATGCCCTTCACTGTAACATAACTATGCTCTTCACTGTAACATAACTATGCTCTTCACTGTAACATAACTTCTAAACTTCAAACTACAGAAACACAAACACATCTTACAACAAAAAGTTTTGCACACATTCACTAGTTTATTTGATACAATTCATATGTACCAAAGTGGGGCATAAAAGAAGGAAAGGGATTTACCAGAGTAATGGGACTTAATTTTGGCATCTTCCATGCTAAACACGCCCATGTCGGACCCTCCACCATTACGGGTACAATTAAAAACGCGTAAATCGTCATCTGTAAAATAGATACAATTAGGCTTGATTCCATTAAGGCTCGATGCAGTCAATGACAATGATGAATTGTCACCCACAAACAATGCTTGATCACCCAAGCTATCAACCTTCACCCATTTGTATTTGAATTTACTTCCCCCTTGATGACATCTTTCTAATTTTTGAACTATGAACCCAATTGTCACATAGGGGTTAGCTTCATTGTAGCGTTCTTCTTTAGATTCATCCATAGGGTCCTCATCTTCAACATCATCCTCATTCTCAACATCATCCTCAAAGTCCTCATTCTCAATATCATCCTCATCACTGGATTCATTTTGTCTAGAGTCGGCGTCGGAGTCAGAGTTGGAGTCGGAGTCAGAATCGTAGCTCCGTTCATAGAAATCATTATGCTCAGAATATATATATATGACCTCCTCGATAGCGTGTAACCAACAAAAGGCCTCCCAATGATTCAACAATATACTTTTGGACGTTCCATTTGAAACTCATAGTGATTCCTTCTAGAGGAGGGGCAATAGCTTTAGCCCTAGGCTTTTTGTTATCATCAATGCGACAAACAACAAGTGCACCATCATAATCTACGGCATAAAATTTACCCTTGTAGAATGCAATGTCAGCATACCGTCTTCTTCGAGAACTTTTTATATCCATCCAAGCTTTATTTCCTGGTCTAGTGAAGGCCAATTGCCGATATTCACCATAGATTACCATGATTACACAATCACAATCACATTCTTAAGTTGCTGGGTTCCAAGGACTCTTTGACAAAACAACCTTCTGAAGAAATAGTCTACAAATATCTTTAGGCTCGAGATCGGAATCATACTGCCAGCTAAGGTAGGTTGGGGAGGAAGACATAATAGGTGTTTAGACATCGGATGCAAGAGGTTGATCTATAAATTGCTTCCTATAGTGAGCAACCATCCAAAAGATGTTCCAAAGCATCTTCTTCCAGCAACCTCAGGAAGCTCAAAATTGTGAACATTAGCATTTCGTAAGTTGAAGAAGCCACGAGTCCTACTTTCTTCGTTATTGCTTTTTTCACTTTGTTCATTTTCCTCTGCAAGCATTAGCCAAGGACAACTAGGAGGTAATGGGAGTTTCCCCACTGAATTAAGGAGTGAGTGCCATGACTTGCACACAGCACTGGAGATGATGATATCATCAGAAAATAGTCGACACATTATTTGGAAGAAGACATCACCGGGAAGATCAGCCCACTTTGACATCTCAATAGATTGGTGATCTGGAATTCAGAAAAAGAAAAAAAGAAAAAAAAAGAAAGCTAAGAATGTCTACAACTGAAAGAGAAATACATTAATATAATTAAGATTACGATTAAGGTTTGCATCTTCAAATATAATTAAAAACCCATATCCAATTGAAAAAAATTATTAAGAAAAGTCATTACTTTAATGTTAGTTTCACTTCCCTTAATTATCAAATCAAGACACTTGTACATAACACTAGTAAAATGCAATATTTATGGGGAGAATTGCTATGTATTTAAGCTTTTCATCAAAGTCTGTTTCGCGAGAATTTAAACTACAACTGAAAGATTTGATTTGTGCAAGAAAGAAGCTTTGAATTGAGCCACACTCTACAGCTGAACTTTATCATCAAGTTTTTATTTTTACATAGTATTTTTTTTAGGGAAAGATTGAATTTTTGCATACACAATGTTCTGCAAAAAAACACAAGAACATTGCAAACATGGTTTCTGTGAAAAACCAAAAAGAATTCAAAAATAGGACAATAGTTGTGTGTCTATAGTTGTAGAACCGAAGTGACATGTTTGTTTTTAGAGAAATTAAAGTAACAAAAAAACAATAATACTGAAGAAAAATTAAAGAATTTAGACATAGTTAAGTGAGAAAAAGAAAAGAATTGAATTTAGACATACCGGTCGGCGTTGAAGAAACAGAGAAAGGCTTCCTTCGGTTGAAGAAATAGAGAGGCTTCCTTCGGTTCTTCAATAATTTTTTTTTTTTTTTTTTGAACACCGGTTCTTCAATAGTTGTTTTGTGAGACCTGCTTGCAACTGTACTTATAGGTCGTTTATGCATGCAAAATTTGGTAAATAGTACAAATTTCGGAAAATTTTCAGTGAATGGTATGTGGTTGAAAGTATTTAGTAAATTGGACTGTTTTTTGAAAATCGAGTTTGTGAAACTCGAGTTCCACCCCAAAATCAAGTTTCTCAATCTTGATTTAGACTTCTTGTGAATTTAAAAAAAAAAAAAAAACCAAATGGAACTTGAGGGAAGCAAGCACGAGCTCCGTTGTTTTTTTAAAGTGGAACTTGAGTTTAGTAAACTCGAGTTCCTCTTTTTTTCTTTTTTCTTTTTTCTTTTTTAATTCACGTTGGGTCTAAATCGAGATTGAGAAACTCGATTTTGGGTTGGAACTTGAGTTTCACAAACTTGATTTTCAAAAAACAGTCAAACTTACTAAATATTTTCAACCGCATACCCTTCACTAAAAATTTTCCGAAATTCGTACTATGTACCAAATTTTGCCCATTTATGCAAGTTCTACTAGTATTAGGATAAACTTTTTTAAAATAATATTTTTTTATACGTTTTTTATAATAATAATAATAATTCCTAATTTGGTTAGAATTTCCCATATTTCGTCCAGTAATTCCCAAAAAACAGCTCTCTTCTTCAGCTGGAACACTGCACCTGAGGTCAAGCATGAGATTCAAGCACTACTTGGTGCACAAGTAATGAATGACTGTGAGAAATATTTGGGGTTACCGATGGTAGGGGGACAATCCAAGGTGACTACCTTAAGGGGTTGCTAGAGCGTATAACGAATAAGGTGATGGGTGGAAGGAGAAACATATTTCAAAATCTGGAAAAGAGATACTGATCAATACTGTGGCACAGGCTATTCCGACTTATTCTATGAGTCTTTTCAAAATTCCTAGGGCAATCTGTAATAGTATAAATTCTGTCTTGGCTAAATATTGGTGGAGAAAAACTCGGAATGAGAAAAAAATTCATTGAATTAATTAAAATAGACTTTGTTCCCCTAAGAATAAAGGTGGTATTGGGTTCCGGGGCATTCATGCTTTCAAGTTAGCCATGCTTGCCAAACAAGCTTGAAGTCTTGTTTAGGGTTCCCATTCCCCCTTTGATAGGGTGTACAAAGCTCGATACTTTCCCTCTTGTTCTTTTATGGAAGCAGACTTAGGTAGCAATCCCTCCTTTGTCTGGCGCAGCCTCCTTCAAGCAAGAGATCTCATCTCTGCGGGTCCTGCCTGGAAGATTGGAGATGGTTAAACTCTAGGAATAGACAGTCACAAATGGCTCCCACGGCCTCCTAGCTTCAAGCCTGGTGCTGACCGATCCTTAAAAGTGTGTCATTTGTTTGATGCTGATACCAGACAATGGAATAGACCTTTGATTCATTCAATGTTCCATGCTTCCACAAGAGATGATATATTGCGGATTGAGCTTGGGGATGCAAGGACACGTGATAAGCTTCATTGGATAGAGACAAAGAGTCGAACCTTCTCAGTGAAATCCGCCTACCATGTTGCTCTTCGCCTTTCCAACTCAACCACGGGTGAGCATTCTCTTGCTAACCAGGATAAGGGTTTGTGGAACAAGGTTTGGTCTCTTCATACTCCACCGAAAGTTCGAAACTTCATTTGGCGGGCATGCTCTGACATCCTCCCCACCAGAGTCAATCTTCGTCGGAGGAAAATACAGGTCGATCCGAAATGTACCATTTGTGGGCTACAGGATGAGACAACTAGCCATGTCCTTTGGGAGTGTCCGTTTGCTAGATGTACGTGGTCCCTTGTCCGAGGCAAAATCCAGAAGTCCAATTCAGTTGCTTCATGTTTTCACCAGCTGACCAGGCAGATGATTGGTAGACTCCCAAAGAAGGAACTGGAAGCGTGGGCCATGATTTCCTGGTCTTTGTGGAATGCTCGTAATAAGTTTCATTTTGATCAAGTCCGGACTCATCCAGCTGGGATTCATCGTGGAGCGATGGTTTTCCTTGAGGAATATCAGAGGTGTATGGCAGCTCTCCAACGTGCTTAGAAATGTTTGGTCCCATGGCTTGTTTTTTCCCTTTTATTTTATTTTTTTGTGTTTTGTTTTTTCTTTTTCTTGAGCCCAGTAGCTATCATTGCCTCTGAGAAGGCTAGTTGCTTCTGACACTCCTTTCTGAGTAGTTTGTACTAGCTTATTTTATTTAATATAATTTTATCGCCTTTGGTCAAAAAAAAAAAAAATTTATCAGCCCAGGTTTTGGGCCTATATTACTGTTAGGGTGAGTTTGGTTGGGCTTTTTGAAAAAGTGCCTAATGAAAAAGTTGAGTTTTTAAAAAGTGCATAATGAAAAAGTGATTTTTCAAAAAGCTGAGTGTTTGGTAAAAGCTGTTAAAAAGTGCTTTTTAAAAAAGCTGAGTGTTTGGCTAGCATTTATAAAAGTTGCAGTTTAAGAGATAAATTACCAAAAAGGACAATGTATATATAAGGGAGTTTATTTCATACTTAAATCAACTACTTCATATACTTAAATCAATTCTTCTCTTTCTAAAAAAATTATTTTTTTTCTCATCAATATTAGCTAATAATAACCTATCACTTAAGATTTATTGTGAAAGTATTGTGAAAATATTGTGATAAAAATTGATACTGATTTTAATTTGAACATACTATTAAAAAAAATTTCTATAAAAATTATTTTTTTTCTCACCAATATTAGCTAATAATAACCTACCACTTAAGATTTATTGTGAAAGTATTGTGAAAATATTGTGATAAAAATTGATACTGATTTTAATTTGAACATACTATTAAAAAAAATTTTCTATAAAAATTATTTTTTTCTCACCAATATTAGCTAATAATAACCTACCACTTAAGATTTATTGTGAAAGTATTGTGAAAATATTGTAATAAAAATTGATACTGATTTTAATTTGAACATACTATTAAAAAAAAATTTCTATAAAAATTATTTTTTTCTCACCAATATTAGCTAATAATAACCTACCACTTAAGATTTATTGTGAAAGTATTGTGAAAATATTGTGATAAAAATTAATACTGATTAAAATTTGAACGTTCTATTAAAATTATTTTTTTCTCTTTCTATAAAAATTATTTTTTTCTCACCAATATTATTTAATAATAACTTACCACTTAAGATTTATTGTGAAAATATTGTGATAAAAATTAATACTGATTAAAATTTGAACGTACTATTAAAATTATTTTTTTTTCTTTCTATAAAAATTATTTTTTTCTCACCAATATTTACTAATAATAATTTACCACTTAAAATCTATTGTAAAAATATTGTAATAACATTCTTTTTTTTTTTTTTTTCCACTCTTTTTTTCTCCTCCACCCACGTATAACTCCTTTCCTTTATTTCCTTCTTTCCTCACTTTTCCCAGCCACTTCTCCCATTCTCTAGAGCATTCCACAGAGCTCTCCAACTTCCTCTTGTGTTTTTTTTTTTTCTTCTTCTTCTTCTGCAAGAACTCATCCGTCCACAGAGGTACTCCCATATCTTTTTTCATCTTTTTTCTTTATTTCTTTATTTCGTATTTCCTTCTTTATTCTTTTTTTTTCACACTCCATAGAAGATGATGATGATGAAGATGAAGATGATTGAAACATAAGGATTTTGGGATTTTGGGTTTGATTTTGAGTTGATTTTTTTTGAGTTGATTTTGGGTTTGATTTTGGATTTTGAGTTGATTTTTTTTTTTTTTTTTTGTGGATTTTGGGTTTGATTTTGAGTTGGGTTTGGGATGGGTTTTCTAATGGGATTTGAGTTGATTTTAAGTGATTTTGTGTTGATCAGATTAGAGAAATAAATTTAAAAAAAAAAAAAAAAACTGAGGAAGAGGCAGAGGCGTGAGTGAACTTGATGAGAGGTGTTGAAGAAGACGAAGAAAGGAGAATTTGGTAATTGTCCAAGATTGTTCAACGGATACCTTAGAACGCGCACTGGCTTTTGGCAAAATGGACCGGAGGAGCTCCATAAGGGATTGCGCGTTTTATGCCTTAACTGAAAACGCAACTTTTGAAAAAAGTTGCGTTTTGGGCTGAACCAAACACACATAAAGGTCTGACTTTTTGAAAAAGTGGCGTTTTGGGCTCAAAACGTTGAACCAAACGGGCACTTATTAGTTACTGTAACGATTCTCTTCTCATATGTAAGTTTTAATTAGTATAATTGGTAAAATTTTTTATAATTGCATAAAAGATTTGAGGTATAATCTTCGTCTATACTAAAAATTGTTGGTATCTTGGTTTGATAATAAATAACTGTCATCAGCAGGAGATGCTATAGGTTGAGATTCTCTAAAAAAAAAAAAAAAATTCTCTTTTTATATTCATGTTAAACCCACAATATAATAAATGAACCATACTATGAATATGAGAGAAGTGAGCACTATTTTTGTGAAAATTTTTTATTGAAAATTGAAAAAAGCTATTAAAAAAGTTAGTCATTTTTTATGTTTGCAAAAAGTTAGTCATTTTTTATTGAAACCTATACTTTTGGTTGCTTTGTGAAGCATAATAGTGATATTTAGAGTTTGGAGTTTAATATTTTAATTTTAAAACTATGAGCTTTAAAGTGAATTTTTTAAATATTTTTCATTATATTTTGAAAAATTATATATATTATTATATTAAAGTGGAAGTATAATCAAAATCAAAATACTATCTAAATCTGTTTGTAATTATTGTCTAATTTTACCTCATATTACACACACACACACACATATATATATATATATATGATCACATCACTCACTTAGTAAAGACCATCTCATCATCCAATGACTTCTTATTTATAGATACACTTGCACTAGTTCAAAATCAAATGTGCATGCGAGTAGGATGAACAAAAAGAGCCCATCCCACATCTATGTAGCTTGGTTTGGATGGGTACGGGTGTGTGTGGTAGAACTTCATGAGGATCTTCATTATCTTCAATGGTAACAAGGAAATTCTAGTTCTTTGTAACTAAGACCATAATTTAATCGACAAGCAATAAAAATCTCTTTTCTTGCTTTGAGGGTTGAAACTCAAGATTCTTTGCAAATAAAACCATAATTTCTATATATTGAGAGCGGGAGAAAAATTGCTAAAGTCTAGTAATAAACTTGGTTGTAGCCTAAGGTCAATTTTACTCAATATCTTTTTATTAGATATTAGTTTTGACAAATTCATGGTTGGACTACATTTTCTTCTTACATCCTTTATGTTTGCAAAATTTCCATAAGATCAAAAATTAATTGTTATATCATCAATCAAATGTTTAAATTTCAAGTTTTTGTAGTATTAAATTATGCATAAAAAAAAATAAATTTATAGATCAAATGGTATATAAAATCTAATTAGCACAAAATTTTACATGCGTGTGAAAAAAATTTTAAAAAAAAAATTTAATTGTAAAATTTTCAAAATATGTAACAAAGTTAATTTTTTAATAGGAGTTGTAGCCTAATACCACAACCAAGTTTGCAATCAAACTTTGTCTAAGAGAAATTGCTTTATTTTTTGAAGTACCCGGCACTATTTTTATTAGGTATGATTGCTTTTAAAATATTTCAATTATTCCATCAAACTAATTCGATTACTTTTATTGTTTTTATTTAAGAAAACATAAGAATGAATTATTCTATGCAATATTTCCTACACCAGGTCCTATTAGGTAGCAAGCCTTAACAGAATTCATCATTAACGGATTTAAGAGAGAGTTTCACACACATTTACACTTAGATTAGGTTATAGTAGAATTTCAATTTTGTATTTATATATATATGTAAAAGAATATCTTCCTTAAAAAAAAGTTGTTTAAGAATGTAAAAGTTTTCTTGATAATCTCCCTTGGTAAATCATAGGAAATCCTATCTCAACTCCATTGACCTCCCTGGAAAATCTCCTCAATTGTTAACTTGTATTCCTCAACCCGTAGGGGGTCCTGCCATCAACTCCCTCAAAGAGACACCCTTCACCCATTTATCTTCCCAAAATTTTAATTTGGAATCCCTTCCCACACTCCAACATATACTCCCTCCACAAAGGTAGGGAATCCTTTCTTCACTGCTATCCAGCAAGGGAAACAAGGAAGTTTGTTTGGATCTTTTGCTTTTTGCCGAGATTGAGAGCAATACTTCCTTAGCATTACCTTTGCCCATAAGAACTCTTTCTCCTGGTAGTCTCCAATTCAGTTTAGCCAATAAAGCTATATTCTTTGTTTGTGCTGCCTGTATGCCCAAGCCCCCTTCCTCTTTAGATTTAACTACTTTGTTCCAACCAACAAGATGCAACCTTCTTTTTTCTGTTGTTGAGCCCCATAAGAAGTCCCTATTAATTCTGTCAAGCTTATCACACAAGTGTGCAGGTAGAGCCGCCCCTTGCATAATATAGCTAGGAAGGGCATTCATAACTAACTTGACCAGCACAGTCCTTGCGAAAGACAAAAAATTTGGGAGACCATTTGTATACCATTTTATAGTTGCAGAGTTTAGTACATTACTTGGTTTTACTTCCCCATATCTATTGGTATTACCACAAGGTATTACCATATATTAGGTATTAGTACAAGGTATTTGTACATATATTCTAATGGTATTACATGTATTAGGTATTGGTACATATTAAGTACCATTAGCATATACTTTGGTGATATTACCATGTATCTGGCATGTACATATATTCTGATGGTATTACGGGGTATTGGTACATATTATCATTAGCATATACTTTGATATATTACCATGTATCCTGAATCACCATACTTATCTACATATATGATTAGAAGAATTGTGTATTTGTGATTGTGGATTTTTTTTTTCCTTAAAATGCTCTATTTTCTTAGTTCTTTAGTGAATGATACATAAGATGATTTCTCCCTTGGTGTACAAAACCATTTGTTACCCAACCATAAAGTTTGGCTAACATGTTTTGAGAAACTTTGATATTATGTGAGCGTTTGGATTCAGCGTTTTGACGTCTGCGTTTCTCCTTCAGAAAGCCTCTTTTTTTTTTTTTTTTTCCTGCAGCAGCATGCTTTTCAGGGGACAACGGCTACTGTTTATAAACAGTAGCCGTATATTTTTTACTTCTCAGCCATTTTCTGCCGTGAACAGTGCATTTGTGCACTGTTCACGGACCCACAAATTTTATTTTCAGTTATTTTTTATTAAAAATGGGACCCACCATACTATTCACATATTTAAAAATTATTTTACTACAGTGTTTTCAGTTTTCAGTTTTTAGCAATAAGTTCTATCCAAACGGACCTTATATTTAGTTTTAGTTTAAGGATTGGAGATTGGAAGGCTCATTACTTGATGGTCACATTACTTCTCTGTTTGTTGATAAAGCCGTACTTCAAGATTTATGATAAAACAATCTAGCAAGGGCTTCCATTTAGTTTACGCTACACAATTCCCTCTCCTCCTCAATTACCCCCCCACACCAAAAAAAAAACCCAAACTCCCACTTCTCTGTCTCTCTCTCCTGTCTGCGTGTGTCTGTATCTATGTGGGAGATACACAGATAGAAATTGATAATGCATACAAGTAACTTTCAATCAAAGCCATAAGGAATAGACAATATATAACCATGCTCCCTCCACAATGTGCTCTAAATTTCCATATGCTGTAAACCCTTCATTTTCACAATGGAATTGATTGGCTAATCATATATCAATGAAGGAACAAAGCAATCATATGAAATTTTGCCATTTAAAAAAAAAAAAAAATCAGAGTTATCACCATTCACCACAACCGCTAGCGTGAGTTCAGTTCCATTATACAATGCACCCTAAGAGTTCTCACAATCATTTGCATCAATGCCTGCCATTTTTGCCAATCTCCCAATGCCCAATTATAATGAAATACAAATGGGTTATTTGAATTTCCATGCAATGTCCACAAATTTATTTAAAAAAATGCAAGCCCATGATCACATAAACTTGTATTGCTAACAAAATTCTAGTTAGCAATGCGCAAACCATCAATTATTGCACAAAACAGCAGCTAACACTTCCATTATGACTGCAAGGATCACCTCCTCTACAATACATGTCACGCCACTGCTATCTTCAGACTCAACAAACACCACAAGAACCAGCTATGCATAATGCAATTGCAATCAAGTAATTTGTGACAACCACGTATGCCTTAATTTAGATTTTAACAAATGGGTTATTTGCTCTTAAATTCTTTTCTTTCTATTAAATCTAATAAATTAGAGCATTAACTCTCCTCAGCCTCCATTCTCTCTATCTTGCCCTTACAAATACTTCCCTCCGCCAATTTATCTCTGTCACCTACGCCATTCCTCCACCAACAAATAACTCTCTCACACCCTGTAGAATATATATTTTTTCAAAACTGTTATATAACCAATTATGAGTTTGCATCTGACTTGCTTGGTGAGCCTTGGTGAGGGAAGTAAAACCTTCTTAAGAATAACTAGCACTTACCTATTTCACCTAGGCCAAGGCTACCATTTCTCTGCTGCTTAGTACAAATGACAGCTCATTTTTTTTTTTCTGGTATAAAGTTCACACTCTCTGTTGTTCCCTAATGCAGGTAGGATTGGATTAATTGGATTACATAGACTGTAGTTGAATTGGATTATAGTCATCCAATCTTTGTGTTTTATGTTTAATATAAACTAAGGATAAACCCTGATCCTACTTTAGCTATTTTAAAAAAAAAAAACCAAATCCTAAGATAATGTCTTATCTCAATATAAGTTTGGGTAAACTTTGATGAGGAAATTTTTTTTTTTTTTTTTTTTTTAAGATTCTTATGAAAATGTTGCAATAAACATAATGGTCTCAAACATTACCCAAACTAACAACCTCCAAAACTGCATCAAGTTTGTTACAGATTTTTCTTAATTTGATGTTACACTTTGCAGTCTGTCATGTTACAACTGTTCAATGAATACACAGCCTAAACAATGAATTTTCAGCCTAAACAAGAAGGGGTGAACAAAGAAAGATAATAAGTAGGTAGGCTCAATACTGTACTCTTCAATAATGCTACCTTGCCCCTTTTGACAGATACAATTTTTTCCAACCCAATAATTCTGTGTTCCTTCTTCTCTATATAATAGGATTCTAAGCTGACTTAGCTTTGATGGAAGCCCCCACAGGCAAACAATGGTAGGTCATCAGAAAACACCCTATGATATATAGCACAGCAGAAATCTGCAATCTCTCACTTATTCTAATCTTCACCAACACAACCATCTCGTTCTTACTTAAACTGTAACTCAAGGCCTGTCTCAACACCAACACCGAAGTTGCTCGGGATTAGCATCACATAATAAGATTGGAACAGCTCTCCCTCGTCGTCTCCGCCGGCGCTTTTGACTTCGACATCTCCGCCATTGTCTTGTTCTTCTTCTTCTTCTTAGCACCAAGAGTCCCGCACCGGCTGCATTTCTTGGAGTCCTTGTTATGACACCGACGGTTGTGAGCCGCCATCTCCGAATCCGCACCGGTAACACGTCAGTGAAATGCCGCGGTGTGAAAGGCCACTGCGCTTCTTCTCCTTCGACCGCTTCGTTGGTGGCGCCATGAGCAACTGAGTGGGAAGAAGGAGAGCAGTGGGTTGAGTCAGGTCTAAATTTGAAATTTGAAACGATTAAATAATCGGGTGTTTCTCAATATATATATAATAATACTTGCAGGAACTCGGTTCCTTCCAGATGGTGACACGTGTCAGAAATTTATGGATCATTTGGTAACAAGGAATTAAGACCCTAATTTAATCAACAAGCAGATAAAAATTTGTTTTGCACTTTGAGAGGGTTAAAAACTCACTATTTTTTATTAGGTTTAATTGCTCTTAAGATACTTCAATTTTTTTTTATTTTTTTATTATCAAATTGATCCCATTACTTTTCTTGTGTGTAACACGTGTCAATTTTATTAGTATAACTTTAATGAGTGGATTATTGTTGCATTCATGTTTTTCTCCATTTTAAATGTTCTTACTTATCACTTATGTAATTTCTAAAAATTAAAACATAACATTTATAGTCGATTACGCTCCCCCTAAGTCACATTAGAGTAGTATTTTGATCTAATTTGGTCCATCTCGGTCCAATTAGTCCATTCGGTCCATATTGATCACTTTGGCTCATTTCAGTCTATTTGGTCTATTCGGTCCAATCCAGTTCATTTGGTCCACTTAGACAAATATAGTAAAATATATACTAGTTTTGGGCCATAGCTACCCAATATATGCTCCTTACTCTAAACTCTCCATACTCTGTACCCGCCAAACTCTCCATGGTATGTGCCCATGGGAGTTTTGTCAATTTTTGTGTAATTACAACCCAAACCCTCATCATCAATAAGAGCACTAAACTGAATGTTCTCGCCCCAAGTAGGTCCATGGTTTTGAAGTGATCACCATTGCCCATGGAAAGGAACTGAGAAATGGCATTGTTTTCGCATATTACTTGTACATAATCTGTTTTACACAGTTCAAAAAATAATTGCGACTGTGACTTGAAGAGTTCATGATTTTAGTTTTTTTTTTGGATTGTGTAAAACTGTGTAAAATAGTTTGGTGTGTAATAAACACAGTCCGTCATAAAATGTTTCCATTGTTTGAATATTACCGATAAATATTTATATGGAAAATATATATATATATATATATATATATTTTTTTTTTACTATAAAGGCACGTGTAAAAGGGTTTTTTTTTTAAATATATTTTTTATTAAAAGTCTACGTCTTATTGTTATCTTTGTACTAAAGTGGAATAAGATGTGAGAAATTAGTTATAGTGTAAGCGCACAATTGCACCTGGACCGAAAAACAAACGTGGGCTCAGGCCCAATGAGCCTTAAACAATGGAATTTGTAGAGTGTGGACCGGAAATCTATTATAGGAATGTTGGAAACTTGATAAACAGGCTAAGGTGTTAAAGTATTTGCGAATAGTATATGATTATAACAAAGGGACTTCCTCGGACATAAGCCGATGACAATTTCTATATTATTTCTCTTTTTCCTTTGGAGGTTACAATTCTTAATCCCTCTCTTTCTAACTGACCGATCCCCCCTCCTTTTTTCCCTCTACTCTTCTTATATACTTCTTCTTTTTTCTTTGTCCACATGTCACACCCCCCTTCTTCTCTTCCCTTTGAAATCCTTAAATAATAGCCAGAAGGTTCAATTTCACTGTTCAGGGGTCACTTCCCCATTAATACAACCAGGGAGGTAGGTGCAGGGTCTTTAATGTGGAGGTAGCAGCTTTTCTCTAAGATATTTCTCTCACACCGGTGCGCCTAGAGGGTACTTGGATCTCCTCTTTAACCTACAGTCTTTCCGAAACTCTGCCTTCATCTTTCTAGTGAACCTCCAAGTCATCACGAGTCTGTCCGAGGAGAAATTCTTCGTCGTATAACTCCTCGGATTCTCGGCCTGTGAGCCAACTCGCAGTCCTAAAGGCCTTTAGTCAAGAATGAACTGACCCTTCTTATCAGAGCCCAAAGGCCCAAATACCTGCTCGGTCCTTTTACTCCCCACATATAGGATATTTTTTCATATAGAGTTTTTGAAAGTATATATAACTTATTGTCGAGGGAGTGTTCTAGATTTATCTTAATCAATAACTTAAATATATGACAAATTAGTGTGAATTAGTGTTTTTTTTTTTTTACTATTGTCATATGACAAAAAGTAAAACCATGCATTTAAGTTTTGACAACAATTACATAGAATGAATGTATTATTTCATTTTCCTTTTTGAACAAATTATATTAATAATTTCCTTAGATTAGCAATACATTACCATTTTTCCATAAAAGAAAACACTTATGGAGCTATAAATATACACGGTAGTAAAGAACCATGCTCCAAAATCATCCTCACACAAAAGTAGAAATGAGAAGTAACAACATGAGTAGACCAAAAGCATCTCATCCTCATTATGAGATTCAACTTTTTTTCTTATTACTTTGTTTTTTTATTTGTCACTTTGCACCATCAAATGCACAACACCAAAATCAAACAGTTGGTTTTGGCTATGCCATTAGATCAGTTAAAATTGATCATTCTAGTAAGTCATTGACTGCTTCTCTAAGCCTCATTCACAGCTCCTCCTTCTATGGACCTGATATTCAAAATCTCACCCTCACTGCCAGATAAAGTTTATTTTAGACTGATTCTTCTACTAGTAAGATTGCATTTTTGTCGTATGCAAACTTTTCAGGATAAATGGCAATGAATAAAATGATATTGTAATACTTTATTGTGTTTCAATAATACAATATGCATTTCCAACATTATTGTGTTTCAACTTTTTTGTTTTTAATAAAAAAAAAAATCTTTATTTAGTGGAGGTTTCTTGTCCAGTGGCATTACTAATTAAATATCTTATATTCTAAAGTTAAAAAAATTGTATTGTTTTGAATTTATAAGATCTCCAAGTGCTGATTTTGATTATAATAGATTTTTTTTTATAAAAAAAGTGCCCTATAATATAGATAAAAAAAATTATTTTTAAGTGTTAAGTTAATAATTCTTAAAAGTATAAGATATATGAGAATTTTTTTTTTTTGGATAGGAGATATATGAGAATTAATATATCATAAGGTTATAAATTCTCACATTCTACGAGAAATGGAATATTTGTGGTATTAACATTTGAATTCTATCAAAATCAAACAAATGGACATAATTTTTCTTGAATTCTCGAAAATTAACATTTGATCTCAAATTCATGCATATCAAAAGATACCTTAATTGGACTTTTTTTATTGTTTGTGTACTAGCTAAGTTTTTCTTACGTTTAAGATCTTCCATAATTATTAGGAACAACTCTATCGTGGAATGTCTAAAATCTTAATAATTCATTTTGAATGGAATGAATTGGATTTTACCATGATATTAACATCAAATAAAAAGTTGACTTTTTTTTTATATAAAAAGAGTTGATCATTACTATTTTGCTATCCGTTTAAATTATTGATGTTGTGGTGCTACTTACTATTTTCAAAATGAAAGAATAGAATTTTTGAGGATCCTAATATTCATAACTAGGAAGAAAGCCTTGACCAATTTCCACTGATCACTTGCTCTACTTCTATGCAGCTTTCAAACAAAAGATAGATTGAGAATCAGAATCACAGATTCTGACCAACAAAGATGGGAGATCCCACAAGACATCATTCCCTTGCCAAACCAAACTCACCATTCACCTTTAGACCTTCTAAACCCACCACCCCAAAAGCCTCAATATCTCTGACCCCAACTCAGACCTCATCTTCACCCTCCACAACTAGCACAACACCACCCCTCTTGGCTTCACTGTGGCCCCCCGCTCCTCTGGCGATGTCCTCTTCGACACCTCACCCGACGTGTCCAACTCCAGCACTTTCTTGGTCTTCAAGGATCAATACCTTCAACTCTCTTCCTCACTTCCACTAAACAGGTCCTCCTTGTATGGCCTGGGAGAGCACACAGAGCACTTTCAAGTTGATTCCTAATCAGACATTTACATTGTGGAATGCTGACATGCCTAGCTCGAGAACCGATACCAACCTCTATGGTTCCCATCCCTTTTACATTGATGTCAGGTCGCCTACCGCGGATGGAAAGGTGAAAGCTGGAACTAGTCATGGAGTTTTACTGCCAAACAGCAATGGCATGGATGTAACATATGGTGGTGATAGAATTGCATAAAATGTCATTGGTGGGGTCCTTGATTTTTACATTTTTGCTGGGCCATTGCCTGAAACTGTTGTCCAGCAATATACAGAGCTCATTGGCCGCCCTGCACCAATGCCATATCGGTCATTTGGTAAGTTATTCAATTAAGACTTTCTTTTGTATCATTGTTCATCACTAAGGTATCCTTCCAAAGTCTATGGACATAATTTTTGTGCCACAACTTTGATGTAATCGATTGTGAGTGGTAAAAGAAAAAGCGTGGATCCATGTATAAGCGATTGTCTACTACTCACAATCGACCCCATCATAATTATGACAAAAATTGTAAAATAAAGTTGTGATAGTAGAACTATTGCTGTTATTGAGGTATTTCTTATTTTTAAGTATACTTTAGATATCCTTAGGTCCTTTGTTGTAATTTTTCATGCGCATGTACCCCAAGCCATCAGAATAAACTGTAGCAACCTTATTGACGTAGCCTTACCTAGCGATTTGTTTGTGAGGTTAGACTTGAAGATTTTCACTTTTGGTGTGTCATTCTTATTACTAATATATAATTATCTTGATTTTAGTGCTTAATTCAAGCTTACTTATATTATATTATGTAAAGGTTTTCATCAATGTCGATACGGCTACAAGAACGTTTCTGAACTTGGAGTGGTTGCTGGGTATGCGAATGCTAGTATCTTTCCAGCTGACCAAACGAAAATTTTTCTTGACACACTTCACCAAAATGGTCAAAAATATGTTCTCATTGTTGATCCTGGTATGTGGTAATTATTAAACGCAATCTTTATTTTCATCAGCTAGAACTTCTACACCTTTGTTCTTCTCTAGCTTCTTTGGTTGTTGTCACTTATAAAAATATTAATTGCAGTGCCATTTTAATTAACTGTACTTTGAAAGTACCTAATAATTACTCATCATTCATAGTTATTTGGGTAGATCTTACTCATATGTATGGAACATACGAGAGCGGTTTAGAAACTGATATCTATCTAAAATGTGATGGTTCACCTTACGAAGGAAAAGTTTGGCCTGGGCCAGTTTACTTCCCTGATTTTCTAAATCCATTGACTAAATATTTTTGGGCTGGTGAGATCATATGATTCTGAGATGTTGTTCCTGTTGATGGTAATTGGCTGGACATGAATGAGATAGCTAATTTTGATACTGCTCCTGCCACTCCAAATTCTACTCTTGATGACCCTCCTTACAAAATCAACAACTATGGCAGCAAGCGCCCCATCATTAGCAATACAATTCCTCCAGCAGCCTTACACTATGGCAACATTGCAGAGTATAATGTCCATAACTTGTTTGGACTGTTAGAAGCCAAAGCAACTTTTGTTAGTTCTGGAAGGTACACAGCACACTGGACAGGAAACAATGCTGCTAATTGGAATGAAATGGCATACTCAATTCCTTCCATTTTAAATTCTGGAATTTTCGGAATTCCAATGGTTGGAGCGGATATATGTGGCTTTCTTGGTAATACAAATGAAGAACTCTGTCAACGTTGGATTCAAATAACATTTTTAGGCACTTTAAATAATGAAAAATCTCATAAATATTGGACCATTTTGCTTTGGTTTACATAGCATTTGCAATCAACATCTATCTTACAAGTTTTAATTTTTTGCTATGCAAAAGGACTATATCTTTCTACATCTAATACCATTTGTCAAGTGAAGAAGCAAACTTTGAAACTTGCAATTGCTATATATTGAATATACAAGACAACATCATTCACCATGGTAACAATATAGGAGATTATAAAAACTAGTTCTTTAAAGTGTGTGAAATTTGTTAGTATTATAGCTGTGAATATTCAATATAATTTGTCTTCTTTTTTTTTTTTCCTTTTATCAAAGCTTATTGAGAAAAAAAAATGTCCAAGGGCAGCTAAGAGCCTTTTACCCCTTTTCAAGGGATCATTCCGACAAACACTCAAATCCTCAGGAGCTCTATCTTTGGGAATCAGTTGCTGCATCAACCAGAAAGGCACTTGGACTCCACTACCATCTGCTTCCTTACTTGTACACTTCGATGTATGAGGCACACACAAAGGGGACCCCGATTGCACGGCCTCTTTTCTTCTCATTCCCTGAGGATGTCAACACTTCTGAAGTTTACTCACAATTCCTACTTGGAAAAGGTGTGTTGGTGTCACCTGTACTGAACTAAGGAGCAGTTTCTGTTGAAGCATATTTCCCTGCAGGGAACTGGTTTGACCTCTTTAACTACTCAAATTCAGTGAGTGTGGGTTCAGGAAAGAACATCACACTTGATGCACCACTTGATCATATAAACATTCATGTTCGGGAAGGCAACATTTTGGCCTTGCAAAGGAGAGGCCAATACAACCCAAGAAGCAAGAAAGACTGTATTCCAACTCTTGGTGGTGGTTAGCAATAAAGGAAATAGCACTGGAGAAGTTTTCATGGATAATGGAGTTGATGTGGAAATGGGAAATGAAGGAGGCAATTGGACTCTAGTGAGGTTTAATGGAGGGGTAGTGGGGAATAATGTATTAGTTAGTTCACAGGTTGTGAATGGAGAATTTGCTCTAAGCCAAAAATGGGTCATTACAAATGTGACTTTCATAGGCTTGCAGAAGCCTGGTAATGGAACCAATGGGCAATTTAGTACTGTAGAGATCACAGCATTATGACTTCCGCTCGGACAAGAGTTTAAGCTGGAGAGGAGTATAAGTTGAGATGAAGCACTATCAATTTTGTTTCAATGAAAGTACTCCCACTTAAATAAAATGCCTAATAAAAGATGGGCTTCTCAGTGGAAACAAAAATTCTTGACATGTTAATTCTAAGAGATTGCACAATCTACACTAAACATACATACCACTTAAAAAGCAAAAGTTACTAGTTCAAAGGCTACTCTCGACGTATTGATCTAATGATAATCTTCATTTAAATTTTTACTTAAGCAAGTGATCACCATGTAGTTAAGTACTTAAGATGATGATTCTATAAGCATCATTTTTGGTTGATGGATTTGGCTTGTTTGCTATTATTGCTTATCTAAAGAAAAGAAATTCTCTTTTCAATCCTCTTCCAAATAAAATCTTGTACACTATTTTTGCACGTATCATTATTTATGAGGAGAAATCATTCAATCCACTAGTTCCCATTCAACGACATCATGTCATTTGTTTTAATTAATTGAACCATAATCTTGGTCACCGCATTCCAAAAGAATAATTGTAACTCACATGATTCCTAACAGGAAAATATAGGATTCAATTTTGATTTTTTGGATTTGGACTTAAACAAATTTGACAAGGGTAAGAACCTATTGTTCTTCTTTTGATACGATTTGCCAGTGCCAAATGTGGTGGTGACAGAATGGGTAGTGCTATGGAAATGACTATATTGATATTGGTGTTGACATACCGGGGGAGATGGAGGAAAGGAAGGCAAATGATAACATCAATAATTCTAGTACCATTTTACCCAAAAAAAAAATCTAGTACCACAACGCTTTATCACACTCTTTTATACAATCAACTTATATGGCTAATTGTTAGCTGTAGAAATAAAAAATTGAAGTCTATATGAAAGTAACAGGCAGCATCTTATAGTCTAATACATAGAATAATTATGATATATATTGTGGTAATTATTATGGTTCTAGAATAACTCATGATATCATTCATATATTTAAATATGATTTCTTAGGATTCTCTACTATGGCGATCAAATGGTAAGATGATGGCCGGTGGGGTGATGAAATCCTATCCTGGACTCCTAGCGAACCTGCTTTTTTTTTTTTTTTGGATGGAGTGATTAAGATTTTTTTTTTTGGAAGTTAATTAATTTTTTAAAAAATGGCATGATATTAGTGAATGGGGGACCATTAAATATTGCTGACATTTTGACATGTATATTGAATAATTTCTCTTATTTGCTAATTTGGCTTTAACATAATTAAATCTTCCTTAACTATATCTAGATTTAAAAACATAATTTGACCATGTTTATAGCCTTGTCAATTCTTAATATACGAAACATTTCTTTGACAGTGGGTTTTCTAACTAATTCAATTGGTAATGTCTTTTATCTTCAAATAAGATATCTATGATTCAAACTATGCATATTTAAAAAATAAAAATATCAATTAACGTCTTGGTTTAATGATTAATAAAATTTTATTAAAAAAAATATTTTAAGTCAATTTTGGATCTCAGTTTTTGAAAACCATAATTTCAATTTTACTAATTAATGTCGGGAACCTAACAAATCAATAAATAAAGCATTCCACACTCAGATGTAACTTATTAATGCCGCAAAAGATGAGAAATTATGAACCATAATTATTGATCTTTTATCATCAATCATGACAACAACAAGGTTGCTAGGTCTGTGATAGTAAAGCTCACCAAGCTTCCCTACAAGAACACGCACATCACATGTCAATTTCGAAAGCGACCACACAGAAATATTGTCAGATTCCGATCATTTTCTCAATAAAAAAAATTAAAAAAGAAGAAGAAGAAGAAGAATTAAGAAAGAAAAAATTGCAGCACAAACATGAAACATGTGTTCCTATATGTATGGACCATCTTCACCTACTCACGCCCAACCGCGCGTGTCCTCCCACTTCCCTTGTCAAATTACCTGGCAAAATATGTCAAATAGCATGTTTTTAGAAAAAAAAAAAATTTAGGAAAGTAGCATACAGACTTAATTAATTAATTAAGTAGAGTGTTTTTGGAACTCAAGTTTGGGTTGAAACTCGAATTTGAATTCTAATCAATATTAGCTAGGGATGACAACGGGGCGGAGTGGGTCTAAAGGATAGAGTTTTCGCTCTCGTCTTACATAGTTTTGTCTTACCCCATTTCCGCATAATGGAAAAAAATTTCTTACCCCATCTTTCCTTGAGGCCCCGCGAAGCCCCACTCTACCTCGTAAAACTCTACTAATTATTAATTTGCCCATAACTATTGCCATTGTTTTCAATAAAACCTGTTTTGTCAATAAAAATATACTTGAAATTAAAAATAAATTTATCCCATCAAATCAAACTAATTTTTAGCAAAAATTGAATAATATTATTAAAGTGTTTAACAAGACAATATCACAAAAAAAAATCTCATAATACAAAATCAATGATTCAATATAATATACATTTGTTTATAATATACATTTGTTTATAATAAAATCAAAAGAAAATGTTAAAAGTGGAACCTTATTTTTAACCTTGATAGAGAAAAAAAAAAAAAAAGGCAAAAATCCTTGTTGGGTAGAATAAAATAAGTTAATGATATATTTGTTTAAATAGTAAGGTTTTCAGGTATGAAAAATTTACAATTTAACCCTTATTGATGTGGGGCGATGCGGGGATGGGGCAGGTTGGGTCTAAAAATCTAAACTCATCCCCACTCTATCTCATGATGCGGGGTTAAAATCTCACCATATTCCCGCCTCATGACCTTTACGGGGCGAGGAAAACCTGCGCAGGGCTAAGTGAGGAAGGACAAGGCGAAATTGCCATCTCTAATATTAGCGTATACTATCTGAAACTCGAATTTAACAAACTTGAGTTTAAAAAATAGCCTACTTAATTAATTAACTTGTGCATGCTACTCACCAACAAAATTTCTAAAGTTTAGAATTTAGCAAATTTGGCCCAAATTACCGTTGTTACCCGCCATCTACCGGTAAAAAAGAAAAGAAAAGAAAAAATACATAGCTTATTCCCAAGTCCCAACCACGTCTTTTCCACTTCAAAATATCTCTCTCTCTCTCCCTCTCTCTCTCTACTATGGCTCTCTTCACTTCCATCTCCACTCCACAACTCTCCGTCTCAGTCTCGATCCACCGCGGCGGCCGCCCTTTACAAAACCGCGGCCGCCTTTCGTATCCCTTAGCTTCTTTGAGCTCCTCACCATCATCATCATCATCACCATCACCATCTTCTGAGTCAAAAGCATCATCACCAACAAAAGAGAGTACCATACTTTCATCTTCCACTACTTCCTCATCAAAACCATTTGTTGTTGAGCCCTCTAGACCCCCAGACTCGAACCTCAACTACGCCCTTGCAAACCCAAATGGCAGCTCGGTTTTCCGATTTATGAAGGGTGCTGAATCCAACATTGAGAGGGTATATTGCTAATTCACCACTCCTTTTATTTTACTTGTTTTTTTTTTTTTTTTTTTTTTTTTTTTTTTTTCAGTTGAATTCCAATCAAAAAAAGAAAGAATGAAAATTTGAGCTAAAGGGTAATTGTTTCTAGGAAAAGTTTGTGAATTCATGAAGCTAGTATAAGGTATATAGAAACTAGTAGCCATTTATAAAATTATGGGAATTGGGAAGTGACTAATTTGAATAAGATGTGTGAAAAAAAAGCGGTTTATAGTGTTGGGTTTTTGCAGGTTAGTTGTTTTACTGATTGCTGCTGATAAATGATGTAATAAAAGTAATTTTACTGTCTCAAAATAAACAAAAGTTTTGGCAAAGCCCGGGAACAAACTTGATCAGTCAGTGTCTCAGCATGCCCTTCTTGAATAACTGAGATTATAATGTTTTTGTAATTTTAGTTGTATTGGTACATGTTATTGGCATATCTACCTGTGATAAGTTCTTTGAAGATATGTCCTTATGCTAGTGAATGGCTTAAGTTCCCTAATCAGAAGTCATTGTAATGCTAGTCGCTGACTCGCTTATATGGTCCTTCACTATGTCAATATAAGTTATCCGATGATATATTAGAATTACTCTACCAAAGATTGAGGTTTGATGTATAATTTTCATATATGGCTTCAGATTATATGATCAATGAAAGGAAATTTTTTTTCATCAATTCAAATACGCAGAATTGCACACTAAAAAAAATCTTTCCCCCTCTTCTTTTGCCTTTGTTGAGTTTTGATAAAGTATCTATGTCAAACTAGTAGTGAACTTCTTCTATATCTTTTCAGATGTTTTTATGCATATTCTAATCTTCTAAAAGCATTTCTTGCTTGTTAACTTCTGAGCAGACAATTTTTGACTTCCGCTTCTTGGCACTTCTGGCTGTTGGAGGCTCATTGGCCGGTTCACTCTTGTGCTTTCTGAATGTACTTTCCTTAACCCTATTCTTCTAAATAAATTACATGACAACATTATGTTTTGTCAGCAATTTGTGTAAATTTATTTGCTCGAGCTTATGACATACGATGGTGATGGTGATGGAGGTTCTGGAATTATTTTGGCAGTAAATCAAATTTAGTTGAATATATTTCTGTAGGTTCTACACTTTTGTATGTCTCTTAAACAAGCCACATAGTCTTAATTGGAAGTTCTTGATGACCAAACATAATGACATATCAGATATATTATGCCTTCAAAGTAACCAACAGAAGAATAAGCAACTCTATTGATTTATAGACATGAGTAATCAAAACATACGAATGATGCCAGTGTGATTCAGCATTGTAGACAACTCTGATTCTTCACTACATTTCGTCTTTCGTTTCCTCAATTTCATGATTCAAAATTGTGGTAAGTGTAGTAGCAGAAGCAAAGGCAATAAGATTTTTCCATAATGGCCCCTCAAACTAGTTGGGTAAGTGTAGGACACTATTCACCAAAAATCATTGGGAAGTTAACCATTCACCAAAAAAATTGTTGGGAATTTTACTTTGTGCATAGAGTTATTATAATTCGAATTCTCTGCTAACAATTCCTTGAATAATCCTAGAAACCTGAATTTGTTGCACACCACAACGATTCATTTCCAAGGCATGATACTAGCTATAAGCTGTGTAATATTTTAGGGTTTTCTTATAATTTATAGCAGGGCTTGCATACCCGAGACCTGTCCAATTATGTAAGGATGTCCATTCAAGTCATACATAGACCTTATCAGAAGAGATTTTTTATTTTATGTTTTAATGGAGTTCCATACTTAATGAATCGCTGAAATTTAGATGCTATGATGCTAATTGTATCATTTCATTGGATGTAATTATGTATTTTGTTGTGTATATCTGATTACTTTAAATGTTTTTAGGGTTGCGTTTATATTGTAGAGGCATATAAAGTTTACTGGTCAAGCTGCGTCAAAGGGATTCATACAGGACAGATGGTTCTACGGCTAGTTGAAGCTATAGGTTAGATTCGCAGGAATTCCCTTCAGCATAATTTTTTGTTTTATTACTTTATATTATTGGAAGTATATTCTCCAATTATTTAGTTTGTTTATTGAAGAGTGTGTTTCAACATCATTTGTAACATGAATTATACATAATGTTGTCTTGTTTCTAAAAGTTATGTTGTTCTTTCTGCTGAAGAACTCTTTCCACCCACTTACATTTTGGCACAAGCATTGGTTACTCATCCATTCTTAACAATGTAGCTTTCTGTTGGAAACAAAATGATGTGAGAAAATGCAACTGATGCAGATGTTTATCTTGCTGGGACTGTCATGTTAATATTCGGTATGGGCTTGTATGGACTATTTATCAGTAATGTGCCCCCTAATGTGCCTGCTCATCTTGATCGTTCCCTTAAAAGCTCTTCTTTGTTTGGAATGTTTGCTCTCAAGGTAATCCTAATTCCCTTTAAACAAAAGATACTCTATTTGCAATTCTCTTGCCAAGATATTTTCAGCACTTGAATGCATCAGACTCAATGAGATTGGTAACCAGGTGATGTAAAAGTGCTCCTTCCTTCCTATTCATCTATACCCATGCTTCTTAACTTTTAATTTCCTGGTTAGAATATTAAATCTGGCTAGACTCAATTGCATTATGCTTCATCACATGAGGCAGAACAAATAGATAATTTCATTGTGATTAGAACCCATGGAGGATGATATGCTTAGTTTTTCTTAACTGATCACTTTCCAAAACATTTACAATAGAATGTAGAACTTGTGTTTATATACTTACTGACATGCTTCTCTGATCTCCTCCCATTAGAACATATAAGCTTTACCTGATGGCCTCCCCCCCCCCCCCCCCTCCCCCTCCCTCTCCACATTTTTATAATTGTTCTCTTCTTCTAATTTGAGTTCTTAAATGATTCTTATCAATTTGTAGGAGAGGCCTAAATGGATGCAAATTAGCTCACTTGATGAATTAAAGACAAAAGTGGGACACGTTATTGTCATGATTCTTTTAGTTAAGATGTTTGAGAGGAGCAAGATGGTTACAATCTCCACCGGTATGGATCTATTAAGTTATTCTGTATGTATTTTCTTATCATCTGCTTCTTTGTACATCCTTCATAATCTGCACAGACAAGAGTAGGGATTTGAGATATTTAATAGGAAAAAAAATGTAATATAAGTTTATGCCTTGGAGCGGATGTTCTTGTTCCAAAAGAATGCTTATGGAGTTTTTGGAAGCATCTTCCTGATAATTCTTACAAGAGTTGTATGACTCCACTGTTTTATATAGCACTTGGGAAGTATATAATCACATTGTGGATGGTTTTGCAAAAGAACATAGCTGCCATCTTATGAAATACAATACATAGCTAAAATTATTTCAACCAAAATGAATACGAATTTCATACAACCAACTTAGTGGATGGGCCTCTTTTCTTTATTGACCTTAAATTGGTCGGATATATAGCATGAAGTGATTCCTGGAATGCAAATGATTTATCAGTCCATGGGGCATCCAAAAGCAGACGTGTATTCTCCTGCCATTTACTCCATAACTTCAAATTTTTTACTGTGTTGATATTTGGGGGGGGTGACATGTTGGGCTAGATAGTATTAGAGGGAATCAAATTTCTCTAGAAAAACATACCTTCACTTGTTCTTTTTATGATTGGAAACTGAAATAGACTCAACTCTGGGATTCTTTTATATATATATATATAAGTGCAAATTTTATTCAACCAAAATACAGCAAAGAGTACAAGCTTCACAGCAGATATAAATAGAATGCAACATTGAACCTACACCAACACAACTAGCAGTAATCTAACAACAAGAAAAGAAACCAACAAAGCTAGCTACATTGGCTCATGTTGACGAAGATAGAACTGGGTATGCTAAGATTGCTATATTGTCTCCAAGTTTGTGTAGAGGCCTTCAAATCCTGCAAGAAAAGATTCTATTTCTGATCACTTCCTCTGAATGTTGAACAATAGAGTTCTTCATATTTATGCTAGCAGAGTGACACCGATTCCTTTTCAAATCATATGACGAGAAAGGAGCTCGTGTACATGTGCATGGCAGTTTCGACATAATAGTGTACCAGCTAAATGGATTTAGTTTAAACTTCAATGGTTCAATTCATTTGATGAAAAAATCATATCAACTTAAAGGGCTAAAAAATTTGGGAATCCCTCCTTTGGTACTGTTGCCACTAAGTCAAATAGCTAGCAGGATTTCTAATCTCATGTCCAGGTTGCTAGCAACAAGAATCCTACAAGCACACATGAAGAAAAGTAGGCATTTTTGCAGCTGCAGACTTGCAGTTGTAGCATTAGAAGTGATTATAAAGTAGTAGAAATACTACAAAAATACAGACAACTGCTATCCAGATATTGACTTATGGAAAAATTAGCACATTTAACAATTGGCTTATAGTGATTAAAAAAAAAGGGGGCTTATTGGGTAAAGTATTGTGCATTGCACTAGTACAATTATACTTTCCAGATATTGACTTATGGAAAAATTAGCACAATTAACAATTTTACTTTCCAGGTATTGTGCATCACTGCATTGCGCTAGTACAATGAGATAGACATAATGCAATTTAACAAAACAAAATCCTTTGCGTTTGCCGGGAGTCGAACCCGGGTCTATTGCTTGGAAGGCAATTATCCTAACCGTTGGACTACAAACGCTTGTTGAGTGTAAAGTAATAAATTAGAATAGTCATTATGTTTTTGGATCCAAATAATGATTGCTAGCTTTATCCTTTTTTACAATTTCTGAGATCATTATTTCCCTTTTTTTATACCAGTTCTGAGGTCAATTTCAATATTGCTCTAATTGCATTACACATCAAAATCAAACTTACCATTAATTAGAAAGATCTATATGTAATTAATTTGCGTAATGCTAGATGAACATTTTTTTAGGGACAAACATTGACATCTTCTTGTCATGGTTAATACGCATCTATGGCTTATATTATATTCATCTATAATTTTTTTAAGATGGACCATATGGAACTTTTGTGGATGAGGCTCACAATTAAGCTTCTACATATAAGTTACATATATAAATGAAAAAAATATAAATAAATAAAATTACAAAAGAAGAATATGGCTTCTCACCATTAAGCCGAAGTAGGAATGGCGACAAAGTGAGATGGATTAGGATTGGATTAGGAATATTACCTGTCTTATCCCCTCTTTAAGGCAAGAATGGGGCAAGTCGGGTTTGGGACAGGGTTAGAGTTGTAATTTTTGATAAGGTGATTTCAACATTAATTAGGCGTGTAAGTGTATTCCTTTATCTCATCTCCTTTCTCCTATATATATATGTGTGTGTGTGTGTGTGTGTTTCTAAAAAATAAAGATACTTAGTATTGTTGAGTTGTCCTACATCAGTAAGATGTGATATTGAGAAGGAGTTTATTACTTGCTTGCTCCGTGACACTAACTACCGCATACAGTTTTGATGTTGGCGTGTGAGTATATTCATTTATCTCATCTCCCTTCTCCTATATATGTGTGTGTGTGTGTGTGTTTCTCAAAAGAGAGAGAGAGAGAGAGAGAGAGAGAGAGAGAGAGAGAGAGAGATGTTTTAAAATGGTAATCTTTTTTTAGGTAAATTTTTTTCCTTCTTTTAAACTTGAAGGTGGACTTATATTAGTAATTGTTTGGTTTACCTTATTTTTATTTTGGGGTATTTATTCAATAAAGCCTCAATTTTTTTCCAAGGAACAACTATACTTTAATTCAATTTATTTTTAAATAAAATAAACCGGTAAAAATAAAAATAAGTTATTTTAATGCACACCTATATTCTCAAATCCCTCTCACAATATTTAGCATTTTTTGACATTTTTATGCCAATCATCCCTAAAATCTATAGGGATATGTCATTATCTTAAAATAGTCTAGTTAATCTTTCCAACCATTTTTTATTACACTTCTTCAAAACCTCATTCTCTTGTTAGGATAATTTTCATTTAAAATCAAATGATCTATTTGATAATTCAAATTAAATATTATAAATTTAAAAGTCGAGTATCACGCTGATTAAAATTTTAAATTTAATTAATTTTATGTACACTATTGAACCCATAAAATATAATATTAATCTTAAGATGAACATGATCTTTCTCTAAATCATAAAAGACTATTTAGTTCATCATTTCTAAAACGTATTTTCATTAAAAGGGGAGGCCCAAGCCCCAAAGAGGACAAAAACATAAGGAGAAAACCGGCCCATCAACTTCTTTTTTAATAGAAGAAACCGGCCCATCAACTTTACTAAAGGAGACCCACTAGAAAATGAAATAGATGAATTGGGTTTCCTAAGTTAAAGAAAAAGATGCTCAATAGGTTTTTTTTTTTTTTTTGAAGATGCTCAATAGGCTGAAATTGAAATAAGTTTCCAAAACATAATCTTGTATAGATTTTAAATGTGAAAGATGAAATTTAAAATGTATTTCTATTTAAAGCATTTGTTAAAAAAAAAAAAGAGACTAAAATCAATTTTAAAAACAACGAAAACATTTTATTAAAAAAAAAAAGATGCATTCAATTTTGAATTATGTTTACACAGCAAACTTGAATAACCAGTTTTAAGTGTTTGGTCTTCAGAAAATAATTCACCTAACATCTGTTTTCCCCTTCAAGAGTACAATTTGTTTTCAAATGATAAAAACTGATTTTTAAAATGACTAACCAAACAAGCCACAAATGACTCATCAAAAAACAACGTTATTTTGCTTTTTTTTCTTTTTTTTTTAGGGACATCCAAAACGACGTGGTTTGGTAACCTCTCTCCCTCAATTGGGACTACAATTCCTGATTGTTCACATCATTACGACAGTTTCAATGGTAAAAATGTTAACTACAAAAACATTTAGTAACATGCACATAACCTGTTTGTTAAAATTTCAGAGTGTTCTGTTTTTATTTAAAAATCTTTGTACAATATTCTTATTGCACGTTTGGTACAACAATAACAACAATAAGAAAATAGTATTTTTCCTAAATTTTTTTGGGTCGGCTATGTATTCTCAATAAACTAATTAGGATCGGCCCCATGTAATTTTTTCAACTGCATGTTTAATACTTCATATTGTTGGGTTCTTTCTCCATTGGGTTGTTTCAGTTTATTGACTTATTCTATATTTTCTTCGTTTTTGTGTGTAATGTACTTCTTATTAAGTTATTATAGAATTGATTTCAATTTTAAATCTTTATTTATATAAAAATAGGAGCTTGGCCAAGACAGAGCTTACACCTGTGCTATCTTCACCTTCATTTGTTTGCTATCTTCCATATACTTCTCCTCATAGTTGTGCCTTTGACCAATCTATTTTTTTTCTCTATTTAAAATTTTAAAGAGCAAGCTTTTGTTTATATTAGAAACTACAGCTTCTATGTTGGTTTTTTTTTTGTTACTTGTGTCTTTAATCATTGTTTTTTTCATTCCCAGTTGCTCTCTCTCTCATTTTATGCTTTGAGTAGGTTGATATTTGTGATATGTTGCTAATGAACTAATTTTTAAGATCGAATCATGCATTTGCTACTTTACTTTGACTATTAAATTAGATTATTTTTCTTTATATTCTTTTTTCTACTATATTGATCTTACTCTTCAAGACGTTTGAGATGTAATGGCAAATTCAACATTTTGATTGGATGGCTCAATAATAATGACAAAATTAATACCCAACTTCTGGATATGAAAATTGAATAATATGCCTGCAAAATTAAAGTGAAATGGAACTTATTTGTGAACATCGTTATGTGTTTTTTTCCAATCACAATCTTCAACAAAGTGAAACTAATGTTGTATAGAAACAAGATCATGCCCTGGGTGAACATTGTTCCATGTAATGGATGCAAGTTTCTGGTCTCTTTCTTAAGGGGACAGGACCTTAAAGAAATCGATTTAGTGTGAATGACTAAGATGATAATTTTATACAAAATAAATCAGTTGCTTACAAAGGTAGGGTCTTGCTGGGTTCAACACAGAATGAGATTATAAAATTGCTTCATGTGAAACCAAAATGATTCCTCACCCATTATTTTACTATAATTTGGAATGTGCTTGCCATCTTTTCAATTTAACTTGTAAATTGCTGTTGACTTTTGTGGCCGTTGATTTCATTGCTTTTATATTCCTTAAACTGTGTCTAATCTTATCCATGAAAGGTCACAATTCAACTCCAATAAAAGCTCCACTAAAAGAGCAGGAATTTGTTAAACTTCAAGGAAATGAAGACTTTATATACATACATACATACATACATACATATATATATATATATTTATATATATTGGAATTCATGGTTCATGGCTTTCATTCAATAGCTGCATAATAGAACTAATGAAAAAAGTTGCAGTTTTTAGATTGTTAATACCTTACCTCTGTTTGATAGCAAGATGGTTTGTTTCTAATGGCGTTGCACAGTCAGTGAAATGTCTGACATCTGATCAAGAAGCTCTTATCAACTTCAAAAATGGTCTTCAAGATCCTGAGAACCATCTTTCATCATGGCAAGGAAGCAACTGCTGTCAATGGAGTGGAATAAGCTGTAAAAATAGTACGGGAGCTGTTGTTGCAGTTGATCTTCATAACCCACATCCATCTGGTTATGATTCCTCTGGCAGGTACGGATTCTGGAACTTGAGTGGTGAGGTTAGACCTTCATTGATGAAACTCAAGTCTTTGAGATATTTAGATTTGAGCTTCAACACCTTCAATGCCATCCCAATTCCTATATTCTTTGGATATTTGGAGAATTTGCAATATCTTAACCTATCAAATGCTGGGTTTAGTGGCAAAATACCTCCGAATTTGGGAAATCTCTCTAGCTTGGAGTATCTTGATCTCAAGTTTTCAACTTTAACAGTTGATAATCTTGAATGGATGGCTGGTCTTACCTCTCTGAAACATCTTATGATGAATGGAGTTGACCTTTCAATGGTAGGATCAGACTGGGTAGGGACATTACAGAAGCTACCAGTTTTGATGGAGTTGCATCTATCTTCTTGTGGTCTATCTGGTTATATTCCTTCACTTGCCTTTGTTAATTTTACTTCCCTTGCTGTGATAGATCTTAGCTTTAACATGCTCAATTCAAAGATTCCTGATTGGCTTGTAAATATAAGTACTCTTGCATATGTTGACATTAGCTACAACAAATTGTATGGAAGAATTCCACTTGGTTTCAGTGAGCTACCAAATTTGAAGAGTTTGAATCTTGTATTGAATAGCAATCTTACAGCAAGTTGTTTCCAACTATTCAATGGAAGGTGGAAAAATATAGAAGTCCTTGATCTAGGTTACAATAAATTGCATGGGAAACTTCCTACTTCCTTTGGAAACTTGACATCTCTCACTTATGTTGGTCTCTCTACCAATAATATTGAGGGTGGCATTCCAAGCTCCATCGGTAAACTATGCAATTTGAAATTTTTTGATTTATCTTTTAATAACCTAACAGAATCTTTGCCAGAAATCCTAGAAGGAACAGAAAACTGTCTATTTAGAAGTCCTCTGCATGGTCTACAACAGTTGATATTGAGCCTCAATTACTTTCATGGTACGTTACCAAATTGGTTGGGTCAGCTTGAAAACCTTATTGAACTTGATCTTGGAAATAATTTGATTCAAGGTTCCATCCCTTCTTTTTTGGGGTCATTGCTACATCTTACTCAATTGGGACTAGAGGGGAATGAACTCAATGGGACTCTCCCAGATAGCTTAGGACAGCTTTCTGAGTTGTCCATTTTTGATGTTTCCTTCAATCATTTAACAGGAATAGTCACTGAATCACATTTTTCAAAGCTCACTAAGCTGAAGATCTTGCACTTGTCTTCAAATTCATTCACTTTGAATGTTAGTTCCACTTGGGTCCCTCCATTCCAAATCCGAAATCTTGATATGGGTTCATGCCATTTGGGCCCTTCATTTCCAGCTTGGTTTAAATCACAGAAGGAGGTCACGTATCTAGACTTCTCAAATGCTAGCATTTCTGGTTCCATACCAAGTTGGTTTTGGGAAATTTCTTCTAATTTGTCGCTTTTAAATGTTTCCTTCAATCAATTAATTGGTCAATTACCAAATCCATTAAATGTTGCTCCGTTTGCAGATGTTGATTTGAGCTCCAACCTCTTTGAAGGACCCATTCCTCTTCCAGTTGTTGAGATCGAATTGCTAGATCTCTCCAACAATAGGTTCTCTGGTCCTATACCAAGGAATATAGGTGCATCCTTGCCTAATCTGATCTTCCTCTCTCTTTCAAGTAATGAAATAATAGGAGATATCCCTGCTAGTATGGGAGATATAAATTTGATTGAAGTCATTGATCTTTCGAGCAACAACTTAACAGGCAACATCACAGCAAGCTTAGGGAATTGTTCTTTATTAAGGGTTCTAGACCTCAGTGGCAACAATTTATATGGGGGAATTCCATACTCCTTGGGTCAACTAAAATTGCTTCAGTCACTTCACCTGAGTGGCAACAAGCTCTCTGGAGAGCTCCCTCTGTCTTTTCAAAATCTGTCAAGTTTGGAAACTTTGGATCTTGGAAACAACATGATGGAAGGTACCATTCCGCCGTGGATTGGAGATGGTTTTAGATATCTTAGACTTCTCAGCTTGCGTTCAAATTCATTTGCAGGAGAACTTCCCTCTAAACTTTCAAATTTAAGCTCATTGCAAGTCCTAGACTTGGCAGAAAACAAGTTGAGTGGCACAATTCCTGTTAGCTTTGGTGATCTAAATGCTATGGCTCAAGTGCAAATCAGAAACCAGTATCTTTTCTATGGCAAGTACAGGGGCATCTACTATAAAGAAAGCTTGGTTGTGAATGTGAAAGGCAGTGCTCAAAGGTTCAGCAAGACTCTTTCCCTTGTGACTAGCATAGACGTTTCTGGAAATAACTTACAAGGAGATCTTCCCCAAGAACTAACAAAATTAGCAGGTTTGGTGATTCTGAACTTGTCTAGAAACCATATCAGTGGCCAAATTCCTGATCGCATTTCAAATTTGCGTCAACTTTCATCTCTTGATCTCTCAAATAATAGCCTCTCAGGTCCGATTCCTCCAAGCATGTCTCTGTTATCATTTCTGGGGTTTTTGAACTTGTCATACAATAACTTCTTGGGTACCATTCCTTACACTGGTCATATGACAACTTTTGAAGCAACATCTTATGCTGGGAACCCGGGTCTTTGTGGTGCTCCACTGGTTGTAAAGTGTCCAAGTGAAGCAACTCCTGTAGGGGGATCTATTGAAAATTACAGTGAGGACAAACTCATTGATACTTGGTTTTACTTGAGCCTTGGGCTTGGATTTGCAGCAGGTATTCTAGTTCCTTATTTCATTTTAGCAATTAGAAAATCTTGGAGGAATGACTACTTTGCTTTTGTTGAAGAAGTTGTTGACAGATTATGCTGCATGAGACTCAGAAGAACAACACATCTTCGAAACAGAAGACGTCATCTGCATTAGTTTTATTGTACTTTTTAAAATACACCAGTATTTTGCATGTGTGATGTACGGTTTAATCAATAATTATATGTAAACTAGTCACAGACCATATACTGCACGTGATAATTTTTTAGTTGGTAATTTATGATATTGAGAAGAGGTTTATCATTTACTCTGCGACACTAACTGTAGCATGCAGTTTTGGTGTTGGCGTGTGAGTGTATTTTCTTATCTCATCCCATTTCTCCTATACGTGTGTGTGTGTGTTTATCAAATAAAAAAAGAAATTCAGTGTTGTTGAGTCATCCTACATAAGTAAGGTGTGATATTGAGAAAGAGTTTATTACTTACTCTACGACACTAACTACCGTATGCAATTTTGGTATTGGCGTGTGAGTGTATTCCCTTTATCTTATCCCCCTTCCCCTATAAAAAAGTAAAATATTATTTTAGTCCCTAAACTTGATAACGAGTTTTTTTATTTTTATTTTATTTTAAGTTTTATCATATTTTTCATAATTTTGTCTCTAACGTTTTTTTACCATTATTATATATTTATTGGTAGATGATTTGCATAACATAGATATTAAATAAGAGGTAGAACTGTTCATTATAAAATTTTCCAACTTTGTTTCCAATATAATTTCTAAATTACTGAAGAACATCTCATTTTTAGTTATGATAGGAAATATAATTTCCCTAATTAGTGTTTGATTAGTTTTAAGTTTAAATTTTGTATTATTATATTTAATTGTTGATTATTAATTTAATTAAGTGAATGTAATGGTTGACTTTATTGCACTATAAAATTTTCAATGTCATCATAATCTGTATAGTCATCTCTATTTTATTTCTTACTCCTCCTAACCACTTTTTTATTTTGCAAATAATAGTTATTAATTCATGTTTGATTTCATTTTTTTTTCTTCCTTCATTTATTCTTTATTAATTTGTATGTTTCCTCACTAGTTGTAAATTTTATAGTTATCAATAAGAAATAGATATCATAGTAGACTTCAATAGTTATAGATATAGTTACGTTAGTAGGATGTCAAAGGTATTTTTTTTCCTTCTAAATTTTCAAGGAAATATGAAAGACATTTCTCTAATTTGGTCTCAATCAATTAAGATATCCATAATATCTTAACGGAAGTAATAATAAGCCTTTTTTTTTTTTTTAATGTATGAAGTGGTTAGGTTAGTGGTATGTGAAAGTTCTAAAAAAAAAATTAAAAAAATTCCAAGGAAATGTAAAAGGCCTTTAAAAAAAATGGTAACTTTTTGGATTGTAGAAATATGATTGTTTTAATTATATTGTTTATAGATTTCATTCTTAAGTTATAAATATCTAAATTAAAGTAGATGAATATAAATGCAAAATTATATGTAAAGCTACAATCACACAAGATAAATATGTATAGATTTTTTTTAATTATTCATGAATCATTATTTCATTGTTTACTTATAAATATCTAAATTAAAGTTTTTTTTTTGAAAAAATCTAAATAAAAATAGATGAAAATAATATGAAAAGTTAAAAATACTCAAGATGAACGTTTAACCACTGGCAGATATGTGTTTTTTGAAGACTAAAATTATGCTCGATTGCTCTAACTAGAACTATATATCTATGCAAATATTGTTGCAAGTGCTTCCATCATTTGCAAATTATCAAGTTTGGTGGCCTCACAAAATAGATATTTCATTTTGCAAAAAACATTACACGAACTCCTCTTTTGTGAAAACTTTTTTTTTTAGTTTTCTTTTTTTCTTTTTGCCAAAACAACTTAAGAATATTAAGACTTAAGTTAACACATGAGGTAGCTATAAAACACATCAGTGATATGAAAAATAGAATGGTTTAAATATTTAAAAAGCATTTTTAGTAGATTGTAATATAAAACATATTTTTCTCAATATTTTTTGTAACTTTTCTCATAAGATCAATATTGTTGGCATCCTTTAAATATGATACATAATATTTTTTAGAAAAAGAAGAAGCAGAGATAATGCTAACACATAATATAAAATTATTAAGTTTGCATGATTTAAATTTGTGGCAAAAAAAAAAATTAATGTATCTATTATAAAAGTTTTTATTTAAATGAAATATAGTAGTCTATATTTTTTTTAGTCTTGATTCAAAAAGTCCGTTCTCAATAGCCTTTTAAGTCTACAAATTGCTCAATCTATAGGTCTAGACACATTCAAAGAGTGTTATCATAAATTATAAATTATGACCCTTTATCACACAAATATTTTGATTCCCCCAATGTATGGTAAAGGAAGGCAAGTTAGTGTCTAGCTATTTTTTGAATTTGTATTGCATAATTTAATAGTATAGAGGATGTGATTAAATATAAATAATGAATAAAATGAGATAAGAAGAAAAAAGGGTAAAAATAATATATAGCAATAAACATCAAATTATCTAAGTTTTTTTTTTTAGAGAGTTTCAACTTATGGCGTTCGCTTCTGATGATAGCTCCTTATCATCAGACCAAGACACCAATCAATTTTTGTTGTAGACGGGGATTGAACTCCAGATCTCTTATTCAAGAGTCAAAGACTTTACCAGTTGAGCTAACTGGAACCCACCAAATTATTCAAGCCATTCTATGTAATATAATAACATAATATTATTATATACTATATGTATAATGCAGTAGGATAATATTTAATCAAAGAGAATAAATTAAAACACAAAATTAAATTGTATCAACCACTAGTTCAAATTTTGTACAAATTTCAATTTAATACAGTGTTAGTGGTTTGAGTTTTGACATTTATTTTTAAGAAAAGTTTAAAACATTTTTCATAAAATCAATGAAAAATAGATAATAACAACTTCATAAAAAAATACCATACAAACTTAAGAAAATAATAATGAACTATCTTGTAATGATTTAAAAATATAAAAACTTAAAATTTCATATATTTGGGTGTGTGTGTGTGTGTGTGTTTTTGGTTGATAACTCAATATATTTAAGTTTATTTTTTTTTAGTAAATTTTGTTTATTTAAGTTTCTTAATGACCCCTATTTAAAAAATAAATAAAAATTCTGGAGCCGCCACTATGATTTTAATGATAAAATGTCAAATGAAATTTTACTGAATTTTAAATAATAAAAAAATCCCTTCTTTAGTTTATTTTTATGTCACGTAATTGTGTTATAAAGAACTTTCGAATTATGTGAGATTTACTTGCAAGTTATTGTTTCCTTCATATCTTTAGGCAACTGGATTTTTTTTTTTTTAAATGAGATAAAAATCATATTCTAACCTAATATAAGTATATATATATAGAGACTTAAATCCTGTCTCCCATACACCCTACAAGAACTTGAATTTATGAGTGACTATCACGCAAAGAGTTTGCGGCAGTGCAAATCAAGGCTTCTTAAGTCTTACAAAAGCATCAGTTATAGGTTTAAGTTGAATATGATTAAAAGTAGAAATTCTAGAGGTGACTAAGTTTTAATTGTAAAAATTATGTGGTAGTGTCACAATAGTAATGGTGAATTCGGTTAAGGCTTGCTACCTAATAGGACCTGGTGTAGGAAATATTGCATAGAATAATTCATTCTTGTGATTTCTTGATAAAAACAATAAAAGTAATCGGATTAGTTTGATAGAATAATTGAAATATTTTAAAAGCAATTATACCTAATAAAAATAGTGCGGGTACACCAAAAAACAAGATAATTTCTCTTAGACAAAGTTTGATTGCAAACTTGATTGTAGTACTAGGCTACAACTCCTACTAAAAAATTTAACTTTGTTACGTAATTTGAAAATCTTAGTGTTGAATTATATATATATATTTTAATGTTTTACACACGCATGTAAAATTTTGTACTAATTAGATTTTGTATATCATTTGATCTATAAACTTATTTTTTATGCATAATTTTTCACTATTAAAACTTGAAATTTAAATATTTGATTGATGACATAACAATTAATTTTTGATCTTATGGAAATTTTGCAAACATGAAAATATACGAAAAAAAATGTAGTCTAACCATGAATTTGTCAAAATTGACATCGAATAAAAAAAATATTGAATGGAATTGACCTTAGGCTACAACAAACTTTATTGCCAGACATTATCAATTTTTATCTCACTCTTAATATATAGAAATTATGGTTGGAATTTATAGATATTTGGAACCGATTAACAGATCAACCTCTTGCATCCGATGTCTAAACACCTATTATGTCTTCCACCCCAACCTACCTTTAGCTGGCTGTATGATTCCGATCTCGAGCCTAAACATATATGTGGACTGTTTCTTCAGAAGGTTGTTTTGTCAAAGACTCCTTGGAACCCAGCAACTCAAGAATGTGATTGTGATTGTGTAATCATGGTAATCTATGGTGAATATCGGCAATTGGCCTTCACTAGACCAGGAAATAAAACTTGGATGGATATAAAAAGTTCTCGAAGAAGACGGTATGCTGACATTTCATCATTGTTTGTGGGTGACAATTCATCATTGTCATTGACTGCATTGAGCCTTAATGGAATCAAACGTAATTGTATCTATTTTACAGATGATGATTTTTACGTGTTTTTAATTGTACCTGTAATGGTGGAGGGTCCGACATGGGCGTGTTTAGCATGGATGATGCCAAAATTAAGTCCCATTACTCCGGTCAATCCCTTTCCTTCTTTTGTACCCCCACTTTGGTACATATGAAGTGTATCAAATAAACTAGTGAATGTGTGCAAAACTTTTTGTTGTAAGATGTGTTTGTGTTTCTGTAGTTTGAAGTTTAGAAGTTATGTTACAGTGAAGAGCATAGTTATGTTACAGTGAAGGGCATGCCTTAGTTTATCAATCTGTTATTTTTCGATTTATTGAAATGCACTCTTCATGTTAATTTCTACAATCTATAGGTTCTTTCCACGTTTTTAATGAATTATTCTCATTGCACTGATATGTTGGACAACAGGGCTAGTCAATTTGAATTCTATCTATTGATGCAAAAGGCATTAATTATCATTTTAATTATTCAAATAAAAAAATGATTGGGATACTTTATGCTGGGCTTGGTATATATCATCTTTAAAAAGTTAGGAATCCTTCTCCTACCAGACAGAAGACAACTGGACGGTATATGGCAGTGCCAGTAAATAAATACTGTCCTTGAGCAATTCAAATTGAAAACAAAAAATGAAGCCCTTCTCTCCATCTTCAACAACCCAAGTTCGGCCTCCAGCAAGGTCCTCTTACACCGGTAATTTTGTTACCAGCAAAATTCTTTTCTTTCCCTCACCTTAATTAGTTTCTTAGAAATTAACCAAACATGGTTGTTCCTGCAGACATACACAAAGTGTTCTGTGCAAAACTTTAAAAGTTACTATATTCTTGTTCTTATTGTTTAATATATCGTGTTACATACATTCTTTTGTGAAAAGCATAAATGACGAGCTCTTTTTTCTATCAAAATATTGTGCGATATTATTATAGAAGTTTTTTTTTTTTTTTTTTTAAGGCCACAAGAAGAGGGTATTTTTATGTTTCTTCTAAACTGAATGCGAGCTTAGGCCATCCCCCTTCTCTCATTATTCCTTTTTTTTTTTTTTTTTTGAGAAAAAAAAAAAATAAAGCATGTGAACAGTAGTCTTCAGTATGCACCTTACACTTCTCACACAGTGCATCTGTGGTGATTCTTCGTCTGCCCAGATTGGCTTTTGTTGGAAGCGCTTCTCTGCAAGTGTACCAAACAAAATTTTTTACTTTGTTGGGGACCTCCATTTCAGGTTCATGATCAAGTGCTTTTTTATTTAATTCTATAATAAAGAATCATGTTGGAAAAAGGTATATTGTATTATTGTGACAAAACTAAATTATTACAATATCATTCAATTCATGGCCACTTATCCATAGAAGTTTGCATATGACAAAAATGCAATCCTATTAGTAGAAGATTCACTTTAATTTTTTTTATTTAAAAAGCCTTTACCTGGCACTGAGGGACTGAGGGTGAGATCCATAGATGGAGGAGCTGTGAATGAGGCTTAGAGAAGCAGTCAATGACTTACGAGAATGAACAATTTTTACTTATCTAATGGCATAGCCAAAACCAACTGTTTGACTTATCTAATGACTTTTGATGGAGCAAAGTGACAATTAAAAAAAAACAAAGTAAGAAAAAAAGTTGAATCTCATAACTAGGATGAGATGCTTTTGGTTTACTCATGTTGTTCCTTCTCATTTCTACTTTTGTGTGATGATGATTTCATTACCACTATCATTCTCATTAGTTTTCTCTGCTTCATACTTCACCTGAACAGTTTTTAGCCAGTGGACCTCCACAAAGCTCTGGGTTCCCAGCATAAGATGATGCTTGAAATGTTGTCATATGACCAGTGATATAAGGGATGGCGCCGAAGAAGTTATTGTTTGACAAATTAAGAAACCCCAAAGAGTCTAAAGCTAACATGCTTGGAGGAATTGGACCAAAAAGATTATTGCTTGAGAGATCAAGAGATGAAAGTTGCCGCAAATTCGAAATACTCTCAGGAATCTGGCAACTGATGTGGTTTGTATTCAAGTTCAGAATGATCAAACCTGCCAATTTCATTAGTTCTCGTGGAAGATATCCATGTAAGTTATTTCCAGAAAGATCTATGCTAGTCAAAAGAAAGAGTAAAGTGGTGTACTTTCTATCCAGGCCTTTTATATTCACAACCAAGCTTTGTTTGTAGTAGAAGAACATAGACAGGTCATTAGATTTAACTGTATTTTACACTTGAGCCATAGCTTTCAAATTACTAAAGATAGCAGGAACAATACAATTCAACTTGTTTTCTGCCAAGTCCAGGACTTGCAATGAACTTATATTTGAAAGCTTGGAGGGAAATTCTCCAGAAAATGCATTTGATCGCAAACTAAGAATTTTAAGAGTTTCACAATTTTAAGAGATGTGAAACTTTCTCCAATCCATTGTGGAATGCTACCCTTTAGCATCTTGTTTCCAAGATCTAGTGTTATTAAAAGTGACAGATTTTGAAAAGATGATGGGAACTCTCCAGTGAGATTGTTATCACTTAGGTGAAGTGTCTGAAGCTAATTTAGTTGACCCAAGGAAGCTGGAATTTCCCCAAACAAATTGTTCTTTCTGAGGTCTAGAACCGTTAGCAAAGAACAGTTCCCAATGTTTGAAGGAAGCTTTCCTGTGAAATTGTTCCCTGAAAAATCAATTACTTGAATGGATGGCATATTTCCTATACTGGCAGGGATATCTTCTGTTATTTGATTACTGGAAAGAGAGAGAAACAATTGTTTTGACATGGAAGCACCTATATTTCTTGGGATAGGACCGGAAAAGTATTGTTGGATTGATTTAGGGATTCAATCTCACCAACTAGAAGAGGAATAGGTCCATCAAAGAGGTTGGAACTCAAATCAATGAATGCACCGGGAGCTACATTTAATGGATTTGATAGCTGACCATGTAATTGATTGAAAGAAACATTTTGTAGCGCTAAATTAGAAGCAGTTTACCAAAATCAGCTGGGTGTGGAACCTGAAATGCTAGCATTTGAGAAGTCTAGATCCTTCAGCTTCTTCTGTGATTTAAGCCAAGCTGGAATTGAAGGACCCAAATAGCAATTACCCATATAAAGATCCTGGAGTTGGAATGTTGGGACCCAATTGGAATTGACGTTCAGAGTGAATGAATTGGGACCCAAGTGTAAAGATTTCTGCATAGTTAGCTTTGAAAAATGTGATTCTGTGAGAATTCCTATCAATTTGTTAGAAGAAACATCGAAATTGACCAACTCAGAAGTTGTCCTAAACTATCTGGAAGAGTCCCATTAAAAAGGTTAGAGCTAGATCAAGATGAACAAGATTTTCATGCTGACCCAACCAATTTGGTAATTTACCATACAATTGATTCGAAGACAATCCCAAGTAATCCAGACTAGGCAGTGGGCTTATAGAAAGACAGTTTTCTATTTCTTCAAGGGATTCAGGTAAAGATCCCACCAGGTTATTAAAAGATATATCAAAATATTTCAGATTGCAAAGTTTACCAATGGAAGCAGGTATTTTGTCATGTAATTCATTGGTAGCTAGATCAAGAATTTCTATCTTTTTCCATCCTCCCCTAAACAACTGATAGCAACTTCCGTTAAGAAAGTTTTCTGCAAGATTCAAAGTCTGCAAGTTTTTTAGTTCACCAAAACCAAGTCAATAATTTTAAATTGTTATATTCTATAAGTAATCTTGATATATAAAAAAAAAATGCTCTTTTTTTTTCTTCCAATTTCTCATTAAATTTTTTTAATTTTATGTGAGGCTAGTAAATCAAATTAACAGTATAATAATAAATATACATTGTTCTTTTAGTTGCAAATGTACCAAGTACACAAAGTCCAAACCATATTGAAGGAAGGTAAAATATCTTCTTTCAAAGGTCCTCTTGTCACAGGAGATTGTGGGTAGTGGAGGTCAGGATCTAAATTATAACCTATGAATTAAAAATAACAAATTTCGAGAGATTATATATATATATATATATATATATATATATATATATATATATATATATATCAAGTTCTTGTTTCAACTACCCCAAATAAATGACAATAATTTCATTTGACACAATCCTTGCACTATATTTTGCTTCAAGTTCTTCCAAGAACGTACTAAGATATCTATCTGAATTAATATCTAAGCATCGAATTAGTATCAACATATAACAGGCTAACTCAATTATATAAAAACAAACTTATCACAATCACCATACAAAAAGCCCTAAATTAACAAATCATAAGGTATCCAAATTTATAAGCAGTAGAAATAAATTGAAAGCATACATCTCCACAGTATTTTAGGAAAAAATATTTTAATTTTTCAATTTTATAATAATATGATGGATTTTTATACAAAGAATAAACCTAAAGTGTTGGATTTTGCTTGCTCTCTATTCAACCGATAGGGTGCATGAACTTGGTTTAGTGGCTACATATGTCAGTTTGTATGGAAGTGTGAATATTGGTGCCAAATAGCACTTTTGGGGCGACTAATGAGCAAAAACAAACAAAAAAATAAAATATACGCTTTTTAAATTTTCATTTTTATAAAGTTAATTCAAACACATGCTTAATTTTATTAAAATAATAGAACTTGTTACCTGATAGTCCTAATCCAAATTAAACAAGCTTATCTTATCCATGGTTTGGCATGCACGTTGCTTGTTTTCTTCTCCCAATTTTGGAAGGCCAACTCGCATCAAGTGATAAAGCCGTTGTTGATAAGAACAAATAAGCTATTTGCTTTTATTTAAAAAATTGCAATTGGTGAAAACATTTGGCGCAACCATAACTTGTAAGCACAATTTTTATTATGTAGTATAGTATATGATATAATGTGATTTATCGATATCAGTACTCTTTTGTAGATATATATTTGTTATAATATAAAGAATTATAGATATATAAAACTCTTTTCTTCTGCTTTGCTTTTTTTTTTTTTTTGAAAAGGAAAACTTCATTCATTCATTTATAAAAGGCAAACATCTTGATACAATTGTTCAATGACTGGAGGAGGGGAATCCTCTATCCAATACAAATCCTCAACAATAATTCTAGCATATTGCGCTAACACATGAGCCACCTTATTTCCACTTTGCCTTATGTGAGAAGTAGACATCCACTGTAAGCCCCTAATGAGATGTTTAATATCTTCCACGACATTCCCCAGCAGAGATATGTTGGCTGCTTGCGATGAAATAGCTTTTATGACATTAACATTGTCTCCCTCAATAACCAGCCTGGAGAAACCTGCATCAATAGCAAATTCAATGGCCTTTCTGCATGCTAACAGCTCACCTTTCTCACTACCATGCACTGCTGGCCCTCTTGCAGACATGGCAGCCATGACTTCGCTTTTATAGTTATGGATTATAGCCCCAACACCGGTTCTGTTCACCTCAGAAAAAACTGCTGCATCAAAATTCAGCTTAACAGCCGATTCTGGAGGTGGTTCCCAAGCCTCCCTGCTGTTCTGCATAACTGGTTCTGCATCAAGTTGCTCTTGAGCGTGTTTATACTCCTGTAAATATTCTGCTGCCCTCCGATTAAGAGTCCCTGGATCAATAAATTTGCCACCATGAAGAACACTGTTGCGCCTACTCCAAATAAACCAAGCTTGAGTGAAGAAAACTTCCACTTCCTCCAATGACAATCGGTCTAGTAGATACTCCAATAAATGCAGCAAATCATACTGATCCGTGCATCCCTTCTGCAGAATTTTAACACTACCAGCCCACACATCCTGTGCAGTGGCACACTCCCAAAGTGCATGAATTGTTGATTCTGAGCATCTACTACAAATCGGGCACACATTCTCTGATATAATCCTTCACTTGGTAAGGTTCAAACTTGTCGGCGAATATCATGACATGCTCTCCATCCAAACACTTTGATCTTGTTTGGAATTTTAAGCTTCCACAAGGCAGCCCAAACTCGCTTCCCATAACTTCCATTAGAACTTTCAGCCCCTCTTCCATCCTTCAAAACTTGTTGCGCAACTCTATATGCTGATTTAACAGTGAATTTCCCATTATTATTATGCAGCCATATAATGGAATCAGACACACTCCTTTGACTCGGGAATTTTACATATTGCATTAGCCTCCTCCTCATGAAATAACGCCATCACTACCTCAGTCCTCCATTCATGTAATTCATGATCAATTCTCCTATGTTTAATTATATTGCTTTGTACTATCCATGCACAATTTCTTTTTGGCTCTCATTGGTGCTAGGCATTTAGTGTATTCCACAATCTTGTTAGTATTATTAATTTGAAATATAAATTCAAAATTATGAGATTGAGATTTTCAATAAAGATAACAACACCTATTTGAGAAGAAAAATCCTAAGAGATAGCATCTCCAGACTGAACAAAGATAATCCTAAGATAAACCTTGAGAGGTAACATCTCCATAAATAAACTAACTAGTAGATAATCATTGACATTTTTCTCAAAAAACAACGCACATAACATTTCAATTCAAGCTCTTGGCAAGAATCATCTCCCAGTCAGTTTTGTGAATGGACTAAGTTGGCTTCCACTGGAAAAGTTTTCAGCATCCTCCTCGAATGAAGGATGTATGGCTGGCCACACAAAAGCAGGTCTTTTAGTGGGCACTAGTGGTGGAGGCACTTCCCCTGTAAGTACCTGCAAACCTGTTCTCATGGATGGTCTCTGGTGTGGATTTGGATGGCAACAAGCCAATGCCAAAACAAGCATGCTCAGCATTCATTCCTCATCAAATTCCTTGGTCAATCTCGAATCAATGGCATCAAGTATCCTTTCCTGCCTGTGAAGTTCCCATAGCCAATGCACAATGTTGTTGTTGTAGTCACTTTGCTCATTCTGATTTCCAGGCTTCCTTCCACTGACAACTTCCAATACAAGAACACCAAATGCATAGACATCTGTTTCAATAGTTGCCCTACGAGCAAGAAAAGTTTCTGGAGCCATATAACCTAGTGTTCCTGCAATGACTTTTGTTGTGTGGTGAGTATTTTCGCTTTGTTGAAGGGTACGAGCTAGTCCAAAGTCTCCCAACTTTGCATTGAACTTTGAGTCCAGCATTATGTTGCTGGCTTTTATGTCTCGATGAAGCACCCTCTTTTCACACCCATCATGAAGATAATCCAATGCCTGAGCCACCCCATAAATTATGGTGTGCCTTCTTTCCCATCCTAGTGTAGGTTCCTCCATGCCTAGTTCCTCATTGCCATATATGAACCTGTCTAGGCTACAATTTGGCATGAACTCGCACACAAGAAGAAGCTCACACCTTTCATAACACCAGCCAATGAGTCTCACAAGATTCCTGTGGTGGAGGCTACCAATTGTTGTGACTTCTGCTATTAATTCTTGTTTGCCTTGACTTGAATCCTTTGAGATTCTCTAGACAGCTACCTCCTTACTTGCTAAGAATCCCTTATAGACTGTTCCAAAGCAACCTTTTCCAAGCTTGTTTTTGGGGTTGAAGTTGCCAGTTGCCTTTCTCAGATCTTTGAATTTGAATTTTTGTGGAGCCATAGAGGACCCTTGAATCTGGTCTTCTATCCTAAAATATGCATCCTCTGGTTGCTCTCTGTGTTTATTCTGCCAATACAAGTAAAACATAATCATGCTTAATACAATAAGCACTACCAGAACTGTGATCCATACCCACAACATCTCTAATTCTTCATCAGCAACATCTGAACTATGAAATTTCCATGTTATTAAGCAGTTTATTTGAATGGCATTGCCGGTTGAAGTTGAGAATCCCACAAAAACCTTCTCTGAAAGATAGCTAGAGAGCTCAAGAGGCAGAGAAATTAGCTTATACTCACTTGTTTTATTAGTCTTAGCAGAGACATTCATCACTTTGCCATCATACTGAACCCTTACCTTTATTGCATCATACAAATATGTTTCAGAAAGATTGATCCCATACCTGGTTAAAGATACTTGTTCAATTGAGTGGATGCTATTTACATCCAAGCCAGCATGGTTGTCATCAATATCTTCTTCGTAGCTCTTTCTTGTGTCAAATTCTACTGCCACTATTTTTGCTTGATGGGATCCATTGGTGCTTGCATTTACAATCCCGAGCCACTGTCCTTTGCTTTTCTGTGGAAGAGTGGTATCTGCAGCTAATATAAAGGCCATGCCTTCGCCTACTGGAGACTGCTTTGAAGACAAATCTGGAGTGATTTTAAGATCAAAGGTGGTATTGAAAGATGCTGTGACCTTTTTGCTCTTGCTCCACAATCTGAATGGCTTGTTGTAAGAGATAAGTCCAGAAGAATTTGTGATAGGATCATTAGCAACATCTGGTGTAACTTGGATTTCATTCAATAAAATTGTAGTGCCCTCAGTGATAATTAGATTATGCTCATCTTCTTTTTTGAAGGTTGAAAAATTAAAATCTAAGCACCCTACTTGAGTAAGAGCTCCACCCAAGAGGACTGCTAACAAAAGGGACCAAACTACCTGTGAAAAGCACATTCTCCCTATGGAAAACACAAAATGGTTTTAATAGGTATCAGGATTTCAATTTTTCTGGAAAGGTTAAGAACACTGATTCAGAAAAATGAAGGCGAGGTTTTGGAATTTATTTAAGACAATATTGTATAGTGTATACAGAAGATATAAGGTGTTACAGTTCTAAAACAGAGCTATTACCCTGTACTTTCTACAATTAGTTTTAAATGTTGTTCAACGCTAGAAAATTTTGAAAATCATGACTTTCAAGTAGCATGGAATCATGGAATGGAAGTAGTCATGTAGTCGTGACATCTTGCCATCTTTGGGGGGCTTTTTTTAATCCTTAGGTTTCACTCTCAAAGATGAACGACATTAGAAATACTACAAATTACATATTTACAATGTGATTTGTCAAATAGTGAAGTTTCAACTATTGAAAAATTTACCATATGGGTCTACAAACTGATGTATGAACGTTTAAACTTACTTATTATGTTGTTGATGTGATACCCATCATTGTCACGACAATTTGTAAAACTTAGTTTTGATAGAACAAATCTATTTATCTCCATTTTTTTCATATTAAATCAAGATAAGTAGTAATATTTGTCAATGGAAACTTGGAATAAAAATTTAGTAACATGTGAAATTGAATGAAGGAATAATCTGTGTAAAAGTAGTGTACACTCATTCATATAAAAAGAACCAAAAGACTACTATTGCATATAAAAAGAACCACAACAGCCACCAAAATTTTCAGCGTCTGTACTACAATATAGTTGAATACGATAAAATAGTTCTAAGAAATTATAACGAGGGAAAAAGAAGAGAGGGGCTCAAGGGAAAAGGATTGGAAACCGAGCTTAGAGTGGTGGAAATGTTGGATTCCACAAGGATGTGGAAGACTACATTCATAGCACAATTATCCATCACTCCTTGCCCAAGAGCACGTCCATCGTCTCTTACCAATCGGCGGTCAAGCATAATCTCTAACCATCCCTCTTTATTTCAATAACTTAACTGGGTTGTTTGGTCTCTTTTTTTTCTTTTTTTCTTTTTTCTGCTGGCGACTTGGCGGTGGAGGAGTAAGAGACAGAGAGACAAAGAAGCGTGTAGTGGAGGAATTTTTTTTTTTGAGAAACGGTGGGAAAAAAAAATTAAAGAGGGACATACCCTTTTTTGTATTTTTTTAGGTTTAGAGATAGATATGAAATATAATAAATAAGGAATAATTAATGAGATACAAATTAGAATATTGATATCAATGAGTATCTTTTTTGACAGTTGGATTTACTTACATCTAATGGTTTAGAAAATGTGTAACTCTAAAGAGTTACACCAGATATAACTTGAACTAATCTCTCATATATATATATATATATATATATATATATAAAACACCCCTTTTTACACCCACTAATCAAATGGTGCCACCTTTGTTTTTCAAACTTGATTTTACTTAAAATACTACAGCCTAACACACATGATTACTACACCTTTAAATATATTTGAATATTAATTTTATAAAAAAGAAATGTGCTCCGGTCTCCTTGTCTTCTTCTCTGTTATGTCCACCACATCTCATGCACCATCATCACCAAACCGAGTAATTCTTAGGTACTCCCGGAGTATGAAAAATGGTGCTCTCTCCTCTCACATTCATGGTGGGGTCCACTCATTAAATTCATGGCCGGGTCCATCGTAAATGTAAGAAGAGGGAGCATCATTCTTCATACTCCGGGAGTACTTAAGAATTTTCCCACCAAACCACACTTGCTACCACCACAACCGCCGCCACTAACTCTCATGTCCTCTCCAATTGCCGCCTCTCTATGGAAAACCCAAAAAGATTCCTTCTTCAACTCCCTTTCTTCACCTTTACATTTTTAGTTTCCATGAATACTTTTTCTCTTGATTGGTCAACTTTTTTTCTTTAGAAGCTCAAATCCTCCATCTTTTTCTTTTAGATTTTGCATACCCGAACTGGGTTCCTTGAATTTTGATCTAGGTATCAAGATTTTTGATGTCAAGTTCAACTAAGTAAAGCCAGTTGCTTTCTTGTGTGTGTGAAATTTCTCTTTGTTTTTTGGTTATAAGATTTGTTCTTGGGCTGGGATGAACGACATCATTGACAGTGGCAGCTCCTTACTTTGATAAAGTCTCCAACTGTTTGGATCTGAAATTTTTGTTTTGTCTTTTTTTTTATATATATAAAATTAATATTTGAATATATTTAAGGGTATAGTAATCGTGTGTATTAGACTGTAATCTTTTAAGTGAAATCAAGTTTTAAAAATTGAGGTGGCACCATTTGATTAGTTGGTGTAAAAAGAGGTGTTTACACCACGTCCTTATTGAATTTAATCTTTCTCTCTCTCACACACACACACATATAAGTTGTCACAATCTAAATACAAATCTTTGACAAGAAATTCAATGTTATGTAAAGGAAGAAATTTGAAGACATAAAGATTGAATTTGTGAAACAATGAGGTGGATTTGAAGGTAGGGGAGTTTTAAATGGTTTTGAAACCCGGACCGGACTGGACCGTACGGTCCAACTGGAAAAACCGCGAACCGACCATTTTTGCGGTTTGTTTAACATGAAGAACCAATCCATGCAAAAAAAGCAGTGACATGTACGGATCGCGGTCCGACCGCCCGATTCTGTGACGGTTGGAAGATTTGACATTTGTGAACCTTTTTGTCAATTTTAATTTTCTATGAACTTTCTTTTAATTATTGATATATTGGAGATTAGCTAATGATGAACCGTGAGTTTTTGCTTTTGAGGGAATATTCAATATAAATTATAATTGTTACTAAATCCCTTTTAGAGAATAATTATTGAACTTTATTGGGGCTTGCACACTTGTAATTTGTAAGGTGAATTTTTTTTTTCTTTCTTTTTGGGTGTGCATTGTTGTCACGTGTTTAGCTCATAAATTGTGTTTGGGTATGTGACAAGAAACAAAGCACATGACAAGCATGATAGAATGTCCGCTTTCCCATCATATTGTACTTAGCACAAATCATCTCTACTCACTTCATTTCTAATGGTATGTTTGGTTGGGGTGAAATGATAGAGGGGGAGAGAAAATGAGTGAAGGGGGGGGGGGGGGGGGGGGAGGGGTGTGGGGAGAAGATGGGGGTGGGGAGTTTTCTCCCTAGGTCCACCATTTAAGAGGAAAAAGTTTTCTCCTTAATTTATGGAGAAAACTAGATAGAAAAGTGGAGAGGAAGTGAGTTTGATTGGAAATTACCCTTCTACTCTCCCCTTATTTAATGTTGCCTTTTTTTTTCTTTTTTCTTTTTTCTTTTTTACTTCCTTTTTCTTCTTTTTGTTTTTGGCTAGCGTACGTTGAACTTGACTTTGTTTTAATGTTTTACTTCCTTTTTTTTTCATATCAAACTGAAACTTCTTTTTTATTATTATTAGTTTTTCTTTTGCTAGATGTTTTATTAATTGTGTTAGTTTGTAATAATTTAAAAAATTAATTTTTATAAACTATTAAAAAAAATTTATGTACTAGGGACATAAGAGAAAATTTTTACAAACTACATTTTTTATTCTCTTATTTTTCTATTCAACTAAATAAAAGAGTTTTCTATCTTTCTATTTTTCCACTCTCTCAACCAAACAAAATCTTTTTTTTTTAGAATACTAAGTATTTTTAACACACACATACATGAGAAGACGAGAGAGTTTTTTTAAAGAAACTTACAGTGGTGTATATCTAAAAGGGCCTAAAAGAAAGGGGTGCAACACGAAAACTTCCCAAGAGGTCACCCATCCTAGTACTATTCTCACCCAAACATGCTTAATTGCGGAGTTCTGATGGGATCCAGTACATTAGTGTTGGTATGATCGCACCCCACTCTCTTAACCAAAAACACGGAGAGAAAACTAAATATTTTCTATCTACCCACTTTTCCACCCCTCCTTATTTCCTATCTCCCACTTTTCCATCCTCTCAATCAAATGGACCCTAAAATGGGAAATAACCAAAGAAAATAATATGATAGCTCAAGAAGATGATATGATAAAAATGTCCAAATCTTAGTTGCCATATTCTTTTTGTTTCTTATCTTCTAATTCTATTAATCAAATCAATAACATCTATACAGCATAAAATTCTACTAGATTGTCTTTCATACTTCTCTGTCATAAATTTGATAATACAATGACATAGATCTAGCAAGCCCTCTCCCTCGACAGCTTTAACAGTCTTCCTATCTCTTCACAGGACCTAGGTGGCTCTCCATTGAGTCCAAAACGTAATCTCAATATATGGTCTTCTCTTTTGTTAAGTGTCTTTAGAAGTTTCTCTACCTCTTGCATCATTAGCTGTTTCTTGACCATCTTTTCTAGCATTGTTTCATCCGGTCCTGATAGAACCTTGTTCAAAATCTGTAGAGATATGTCATTGTCTTAAAATAGTATAGCTAATCTTTTTAGCCTTTTTTTTTATTACACTTCTTTTAAACCTCGTTCCCTTATTTGGAGAATCTTCATTTGAAATGATCTTTTTGATGATTCAGATTAAATATTACAAATCTAAAAATCAAGTATCACATCAATTAAAATTTTAAAGCGAAATGATTTTACGTACACTATTGAACTCAAAAAAATATAACATTAACCTTAAAATGGACATGATCTTCCTCCAAATCACAAACAACTATTAGTTCGTCATATTTAAAATGTGTTTTCATTAAGGGTAAAAACCTATTTTATGTTGGTAATTCACAATATTATTCAGAGTGGGAGGGCCAGCCCATCAACTTTTGTACTAAATACCCTCTGAAAAACGGAAGAGATGGATTGGGTTCCCCAAGTTGAAGAAGAAGATACCCAACAAACTGATATTGAAATAAGTTTCCAAAAATATGGTTTTGTATAGATTTTAATTGTGAAAGATAAATTTTAAATTTGTTTCCCGAATATATTTTAATTTAAGTTGTTTGTTAAAAAAACTAAAATCAATTTTAAAAACACCTAAAACATGTATTCAATCAAGTAAAAAAAAAAGAAAAAAAGAAAAGAAAAAGAAGATGTATTCAATTTTGAATTATGTTTACACAGTAAATTTAATAGCCATTTTTAAGTTTGGTTTTTAGAAAACAATTCACCTAACATTTTTTTTTTCCACTTTAATGAGCCCGACTACATTTTGTTTTCAAGTGAGAAAAACAGATTTTTAAAATGACTAACCAGTGCTATCTTCACCTTCATTTGTTTGCTATCTTCCATATACCTCTCCAGTTCTCTTGAATCTCTTCATAGTTATGTCTTTGACCAATCTATTTTTTTCTATTTAAAGAGCAAGCATTTGTTTATATTAGAAACTGCTGCTTCTATGTTGGGTTATTTTTCTTTGTTACTTGTATCTTTGATCATTGTTTTTTTCATTCCCAGTTGCTCTCTCTCTCTCTCTCTCTCTCTCTCTCTCTCTCTCTCAATGTATGCTTTGAGTAGGTTGATCTTTGAGATATGTTGCTAATGAACTAAGTTTTAATATCTAATCATGCATTTGTTACTTTGAAAATTAAATTAGTTTATTTTTCTTTATATTATTTTTTCTACTATATATCCTACTCTTCAAGACATTTGAGACAAATTCAAAATTTTGATTGGATGACTCAATAATAATGACAAGATTGATACCCAACTTCTGAATATGAAAATTGAATAATATGCCTGCAAAATTAAAGTGGAATGGAACTTAAAATATAAAAAGGTAAGAATTTATGCTTATATGTACAGTTTTTAAACATCTAACATATTTGTGAACATTGCCATGTGTTTTATTTTAATCTCAATTTTCAACAAACTGAAACTAATGTTGTATAAACATGTCAACCTCGGATGATTAAAACAAGATCATACGCTGGTGGACAATGTTCCATGAAATGTGCATGTAATGCATGCAAATTTCTGGTCTCTTTCTTAAGGGGACCGGACCTCAAAGAAATCGAATTACTACAAATGACTAAGATGATAGTTTTATCTATACTACTATTTAACTATGAAGCACGGGTGCATTTTCGGATTTGAGTGCGGGTGTGAGACTCGGCAATTTTTGAAAAAGTAGGATGCGGATGTGACAGGTTGCGGTGATTAAAAAATTATTAAAAATATTTTTATTTATATTTTCTATATATTTTTACTATTAAAATATTCTTAAAAAACACATTACTATGGTCTTGGTTCACAAAACAAAGAAAGAAGAAGGCAAGAAACACAAAACAAAAAAGAAAACACAAAAGAAGCAACAAATATTCATAATAAAATTGAAGAATGACAGATTTAGGATGTTTGGGCCTCATTCAAAGCCGATTTCGGCTATTCCGGCATGACTCAAGGCTGATTTCGATTGATACAATCTGATTCGGCCAATACAACTCGATTCTGGTCGAATCGACGCGAATCGAAGCCAAGTTCGTGCAAAAAAAAAAAAAAACTCAGATGTGGCATCAACTCGTGGGCAGCGGTGTCGGTTGCAGCACCCCGCGTTGGGCTGTGTCAGACTCCGGTGCGGCACCCTCCCAGCCGTGTTGGTGCTTCCTAGCTATTTAAGGGGCTTTCCCTGTTTGGGTTCCTCATTTTTTTAGTTCAAAAATACCTCTACACCCCTATGTTTAAGTAGAAAAAAAAAATGACAATTCAGTAAAAATACAACTCTAACTCCCACTAAAATATTGCCTAAAAAATAAAGTCACTCTCCTGTTATAATTTGGGATTACTATATTTTCTAATCACAAAATATCTACGCGTTTGTGGATGAAATATTTTTTTTATCACACCCCTAAGTATTTTGTGATTGAAAAATATAGTAATCCCAAATTATAATAGATTCAAATCATTAATCTTTACCAAAAAAAAAAATGAAGAGACTCTGAGTACGCGTTACTTATAAATTAGATTCTCCGAATAAAAAATATATATAAAATAAAAACACAAATTTTTTTTGGGTACAAAATAGGCCACTAAAAAAAAAGCTTCATCCCAAAACGAGTTTGATAAAGCTAGTACAAAATAATTCAATTTCTTACAAAGGTAGGAATCCAAACACCTTACAAAGATAAAGATACAAAGATAGATAGCATCTCCATACCGAATAAAGATAAACCTTGAGAGGTAACATCTCCATCATAAACTAACTAATAGATAATGAAAGATATTTTTCTAACAAAATAACACTTTAACATTCCAATCCAAGGTCTTGGCATGATTCATCTCCCAGTCAGTTCTGTGAATGGGCTAAGTTGGCTTCCACTGGAAAAGTTTTCAGCATCCTCCTTGAATGAAGGAGGCATGGCTGGCCACACAAAAGCAGGTCTTTCAGTGGGCACCAGTGGTGGAGGCACTTCCCCTGTAAGTACCTGCAAAACTGTTCTCATGGAGGGTCTCTGGTGTGGATTTGGATGGCAACAAGCCAATGCCAAAACAAGCATGCTCAGCATTCCCTCCTCATCAAATGCCTTGGTCAATCTTGAATCAATTGCATCAAGTATCCTTTCCTGCCTGTGAAGATCCCATAGCCAGGGCACAAGGTTGTTGTTGCTGTAGTCACTTTGCTCATTCTGATTTCCAGGCTTCCTTCCACTGAAAACTTCCAATACAAGAACACCAAATGCATAGACATCTGTTTCAACAGTTGCCCTACCAGTAAGAAACGTTTCTGGAGCCATATAACCCGGTGTTCCTGCGATGACTTTAGTTGTGTGGTGAGTATTTTTGCTTTGTTGAAGGGTACGAGCTAGTCCAAAGTCTCCCAACTTTGCATTGAACTCTGAGTCCAACATTATATTGCTGGCTTTTATGTCTCGATGAAGCACCCTCTTTTCACACCCATTATGAAGATAATCCAATGCCTGAGCCACCCCATAAATTATGGTGTGCCTTCTTTCCCATCCGAGTGTTGGTTCCTCCATGCCTAGTTCCTCATTGCCATATATGAACCTGTCTAGGCTACAATTTGGCATGAACTCGTACACAAGAAGAAGCTCACGCCTTTCATAACACCAGCCGATCAATCTCACAAGATTCCTGTGATGGAGGCTACCAATTGTTGTGATTTCTGCTATGAATTCTTGTTTGCCTTGACTTGAATCCTTTGAGACTCTCTTGACAGCTACCTCCTTATTTGCTAAGAATCCCTTATAGACTGTTCCAAAGCCACCTTTTCCAAGCTTGTTTCTGGGGTTGAAGTTGCGAGTTGCCTTTCTCAGCTCTTTCAATTTGAATTTTTTTGGAGCCATAGAGGACCCTTGAATCTGGTCTTCTATCCTTGGATATGCATCCTCTGGTTGCTCTCTGTGTTTTCTCTGCCAATACAAGTACAACCCAATCATGCTTAATACAATAACCACTAATGGAACTATGATCCATACCCACAACATCTCTTCACCAGGAATTTCTGAACCATGGAATTCCCACGATCTTAAACAATTTGCTTGAGTGTCATTGCCTATTGAAGCTGAGATTCCCACAAAAACCTTCTCCGGAAGATGGTTAGAGAGCACGAGATTTTGAGACATTACTTGCACGTACTCAGTTTCGCTAGTCTTAGCTGCAGAGACATTCATTTTCATCTCTTTGCCATCATACTGAATCCTTACCATTACTGTTACCTTATCAGCGCTAGAAAGGTTGATCCCATAGTCGGTTAAAGATTCTTGTTTGATCGAGTAGATGCTATTTACATCCAAGCCAACATGATTATCATCCATATCTTCTTGGTAGCTCTTTCTTGTGTCAAATTCAACTGCCACTATATTAGCTTGAGAGGTTCCATTGGTGATATTATTTACAATCCCAAGCCATTGTCCTTGGCTGTTCTCTGGAAGAGTATCATCTGCAGCTAATATAAAGGCCATGCCTTCACCTCCTGGAGACTTCGTTGGAGTTATTACAAGACCAATGGTGGTATTGAAAGACGCTGTGATGTTTTTTCTCTTGCTCCACAATCTGAATTGCTTCTTGTAAAAGACACGTCCAGCACGATTCTGAATATTTTCCGACCCAATATCTGGTGTAACTTGGATTGCTTCCTCAATTGTTGAATTTCTCAGAGTGAGTTCACCCATATCTTCATTTTTGAAGGTTGAAAAATTAAAATCTAAGCACCCTACTTGAGTTAGAGCTCCACCCAAGAGGACTGCTAACAGAAGGGACCAAACTACCTGTGAAAAGCACATTCCCCCTATGGAAAACACAAAATGGTTTTAATACGTATCAGGATTTCTTCTTCTTTTTTTTCTGGCAAGGTTAAGAACACTGATTCAGAAAAATGATGGCAAAGTTTCGGAATTTATTTAAGACAATATTGTTTAGTGTATACGGAAATTTATAAGTTTATTTGAGTTCTAAAACAGAGAAATTACCCTGTACTTTCTACAATTTGTTTTTTTTTCTTTTTAAATGTTCAACGAAGGCAAAGTTTTGGAATTTAAGACAATATTGTATAGTGTACGTATACGGAAAAGTATTGAGTTTATCTGAGTTCTAAAGCAGAGAAATTACCCTGTACTTTCCACAATTTGTTTTTTTCTGTTTTAAATGTTCAGCGAAGGCAAAGTTTCGGAATTTAAGACACTATAGTATGGTGTGTACGGAAAAGTATTGAGTTTATTTGAGTTCGGCATTTAAGACAATATTGTAATAGTGTATTCGGAAAAGTATTGAGTTTATCAGAGTTCTAAAACAGAGAAATTACCCTGTACTTTCTACAATTTGTTTTTTTCTTTTTTAATTATTCAACGCTAAAAAATCATGACTTGTCAAATAACATGGAATCATGGAAGTGTTCATATATGAAGTGGTGACATCTTGCCATCTTGGTGGTTTTTTTTTTTTGGAGGATAATTTTTTTTTTTTTTCTCTTTAGGTTTCACTCTCAAAGATGAGCGATGTTAGGAATACTACAAATTACATCAGTTTTACAATTTGGTATGTCAAATTATAAACACAATACAAAGCTATTGAAAAGTTTACCACATTGGTCTTAGATGTATCGGCTTTTAAACTTAAACACACAACAAAAAAGTAACTAAGAAATTTGTTTATTATATTGTTGATATAAAATTAATCACATTCATTATTATATTAATTTGTAGTACCTTTTAAAAATAAATTAATAGTATATTTAAGAAAGTAATTAAGAAAATTATTTATTTTATTGTTATTGTGACATCAATCATATTCATAATCACACTAATCTGTAATAATTTATAGTAAAATTGCTAATAAATTTAATATTTTCCTTTGCATAAGCATGGTTATAACTTATAAGCAGTGAGACCCAGATTTAATCACAAACTAAGGGACCTGATTGATTTAATCACAAACTAAGAGACCTAATTGGTTGTAATGTTTCCTACCACTTTGTTGCTTACTACAACCACAACATCTCCTTAGGCTCTAATCTGAATAGATTATAGTTCAGGTTTTCCAAAATTCTAGACTGAATGAGTTTAGTTCTTTGCTTTTAGTAGATGAACTTTAACTATTTAACTATCAATGTGTCACTTTATTCCGCCTGTTGCAATTGCATCTTAATAGAACAAATTAAGAACATGATATTAATCATGTATTGTAACTTGGCCATAGTTCTCTCCTCTAGCAGAATCAACTAGATACCATAATGAATTGTTGATAGCAATGTCAAGCTTGTTTGGTACGAGAAGGTGTACCTTGTTTGGTGTATATTTATCTTCTCACTTACTGCAGGTGAGTTCTACTTGCTGTGAGAAAGAAGACATATATACCCAAAATAGGGTATATTTTTTTGTTTGGTACAACTTATTTTTTTTTAAAAATTTGAAAATGAGATGGTTTAAAAAGAACCTAAAAATAAATAATAATTATTATTAAACAAACAACTTGAAAAAAGTGCAGTTTAATAGTGACACGTTTCCTTTAAATATGACTAATATACCAAGAAGATGGAGTCCTATACGATCATATGGACTTTTATGCATTGAAAACTCTTGTCAAATGGCAAGTCTGACCCAAATCTTCTAGGCAAGAGTGGGCACTGTGGGCTAGGTGAATTTTGTAACGCACCAGCCCCTTAAAAAAAAAAAAACAAAAAACACACACACACATGGTCAGATATTTTTGGGTGTCCCACGTACCCCACCTAATCCATTCACTACCTGCCACATCTCACACCCTCCCTCACTCTTTCGGGATTGGCCGGTCATCTCTCTTCTTCTCATTTGCTTTCTTTTCTTTTCACTTAAGCACACACACTCCTCTCCCTCACTCTCGGTTCCACTCCAAACACTGGTGGAGCTAGCATGGGGGGGGGGGGCAATTGCCCCCTGACTTTGTAAAAAAATTCCCCAAACTACTAGTTTTGTAAGGGCCCTTTCACTGTTTATTTAAGGTGCTTGACACTTTGACCCACTCTTTTGATATGAAAAAGAGAAAAAGCTGGTCTACTCCACCATTAAAGAAGCAAACCGGAAAGTAAGAAAAAATGTTTTCCTGAAAAGCTAAAGTAAAAAAAAAAAATGATAAAAGATATAAAGAAGGGTTATATTTACAATATTTTTATAACAAATTATATGTGTAAGATGTAATTGGTTTTAATTTGAACCTGTCACTAATTTTTTTTTTTTTTTTACTAACAACAACTTCTTACAACTTGTCGTCTAAGATTTGTTAAAACAACGTTGTGTACATAGCATATCCCCTATTTTTTATCTATTATATTACATTATTCATGGCATTTGTCTTTCTTGTTCATATCTCATAAATGACTTGTCCCATAAATTAACAATGAAATATCATTTAAATTTTTTTTAACAATATGCAACATTTACTTTTTGTTAAATTTGTTTACAATTGTTTATTTATTTTGTTACTATAATTGATTAATGTATTAATTTTTTTTAATATTATCTTTTAATCTTGCCCCCCCTAAACTAAAATTCTGGCTCTGTCACTGACTCCAAACCACTATCTCCACCATCTTTTTCTAGCAAGATCACCAGAAAATCTTTAAGAACCTCTAAGCACCTTCACATCTTTTATTAGAGGTAAAATTTCTAATCTTTTTGGTAGGTTTTTATTTTGCTTGAGGTTATATTTTTATCTAAGTTTTGATAATGATACCCATGTGATTTATGATCTTTGAAAGTGATATTTATGTGTTTATATGTATGGGTTTTGTCTTGGTAGATTTATTTGATGAGTGGGTTTATAATTTTTACAATAGTGGCTATCTAAGTGGTAAAGATTTGGGAGTTTTAGCTCTTTAATGTGAGATAGATGTTAAATATAATTTTTATTGAATTATTTGGAGCTAGAAAAAGATTTAAATGGTTTGTGTTGGAGAATATTGTGATTTTAGTTTCATGGGTCTCTTTATGATGTAATGTAAATTTTATGGAAGCTAGTCATAATGTTGGAGATATTAAATGGGTTAAGCTTATAAATTGGAGTTTATGCCTTGTAAATTAATTTGTTAAGAAACTTTGGAAGTGGAATATGTTATTATTCATGAGGTTAAATACTAGCTTTGCCTAATTAAGTGCTTATTTGGCAATTCCTAAATTATAGCTAGATACAATTTCAAACTCTATGTTTATTGTAAGAGGTTTATTTGATATTGTTTACGTTCTAGCTAATCTCCTTAGGGCATGGAGAATTAGGCTTCTACAGGTTGCAAGATAAGTAGCTTTTTAATTGGATTTTTTTTAGCAAATAATCATGTTGCATAAATGTTGTTTTTGGGTCAAACACATTTTGGGAAATTATATATTGATCTACGTTTTCTTAAAAGTGTTGTGTTGTGACACTATTATATATTATTATTATATATAAAAATGCATCATATTTGGTATTGCATTTGGGGAAATGCATGGATTGTTGACATGGAAAATATGAGCATCTTTGACTTGATCCTATGATAAGGAATTCATGGACTTTATCGTATATTGGAAACTTAAAGGTGCTTATTTATCTTATCTTGTATTATTTGGGAAATGTTGATGCAAAAAATTTTTGACAATAAATACTTTTGAGAATATTGCGGATATTTGGTTGTTGTAATACTTTATGAAACTACTTGGAAGTAAACTATGTATTTTGAATACATTGAACTTGTGAGCTTTTGATGTGGCTTTTTCCTTGTGCTATGATGTTGGTGATCACCCCGTCTTGGTGACAACAAGCCAAGTTGGAGACTCACACTTTGCATGACACAAGTAAATCCTTGAGTGTGTGGGTGAGACCGCTACCTATAGGGTGAAAAAACCACATGCAAAAGGGGTACTATGCGACACGTCATTCCCTGCTGCCCATGGGGGGAAGAGGTAAATCCTTAAGTGTGTGGATGAGGCTAGTTAGGGCCAAGAAACTATATGCAAAAGAGGAACTACATGACGTGTTATCCCCTGCTGCCTATGAAAGGGATAGGTAAATCCTTGAGAGTGTGGGTGAGGCTTCGCAGGGCCAATAGACCACATACCAAAAGAGGTATATATCTTGCTAGTGTGTTTGGGCTCTAACTTGTTTGTGGCGGTATGATGCCTGGGTGATATCTCCACCCTTGTTGGTCCATGTTGCATCTTGGGTGAGGTTTTCTAGTTTTGAAATGGTATTGAATATTTTTATAACTCACTGTGAATGAAATGTAGTTTCATAGTTATTTTTGGAAGCTTGGTACTAACCTATTCCTATCATTCTTGTCATATGGTTAATGAAATTGTTTTTGCATAAATTAAATGGAAATTTCCAAATTTATAACATGTTTTGTAAAATGTTCATTATCATGAAACTTGCATTTCCCCTACCCCTATTAATTATGCTACTTACTGGGCTCTATTTCATTCCATTTTTTATAAACTTTTCAGAATAGACAACAATCTTTTGAGACAATTTTTTGGTGGCTAACAGTAATTAGATTAACTACTGATGGAGGCTAAACTTTTGTAATGGAGATATTAGATGATGTACATCTTGGAATAGGCTTGACTCATTCTTTTGTATATTATAGTGGTTATGACGTTATTCCCATTGATAGGACAAGCTGATTATATGTAATTATTTATTCAGACCTCTATTCCTTTGTGGCCAATAGTCATTGTAATTATTGCTTAGAGCTCTAACTTACTTTGAGAGTATATTCAATGGAATTATTATGATAATTCTTGATATTGGTACTTGATAGGATTTATGTGGATGGAATTGTAAAAAAAAAAAAAAAATTTACAGATACTTGAGGCGTCTTTCTCATGCTTTAGATCCCTTGGGGTTTGGGGCGTGACAAATTTTTTGCCAAGAGTGAAGCTCCTCCTATATTATTTTTAAAAAAAATTTAAAAATGATTTTTTTTTTTCAACTCCCTTTAAATATTTTTATAATATTCAATATTTGGAAATACCTCAAAGTGCTCACAAGTTGATTAGCAAGATTCTTGGATGATATTATATTATATAACTTACTTGAAGTTATATAATCATATTACTTTTATTTATATTTTAAGTTGTATTTTTTAGATCTATTTTAATAGTTAATAATAACTCATTTATATTATAGATGTTATTATAACTCTCTCTTTTTTTATGTGTCTTTTGACTTATCAATTCTTCTAAAAAAAATTTTGAAAGACAAACTATTTAATTAAAATGTTAGCCAAAATTGCCAATATGGTAGCATATTGTATAGGTTAAAACAACCGGTATACAATTGAATTTTCAATTTTGCGCTACGTGTCCTATTTAATTTTTAATTTAGTGTCAAGTGAATTATTGAGTGTAAAAATCGAAGAGTCCAAATCTAATTAAATTCTAAATTGGATTTCAATTGGAGTACAATATTCTGCCACGTGTCCATTTAAGTTTTTAATTTTTTTGGCAAGTAAATTATTGGGTGCTAAAACCGAATAGTCTAAAACTAATTAAATTCTAAATCATATATATATATATAATAAAAAATCATTACATATTTTAGAAATGTATGGTTTAAAAAAAGTGTAAGGTAATATCATATATAATTTAAACATCTTCTAAAAAAATATGTAATTTAAACCGTATGATTGTGATTATTTTTAATTGTATTTGTGCATATGCACAGAGCTATACACTAATTTATTACAATGATTACAATGCAAAAATTATCTTATTAGCTTCTTTCATTGTGTCACATCTTTTCCCTATGATTCGTCTTTCTTCCCCCTCCCCTGTCCCTAGATTTTTCTTGTACATGATTGCATCTTCCCCCAATTGAACAAAATAGTTTTTAATTAATTTTTCAAGGTCAATTAATAGTTATTATCAATTATTACTATCTTGTTAAGAGTTTTCTAATTCAATTGACATCTCCCATAAACAAGGTACTTGGAGTTTAGGAAAGAGAGGTTTGAACTCCCCCATTACGGGAGTCAAGGGCAAAGGCGAAGTAGGTCGGGACGGGGGTAAAGAAATCATCCCCTGCGATTTATATATTGATTTTTTTAGGTTAAATTTTTTATTTTTAATGAATTCTTTATTGTATTTCTTCTTGTTATATTTGTTGTATATCATAATTGTAAAATTGAATTTATTCAACTATATGTTGGTTTTATTCCATGCCAAATTTGTTTGTAATTCAACATTTAGAAACCCTGTATTAGGTGGGAATAATGTAAGAGTTGTGTGTGAGAGAATGTGAAGATTTAATCAAGAGTGTGCAACAAGAAGGTGACTTGTGATTGAACTCGCAACTGACTCGCGAGTGGTGACTAGTCAAAGTGAAGCACACGTGTGAAGCATGCAGGAAGATAAAAAGTTAGGCTAGCTAGATCAATATAGGACAAAAAGTATATTCTAGCCTAGTCTAGTAACTGGCGACTGGAACTCATGACTCATCCCAATCGCAAAGTGACTCGCCAGTGCACCATGTTTTGTTGAAAAATAACTCTTCACATTACATCTCATACTCTACTACCCTCATGCCCATAAAATGCTGAGAGATTCCAGAGAGAATTTTGAGAGAAAAACCCTAGAGAAAAACAAGATTGATTCATCCACAATCTTATACACTTGATTCTCCAAATTCCTCTACTCTCACCCTCTCCATTGTCATACCCATGAAAGGATTATAAACTAAATCCTTACTTCACCAAATTCAGAGTAGTGAGAAGGTTCTTGGTGTTTAGGAAGCAATTCAAGAGAGAACCAATTCATATTGGTTGATGCAATGGGCTAATTGCGGGATCTAGAAAGTTAGAGAAGACACGGTTCGTCGTAACCTTGTTGGAACAAGAAACTTGGAGGGCTTAGGCACATCGGGTAGATTAGGCTTGGAGGGTTTATTGCTATTAATGTATCCTAACTGATTTTCTAGTAGATCATGTACCGCTTGGAGGGTGGCGGAGAGATTTTTCGTCGAGTTCTTCGATTTCCTCTTCGATAACACATGCTAATGTTATCTTGTATTTGCATCTCTCTTTCCCTTACTCTTAGCTTTCAATTTCTATTGGTTGTGATTAATTAATGGCTTAGAGTAGTTTGTTATATTGGGTATTGCTTATATTCCATATTCCGCACATATATTGTTTGAATATAAGCTTGTATTGGAAAATTTATATTTGGGAGTCAAGCATTCACAAGTGTTTTATACACTAAGTGAGTTTTCAATAATTATAATTATTAAGGCCCTGTTTGGATTATGCCAAACTCAGTTAACAAAACTGAGTTTTGTTAACTCATCATCCAAAAATCGTGGGCCCCACATGGTATAAGTCTGTTTGGCTGATTTTTCCGAATGATAACCCAGTTAACAAAACTGGGTTTTTTGGCTTTTGAGTTAACAACTCGAAAACTCCTATGGCTTGTTTTCAAGTTTTGGGTCCCACAACAGTGTTACGTTACATTAGTGTGCAGACACAGCAGACCCACTGAGCTCCCAACGACACTTTTGTGTTTACTTTCCCAACTACCTAGCAATTCACTACTTCATTCATCACTTTCCCTTTTCCTTCTCCCAAACCCACAGCACAGCAACAACTGAAGCGCATCTCTCCGCCGATCAACACCTTCAGCACAACTCCGTGAACTGATTTTGTTTCCGGTGAGACCCACAAACAATACCCACAAACTTTTCAATTCAAACAATCTCCAAAAAAAAAAAAAATGAAATTGTTGGAATGAAAAAAAAAAAAACAAAATCCAGATCGGAGCCTTCTTAGATATAAGAAGCAAAAGAATGAAGATTCAAACATCGAAGTCACTGACTCCGATCTTAGATCAAACTAAACCAAAACCCCCCCAAAAAAAAGTAAAAGGGATCTTGGCAAGGCACGGCAGTGGAATGAGGAATATTGTCGTCAGCCATGTCCAGCTTGACACGGCAAGGAAAACGATGGATCGGCGCCTTTGGGTTGAGAAGGCAAAGTCGATGAAGCTAAAGCCAACTGGGTTGGCGCCGCTAGGTTGAGAAAACACCTCGATTTTTTTGATGAGAGAGCGCGAGTTCTTGCGCTAAAACTCCGGGTTGTTGTTGTTGTTGTTGCTGTTGTAATTGGTTGAGGAAGATGAGGTGGGATTGGGTAGGGGCATGCATAGGTCAGGTTGAGAGAATTTTTTGACCCAACCCACCATGGTAGGTCAAAAAAAATTCAACCTAATCCATCGCATAAGTCCAACCCAACCCACATGGGTCGGGTTGAACCCATGTGCTAGTCAAATTGTTTTATTATTGTTATTAAATTTAGTAAAAAATATATATAAATATAAATATATTAAAAAAATCCAAAGATTAGTATTAATGTAACTCCTTAAAAGCAAACAACACTAATGACTAAATAATAATAGTAATTTACTAGGGTTTGTATGAACTAATTGACTTTTATATAGGATAGAAATAGCTAGTTATTTTAAAAAATTTATTAATTATATAATATATTTTATATATATATATATATTAAATATATGGGTGGGTCGGGTTGGGTTTGGCGGATTTGAAATTTTATGACCCAAACCCAACCAAACTCACGATCAAAAATTTTTTTATAACCCAACCCAACCCACCAAGGCCTAAAAACCGACCCAACCCGGTGGGTTGGGTTGGATTGGGTCGGTTTTGGTGGATTGGCGGGTTGCCTGCACACCCCTAAGATTGGGGTTTGGGTGTTTAAGGAGGACTAGGAAATGTTTGATTAGCTGGGTAATGGGTTTGTGTTTTAGGAGAGTAAAAGGGGTGAAGGGAAAATGAGAAAAGAGAAAATGGTGGGGAATGGGTTCTGCGGGTAGGCTTAGTAGACCTTCTTACCGATTTACAGGAATGGGTCCCACAAAAAAGTAGAAAAATTGAGTAATGAGAAGTTGAGTGAAGTGTGTCAAACGGTGGGTATTAGGAAATTGAGGTTTTTTAAGTGATAAGTGATGAGTGATGAGTGATGAGTAATTAGTGATAAGTGATGAAAATTGAGTGAAGAGTAATGAGTGATGAAAAAAAAAATCCAAACAGGGCTAATACACTATTAATTATTTTTATTTCAAAATTCATTCCCAAAATAATAAAGAGGCAAATTTTTTTTTTTTTTCTATTTTATCAATATCTTTTAAAGTTTAAAACCGATCAAAGAAAAAACGAATGTAAGAGAAGAAAAATAAAAATAAGGAAACTTAAGTTTTAATAAAAGGAGAAAAAACATTATTGTTACTTTATATATATGTGTCAGTGTGTGTATGTATGTATGTAGCTACCAAAAAAGAGGACTTTAAATTCTTTAGGTAATAATTTGTTCTCCAGCATATTTACCTAGCAAATTTTTTTACTTATCAAAAAAAAAAAAAAAATCTCCTGCATAAAAGTTTGCATATAAGTAATAAAAGTTAGGGATAATTACATAAGAACATAAATTGTAGTAAATTAATCATTGATATCTATCTAACTGTTAAAAGTCTTTTAATACGTAAGTGGATTTTATACTTTTAAGAAAATGGCTTATTCATTTAAAAAAAAAAAAAAACTAGATAAACAAAATATAATGAATATGTTATCTTTTCCTGTTTTCTACTTCTAGCACTAAAATATTAAGTATATTGTATACACATGGATCAGCCACTAACAGGACTACAGGAGTCAAATAAGCTGTTAATGGTTAATCTTCCTGGAAATAGATCATTCAATTGGAATTTGATCTTTCTTGATCATATTCTTCTCTTTCCCTTTGGAATTTGGCCAATTACAAATTATTCAAACTTTCAATTACAAATCATTCAATCTTTCTGGCTGAAGAAATTCCCATGCACCCGTAGTTGGAGTCTGTTTTAGGATGGCGATACGTTCTAGCTAGGCAGTTTTGAATTTGTGTACATTAAAGAAAATTGAACAATTAATATAGGATTATTCAAAGAAACTTTACAAGGTGGCGGAAGGGTTTGTAGTTGTACTACTGTGATGGGAAAAAGTTTAGCTACAAATTGGTTTGCATCTATTTTTTTTAACCCATTATATGGTGATTGAAAAAACCATCCACATGTAGTTTTATTTATATGATTTTTTAGCGAGTCATTTAATTTGTTTAAATAATTCACATGATAGTCTTATAAATCGCCACGTATAATTTATAATTGTTACTAAATCCCTTTTAGAGAATAATTATTGAAATTTACTAGGGTCTTGCACACTTACAAGGTGATCTTTTTTTGGGTGCGCGTTATTGTCACTTGTCTAGCTCATGCATTGTGTTTGGGTGCATGACAAGGAACAAAGCACATGACAAGCATGATATAGTGCCTCGCTTTAGCTTTACCATCATATCGTGCTTAGCACAAATCATCTCTACTTATTTCATCTCTAATGGAAATGGGAAATAACCAAAGCATTGAGCATAGGAATGTAAAATTCCTATATCTTGGTCTATTACAGATTAAAAAAATGATATGGTAAAATGTACAAATCTTAGTTTTCATATTCATTTTGTTTCCTACCTTCTAATTCAATTAATCAAATCAAGAACTTCTATAAAACATAAAATTCTACTAGATTGTCTTTCATACTTCTCTGTCGTAAATTTGATAATGCAATAACATAGATCTGGCGAACCCTCTCCCTCGACAGCTTTAATATTCTTCCTATCTCTTCACAGGACCTAGGCGGCTCTCCATTGAGTCCAAAGCGTAATCTCAATACATGTTCTTCTCTTTTGTTAAGTGTCTTGAGAAGTTTATCCACCTCTTGCTTCATTAGCTGTTTCTTGACCATCTTTTCTGGCATTGTTTCATCCGGTCCTGATATGATCTCCTGCAACAGATTTTGAACTTATGAATTAGATTTAGTCAATGGGGTATATGTCCTAAGTGATATTTCATATTTTAAATAAGCTCTTATTGCATAGACACAAAGACATTGAAGAAATCTAAGGCGCCTGCACTTAACCTTGCTATAAATTAGTTTACAGATAACAGATTAGGCTTTTTACATTAAAGTTTCATTAACTGTGAATTTCCTCATCTCAAGTTTCTCAATCTATTTATTCATGGAAAAAAAAGTCCACCTATCTAATTATTTTTGAACAACAGTAATATTTTATTGTTGTATAAGTTTATCCAAGTTGGATTATCAACTCATCAGGCTGTCTTTGAGTCAATCATGTTGATTCTGAACCTTGTTTGAGATATCTAGGTATGAAACTAATTCTAGTCTCAACTATCAAGAAGATATTTGAATTCTTGTGATTTAAAAGCGCCGTATAGCCTCTTGTTGTCATGTCCAGTCTTTCAATCTCATCTAATCCTGCAACCTTGTTATCAGGTGGCAAAAAAATTCAATGCTTTGTAGGATTAGAATCCAACTGGAGATTTGGATTTTTAAGAACGATCTTCAAAGGTCAGAAATCTCAAATATAGGAAATGCGGGACTCATAACCTTAACTCACATGACAAGGAATGGCTTGAGTTTGAACATTAATACTGCCAGACAGTGTGTACATTTGTTATTGAAGAGCAATAAACTTCGTTTTGATCAAAGAACTTGATCATTCATTAAAGTTGGGAATAAAGTTCAAGAAAAGAACCTGGAGAGTCATGCGACCTTGATCAGTTACTGCTCGATCCAATGACCCTGGGGGTCTGCTCCTCTCAGAAACAAGTTTCACTGTCAAAATATTCACATTGAGCATTTCAGCAATTTCATCATAGGATGGTTGCCGCCCTAATCTTTTAGTCAAGATGTTGCTAGCTTCTGCAATTTTCGCCACCATCCTGCTCGCGTTTCCCTACACACAACAAGCTAACCATACATTCACTAACTACCAGTTTACCTCCCCAAAACTCATATAGAGTGAAGCAAAGATTGTGAAGGGAAAGAAAATCACTATTTTTTTGAAATCTAGCCTTAGTTTTAATAATTTTTTGACAAATTTTAAACAATCTATTGGAATAGAACATCTCAACATGAACATCGGTACTAGTACTAACTGTCACAAATACTGGCATCCTATCTGAGAACAACTCTAGGAAATACAATCTACAACAACCACAAAATAGAACAACAATAAAAATAAATAAATTAGGCAGGGTTCTACTTCTATGTGAACACCTTCTTAGAGTTAGCAGCATCCTGATTAAAGAAATAAAAAAGGAAGCAATAAAAGGGAAGAATCACAAAGGCAAAAATTTAGATCATTAGCCATTTTTACATACATATGCAAAAAATTTACTTACTTCCGCCGGTCAGACATACCATTAGGATTTAAAACACCTCAATCTATTGATATGTTAAACAATAAAGGTGGAAAACATTCAGTCTTAAGAGTCCAATTCAGGCTAATGTGCACATATTAAAACTAACAAGCATAGTGACCCTCTAAAAAGTTATAAGAACTATCATGCAGCAATTAGAGATTCTCAAAGAAGAATCCTAAATGATTTAAGTCATTTTGAGCAGAAGAGAATGGTCGGCAGTTAGACTGGCTGAACTAAAAAGTTGCAGTGAAAGTAAATATACTGTTAATATATGCGGTTCCTCACCGGTAATCTCACTAATCTTGTGTCAGTTGCTATGGCTCTAATAATAGCCTGCTTAATCCACCAGTAAACATATGTTGCCAACTTATTTCCTCTTTCAGGCTCAAATTTCTCCACCCCCCGAAGAAGGCCTATGCTCCCTTCCTGTAAACACAGCAAAACACATTGTACATCAGCACACTGTAGGAACCAACGTTTAAGAGAAAAATGTAAGTAACCTGAATGAGGTCTTGGAAGCTTAGTCCTCTGCCTTGATAACCATTGGCAATGGAAACCACCAGTCTACGGTAGCTCCGAGCAATCTTCTGTCTTGACTCTCTTCCATCACACAAAATCTTATCTACACTCCTCCTTTTCATCCCTATGGCCTTGGCCAACTGTTTTGAGGTTGGCTCACAGCCTCGAGCTTCCCTGACTCCTATTCTCATCCCTTCTAGCCTTGCTCCCTCCTGTCAATTTGCAAACACTTATTTTCTTCCCCTTTTGATGGAGATAATACTGAATCTCATTCTCAAATTTTAAACTTTTATTGATTAAGTGATTGTTATTATTAGAACAAACTACCTTAACATTTGAAAATTTCACAACATAACCATTGGAATATACTAGCAAAGCAATTAGAGTTTAAATTCTTGAGGTTGTAAACAAATTATGTAAAGGAGGTTATTAACAAATTAAAATTCAAAGTTCAGACCCCACAAGACATACTAAAGTCACTTCGATAATACCATAAGTAAATAGCAGCCATTCTATAATTTTACTAGCAAACCTACCTTGAGGCATAAACAAAGCTCTGCCTCCTCCCTTGGACTCAAATTCCCAGACTTAACAGACCCGGATGAAATTCTCCAACTTTCACCAATTTTTTCCTCCATCCCATTTCTCCTTCTCCTCCTCCTCTTCCTCCTCACTCCTAAGCCACCACTCCCATCCTTCACCAATACATTATCACTCTCTCTGTCACACCACACCTCACCAATCTCAGCTGCAGCCAACACAGCATCTCTAGCAGCCTGAGCTGCTGCATGTGCCAGTGCAACTGCCTCTGCAGCAATGACTAATGCATCGTTGGAGACTATGTTAGAACCAAATTTAGTAGAAGATGTAGAAACATGCAACTGGGGTTGGAGAGGGTGGTGGGTTTTGAGTGAAGAAATGGTTGGGAGAGTTGGAGAGTGAGTTGGAGATGAGCATATGGTGGTGATGGCCATAAAGAGTAGATTGAGTGAGTGAGTGAGTGAGTGAGTGGAAGCTTAGACTTTAAATTAGAACATTAGAGTTTGTAGATGTTTTTGGGAGATATTTATTTCCTTGCCATGCTGGACAAATGTGCTGTTTGTTTCATTGTTGCAGATAAGATAAAAGGGAGTGATGGCACTCTATGTGTGGATGTCATTGATAATACGACTCATTTGGCTATGTAGCCATGTAGGTGTTGTTCATTTAGTTCTAGGATTTAAAGTAGTCTAATATATAAAAATATATATTGCATTTAGAAACAGAATATAGACACATTTAAAACTCCAGTTATTTATAAAATTCTAGTAACTTCTTGGAACACTTTTTTATCTCCTTTCCGGTTCCTCTCTTAGTCCAAGTTTTATATATATATATATATGTGTGTGTGTGTGTGTGTGTTTTATTTTTTTATAATAATCTTATGTTTGATGATAATTGCTCATAACAATCAAGCCAAAACAATAATGCTCTATTTTATAAAATAATAATAAAGAGGGCCCGATACTTTATGAGGTAACTTTACTTAGATGCACCATTTTTCTCGTTAAAAAAGTTATATTATTTTTATTTCTCAAATAACAAATATTTTATTTTTATTTTGGCTAAGAGTCTTATAGGTGAAGGGGAGTAGTATTTTGTATTTCTCTTCACGGGAACAAGATAACCCCGTCACACTTGTGGTAAGAAAAAAAAAAGTAATTTCCTTAATATTGTTATTTGTTAATGAATTTTTTTTTTTTTTTTTTTTTTTTTTTTTTTTTTTCCTAATAAGAATGTCTAGAACTCATAGAACACATGACTATTTTTTAGTGAATTTAAAATGGTCAGTTATGATGCATCACTTTTGCATGAATCTATTATTGACACCACCTTCTTTTACATGCCATTGTCACCACTTTTGTTATTCGTTAAAAATGTTTTATTACAAATTTTCTTGTAAAAATAAGTAATAAATAGTGTAAGGATAAATTATAGTTAATACCCTTGAAGTTTTGGCTAATATTAACTAAGTTAAAAATATTAAAACTAAACCGTTACTCATTTTTTTGCATTGTTAATGTGATTAGGGACCATATTGGTAAGTTTTGAAATGTTTTAGATCTAAATTGACATTAGCTTAAACCTAGTTCAAGACATTAGCTGACATTAGTCTATTCCTAAGGAGTTGATTGTATTTTACCCATAATGATATATAAGAAAAGTTAATGGATAGTGGGTTCTTGTATACTTAACTAGTAAAATCTCTATAGTACAGAATAAGAAATATGAGGTTCAATCATCATCTACATCAAAAATCAATTTTGTGTTTGAGTGTGATGATAAATAGCACAATTATTGGAAGTGGACGTCATAAGTTGAAACTTTATAATAAAAAAAAAAAAGTTAACGGATGCCTAAGAATATTAGTACGTAAAGCTTAAATAATAGAATTATATATGTAAAATTGCTAATTTAAAAACTCCTAAATTTTAGCTCCCACCTAAAACATAGCCTGCAAAATAGGATAGTTCTTTTATTAGTTTTCAAACTCAATATTCAAAAATGCTCCAATTCTCCTATATTCCTTCAATTAGTGTCTTTTTGGGAATAACTTATTTAGCTGAAACTGAATTTTTTTTGCTGAAAACACTGTAGATTTTTTGACAGAAATAGTATTGTAGAACTCATGAATAGTACCAAAAAGTGTAATAAGACACATAAAGAGTACAAAAAATAAACTGAATAGTAGCAAAATAAACTAAATAGTAAAAAAAGTTAGATTTTTAAGCCAATGTCAAATGCACACTCACTCATGTTTTCAATTTTTATTTTTTGCTTTTTATCAAGACTTACCTTTTTAATTTTCGGTTTCCCTTGCTCCCTATTCTCATTACGTTGAATTTGATTTTTGATTTTTGATTTTTTACCTCAAATGCATAATATGATTAAACATAAGCTTAAATTTCAAATAGTGATGTATATAAAATTAAAAGACTTCTCAAAAAAGAAAAGAAAAAAGACCTCACCTAAAAAAGAGCCTCATGCCCACGGGAGCATGTACAATGAGGTTAGTGTATATATATATATATAGCTAACGAATGGCGAATGCCCCTTAGGACATTGATTAATAATCCATTTAGAGTAAATTTTTATGGAAAAATAAAAAAAAACAATTAATATTTTGACAGTTTTTTTTCGTATCCCATAAAACTATTGTCAAAACTTTCATAAAAATAGATTATTAACGAATATATACACACACACACACACTCACACACACACACACACACATATATATATATATATATATATATATATATATATATATATATATATAAGACTTAGGGTAAATTTCACTAACTACCTGAGGTTTGGGCAATTACCAAAGAGGTCCAGAAGTTTTCAAAACTAACCCTTTCACTCGTTTAAGTCCAAACGGACCTAACGCCGTTATTTAACTTTTACTCTCTCTTTCACACTCATTCAAACCTTTCTTCTCTCATCCCTCTTTCTTCTCACTCTCTCTAAATCCTTGCATCCCTCTTTCTTCTCAATCTTTCTGACTACCTTAACTCTCTTGTCCCTTTCTTCTCTCTCGTGGTTGCGATGGCGCTGTGGTGTGGGTAAGCAGCATTCATGGGTTTCGGTGTGGATCGGTGATGGTTCTCGTGGTCTTTCGGTGGCGCCGTGCTGTGGGTTAGTAGTGGTTCGTGGGTTTTGGTGCGGAAGCGGTAAAGGTTTTTTTTGGATTTTGGTTTGGGTTATTTGTGGGTCAGTAGCAGAGGTGTGGTTTTGATTTGGAATGGTTATTGGTCAGTAATGGAGGTTTGTGATTTTAGTTTGGGTCGGTGGTGGAGGTTTGTGTATTTTGGTTTGGATCTGCGAGGTGGGTTTGCTTTGGTTTAAGCAAAGGTTTTGTCGGTTTACTGTGGTTTGAGCAAAGATTTTTTCTTTGCTGATGGAGATGCTGAGCTTGAGAGCCATTGGTAAGGGGTTTTGGTGATGGAGTGAGCAGTGTTTGTGAATTTGAGAAGATGTTTTGGGTTTTTGGTTAAGAGAGGTTTTGATTTATTGGGTTTGGTTTTGGGATTAGGATTTTGAGTTGAGAGGTTGATTTTTTTTGTCACAGTTCTTGATGGATTTGTGATTTTTGTTGTGTGTTTTACGTTTTGATTGTTGGATTCATTCAAGCATTTTCTTTTCCTATTTGTTTACTGAGAAATATATAGGAGAGTTTCTATTTTTATCAGCCAATAAAGATAAGAGAGGTTAACGGCGTTAGGTCCGTTTAGACTTAAATGACTAAAAATGTTAGTTTTGAAAACTTTTGGACCTCTTTGATATTTGTCCAAATCTAAGGGGGTAGTTAGTGAAATTTACCCTTATGATATTTTATTCTTTTAGAAAGTCAATCTTCTCAAGTCTTAACGAGTCTGGACCCGGGTCCAACAACCCCTGAATATATATGATGTTTTTTTTCGTTTGGCGCCAATTCTTTCTCGAACCTACTGCCTCTCTCTCTTTTTCTCTCACACTCTTCTTTCCTCTCTTAAGCCCTAATTTTCACTCCCATTTGTCCTTAATCCCCAAATCAACCACCTAGGGTTTCACAAAGTCTCCGATTTTCCAACACAACACACACACTCTGATCAATCTTCCTCAATGGCCGAGCCTCGCGCCAAGCGAGCAAGAATCGAAAGGTCCGTACACTTCTCTCTCACTCTCTCAGCTATATTTATATCTCTGTCTTAGTTCTTGTGAGCGTTTTGAAGTCCAAGATTTAGTCTGTGGTGTGTTTTTTTTTTATGTTATGTGATGGTGACATTGTACTTGGTGTGAACACTACAGCGTTAGGGTTTTTTTTTTTTGTTGAATTTTTGAAATTTTCTTTGTTGGTTTTTAGTTAGAGGACTGTTTGGTTGTTGAGAAAATGTAGGGAAAGTGAAAAAGATATAGAATTGATGAATTCTTACTCTGAATTTGAGGTTTTGATGCTCTGTGATGGTGACGTTGTTCTTGGTGTAACACTGTACAGCGTTAGGGTTTTTCTGTTTTTTTTTTTTTAAATTTTGAAATTTTCTTTGTTGGTTTCTAATTAAAGGACTGTTTGCTTGCTGAGAAAATGTAGGGGAAGTGAAAAAGAAGTAGAAAATTGATGAATTCTTACTCTGAATTTGAGGTTTTTGATGCTTTGTGATGGCGACGATGTCCTTGGTGTAACGCTGTACTGCGTTAGGATTTTTCTTTTTCTTTTTTAAAATTTTTAAAATTTTCTATGTTGGTTTTTAATCAAAGGACTGTTTGCTTGCTGAGAAAATGTAGGGGAAGTGAAAAAGAAATAGAATTGATGAATTCTTTCTCTGAATTCGAGGTTTTTGATGCTCTGTGATGGTGACATTGTGCTCGGTGTAACACTGTACAGAGTAGGGTTTTTGTTTGTTTGTTTTTTTTTAAATATTTGAAAATTTTCTTGTTGGTTTTTAGTTTTAGGACTGTTTGGTTGCTGAGAAAATGTAGGGAAAGTGAAAAAGATATAGAATTGATGGATTCTTACTCTGAATTCGAGGTTTTTGATGCTCTGTGATGGTGACATTGTCCTTGGTGTAACACTGCACAGCGTTAGGGTTTTTGTTTTTTTAAATTTTTTAAATTTTCTTGTTGGTTATTAGCTTAAAGGACTGTCTGGTTGCTGAGAAAATGTAGGGGAAGTGAAAATGAAATAGAATTGATGAATTCTTACTCTGAATTAGATGTTTTTTACTCATTTTCAATAAGCATTCAAATGGAAGATTTTTTTTTTTAAAATAAAAGTTTTTCTGTGTATTTTAAAGCAAATTAATTTTAGCTTTTATTGGTCAAATCCTTGTTATCACATTTTTGGTTCTCTCATAACTTTTTTTTTGCTAAAAAGGAAGCTTCTTTGTGCACTGTTATACTTGCTGCTCTTATATATATAGTGTTAAACTTTTGGGTTCCAATTCTAACGAAAAGTATTAAACTTTTCATTGAATGAGACTTGTAGAAACAAACAAATCCACTCATTTGAGATTAATACTACTATTAAGCTTGCACGAACCTGTTTTCCAAAATTTTGTGTCCAATTATTTATTCTACTTTGTTAGTGTTGTATTGGAGGATCAATGTTTTTTAAACTTTTCTTTCTCAGAGGGGAAGATGATTATATGCCTGGAAATATAATAGAGATTGAGCTCCAAAATTTCATGACCTTCAATCACCTGAAATGCAAACCGGGATCGCGCCTGAACCTTGTAATTGGGCCAAATGGATCTGGGAAGAGCTCTCTTGTGTGTGCCATTGCACTTGGTTTAGGTGGTGAGCCTCAGGTTAGTTAAAGGCTGATGCCTTATTTGAATACCCTACCTTATGTTTCTTCATACTATATAATGATGGGGGAATTTCGTTTCATGCAGCTGCTTGGGAGGGCGACGAGCGTCGGAGCATATGTGAAGCGTGGAGAGGAATCTGGTCATATTAAAATTTCACTGAGAGGGGACACTAAAGATGAACAGATTAACATTACACGTAAAATTGATACACGTAACAAGTCTGAGTGGTTGTTTAATGGTAAGATATTTAGTACTTTAAGTATTGACTGAGCCTGGCCTGCCTGGGCTTTGGACAATCCTAGAGAGCCGCGGTTGGGTCTTGGCCTAGAGCTGCCCTGGCTTGTGTAGATCATTTCTACTTCATTTTTTACTTTCGCCCCTATTTTTAATTCCTACCTCCATCCCATATTGTATGTCATGTTTAGAAAATTCAATTTTTTAAGGGAACATCATTCAATGCCTTCTCTTTTAGTGAAAATGGTACAAAATTTAAACTACCCTAGTTGATTTAAACTCAAGTGAAAGAATGACATTATTTTTAAATAAATTAAAGCGTTAGTTAGGAAATTTATTTATTAACTTTTTAAAGAGGACTACATGTTAGGACATCCCAAAATGGAATAGGGAACCAACAATTTGGGATAGAGTTAGTACAAAACATTGGAGCTAAAATGGCTAAAATACAAGGCATTCATATCAAACATCCCACATTCAAATCACATTTAAAGTTAATACATGTTGAGGATAACATATTAAAATTAGACTCTATAGGCCAAAACTTTTGGCCCAAGCCCAAAATTTTGAACCAGGCAGGTTCCATGGGCCACCTGGCTGAAAGCCAATCCTAACTACAAGATGAAGAGTCATTTTGGTTTTCCTGATACTAGGAATTTAATTTATCCACACTCACTCATAAAGAAGGATCTTCTGAATGACCAGTTGAACATTTCATTACATGAATGTTATCAGCATGTAGTGACTGGTTGTCCAATGAACTATATCTTTTTCTTTTGCATGCTTAATATTTTCAATCAATTTTAGTTGCTGGAAATATTTTTATTATATTTTTTTGCATTCAAGCGGTAAGTATTGGGGGTTGTTTCTCATTAATGACATCCCTATTACCTGCTATAAATGTGTATGTTCAAGTTTTGCCAAATATTACTTTTTTTGTTAGATTTTGATTTCATGAGGGTTGTTTTGTAATGTGAAAGCGTACTTAAACTTTCCTTTGAAGCCTTTCTTAGATGAAGATATTGAGGAAACCTCACTTTAGGTGCCATTTTAAGTAATAAGCGCCCCAAAAGAACTAAAAACCAAAGGGGAGGGGGCATTTTATTTAATATCAAGTCATTGTAATGTTTTCACCATAATAAAACAAAATCTCATAAAATTTACAAGCAACCTATATTAGCCATGAAATTAATCTCATCCTAGCTGGAGTCTAAATCTTCTGTCCCACTTTTCCTGCTCCACTCTATACTCTACCAATAAAAACTTGCCACGTGTTCACCTAATTAATTAAATACTACTATTATTGACTTATTAATGCTACCGTTATTAATTAATAGTAGTATTTAATTAATTAGGTGAACACGTGACAAATTTTTATTGGTGGAGTATAAAGTGGAGCAGGAAAAGTGGGACAGAAGATTTGGACTCTCCTAGCTGTACATACTTGGTATAAACAAAAATAATTAAAAATACTGAAAACCCCTTTTTAATTGCATTTCTCCTGCATTAGATTGAAAATTTGAAAATTTTAGCTGTTTAAGTGCAAGAAATATAGGATCTAGCCTGAGTTTTATCTGTTTGCCAAGTTTCTCTCTCTCTCTCTCTAATGATACATTTATAAAGGAGAGTGGTTTAGCTTTTGTAATAAGAAGAGTGGTTTAGCTTTTATAATAAGAACAAAGAAAGCTTAACAGTCTAGCCATTTCTTATCCATCATTTGTTGGTTTCAGGAAAGGCTGTGCCTAAAAAAGATATACTTCAAGTCATTCAAAGGTTCAACATCCAAGTCAACAATTTGACTCAAGTAAGTTTGAAGGATCTAGATTAGGATGCATACATCAACTATAAAACATAATTTAATAAATGCGATTCTGCTTCTTTTACGTGCGTATATATATTTATATATGTTCAATTTCTTATCATGAAGAATGGTTTTGTAATTGAAATTGAGCTCATTGCCTGAAAGCACACTTATGCATGTCTGTTTGCATTTGGTATGAAACACTTCAGAAATGTTTATCTAATATGGTACCTATGCATTGTCCTTAACCTCATATACCAGTTATTCTGATTGAGTGTCATCATGGCCCTTGTGATCTGCTGGTAGTAGTTTCTTTTCTACAATTTGGGATCCTGTTGAAGTTCCTTTTTCTCCTCAAGTGGGTGCTTTCTCTTTTGCAGCATGGTGGTACGATTGTGTGAATGTATAAGAAACAAATATATTTTGTTTCTTTTATTAGATGTATGTTTTAGCTACGTGTTTTTTGTTATTTTTTTTCTTAATATGAATTTCTGGTTTATTGTAAAACTCCTTTTTTTTCATGCCACTTTCCATTAGGTGCTTTCCCAAATGAAAAAATCGAGTAAACTTTTCTTGTGAACATATCCTTTGTGTAGCATTCAAGATGCTGCTTAGATTGGTCCATTTGGATGTTTGGGCCTTAAGCCATGCATAGGCCTCTTGTATTCTGAAATTGTGCATTTCATGATTTCTAAATACTTGATTTGCAGAGGACATGTCCCCCTTCTTCTCTAATTAGATTTAGATGACTGTGGATATTGATAAATACATCTTAATCATGTCTCTAGTTAAAGTTTATATGATCACTTTGATCTTGTACCTACTTGGTGGTTTTTTTTTTTTTTTTTTCCATCTATAGATTCTTTTCTCCTCTTCTTCTGCTGCTTGCCTCCTCCCCTTCCCATCTCCTTTACGTATAACATGAGTGTTAATTGATATTCATAATATTACAGTGACACTATTTATATGTTATGTAGCTGATTATGATTTCACAGCAGGAGACATGCCTTTTAAACTAAATTTACTTTTTCTTTTCTCTCTTCTTTTTTTTTTGGGGGGGGGGGGGTTGATGTAGTTTTTACCACAAGACCGGGTCTGTGAGTTTGCCAAATTAACTCCTGTGCAACTTCTAGAAGAAACTGAAAAGGCTGTTGGTGATCCTCAACTTCCTATCCAACATCGTGCACTTATAGAAAAAAGCCGTGAGCTGAAGAACATTCAGCTAGTGAGTTTCTAAATATAGTGTTAAAGATTTAAAATTATTAAAACCGTACACTTAACACTTTATATGGTGTTATTGTTATTAACAATTTCTACTGATTTTAGTCTGTTGAGAGAAATGGAGAGACTTTGAATCAATGGAGGGCACTGAATGCTGAATTAGAGAAAGATGTTGAGCGTGTTCGTCAAAGAGAAGAACTTTTAACAAAGGTTAGCTTTTGTAGGTTTTGTTCATGATCATTTCTATGCTTGATAACATTTCAAATGTTGATTTTTCTGTCATGCTGCAGGTTGAGTCCATGAAAAAAAAATTACCTTGGCTGAAGTATGACATGAAGAAGGCTGAATATATGGAAGCTAAGGAGCAGGAAAAAGATGCAAAGAAGAAGTTGGATGAAGCTGCAAAAACCTTAAATGACTTTAAGGAACCCATTGAGTAGGATGACTTATCTTTGGATCACTAGATGTGTAGTGCTTAATATAAATTTTTTGACAGATAATAAAAGTTTTATTGATAAGAAAAGTACAATGCGTTTACAATAGTAAATTCAATACACTTGAAGCTTGTGTAGTGCTTAATGTGAATTTATTATCTCTGAGTTTGATTACATGTTGATTTCATAATATGCTAATGACAATGTGTTATCATGTGGCCATTGATGTGCTGACATAGTAGCATGTCTCTGTGCTGGTTATGGCACATCTTTATTTCTCTATCTGTTGACATTAGATATGCTATCTTTGTACCAGAGACAGCTACTCATGGAATTTCTCCAGGTAGATTTTTGATAATTAACATGCCCAAGTTTGCCGTGACATTTTGCAATTATTTCATATTATACTGAATGGACTTCTCCACAATGTGGTCAATCTTATGATCTATGTGAGGTCTTGGGGGTCCATGCATTGGCTATCTGGGTTTAAGCTTGGCTAAACTTCAACAATTCTTTTTCATTTATGGTTTTGTGGGGGGTGATATAGGAAGGTTTTATCAAAGGTATACCATACTAAGGACATAGGAAAACCTATATAATTGTTGTGAAAAGTGAGTGACTGATTGTGTGGGTTGCATGTTACTGCTTGCATTTTTTTCCTTTCTTCTTTTTGAGATCAATCACTGTTGCAATATGTCATGTTTCATCTTCTAAAGTGTTAGTTTACTCATTAATCAATCAATTGTTTGCAGGAAACAAAAGCAAGAGAAGGCACTCTTGGATGCTAAATGTAAAAAAGCTGGCCGTCTCATAAATGAAAATTCAAAAAGACTTACAGAACTAATGTCAAATGAAAGCCATTTGGTACTTACAGCTCGCGATCTTTCTTTTAGTATTTTGGTCTCTTTAATATTTTGTCACACAATTGTATTTCTTCTGTTGCCTTCAATGTTCATTAACATTTTCTAAAGGGGGTGCAAGTACGAGGAAAATATAAAGAAATGGAAGACCTAAAGAAGCAAGAAGAATATCGTCAACAAAGAATCATTAAAGCTAAACAAGATCTTGCTGCGGCTGAAGCAGAATTTGAAAATCTGCCTCCGTATGAACCTCCAAAAGATGAACTTGTAAGTAACTTTTCTAGCCAATTATTGATTTTTTCTGGTGGTGTGGGTTATGATGTGAGTTTATCGACATATGGTCACTGGAGACTTCAACCACTAACAATATATGGAACTGATTTTGTGGTTAATTGTCTTGAATTATCTTGAAAAAGTTATGGTTTCTCTTATTTTGCTATCATCAAATGTATTGGTGTACCTATCCAAAAAAGAAAAAGAAAAAAGAGACGGTTGTATTGGTGCAAGTATAATCTACTAAAATTTTATGCGCTAGTTTTCCTATAAGTAAATTGGTAAACAATGATTAGTTTGAACTTGTGTGTTTTTTGTTGATGATAATTTACCTGATCACTTTCATGAAAGTCAGTAATTACTGTTTGGTTGCTATTCTTTTGATTTGGTTGATACCTTCACTGTTATTACTGAAAACATTTCTACACCAGGAAAATTTAAAGGCTCAAATCCTGGAGCTAGAAGTTTCAGCTAATAATAAGAGGAATCAAAAGTCAGAGAAGGAAAGACTTCTAGCTCAAAAGAAAATGAGCCTCAGGAATTGCCTGGACAGGTAAATTTGAATGAGATTTAAATGTTTCATATGCTTTTTACCTTTTTAATATCTTTCTGATGATTTTTACAGGTTGAAGGATATGGAGAATACACACAACAAATGTCTTCAGGCATTAGTGAAATCTGGAGCTGAGAGGATATTTGAGGCTTATCGTTGGGTGCAAGAACATCGCAATGAGTTCAATAAAGAAGTGTATGGTCCTGTTTTGCTTGAGGTATGTATTTTGTAATTCGGATTGTTGCTTTATGAATTAATTCTTCTTTCACTTACTTTTTAATAATTTTGTGTTTAGGTTAATGTCTCTGATCGGGTTCATGCAAACTATTTAGAAGGTCATGTCCCCTATTATATCTGGAAGGTATTTGTCCTTCATCTGTATCAAACATTAAAAAAAAAAAAAAGAGTAAAGTTCTGTACTATTTTTTCATTTGAGACTTGGATGAAGATCATATTAGGTACCTGAGCTTCTTGTTGGTTTTATTTGTTTTTATTTTAGAGATCTCAGTTACTTAAAAGGAAATTGGGACAAAGGTGGTAGAAAGATTTTGTTAGCCTATGATTTGAATAAGGTCCCATTAGATTTTGATAAACTTGAATAAGACATCAAAGTGAAGGACTATTAAATTAGTTAAATGCAGGACAATGCTAGTCATAGTATGTCACTTATTAAATTAAAAAAATGCTAGTATGTTCCAGACAAATGGATTATATGAACATTTATGTATCAGTTTCTCTCGTGTATTTGAACCTTATATGAATCATTAGAATAATGGTTAAATGATTAATTCATCATTTCTTAATAGCTTAAGGTTTTGTAATAAGTGGTAATTTGTCTTGGTATCATAGCTGGTTTTCCTAAGTTTGGATGTTATCACTTGTCACCACTTTACCTCCCATTTAAAAAATAATATTCCACCTTCGGCCTCTAGGGGATTTCTAGGCCCACATGTGATGGGGAGTGTTTGAATAAATATTAAATGTTTAAATTCACCTCTTCCTATCACTTAAGCTTTTGAAATCAATGACAATTTATTAGAAACCAAATTATACTTAGTATCTGTTTGGATACGGATTATAATGGCTGCGTTTGGAGTGTTTTGCGTTTTCTGCTTTTTTTTTTCTTCTTCTGCTGTTGCACGTGTCAGGGGGGACAAATGTTACTGTTCATGAACAGTAGCCGCATTTTGTTGACTTTCAGCTCTTTTTAGCACATCTGTGGGTCTCGTGTACTGTTCACGGGACCCACAAACTTCACTTTTCAGAATTTTTTTAATTAAAAATGGGTCTCACGGCACTATTTACACATTTGAAAAGTATTTTGTTATAGTGTTTTCAGTTTTCAGTAATAAGCTTTATCCAAATGGACCCTTAATATGAACATTATGTAAGAGAAAACAGAAAGACCCCTGCACATCCCAGGTGCTTTACTCTCAGTCTTTCTGCAATGTTTTTGGATGGATGCACATAGGATTGAGACCTAGAGTGCTTATAACTATGATCCTTTACGTTAGCTGGGTATATGAATAATTCTTACCTATTTTTGGAATCAAAAGGCATGAGTATTTCAGCGAGACCCTATTGTTTTTTTTTCTATTTACTTATGCTATATTCTCTCGTTCCCCATATTTGTATGGTTGAATTAACCAAGCTTGTGTAATTATTTTGTACTTTTTAAAATTCTTTTTAAGGAATGCTATGTTGTTTATGAAGCATAAAGTTTTTATTTTTATTTTTATAATAAAATCATGTTATGTGAACATGATTTTTGTTGGGTGGTGAGGAAAGTTCTTTTTTGACACTAAATTTCTAGTCTTTTTTCTTTTTTTTTTTTTCCTTGATTTGCAGTCTTTCATCACTCAAGATCCTAGGGATCGGGACTTTTTAGTAAAAAATTTGAAGTCATTTGATATCCCGGTCCTAAATTATACAGGGGATGAAGGTCGTGCACCCTTGCCCTTTCAACTAACTAGGGAGGTATGTGACTTGGGCCCCAACTATGTTCTGCAGTTGAATAGTCCAACCATCTTATCATCAAATTTGTTATTATTATTAGTATTATTATTTGATAAGTAACCATCTTATCATTGTTTTGTTTTTTTGATACCAAGCAGATGCATTTGATTGGTATCTATTCTCGGCTTGACCAAGTTTTTAATGCTCCTAATGCTGTTAAGGAGGTTTTGACTAGTCAATTTGGTTTGGATCGTTCAGTAAGCTCCTTAGCTTCCTTGTTCAATTTGTGATGTATTTGACTGTGGGCAGTTAGAGGGGCTGAGCCTCATGAAGTTGGGGAGTTTGAAAATGTGGTTTATGATCATGTTTGATATCAGGAGCTTATCTATTTTTCAACTTTTCTCAGTACATAGGGTCCAAGGAAACTGATCAAAAGGCTGATGAGGTTCTAAAGTTGGATATTTTGGATTGTTGGACTCCAGAAAATCACTATCGATGGTCTAAATCTAGATATGGTAACCATTTTTCAGCTAGTGTAGACGCCGTGGGTCGCTCAAGTCTTCTTCTGTGTAGTATGTTTCTAGAAAACCCTTAGTCTTGATTAGTGTTTAATCTAAATCTTTACAATTGCATATGCTGCCAATTCTCATCTCTACTCTGCTTCCAGGTTTAGATGTTGGGGAAATAGAAGTTATGAGGTCTAAGAAAATGGAGCTCGAAGAATCAGTTTCTGTGATTGAGGAAAGCCTTGGGTCATTTAAGAATGATCTAAGATACTTGGAGGAAGAAGCTGCGAAATTTCATAAACAGCGGGTATGCTGAAAACATACAAGTTTCCAAAGTTTTTACTAATTCCTGACTGTTGTGACTGCTGTATATTTGTCTTGCCAAATATAATTATTGATTCATAACTTATTGGAGTTGATCAAAAATACAAATTTGCATTTGGACTTCATTCTGGATATAAATTGTAGGAGGATATTATCAAGATTTTACAGCATGAGAAGAAAAAACGGCGTGAAATTGAAAACCTAATTGGTAAGTATAAAATATTACTACATAGAAAAGTGCCACATTCAATCTTTACATTTACTTTAGAAAATAAATATTCTTTGGTGATCTTAGATCAAAGGAGAAGAAAATTAGAATCTTTGGACAAGGAAGATGATTTGGATACTCTTATGGCGAAGCTTATCGATCAAGCTGCAAAATATAACATTCAGCGATTCCATTGTGCAATGGAAGTTAAGGTGAAGTCACTTTCAGGCTTAGGTTTTTTGCCCCCTTTTAGTTATTATGCTGTGCTGTGACTTTGCTTGCTGGTTTATGTCAGAATTAAGAAATAAGCTATCTCTAGTATAGAGATACATATTTTGAAATTTTCAATCGCTTCATTCTTTTTTCCCCTGTTTTACAGGAGTTACTTGTTGAGGCTGTTTCTTTCAAGCAGAGTTTTGCAGAAGTGCATATGGCATCCATTGAATTTGATGCCAAGGTACTTTTTCTGATTAATTGTCAAGCTGATCTAGAAGTTCATACAAGCTTTATTGAAATGTATTAGATACCCATCTTATACTATTAATGAATCTAAAAAATTGTTAGTATGAGGGTGTAAAATTAATTTCTATAGGCTGAAAAAGATCATGTTTGTATTTGTGAGTCACTTTTTATTTTTTATTTTTGTCTTATTTCTGTACCAACTGAAGGACCTCTCCAAAACTTTATTTAACATGGTTGTTTTCTGTCTTCCTCCAGAATCCCATGATTTGTTATTTTACTAGACTTTCACTCACACAGTTGACCCTCTTATATTTAAAGTTACAATAAAAAATTGAAATCTATATTGTTTCTGTTTATTATATCCTTATCTCAGTGAATAGATCATTTTGTTATTCTTATAACTGTTTGAGGAGCCAACTTTGTTCTATATTGTATAATTAACAATTTTAACACTTGATAATTAATAGTGTTTTTTAAAACCTCTTTCTTAATACTATTAGTTATAAGAATAAAAAAAATACTCTTATTCTTTAATATATTATGGACAAATTTAGTTAGCTTATTTTTTGAAAGAGTCAAAATAATTTTTTTTGCAATTGTGTATTACTCCTCAACATGGAGTTTTGTTCACATGATCAAAATTTTCAATGAGAGTTTATTTTTAAACAAGACAAGTGGACCTTCCTTCAGCCTCCATTATGTATGCTCTTGGTCTTCCTTTTCTATACGTGGCATACTTCAAAATCAGGTGGAGTCCTTTCAAGAAGGTCCTATCTCATGAAGCGGAGGCCACTAGTTTGAATCTCCCATTCTTCCTCCACTTAGAACCAAAAATCCCTTATTAAAAAAGGGTGTCCTTAAATTCTTGAATTTGTCTTGGAGATTTGAATTTTTTAAAAATAAAAATCGCGTAGAAATTTATAAATTTAATAATTCTGTTAAAATATTATTTCTTCTTTTTCTTTCTGTTTTAACTGACATATACAATGACAATAATTCCCATTCCCCCTCCATTACGTACGCTCTTTGCCTTCCTTTTTTATGTTTGTAACCAATTCACATAGCATCCTGCAAGTCTCCTGATGAAGTTTTCTTTTGTTTGTAGGATCTCTGTATGTTTTATGCACAATTTTTTCTGTTATTTTGTTGAAGACATGGCATACCTGACCCCACTAAATATATCTTCAGTGTCTGATCACTTTCCTGATATGTATGTATTGGTTTTCTGACTTTTAGATTAGAGATTTGGAAGTTGATCTTAAGCAGCATGAAAAGTTTGCTATGCAAGCATCACTGCACTTCGAATATTGTAAGTTGCTACTAAAATGTAATTTTGTTTTTTCTTTGGCTAGAAAATTTTCAAAAATCTTTTCATTTGTTCATGGACTTTCATTGTGACCCTTTTATTGAAAAATCATTTAGTTGTGTAGCTTGGGTATACTTCCCATGAACTAGGGCCTTGCCATTTTTTATTACTTATAAAAAAAAAGTTATATTTTTTTATTCATTTTGCTTGTAAAAGTTATAATTTTAAACTGGCCATATTGGCACTGCTTACATAAACCGAGTGAGCAGGTGACAACATATTGAGAAATAAACAGATCTTGAAAGTAATTTTGCTTTGTAGTCCTTTCTTTTCAGGAGCTTTTTCTCCTTTAAAGAAAGCTTACACTTGTGATTTTTGAAGGTCGGTTAATATTATGGTTATGCTAGTTTTTGAAGGAGATCATATTATCATAATTGCTTCATAGATAGTTTAATATGTTTGTGGCTTGGTTAAAAAATTTCTTGTGTGATTCCAGTTTGGGATCTTTGTGAAGATTTTGACACTGGAGCTAGTATCATTAAAGTGGCTCAAGAAACCGAAAATGTTCTTGGAGATACTTTTATATATAATGTGTATTTAAGTGAATAAGGAGAAGCCTGTCTTTGAATATATTATCCTGTTTATGAGATAGGGCCAAATCTAGAAAGTAATTATAGGTAGAATTGTGTGCCAAATGGCTTTTTAGTATTAGTTTAAGAAGTTTGGCATAATTAGTCCACAACCTTTTGTATAATATTTTATGCTGAAAGTTTTCTTCCAATTTAATAAAATTTGTTTATTAACTTGTCAATGTATGTATTTTTCAATTAAGTTCCACCAAAGTTTTGATTCATTCTTCTGAGTAATGGAATTTTGATGTCTTAGTGAGGTATTGGTGAGTTGGTATCATTTATCATCTCGGCAATAGCTATCAAGACTGTAAGAAACTGATTGAGACTAACAATATTTTTGTCATGATGTCTTCTCAATAAGAATTCCCATGTATTATATTGTCCTCAAAGGATTGCAAGTTGTATATTTTGGAAGCCATGATATCAAATTATGTGAACTATATTTCTTGTGAAACTGACTATATACCATTTTACTTCTTGTTAAGGTAAGAAGGAGGTAGAGAATTTTAGACAGCAGCTTTCAGCTGCCAAGAGGCAAGCAGAATCAATAGCTACGATCACTCCAGAACTTGAAAAGGAATTTCTTGAGGTTTGTATTATGGCTTAAAGTTGAAACAGGTCAAACATTGTCTAATATGCCAGTCTCATGACTAGTTTCACTTTAAGAATGTATTGTTTTCTTCAGTGCTTCATATCTTCATGGCTCTTTATTCAAGAAACATTCTAATTCTTCTGTGTCGACATGTAGATGCCTACTACTATTGAGGAATTGGAGGCTGCCATTCAAGATAATATATCACAGGCTAATTCTATGCTTTTTTTAAACAACAATATTTTGGAAGAATATGAACACCGTAAAAATCAGGTAGTGTTCTGCCATCTTTAGTATAATTTGTACTGGTTTCTTTTATATTTTATTTTAACTATAATTAAAACCATGTCACAGATAGAAGATCTTGCAAAAAAACTTGAAGCAGATAACAAGGAGCTGAGGAGGTGTTTAGCTGAAATAGATTACTTGAAGGTGAGTGAAGTTTAGTTGCCTCATTACATAGGCAGGGTTCTGTGAAGTTAATATTTCTCTCCTTCAATCCCTTTTCACTAGTCATCATCCTGTGATCAAAGTCAATGTAAATGGGATAAGCCAATAAAACATATATTCTCTGCATAATTTAATACTGAAGCTAAAGACTATTACTTTAATCATGAGAGGACAGGGAAGACAATGTGCATGGATTGCCACGTGTTGCTAAAAAAGATTAACTATTGCACAGCTCACCCCCTCTTTCTTGTTCTCTCAGCTTCCCTACCAGTGAATTCACAAATCATAAAATCAATCTATTCTTTTATCATTCCTCCTTTTGAAATTGTTTTAGTTCAGCTAGAATTTCCATGTAACAGTAGTCAATTGAATATTATCTAGATGACTAAAATCAGGGTAAAATTATTTTGCATCTCTTTCTGAAATGTTGATCTTAATCATCATAGCATCTGGCTGGCTAAATTATTTGGTAATTCATCTGGGTAACTTTTGGTTTCAATTAAAACCTAAACAAGTCCTGGTGTTTAGTTTTTGAAAAAAAAGGTCCATTTGTTTGGTTTCCTTTTAAATTGATTGATATAATCGTATGGTTTTTATATTGTTTTCATTGTATACATGAATCTCATGCATGGCTAGAAATTATTAGATGGGAAGAAACTAGCATGTTCCCAAACTCAAGCTAATTTTGCTCCTCACTTGTTGTGTCAAAATTTTAGGGAATGAATAAACTGAATAATTTTCTTGCCAAAAAGAATAAAAAGAATAATCTGATCCTATCATATCATATTATTAATCTTGTATGCTTTTAGTTTTTTCCCCATCTCCTCTCGTTACTTTCTTGTATGTCACATATTTGCTTAGCTGCCTCAATTTATATGTTTTGATATTGATATGTATTTATGTGGTCTAATTTTTCCTATGCAATCTCCTAATTTTAAATTGGTGCAGGAAAATTGGCTTCCAACATTGAGAAATCTTGTTGCTCGGATAAATGAGACTTTCAGTCGTAACTTTCAAGAGATGGCTGTTGCAGGAGAAGTTTCATTGGGTATTCATTGCTTTGCTTATAGAGAATGTACCTTATGGCTAGTTTGGATGGAAGGAGAGGGAGGGGGAGTAGAGTAGAGCTGGCCAGAAATTGGCAATTGCCGGCCAACTCTCTTCTACTTCCCCCTCCCTCTCCCTCCATCCATTATAGTATTCTTTCTCAATTATTTTATTTAATGTTTCTTTTTCTCAGATGAGCATGACAAGGACTTTGATCAATTTGGAATACTTATAAAAGTCAAGTTCAGGTAACTGCAGCTTTGGATTTGTTTTATATTTTTAGTAAAGCACATTTCATATGCTACTGGGCATTTTGCTTCTTTAAGCACACCCCAAGGGGTAGCACATTAGTTGGGGACCGTACCTTGTGAAGTGGAGGACCTGGAGGTCACTATTTCGAAGCTCCCATTACCCCTCTCCTTGGGGGCCAAAATGAATAAAAAGTATATATATATTAAGTACATATATTATATTTTAACGTGTGAGTTCTGGCAGTTTCATTTGGGTGTTATTGGTAAACTTCTCTATAATAGAAACCTGCCTTTTGAACAAGGGATCTGGATTGTTAAGCTAGAATCAATTTAATCAAAATATGTACTTAATAACAATTACAGTAAAGAGAGATAATTATGAGCTGAATATTATCTCATGTAGTCAGCCAGTATGCACTTTAGATATTCAGTAGTTACTGCCTTTAATTACAACTTTACCTTGAAGGCCAAGCACATAAACTTTGAAATTGTTGACTTGCAATATGTCAAAAATTGTGGATTAGCTCTCGACATTTTTACTTCCTGCTTACCAGCTAAATAGCATGGAAAAAGGCGGATCAGATCTCTTTATAACATTTTGGATGTGCTATTACCAATCCAGTTAGAAAGACACAGTTAGCATGATGCTACAATACTGATAGAAATGTGTCAAAAGATATACAAACAGTACTAAGGAAGTATCATTCATCATCCCAAGATGTCTGGCATCTGACAATCTGGGTTGAGACTGTTTGATGAAGATGATGGAAGTAGAGCTTTCAAAGCTACGAATGTGGATAAAGCCTCAAGAGTCAAGACCATATTCTATGATTGCCAATGGTGTTTGAACAAGGTCCTTAAAGGTCCTTTGGTAATATGAATATAAAGGATTTAAATATTATGGTCCATTGTGATTTAGAGATAAATTTATTCATTAAACTACTTATCAAAAAAGATAAATTTATTCTTTATAATGTTGACATGCATTCTTTTCATTTATAATTTCTTTGTTTTGTGCTCTTTAAATTTGCTTTTGAATCATATCGAGCCACTTAGGCTCACGCTTTCATTTGGTTTCACCTTTTGCATTTAAGGCAAGCAGGACAGCTCCAAGTTCTCAGTGCTCATCATCAGTCTGGAGGGGTATTGAATCTTTTTGTATTTATGTCTTGATTGCTTTTGTGACAATTGTTTTTGATGTGTTCTAAATTTTCCTTCTTCTAGGAACGGTCGGTATCAACCATTCTTTATCTTGTTTCTCTCCAAGATCTTACAAACTGCCCATTTAGGGTTGTTGATGAGATAAATCAGGGTTAGTCACTGTATCAAGTGTTTTACAAATTCTTACTACATTAATACAGCTCATAGAATTTATTTTGGCCTCCAAATTCCGCAGGGATGGACCCTATAAATGAACGAAAGATGTTCCAGCAATTAGTGAGAGCTGCCAGCCAACTGAACACACCACAGTAAGAACACTTGTTTAACCTGATAATTTGGCTTTTAGGAGTGTGTAACTACAAATGGTTAGGGAATTTAGTTTAGGTGTTTCGTGTTGGTAGTAGTAGTTGGCTATTGCTTTTGTTGAAAAAGCACATAAACGCCCAGAGCTTTAATATTATTTTTCTTTATCTCACCTCAAGGGTGGCACAATTGGGTCAGGACCATGCCTCCATGAGGCACTAGTCTAGTTCAAATCTTTGCTTTGTACTCCCTTAGGGACAAACTTGCATATTAAAAAAACTTGATTGTTCTCTATGTCAAATTTGTGGGGCTAATGAGCCTACCGTGTCCCACACAATCTGCAGTGGCTGCTGAAATCTGCTTGGAGGGACACTTGTCATTTTTTCCTACAAAGGAAACAATTTCACTTGGATTCTGGTGAAATGGCAGTTCTTCTCTTTGAATGTAAAGCATGAGGATTATAAGATTGAGAGCTTAAATAAAATATTTATGTACTGAACCATTAATGTTTAATGCAACAAAATTGTCATTTCATTTCTTGCAGTTGACAAAAACAAGTTGTAGGTCTCTTAAACTTTCTTTTGAAAAATGCAAAGATGGCTGAAGTATTAGTTTCATCAATATGCAGGTGTTTTCTACTGACTCCAAAGTTGCTACCTGATTTAGAGTACAGTGAGGCATGTAGCGTTTTGAATATAATGAATGGGCCTTGGATTGATCAGCCCTCAAAAGGTAATGGTAACACCAGATAATCTCTATCTATTTGTTTTGCTTATAAGCAACTGACTGGCATGACTTTGTGTACTGTTTATTCAGTGTGGAGCAGTGGAGATTGCTGGGGATCTGTCACAGGTTTGGTTGGAAAAACTCAATGCTGAAATAACAATATCAAACTCTCAAGTTCAAATGCCCTCACTTTAGGATTTTTTGTTTAAAGAAAATTTAGGGCAGCTATTGTATCCATCAGAAATTGTACATTTTTTTGCACCATATCAGATGGTTATGTATAATAGTTTTGGCATGTAATTATTTCTCCTTTTGCCATTGTATAGATGATCCTTTCCTTTAATAGTTAGTAATCAATCTAATTTTTTATATATTTATAAAAGATGGATCCCCAAAACTGGAGGAATAGAATTGTGTGTGAACCAATCTATTACTTAAGTTCGAAGCATTTTATGTGGCATTCTACTATTGGTGGATGTAAAAATATAGTTTTACTAAAACCCAATCCGTATCAAATTTGAAGTCATTTACAATATAATATTCTTTTGTACTTAATTGAAATATGCAAGTTTATTCGCTTGTGGAAAAAAAAATCTCCTAAAAAAATAGAGTTTTAATCTCAAAAGGGCTCTTAATGGGTTGTGTGTTGTATAACTTATCTCATCATTCTTTCAAAGTTATCATAATTTTGAGTAGAGCCTGTGAGGTGTCTTCTGTTAGAACCTTGTGTGTTTATTTCTCAAGGAAAAAAAAAACTCTATTTGGGGATTCTCTCACCAAAATAAAAAATTATATTTCTACTATATCTTTTGGTAGTTGAGGTCTTTATGAGTAACTCCAAACACCTACGACAATTCTAAGCAAAAAAATAAATTTATTTAGGTAACCATTTTCAAAAGAATTAATTATTGTAACTTAATGATACTGCAATTTCTTTCTAAACACACACACACACACACACACACATATACATATATATATATATTTATATCTCTCTCTCTCTCTCTCTCTCTCTCTCTCTCTCTCTCGCCTGAGTAGAATTTTAAGTCATCTCAATCACAACTTTTTCGGCTTCTTGAATAAGTTATTGAGACGTGGCAAATATATGGACATGCACCATAATTGTTTGTCACAATACAGTGATCCAAGAATCACAAATGGTAGAGTTTTAGAAGATGCTTTGTTTTCTTTATGTTAGAATTTAGATTAGATATGTAAGAAATGGTAGTCTTGTATATCATTGGTTATAATATACCTAAAAAAGAAAAAGAAAAAAAATAATGTGAAATACATTGAAGACTTTTTTTAGTCATAAAATTACCTCTCCCCCCAAAAAAATCTAATGATCAATAGCAGTCTTGTTTGAAACTTAAGAGAATAATAAAAATTACCCCCCCCCCCCCTCTCCCTCCAAAAAAATCTAATGATCTAAAGCACTCTTGTTTGAAACTTAAGAGAACAATAAAACTCACTTCTTGGTTTTTTTTTTTTTTGGAAGTCACAATAGTTTTACAATAAATTATAGTAATTAGTTGTTATTGATTCTAATTTGAACTTATCACTGAAATTACTTTTTTTTCACCACCAATTGCAACTCGTAAAAATTTGCTACTTAGAATTTGTTGTGAAAGTGTTGTGGACATAACATTTCTCTATAAAGAAAAAATAGTACATCATAATTAATATAGGGAATGATTATTACTGCATAATTATTAATAATAATATATGGAATTACCATCACTTCATAATTAATAAGGATTAATAGCACTCATTTTGAAAATTAAAGGATCAATATCACTCGCTCATTCTTGTCTTTTTTTTAAATTTTTTTTTATTTATTTAGAGTAATGTTAAGGACATAGCCCAACCCACACCCAAATCTACACCTATGTGTCAACTCTTAATTAGATTTCCGCATTTTCAAGTACATGCGGTAGATCCATACGAAAGTGTTAAAATCTAATCAAGAGTTGACATATAAGCAGGGTGTGAATTTGAGTGTGGGTTGAAGTGTGTCCTTAGCATTACTCATTTATTTTTTGGAAGTAAAGCCATGCATTAATCAATAGGCTATTACTTCATAATTAATATAAGGAATAACTATTACTTCATAATTAATTTTCTATTATTATATATGGATAGATTATCAATTCATAATTAATAACAATAAATGGAAGGACTATTGCTTTTTAATAATATATATATTTGCATCATGCCAAGAAATATCGTTTTGGTGGAAATAAGGATGGTACGGTTCCCAAATGCCCTATAAAAAAGTACAGAATTGCATAACCCTTATTCACAAAAAATAAACTCAAAAAAAAAAAATTGCATAATCCTCGTACTTCAACTCAGAGATGGCAAAACTCTCTACCTTTTGCTATGTTCTTCTCCTCCTAGTGATCATCTGTGGTAATTACTTCAAAATTTAAACTTTTACGATTTATTTCTCATTTTTAAGTGATTCCATGCCCTACATTTCTCCCCTTTCTCACAAACCCACAAAAAAAAAAAACTTAATATTGATAAAATCAATCAGGTGCATATTTGTCATATTAAATTTTTTTTTAATCATTACTAATATGCTATATTAGTATATTTATTTTTTTGAGTGAAAAACCAAAGTCATAACTTAATCAAGCTGCTTTGTGATTCATTCAATGTTTATTGCGACTTTGTAGGTGAGGAAATGGTTCCCATGATAGAAGCAAAAGATTGCAACAAAGTTTGGACTTGTAAGGGTGATGACCGATGCCGGGCGGACTGTCAAAACCAATTCAAGGGTAAGGGAATATGTGACGCATACACCGCACCTTTGGTTCCGAAGCAGTGCTTTTGTGTATACCCATGTTGATTATGCAACATGTATTGAAAATATTGGTGTTAAAATAAATTGAACTCTATGGTTATGGTTATGATTATGGATTATTTATGTCAAAGTTTAAGAATGATTTGGATGAGTCAAGAAAAGAATAATTTATGTTACATGTGCAAGTTGTGGATTTTGACTCTTCCTAGCTACCAAGCATGAAGCATCCAGTCAATCCTTTGGGATCACCCTCATGATTATTTGGTGTTTATGGGATGAGAGATTTGAAATAAAAATCTTGTTTTCTACTTTGTGTTCCATTGAATCTAATTCACCGAGAGAGAGAGAGAGAGAGAGAGAGAGAGAGAGAGAGAGATGTGCTTTCAGAAAAACCATTAGCAAAAAGATATCTTAGATGTGCATGGGATCCAACCCAACCCATGTGGATAGGTTGGGTTGGGTTGGACTCTTTTCTTAATAATTATTATTATTAAATTGAGCATTAGAACAACACTACCACAAATAAGAAGAAATTTATAACAAAATAATCATGAGTATAACATCAAACAAACACAAAGTATATGAGAAGAACATAGGGTTTGGGTTTTATTTAAGAAAGGGGGCAAAAAATAAATAAGAAAATTATATAATATATTTTTTAAAATTTAAAAATATATTAAATATAGATAGGTCAGGTTAGGTTAGGCAGATTTGTAAATCTCATGACCTGAACCCAACCCGACCTACTGTAAAAAAAAAATTCATGACCTAAACCAACCCACCAACCCGATGGGTTGGGTTGGGTTAAATCAGTTTTGACAGGTTCGTTACACACCCCTAACTTAGTCATAAAACCACCAAAAAAGAAAAAAGAAAAAAAGAATGTAAAATACACGTTTATTGTGATAACAGTTAACATTGAAATTAACCATGGAGATGGCAAAAGAGGGTTTAAGGAGGAAAATAGCCATGAGTTAAAGACTAGTGAAACACCACGATGAATCTATTTATGTAATATATGAAGTGTAGTATTGTTGTTATTATGCTCCTATTGAGCAACATCAGTGAAACAGTTGGTCCACTTCAATCCACTTCAGTTTATTTGGTCTACTTTGGTGATGTTTTTTAGGTTTGTGTAGAAAGATGAGCTGCTTTATTGACAATTATGCTTCATTGACAATTATGCTATATTTTAAACATAATGTTGGTAGGTTCTTGATAAAATTACATTTTTCTTATGTTATTAAAGTCTTGTATTTGTTTTCTAATATAATCGATATATTTCCTTATATTTGCTCAATTTTTAGGTCATTCAAATCGTATAAAAGGATAAATTGTTTGTAAAGAGCAGTAGAAACAAACTCCAAATACTCATTACACTAGCAAATTGCGTGCGTGATATGTACGGATAATGCTTTAAGTTTTAGAATAAGAAATGATAGAATTGTGTGCCTAGTTAATGATCACATGATAATTAAATTATCATACTATGCTAATGCAAATCTCAAAAGTTATGGTGCAACTATTACAATAGAATAAGAGAACAATATGAAAATAAAGTGATAAACTAATGGATAACATTTTCAAATGGACAAACCACTATGAGATAATGTAAATGGAGTCAATACTATGCCAAAGGCTATTTCGGTTTGATTAGTAAGACGAAATATTTTGATATCGGTTGATACCAAGGTGTATTGTTTTATGTTTACCGCTAATTATATATATACACACACACACACATACACACATAAATTATTTATTTGTATATTCATTAGTCAAAATTTATATCATTTATTAAAAACATTTAAAATTATAAGTTTTTTTTTTTTGAGAAGAAGTTCATATCTCATTTAATTTGCTAATTTCTAACTAAAATGTCAATTTATTGATAATAGTAGACAATTGATGTTCATGTGCTTAAATGATACTCAAATAATAATAAATGAAAAGAAGAAGAAGTAAACCTAAGGCTTGTTCTATGTATTTATTATGCTATAGTGGTATTCTAAATAATAATAATAACAAAGAAGAAGAAGAAGAAGAAGAAGAAGAAGAATATGCTACTTTTGTTTTCTCCTTTTTAGCCTCCATCTCTACTGCCACACTTACCATCATCAATATGCTGCTTCTGCCATAGTGGTATTCAATAACATAGCAATGGCAATAGCTAGAAATTATAATTACTATTTGTACTTAAAGTGAAGGGAACAAAAATCAAAAAGTTTTATTCATAAATATCAGCTTGACAACATTAACTTCAACTTGAGAGATTAGTTGAGTACATAAATTCTTTGTAGGTAAAATGAGAGCAGTTGTGTTATAGCCAATGAATTATAACAAAAAATACTTTGCAAGTTGTGCTGAATGGGAAGAGCTGAGATTGAAAAGAAAGTAATTAGAATTCAAGATACTTTGCAAAAACGTGAAAGGGATGAAGTAGATGCAGTAGGTTTCAATGAAATAATACCTGAAATAGACAGTCTTTGTACAAAACAATGTGACCACATTGACAATACTATGAAGAAGAAACCTCAATGAGTGGCAGAATTCGATGGTAAACGGCTTATTCGAAAATTTTGTGTTGAAAGTAGATGAAATTATATTTGTAATTTAAAAAAAAAATTAAAAAAAAAAGAAAAGAATTTGTCTTATTAATAGCGTATAAAATTATTGGTAAGTAAAAAATAACCTAAGTTTAGTTAGGTTTAACACCATGAGCATGTGGAGGAAGATCTTCTATCCACATCATTAATATGTCTCGCATATTTAGTTAGATTATAAGTTACAAAGTTTTCCAATTGATGATATGTGAGAAAATAACATCGCTAAAGGTATTTGAAAAGCACTTTGCACAAGTAAGCAAATGTTTAGAAGGCTAAAGATTCATCCTCACTTCTTAAGGCTTTGATGAATTCAATAGATTTGTTGAGGCAATTGGCATCAACGTTTAATCGAAAGTGCTAGAGCTACAAACAATTTTTTTTTTTTACAAATAGTTGATATTGTGAGTGATTATTAGTAAGTAAAAAAAAATAATATAAGTGATGAACTCAAATGAGAATCAATAAAAATTTTTCACATCAACTTTGTGTAAAAATGTTGTTAAAATTTTTGTGTTTATAGCATTACTCATGCTTATTATATGTTAATCATTTAACTTATTTAGAAAATGCTAGTGGTTGGCTATAAAAACCAATAAAAATTTGGTCACAACAATAACTTATAAAAAATCATTTGTGAGGTTTAGCCCAAAATTTTCATTTATTTTACTTGCTCTTTCTCTTCTATAAATAGATCACATTGTCACTTTAGAAATGCACCAATACTCACCCTTCTTCCTCAACTTCCTCTTTTCTCTCTTTCATTTCTTGTTCCCTTCCTCGACCCTCACCTTCTCCTCCAGTGAGGTCCTCAGTCAAAGTATTATTCTCTGTGCTCCACAGCCTATCCTTCATGACCAGGCCTTTCTCTCCAATCCCTGCTTAGAACACTCAAGGAGGATATACAAAACGATGTCCATGCCTTTGCAGTATTGGTGTTGCTACTTTCATTTGGACACTAAACAGGTTTTTTTTTTTTTCAACACCTTATTTTTGAGATTGACCAGTTTTTGGCCAATCACAATAACTTCGGTTTTAAATTCTCTCACCATATTTTCTAGCTTCTTGACAGCAACATATTTGTTATGACTTGACGCTAACACCCTTTTATTGTGAAAAAACCAAATTTACCCAGTACTTGAATTTTTGAAAGTAAAGTACCATACAAAAAGAAAAAGAAAAAGAATAAAGATCAATCACCAGGCCTTTCTCTCCAATCCCTGCTCAAAACACTCAAGGAGGATATACAAAACGATGTTCATGCCTTTGCAGCATTGGTGTTGCTACTTTCGTTCGGACACTAAACAGGTTTTTTTTTTTTTTTTCAACACCTTATTTTTGAGATTGTCCAGTTTTTGGCCAATCACAATAACTTCCGTTTTAAATTCCTCACCATATTTTCTAGCTTCTTGACAACAACAGATTTGTTATGACCTGATGCTAACACCCTTTTATTGTGAAAAAAACAAATTTACCCAGTACTTGAATTTTGAAAGTAAAGTACCATACAAAAAGAAAAAGAAAAAGAATAAAGATCAATCACTCCACCATCTCCATACTCTAAATAATAATTGTTATTTTAAATATTTATAATCCACTTAACAACATAAAATTTACAAAAGAAAAAAAAAATTTACCAGTACTTGATTTCTTGAAAGTAAAGTACCATACAAAAAGAAAAAGAAAAGATAAAGATAAATCACTCCACAGTCCACACTCTAAATACTAATTACTATCTTAAATATTTATAATCCACTTAACATTATAAAATTTACAAAAAAAAAAAAGTGAAAAAAAAATTACCTAGTACTTAATTTCTTGAAAATAAAATACCATACAAAAAGAAAAAAAAAAGATAAAGATAAATCATTTCATACTCCAAACTCTAATAATAATAACTATCTTAAATATTTATTATTCTCTTAATAATATAAAATTTAAAAAATAAAAGAAATTACACAATACTTTATTTCTTGAAAATAAAGCACCATACAAAAAGAACAAGATAAAGAAAAAGATAAATCACTTCACAGTTCACACTATATATAATAATTACTATCTTAAACATTTATAATTCACTTAACAATATTAAATTTACTAAAGAAAAAAAAAGTGAAAAAAAAAATTTACCCTATACTTGAATTCTTGAAATTAAAGTAACATACAAAAAGAAAAAGAGTAATAAAAAAAATATAAAGATAAATCATTCCATGGTCCATGCTCCAAATACTAATTACTATCTTAAATATTTATAATCCCCTTAATAATATATAATATATGAAATAAAAAAAATGAAAAAAAAGTTTATCCAGTACTTTGTTTCTTGAAAGTCAAGTACCATATAAAAAGAAAATAAAAATAAAAATAAATTACTCCACGGTCTACACTCTAAAAACTAATTACTATCTTAAATATTTATAATCCACTTAATAACACAAAATTTACACAAAAAAGTGAAAAAAGAAATTTACCCAGTGCTTAATTTCTTGAAAATAAAGTACTGTACAAAAAGAAAAAGAAAAAGAAAACAAAAAGATAAAGATAAAGATAAATCACTTTACGGTCCACACTCTAAAAACTAATTACTATTTTAAATATTTATAATCCACTTAATAATATAAAATTTACAAAAGAAAAAAAAAAGTGAAAAAAAAGATTTACTCAGTACTTGATTTCCTGAACGTAAAGTACCATACAAAAAAAAAGGAAAAAGAAAAAGATAAATCATTTCACTGTCTATACTCTAAATACTAACTACTATCTTAAATATTTATAATTCACTTAATTTTATAAAATTTACAAAAGAAAAAAAAAGTGAAAAAAAATTTACTTAGTACTTGATCTCTTAAAAGTAAAATACCACACAGAAAAAACGAAAATAAAAATGATAAAGATAAATCATTCCACAGTTTACATTATAAATGCTAAAAAATATCTTAATATCTATAATCCACTTAATAAAATTTACAAAAGAAAAAGAAATGAAAAAAAAAAATTTACCCAGTACTTGATTTCTTGAAAGCAAGTACTATACAAAAAGAAAAATAAAGATAAAGATAAATCATTTCACAGTCCACACTCTAAATAGTAATAACTATTTTAAATATTTATTATCCACTTAATAATATAAAATTTATAATAAAAAAAATTTTCAATGCTTTATTTCTCGAAAGTAAAGTACCATACAAATAGAAAAAGAATAAAGAAAAATCACTCTACAGTCCACACTCTAAATAATAATTACTATTTAAATATTTATAATCTACTTAATAATATAAAATTTACAAAAAAAAAGTGAAAAAAAAAATTTACCTTATACTTGATTTCTTGAAAGTAAAGTACTGTACAAAAAGAAAAAAGAAAAAGACAAATCACTCCACAGTCCACATTCTAAATACTAATTACTATCTTAAATATTTATAATCCACTTAATAATATAAAATTTACAAAAAAAAAGTGAAATTTTTTTTACCAAGTACTTGATTTCTTGAAAGTAAAATATCATATAGAAAGAAAAAAAATTATAAAGATAAATTACTCCACAGTCCACACTGTAAATACCAATTACTATCTTAAATATTTATAATTTACTTAATAATATAAAATTTACAAAATAAAAAAAGTGAAAACAAATTACTCAGTACTTGATTTCTTAAAAATAAAGTACCACACAAAAAAAAGAAAAAAATATATAGATAAATCATTCCAATGTTCACACTCTAAATACTAATAACTATCTTAAATATTTATAATCTACTTAATAATATAAAATTTAAAAAAAAAAATCCAAGTACTTTATTTCTTGAAAGTAAAGTATCATACAAAAAGAAAAAAAAAAATCACTCCACAGTCCACACTCTAAATATTAATTACTATCTTAAATATTTACAATCCACTTAATTATATAAAATTTATAAAAGAAAAAAAGTGAAAGAAAAATTTACCTAGTACATGATTTCTTGAAAGTAAAGTACTATACAAAAAGAAAAGAAAAAGAAAAAGATAAATCATTCCGCATTCCACATTCTAAATACTAATTATTATCTTAAATATTTATAATCCATTTAATAATATGAAATTTACAAAAGAAAAAAAAAAGTGGAAAATTTTTTTACCTAGTACTTGATTTCTTTAAAGTAAAGTACCATACAAAAAAGAAAAAGAAGGAAAATAAATAAAAATAAATCACTCTATAGACTTGAAAGTAAAGTGCCATACAAAAGAAATAAAAAAGAATAAAGATAAATCACTTCACAGTCCACACTCTAAAAACTAATTACTATCTTAAATATTTATAATCCACTTAATAATATAAAATTTACAAAAGAAAAAAAAAAGTGAAAGACAAAATTTACCTAGTATTTGATTTCTTGAAATTAAAGTACCATATAAAAAGAAAAAAGTAGAGATAAATCACTCCACACTCCACACTATAAATACTAATTATTATCTTAAATATTTATAATTTACTTAATAATATAAAATTTACAAAAGAAGAAAAAATGTAAAAAAAAAAAAAACTTTACCTAGTATTTTATTTCTTGAAAGTAAAGTACCATCAAAAAAAGAGATAAAAATAAATCTCTCCACAGTCTATACTCTAAATATTAATTACTATCATAAAAATTTATAATCTACTTAATAATATAAAATTTACCAAAAAAAAAAGTGGATTTTTTTTTATTACCTAATATTTGATTTCTTAAAAGTAAAGTACCATACAAAAAGTAAAAAAAAAAAAAAAAAAAAGATAAATCATTCTACAGTCCACACTCTAAATACTAATAACTATGTTAAATATTTATAATCCACTTAATAATATAAAATTTACAAAAGAAAAAAAAAGTGAAAAAAAAAATTTATCTAGTACTTGATTTCTTAAAAGTAAAATACCATACAAAAAGAAAAAGATAAAAATAAATCATTCCATAGTCCACCTTTTAAATACTAATGACTATTTTAAATATTTATAATCAAATTAATAATATAAAATTTACAAAAAAAAAATCCCAGTACTTTATTTCTTGAAAGTTAAGTACCGTACAAAAAGAAAAAAAATAGAATAAAGAAAAATCATTCCACAATCTACACTCTAAATATTAATTATTATCTTAAATATTTAGAGTCCACTTAATAATAATAAAAAATTACAAAAGTAAAAAAAAAAATGAAAAAAAAAATTTACTCAGTACTTGATTTCTTGAAAGTAAAGTACTGTACAAGAAGAAAAAGAAATAAAAAGATAAAGATAAATCACTCCACTGTCTACATTCTAAATACTAATTACTATCTTAAATATTTATAATCCATTTAATAATATAAAATTTACAAAAGAAAAAAAAAAGTGAAAAAAAAAATTACCTAGTACTTGAGTTCTTAAAGTAAAGTACCGTACAAAAAGAGAAGGGAAAAAAAAAGATAAAGATAAATTACTCTACAATCTACACTCTAAATACTAATTATTATCTTAAATATTTATAATCTACTTAATAATGTAAAATTTACAAAATAAAAAAGTGAAAAGAAATATTTACCAGTTCTTGATTTCTTGAAATTAAAATACCATACAAAAAGAAAAAGAAAAGAAAAGATAAAGATAAATCACTTCACAGTCCACGTTCTAAATACTAATTACTATCTTAAATATTTATTGTAAGTGCACAAGTGCACCTGGTCCCAAGAACAGTTATGGGCCCAGGCCCAATGAGCCTTAAACAATATGAATTTGTAGAGTGTGGGCTTGAAACCCAGGTTAGAAGTGTGTGGGGATTAAATGACAAACTAAAGATTGCAAGTACTTGGAAACAACAAGGAATATTGTAAATCGGCCTCCTCGGATGTAAGCCGAGAGCTGTTCTTATATTATATCTTTCTCCTTGTCTTTTTTCTTTTTAGGTTACAAAAAGTCCGTCCTTGTTTTTGTTCCAGGTTCCCCCTTAAATACTCCTCTTTTTAATACTTTGTACACGTGTTGCCCCAACTCCTCCCTTAGCCTAGATATTTCTTTTCTTAGTGCCTTTGAACAGTAACTAGAAGTTTCCCTTCCACTGTTCAAGTGTCACTTCCCCATTAATGCGGCCAGGGTGGTAGGTGCAGGGTCTTTAATGTGGAGGTAGCAGCCTTTATCTTTGACATTTTCCCAACATCGGTGCTTCTAGGACATTCAAGGGTTCACTCCCTTTAACCATTGGTTTTGTCCGTGTCCTTTCCTAACTTTTACCATGAAGTCCCGGGTTCTTCGGTGTCAGTCCGAAGGGAAAAATCATCCTCGGCTGGATCCTCGGACCCTCGGCGTATGGGCCGACCCGTAGTACTAACAAGTCCTAAACCCAAGAGCAGGTCGGCCTTCCTTAGCATGGCCCAACGACCCATATTCTCATCAAGGTCTTTTTACTCCCCACATTTATAATCCACTTAATAATATAAAATTTACAAAAAAAAAATGTAAAAAAAATATATATATATATATATATATATTTACCTAGTATTTTATTTCTTGAAAGTAAAGTACCATAAAAAAGAAAAAAAAAAGATAAAGATAAATTACTCTACAATCTACACTCTAAATACTAATTACTATCTTAAATATTTATAATCCACTTAATAATATAAAATTTAGCTACACAGAGCTTTAAGCTTTTTTGAGGATAAACGGCAAACACAGAAGTTTAACCTTTGATGTACACAACTGTGGGAGTAGGTCAGATCTTGTAGGTTTTGAGCTACACGTGAGTGGAGAGTTCATACTTGGGTCATAAATCATAATGGCTGAGTTTAGGCTTTTTGTCTATTTTGAGAAGGTAATGATTTGTTTTTAGAGAATTACATCTATTTAATCTAATTGTCAACGGCTTATATCAATAATTAATAGTTAAAATAAGTTACTATAAGTTATTAGGTAATAGTTTAAAAACTTAATGAAAAAGGTTTTAAAAACTAAATGGAAGCTTAGAGTACCACATATATAGCAGGATCTCATACACTCTCATATGAGGTCTCTACTAATATATATATATTGATTTCTTATTTAATTTTCATCGAATACCAATTTTAACACATGAAGCTATTCAAAAAACTTAAAGAAATTATTGAAAAAAAAGAAAAAGTCAATTGATAGAAATATTTCCAATCAAGATTAGCAACAACATGAACTCTATGAATATCCAAATCTTGAAATTTTCCATCACTATTTAATGTAAATTGCATAGCAATCCTTTTATCATTTAAATTAAAATAGCAAATAATAATACTTAACAGTATCAAGGACAATCCGTGGCATGAAAAATAGACCACTGGTGATGAGTAAAATTTCCATCTTCTAGGAACGGTCGGTATCAACCATTCTATATCTTGTTTCTCTCCAAGATCTTACAAACTGCCCATTTAGGGTTGTTGATGAGATAAATCAGGGTTAGTCACTGTATCAAGTGTTTTACAAATTCTTACTACATTAATACAGCTCATAGAATTTATTTTGGCCTCCAAATTCAGCAAGGATGGACCCTATAAATGAATAAAACATGTTCCAGAAACTAGTGAGAGCTGCCAGCCAACTGAACACACCACAGTAAGAACACTTGTTTAACCTGATAATTTCTGTCTGCATATAATTTGGCAAGCTTGTGGACATCAGTTGCATGTCTGTCTCATGGTGGTTATATTAAAGGCTTTTAGGATGGTGTAACTTCAAGTGGTTAAGGAGTTTAGTTTAGGTGTTTGGTGTTGGTAGTAGTACTTGGCTATTACTTTTGTTTGAAACAGCACATATACACCCAGAGCTTTTAATATTATTTTTCTTTATCTCACCTCAGGTGTAGCACAATTGGGTGAGGACCATGCCTCATGAAGGTACTAGTCTATACTTCAAATCTTTGCTTTCTACCCCCATTAGGATCAAAACTTTCTTTCAAAAATGCAAAGATGGCTGAAGTATTAGTTTCATCAAAATATGCAGGTGCTTGTTGCTACCTGATTTGGAGTACAGTGAGACATGTAGCATTTTGAATATAATAAATGGGCCTTGGATTGATCAGCCCTCAAAAGGTAATGTTATCACCAGATAATCTCTATTTATTTATTTTGCTTATAAGCAACTGACTGGCACAATTTTGTGTATTGTTAATTCAGTGTGGAGCACTGGAGATAGCTGGGGATTTGTCACAGGTTTGGTTGGAAGAAATCAATGCTGAAATAACAATCTCAAGTTCAAATGCCCTCACATAAGGATTTTTTGTTTAAAGAAAATTTAGGGCAGCTATTGTATCCATCCGAAGGAACACTTTTTTGTACCATCTCAGATGGTTGCGTATAAAATGATCCTTATTATTATTATTTTTTGGCATGTAATTATATCTTCTTTTTGCCATTGTAAAGGTATCTTTTTCCTTTCCTTAAATAGTTTATAATCAATCTAATTATATATATATATAATTATATACTAGACTCATTATACGATAATGCTCTTTTTTTTATAAAGAAAGAGGTAAGGTAATGTGGAATAATGCTTAAAAATGAAATAGAGATCGTGTCTTAAGTTTTAAGCCGAATGGAGAAAATAAAGGAAAAAGTCTAAAACGTAAGAACAATAAATTACTCTTTTAACCAATTTGTGTTTTTAATTTAAAATTATTTAACTAAAAAATAGAGGTATTTTGAAGAGTTTAAGAATTTGTGTGAGGGTATTTTAGTACGTAAAAAGTTGAAATTAACCTAAAGAGGGAATTCTATTATTAATAGTGTGTGTATAATGTGTATCCCCAAAACTAGAGGTACAGAATTTGGTGTGAACCAATCTATTACTTAAGTTTAAAACATTTTATGTGGCATTCTATTATTGGTGGGTGTAAAATATCGTTTTACTAAACCCAATCCATATCAAATTTGAACTCATGTACAATATTATTGTTTTTTGACTTCTTGAATAAATTACTGAGACATGTCAAATATATCGACATGCACCAATAATTGTGTGTCACGTTACGTGTAGTAGTGAGTGATCCAAGAATAACAAATGGTAGAGTTTTAGAAGAGGCTTTGCTTTACTTATGTTAAAAATTATATTAGATATATAATAAATGGTAGAGTCTTGTATATCACTGGTTATAATATACCCCAAAAAAAATGTGAAATACATTTGAAGATTTTTGTTGTCATAAAACCACCCCAAAAAATGAAAAAAGAAAAACAGAAGGATCAATAGCACTAATGTTTGAAACTTAAGAGATTAATAAGTTACACTTACTTCTTGGTTTTTCTTTTTTCTTTTTTGAAAAGTAAAGCCCTACATTAATTAATAACAATATAAAGAAAGACTACTACTTCATGATTTATAATAATATAAGGAAGGACAATCACTTTGCGTTAGGGGTGGTAATTTGTGTGTGTAGGGTTCGTGTCATGTTTACTTATGAGTATATGACTATATGAGTCAACATTAATCCAATACTTTTATTAAATGGGTCAAAATTCATCAATTCTATCACAACCTGTTTATTACACTATATGAGTTAGCGTGTTGACCCACATATTTTATCAAAGCAAAAGAATATATTTAAATTTTAGTATTAACCAAATTTATCTAAACTATGAAAAACCAAAAAAATAATTTTTTTAATATAAAACTCAGAAGTAATAAGTAACTGTATCACAAATAATCATTCAAAACTAAAATATATCTCAATATCTCAAATATTCAAAACCCTAAACTAAAGGGATAAATATCACTCACTTATTCTTGGCTTTTTTGTTTATTTATTTCTATTGAGAGAAATGCTAGGGATACACTCCAACCCACACCCAAATCTACACCTTACTTATGTGTTAACTCTTGATTAGATTTCAACATTTTCAAGTACAAGTTGTGGATCCATGTGAAACTGTTGGAATCCAATCAGGGGTTAACACATAAGCAGGATGTGAATTTAAGTGTGGGTTGGAGTATGTGCCTAGCATTACTTATTTATTTTTTGGAAGTAAAGCCCTACATTAATTTATAGACTATTACTTCACAATTAATGTAAGGAAGGAACATTACTTCATAATTAATGTTCCATTATAATATAAGGACAGACTATTAATTCATAATTAATAACAATAAATGGAAGGACTATTGCTTCGTATTGAGTTTGACTTTCTTCCAATACTTTTTTACTGGAGGTCTCCTTTTATTTTAAATACACAAGGGGTGGATCCATGTGAAACTATTAAAATCCAATCAGAGGTTGACACATAAGCAGGGTGTAAATTTAAGTGTGGGTTGGAGTGTTTCCCTAGCATTACTTATTTATTTTTTGGAAGTAAAGCCCTACATTAATTAATAGACTATTACTTCACAATTAATATAAGGAAGGACCATTGCTTCATAATTAATGTTCCATTTTAATATAAGGATAGACTATTTATTCATAATTAATAACAATAAATGGATGGACTATTGTTTTGTAATGGATTTAACTTACCTTTAGTACTTTTTTAATTAAATAGAGGTCTCTTTTGTTTTAAATACATAATGGCAAGTGATAGTGGGTTTTAATCTCCACCTTTTATTTAGTTAGTGGATGATATGACAGTTTCTCATTAAAACAAAAGGAAATTCTAATTAAAAAAATATTTAAAGTAAGCCAAATCTCTATGAAATATGGTTTTAGTGGAAATAAGGATGGTGCAGTTCCCAAATGCCCTATAAAAGAGTGTAGAATTGCATAATTTTCCTACTTCAACTCAGCGATGGCAAAACTCTCTACCTTTTGCTATGTTCTTCTACTCCTCGTAATCAGCTGTACGTAAATACTTCAAAATTTAAACTTTTATTATTTATTTCTCCTTTTCCAGTAATTTCAAGCCTTACATTTCTCCCAATTCTCACACACCCGAAAGGGAAAAAAAAAATCTTAATATTGATAAAATCAATCAAGTGCAGATGTGTCATATTAAGTTTTTTTTAAAATCATTACTAATATGCTATATTAGTATATTTATTGAAAAACCAAAGTCTTAACTTAATCAAGCTGCTTTGTGATTCTTTCAATGTCTATTGTGACTTTGTAGGTGAGGAAGTGGTTCCCATGATAGAAGCAAAACAATGCAACAAAACTTGGAATTGTAAGGGTGATGACCAATGCCGGGCGGATTGTCAAAACCAATTCAAGGGTATGGGAATGTGTGACTTAGGGCTTGTTTGGTTTGGCCATGACTCAGTTTTAATAACTCAAACTCAAAACTCATAACTTATAATCCAGACCTCACTTTATCTCAAAAACTCTAAAATTATTGTTTGGTCACATAACTCACTTTTTGCTACCGTAACTCATATTTCAGAAACTGAAAACACCAAAATTCTGTTTTCAATTTCCATCATCCATCACTCAAATTTTTGAGTTTTGAGTGATGGAAATATCGCCCAAAAACCAAGCCAAACAAAATAATTTCAGTAGGACCCACATATTTTGGAAATTCAGTGATGAAAACGGAGTGATATCACTCAAAATCATAGTGATCTAAACAAGCCCTTAGTCACTGCACCTTCTGTTCTTAAGCAATGCTTTTGTGTGTACCCATGTTGATGATGCAAAATGTACTGAAAATATTGGTATTAAAATAAATTGAATTCTATGGTTATGGTTATGGATTATTTATGTCAAAGTTTAAGAATGATTTATATGAGTTATCTTCTTCTTCTTCCTCAAGATATATATGAATGATTTGTATGATATATGCGCAGCTCGTGGATTTTGACTCTTCCTATCTACCAAGCATCTAGTCGTGATTATTTGGTTTTTATGGGATGGGAGAATTGAAATAAAAATCTTGTTTTCTGCTGCGTTCCACTAAATCTAGTTTGCCCCAAAAAAGAGAGAGAACAAGAGACGTGCTTCAAAAATTCCATTAGCAAAAAGATACTTGGAAGTCCTTTTTTTTTTTTTTTCATGAGAAAACCACAATAAGAGCATCACAATATACTCCACCAATCAAAGTTTGCCATACATTTTATAAAAACCAAAAAAAAAAAAAAAACCCAACAATGTGATTCTTTTGTGATAACACGTTTTTTTGGTATTCCACAACTTAGTCATAAAACCACCCAGAAAAAAAAAAGAAAAAAAAGAAGAAGAAGTGAAATACACATTTTTTGTGATAACTGTTAACACTAAAATTAACATGACAGTTTTGTGCTTGCCTGGTGTATGAGATATCATCTCGAAATTAACAATGGAGATGAAAAAAGAGAGTTTAAGGAGGAAAAAAAATCCATGAGTTAATGACTAGTGACCTCAAATTTATTTAACTTATATAAATCTAAAGTGTAAATTTTTTTTGTTACTATGCTCATGTTCAGTCACGTTAGTGTAGCACTTGATTAATTCGGTTTATTTCAGTCTACTTTGGTTTATTTTGGTCCACTTTGGTTCATCTAGTCCATTTAGTCCACTTTGGTGATATTTTGGGAGGAGAGATTTTGGTAAAAAGAGGAGTTGCTTCATTGATAATTATGTTACAATCTCAACCTAATGTTATAAGGTTCTTGATAAAATTACATTTTTCTTATGTTATTAAAGTCATGTATTTGTTTTCTAATATAGGTGATAGATTTACTTATATCTGCTTTCTCTTTAGGTTATACAAAACATATAGAAGATGAGTCTTATTAGAAAAATTGAAAAATCTAGCTTATTTTTGTATTTGTGAAATGTATTTGGGAATATTAAGAAAAGAAAAAAAATGAAAAAATGACTATTGAGAATGTTAGGCCAAAATGGGCTTTTACCCCTTTCTCACAAATTTTCTAGCAAAATGCCCCATGTCTGAAACTAATTAGGAAAATGCCATGTTTTGAAACTCTATTTTCTAAAAATTGAGTTTCAAATGTATAGAATTTTTTTTTTTTTTTGGAACTCGAGTACCATGTGAAGTACTCGAGTTCCACTTGAATTTTTTCAACGAACTCAAGTTCCATTAACTCAAGTACTTTACATGGAACTCGAGTTCTGGAAATTTTTTTTTTTTTTTTAATTTTCAGTTCGCTATAACTCGATTGTCCAAAAATCGAGTTTCAAAGTAAGGGCATTTCTCTAAATAGTTTCATAAATAAGGTAAAATGTTGGATATTTAAAAAAAAAATGACAAAAACTCATTTTCTCTGAGAATGTTATGCTCAAAAATTCTTTGGAATAATGTGGATTATTTTGTTAAATGCTATTGTATGTACATGTAAATCAACAATTTAACACATTTTATACGCTCTAGTCAGTATTCAGTTGAGTTTATGATAACTTTGTTTCTCCGCAGTGCAACGGGTGTCCTATCCTATCATATATGCTTCTTTACTTTAAATGCAAAAACAAGTTACTATTCATTCACTTTCCACAGCCAATACACAAACAACCTGAATTTAAGAGTGGGCCTACACAAAAATAAAGTCCTACAAATTATGCACATCTATAAAATAGTCAGGTATTGAAAGAGTGCTAGATACCCGTTAATTTAAAAATTAATAATAATGCTCCACTGACTATGCACATAAAGGGATGACGCATATATCTTGTGAAGTCCCCCTCTAAACCACCCCCCTCCAAAAAAAACCCGATAACTATCTCATACATTGGAGATATACATTCTTCCCCTCTTATGGTGTGTGTGCTCCACAATCATGTGGGTTACACCTATTTTTTATGCGAAAGTTTCAACCAAGGCAAAGCCATCATATCTCTCTCTTTTCGTATTAGTTACTCTCCTACCATTTTACTATACATTGGCAACATCCGACAGTCACCTAAGGGGCAGATTAAGCAATTAATAAGGATCAAAAGCACTCATTTTGACCTTTAAGGGATCAATACCACTCATGTATTCTTTGCTTTTTTTTAATTAGAGTAATGCTAGGGGATACACTCCAATCCACACTCAAATCTACACCTTACTTATGTGATTTATGTGAAAGTGTTAAATTCCAGTTAAGAGCTAAAACCTAAGCTGGGTGTGAATTTGGGTGTGTCCCTAGTATTACTCATTTATTTTTTTGAAAGTAAAGCCCTGCATTAATTAATAGATTATTACATAACTAATATAAGGAAGGACAATTACTTTGTGATTAATTTTCCATTATAATATAAGGAAGGACAATTACTTTGTGATTAATTTTTCATTATAATATAAGGATAGACTATAAATTCATAATTAACAACAATAAATGGAAGGACTATTGCTTCATAATTGCATCATAACATGAAATTTGGTTTTGGTGGAAATAAGGATTGTATGGTTCCCAAATGCCCTATAAAAGAGTATGGAATTGCTTAATCCTCGTACTTCAACTCAGAGATGGCAAAGCTCTCTACCTTTTGCTGTGTTCTTCTTCTCCTAGTGATTAGCTGTATTAAATATTTAAAAAATTAACTTTTATGATTTATTTCCCCTTTGTAAGTGATTCCAAGCCCTACATTTCTCCCCATTCTCAAACACCCAAAAGGAAAAAAAAAAAATCTTAATATTGATAAAATCAATCAAGTGCATATATATTTGTCATATAATTTTTTTTAAAAAAATTATTACTAATATGTTATATTAGTTTTTTTTTTTGAGTGAAAAACCAAAATCATAACTTAATCAAGCTGCTTTATGATTAATTAAATGTTTATTGTGACTTTATAGGTGAGGAAATGGTTCTCATGATAAAAGCAAAACAATTAAAGGTTGAGGGTAACAACCGATGCGACATAACTTGAATATACTCATTAGAGTTTACAAAGATTATGTTCATTTAGAAAAAAGAAAAAAAAAAAAAAAGATTAGGAAGATGGCGAGTTCTTATTAATCTAATTGAGTATGTATATGTTTTGAATTTATCTAGACCGATTTATGTATACCACAATTTGGCCCCCCCAAGCCAAACTCTTGACTCCACCACTAATGGAGACGGAAAATGAGGGTTTAAGGGGAGGAAAATCCATGAGTTAATGACTAATGAAACCCCACCATGAATTTATTTTATTTATATAATAGTTAAAGTGTATTATTTATTATTACTACGTTCATATTGAGCTACATCAGTATAACATTTGGTCAACTCAGTCCATTTCAATATACTTTAGTCTATTTTGGTTCACTTCGATCCATTCAGTCTATTTAGTATACTTTAGTGATACTTTGGGAGGAGAGGATTTTGTAAAAAGAGGAGCTGCATCATTAATAATTATGTTACAATCTCATCCTAATGTTGATAAATTCTTGATAAAATTACAATTTTCTTGTATTATTAAAGTCTTGTGTTTGTTTTTTTATATAAGTGATAGATTTATTTATATCTGCTTTATCTTTAGGTCATACAAGACATATCAAATATGAACCATTTGTAAAAAACACTAGAAACAAATTCCAACCTCAAATTAACATTATTTACAAAATAATCGCTTTATATATTAATTTAATGTAAAATACATTATGTTTCCTTGAAAAAAAATTTGCAAAATTAAAAAAAAATAACACACACTTTCAAATAACAAATGTAGATAGTTTAATTCTATTTTATAATAACTAAAACGTATTATTTATTGTAGTTACACTCATGTTGAGCCACATCAGTATAACATTTGGTCAACTCAATCCATTTCGGTCTGCTTTAGTCTATTTTAGTCCATTTCGGTCCATTTAGTCCACTTTGGTGATACTTTGGGATGAGAGGATTTTGAAAAAAGAGGAGCTGTTTCATTAATAATTATGTTACAATCTCAACCTAATGTTGGTAGGTTCTTGATAAAATTCATTTTTCTTGTATTATTAAAGTCTTGAATTTGTTTTCTTATATAAGTGATAGATTTACTTATATTTGCTTTCTCTTTAGGTCATACAAGATAGATAGAACATGAACCATTTGTAAAAAAAACTAGAAACAAATTCCAACCCCACATTAACATTTTTTTACAAAATAATCGCTTTATATATTAATTTAATGTAAAATACATTATGTTTTCTTGAAAAATTTAAAACACTTTCAAATAACAAATATAGATAGTTTAAATTAGAAAATTTAAATATTGTATTGAGTTTATTTTGTTAGAAAATTATCTTATTATTTTAAGATGAGATTAGGACTAACACTTAAAACTAGTAATGAAGGAGGGGGGGGGGGGGGGAGACAATGACTGAATGAACTTAAATTATTTGTTTAAAGGATTGTAGAAAAGAATGGAAAAAAGCTGTGGAGTTTTGGATATGGAACCCGCCAAAAAAAAAAATTTCTGGCTTTTTTTGGATTTGGGAATATTGAGAAGAAAGGGGGAAAAATGACTATTGGGAATGTCATTTGCGACTTTTGAGTTGTCATAAACTCAATATTCAGTTGAGTTTAAGATATCTTTCTATCTCCACAGAGTGCAACAAGTGTCCTATATTATGCTTCTTTACTTTGAACGCAAAAGCAAGTTACTATTCATTCACCTTCCTCAGCTAGTACACAAACTCAATAATTATCTATCTCATGTATTGGAGATACATATTCTTCCCCCTCTCATGGTGTGTGCGCTCCACAACCATGTGAGGTACACCTTTCTTTTTTGTGGGCAAGTCTTTGATATACCGCCAATTTCACAGTAAAATCACAACTTCAACTAATAGAAGATCAAATGCTATAGAAAACAAATCAATGATACTAGAAATTATATCACTTCCCTTAAGATGCGACTTGGGCAAACTACATTCAACCCAATCCAAGTTTGACTCTGATGTTGGAAAAGTTAATGTTGGGATACTTTAGCTATAGCTAACCAATCCTTTCATTCAAACTCAGAATATGTGACGCTTGAGCTAATAAGTCCTTTGAATCGAACACAGTGGGCACCGATTGGCAAGAGAAGGGAACATAACCGAGCAATAGTTAAGAGCATGAAGACCATGTGAATTGTGTTGTTCTGGGTTGAAGTTCTTCCTAATCTATGCCAAAGTCCCCAAATAAGAAACACAATTTTCGTAGATGCTCTATGCTAATAAAAATTCCAGATTGCAAAACAAAATAAGATAGCAAATTTGATAATATTGATCACAACAACCATACAAGGGCTTTCCAGGTCAGTGTAGAAGAAGACTATTGTGTGAGAACATTTATGTGACAGTTCCAAGCCATCATAGTCTCCCTCGTTTCATATTAGTTGCTCTCCTACCATCTTTACTAAACATTGGCAAGATCTGACAGTCACCTAGGGGGCTGATTAAACAATGAAGACAACATTTACAAAGTATAGTGTTCTTTAAACCATTGATGGAGGCTTATAATCAAGCATCTCCCTTATATTTAACCGAATAGAAGGCCCCATTGATGAGCAAATATGTGCACTTTTCCAGTATACACCTTTTGCACCTGATGGCTTGTTGGATTCTACTGATTTCTGTCAGATAAGGGAAACAAATAAATGAAATGTGTATGATGAGTAAATGCATTTCATACACAAATGGAGTACAGGGAAGAAGAGGAAGAACATACTACTGCAGCAAGCAAGTTAACAACAAGGTCTTCTTCAGGAAAGTCAGCTTTTCCAAAAGGTAAGTGAACAATCCCAGTTTTGTCTGCTCTGTATTCAACTTTCCCCTGCTTGAATTCTGATATAGCCTGAAATAGATGATAGAATGAACTACCTTCATTTAGTTAAATTTATAATTGTAAGCTAATAAACAACCCATATCATTTGTGATGCTGCTTTTTCACAAGCAAGAAAAAATTTGTAATGTCAGAGATTTTGATCAACTTGGTTGTTTTTTTCTTTTTACTCTCCATTTTGGCACAATTACATTGTTCTTATCATGCCATTCACGCACATACTTTATTATGTCGTGCAAATTACAGATGATTCCAATTTCCTTTCCATTCCATTATTCTCACTTTGTTAGAGACTTGCTTCCATATGCATGTAAACATACATTAATGAGGACATTATAGAAAATTGTTAAATACCAGTTAAAGGTCCGAAATCAGAAAATAAATGCAAATGTAAACAGAAATGTGAAAATTACATTTCAATTCCCTATCTAAGTTTCAATACTTCCAACATATGTTGGTTGTCTAATCAAAAAAAAAAAAAAACATATGTTGGTTGCAAGTTCAGTAAGTAGAAATAGTCGCTTGGTTTATGATAGAAATAGCACTTTGGAATACAGGGATAATACTGTCCCTTATTTGGGGAACCATTTAAACTCAAAAGGGGCACCTTTTGCCATTGGGAATTCATAAACAAAAACACAGAATGTTAGCCATTTTTATTAGCACCGAGCATTTAGTTGGAAAACTTAACCATCTTCAATCAACCATGGCCTCCATTCAAATCCTTTATCATCAGCCTCACATCCACAACTACCGAAATTGACATGATCAACCAACAACTTTCATCACGGACCATCAATATCATCATCCATAACAGCACATTTGCACCCTTGTGTGGTCTAGCACTCACAGAAGTCCACCTGATTAATTTACTTAATTGAGGTTTCAAATTTTAATCATCATAGCTAGCCATGTAAGGTCACTAGATGGAAAGAACAATGTTATCTATCTAAGACCAATAAAAAGGTCATGATAATTAGGAGCACCCTCTTGCAAATAGCAACCAAACAAAGACTCTGGTCATAATTTTCCAAAAGAAAATGAAAGCAAAAATATTTAGACCATACCTGAGGTATATTAGGTGTAACGGTACCGGCTTTCGGATTTGGCATCAGCCCTCGGGGTCCCAGAATCTTTCCAAGGCTTGCAACCTGATATAAACAGCAAGGCAATGTAAGTGAAATCAGCTATGTCATTATGTTCTCTAGCCAGAATAGGACTTTCAAATTAAACACATACATAATAACAAAACAAATTCACAAAGAATTCAGATTCAATCATCATAAAGAATTAAGCAAGAATCTAGTTGACTGAACTAAAGAAAGAGAAAAGGAAAGGTGGTGGTGGTGTTTAACATTTTTTTTTATATTGCTAATAATTAGTAATGAACACCTTAGTACTTACTATAACAATATAATCTACCATCCTAACAAGCATTCATTACCTAGCCTTAACAACAAGACACTTACCAAAAAAAGAACAGTACAAGAAATTTTTGAGATAGCTAGATAGTGGGGGAAGAGGAAGTGGGGTTCGAACCACAGACATGAGGCATCACAAAGGATGCCATAACCACTGGACAAGAAATTATAAAGTCGCTAAATGGTAATGTGCCAGGGGCAATTTAGTATTGGAGAAGAAAACTATAGAATTCCCATTTTATTGTAGAGTAGGTAATTAAAAAAATTGGTGTTGCAACTGTGATAGCAAAAGAGGTCAAGTCTTCATGCAATAGCAAGTGCCTTCCAACAAAAGTGCTAGGTTGCGAGTTTAAGTCTGGGAATAAGCATCTTCCAAAAAAAATGGGGGTAAGGCTGTATACAACTCAACTTTCCCAAACCCCGCACATGTGGGAGCTTTGTACATTAAATATGACTTTTTTTACAATTGTGATAGCAAAGTTTTGGCAAAAGAGACAGTATAATGTAACAGTAACCCACCAAAGGGGGGGGGGGAGAAGGTGGGCTCATAGAGAGGTTAGAGAGTTGGGGGGAGTTACAAAACTTAAGTTACAAAAAGTTACAGAAGCATACTGCATACACATATCAAAAGGATCATGATGTTCATCTAATCCCCATAAATACTTACAAGTGAAATTATTATCAGGCTATTTACTGATTTTCATTTAAATAAGATGAAAAAATTTCCTCTTAGTTACTTTGAAAAAGAAATTAGTAAGAAATTTTTGTTTTCTGAATATTTCACATGTAAAACAGCAATTAACATAACTAACTAGAACAATGTAATCAGAGCTACACCTTAGGCATCATATCCGGAGAAGCAATTAATTTGTCAAATTCCATAAATCCTCCTTTTATTTGTTCTATCAGGTCCTCTCCCCCAACCAAATCAGCTCCCGCATTTTTTGCTTCATCAAACTTCTCACCTGTAGATATTAAGTGTACTTTAAGAAGAGCCAGATAACACAAAAAGGAAATAGCAACAACAATAGGTATCAAAAGCATACCGCAACAAGAATTGGCACAATCTAAAGTTTTATAGTTTATTAAAAGGGAAAAAAACTCTATAAGGAATTTCTCTTAACATACTACTTGTCCAGTAACAAATTCTCTCATTATATTCAACAGACTTAATCCAATATCTCTTTCTATGGGTATATATTCACATATAAAATAATTTCCCAACGACTAGTAACACACTATTTGTCTCCTAGAAGAAAAAGATATGTATAGATAAGAAAGAAAAACTGAATGGTAAAAAGTATAGGCAACAAGAATTTTCCACACAAAAATAAAAGAGAGAGAGAGAGAGAAGAAGAACCTAAGTTGGTAGACTTTGAAAAATGTAAATCACAATATCAGGCATGATATGACCTGTTGACAACCATGAAAACAGAAATATTTTGCAAGGTAATTGTCCACTACTACTATGTTCAATACTTCAAAAGTTAGCAATCCATAAATTCTAAGTTTATCTTAGTGGTGCCCAAATCAATTCATTTCCTTTCACACATATCCCCACAACAGGAAAACCTTTTTTTCACTTATCAGAAAAAGATTGTACTAATGAGAAAATCACAACGATAAACTACTTATCTTCAATACAGCAGAAATAGATATGAGAATGGAAATTGAGAAAAGTAATGACCTTGAGTAAGTACAGCAACTTTAACAGTCTGTCCAGTTCCCTTGGGCAGGCTTACCTAAAATAAAGTTTAAAAAGAAGAAAGAAAAGGAGAAAATGAGGTGCCAAAACACAAGTTTAAGTGACCAGTAACATACTTTCCCATAATCAACATAAGAATAGAAAACTCACAGTTGCCCTCAGCTGTTGGTCATTATATTTTGGGTCAATGTTTAGGCGAAAATGAGCTTCAACTGATTCCACGAACTTTGTACTGGCCATTTGTTTTAGCAACGATACTGCTGTCTTCAGGTCATACTCTTTTTTGTTTTCCCTTAATTTTTGAATTTCCAAGAATCTCTTAGACCTCCTCTGACATTTACAACAAAACAAGTTTAGGTTCTTGGAAAATCTGGTAAGTAGGAAAGGCATATGACATTGGGAGACTACATCTAACAACAAATATGATCACGTCAATCAAACTACGTATTAATAGAAACAATCAGGAGATTTTCTTGCAAGTGGAATTTTCTAACCCAAAAAGAGAGAAAACAACTAGAATTTAAGACCAAAGCTAGATCTAATGAAGCGTAATTTAAAATGAAACAACTCATATGAGCAAAGTAGATTGAAAGGAAGCAGGGAAAAAACTCCAAAGGGAAAACACAATCAATTGAGGGCCACACTTCATGAAGTGGAGGAAAATAGTTCCGATCTCCCCTTCCCCTTCCCTATTGGACCAAAACTTACTTATCAGAAGGTGCAAATATATATATATATATATATATATATATATATATATATATATATATATATGCAGGGAAAATTTGTTAAAAATCCCAAACGAGAGTATCACTGTCAAAATTGAGTAAATGACTCATGGAAGTATAATATAAATGAATCAAACAATTAACTCTGGAAACCTATTTAAATTGAAAAAATAAATAATAGTTAATATAACCAAAAAAAAAAATTACTCAACAATGAAAATTATGAAATCACTCAATACAGACACAATTTATGGGAAACAAATGAAATGAAGAATAAGAAGGGAAGTGGATGAGCTTATGGAACCTTGTCTCTCTACATAGTTCACAGGCAACAAAGATGGTTGATAGCAACACACATCAACCATGGCCACGTTTTGATGACAAATCCTACTAATGGCTGCCATGTTTCAACATATCATAATTTCAAGTGATTATTGTACATAAGCACCGATTTCCTCAGGACGTTCATATACACCCTAATCACTCAATCAATTCACAACTTTAAAAACTAAATCAGCTAGCAAACAACATGGTAACAAAAAATAAAAAAAACTATGCCTCTATTCAGAAAAGTTAAGCCAGAGGCTAATCAAGCAAAGCCCATCAATCAAAATACTAAATAACACATAATTCATGACAACAACAACAAAATCATTAGACCTAACATTTCACCAAAAATAAAAAGAAAAAACATAAGGCATACTCCGTCTGTATAAAGAGGCAATAATTTCTGAAATTAAAATCCCATTGCAGTAACAAAAACCTAAACCAAGCAAAACCCACTAATCAAAACGCACACACAAACAAAACAAAAAAAAAAAAAAAAAACCAACAAAACCACAAAAAGCTCAAAACTTTATTTTGTTACACATACCCTATCTCTCTTCAAAGGCAATGCAGCCTTCCCTTTCTTTGGCTTTGTGACAGTAACAGTACCAACAGCAGAAGACCCATCAACCCCTTCCACTCCTTCTTTCTCCTCCACATCCTCAGCCACCTCTGCAGCCACAGCAGCAGCAGCAACCACAACACGATGGTAAAATCCACCAGTTTTACCTTCCTTGTTCAAATTCACATTGACCCACCTACTTGTTCGTCTCTCTCTAGGCCTCAACACCAGAGGGTGGACACAAAAAGCGGTGCAGAGTGATTTGGGCTTGAAGGAGAGAAGGGAAGGAGTGAGGTCTTGTGGGTGTACTGATGAGGCAACATGTGTTAGCATCAGGGATGAAGGTGCAGTAGAACATGTAGTAGCCATGGTGTTCTGGCTTTGGAGAGCTCTCTGTCTCTCTCTCTCTCTCTCTCTCTGTTCTGTTTGTTGTGTTCTGGGAATGAAAGAAGCCTGTGCTTATCTATCTATCCATATAAAAAAAAATGGAGAGAGAGAAAGATAAGAGGTGTTCACTTGTGTAGTGTCAGCGTGTGTAGCAGAGCTTTTCCTTTGTGGATTCTAGACCGTTGTTATTATGTGCTATTCGCAAATTTTTCATTAAGATAAATAATTTTTGGGTAAACTTTACAAACATACCCGAGGTTTTGGGAAATAGTACCAATCAGTCCTTATCCTCAAACGGCTTGTAACGCCCGTTACATGCTTAGTAAAACAAACCCAGTAGCTAAACCTACAGACCCAGCAAAAACAATAACAATGGCATCAGCAAAACCCACAAAAACTATCAACAAAACCCATCTACAAAACTAGAACAAGCAACGACAGGCCACGCCGGCATCAACAAATTCAAAAAACCCCCCAGCCAAACCCACAACAAATGGATAGCCAAAGAAAAACAACCCCAACTGGGGGTGCATGCAATCCAGAGTTTCTTTGGGTATTTTATGATGTGGGCTTCTATGGTGGGATTGATCCAACGGCCACTGGAACACAGAAGGATCAGAGAGAGAGAGAGAGAGAGAGACTTACACGTTTGAGAGAAAAAGAAAGATGAGTAACGGAGGGCTAAATAGGGTTAGGGTTAAAAGGACTAAATTGATCAATTTTGTTTTGAACTATTTTGATATTAACCCAATCTTCAAAGTATGTTTGTGAAATTTACTCGTAATTTTTAAAAGGGTAAATCGGTAAAGTTAAATTAAAAATTAATATTTTTTGTGGGTTTGTTTTATGGGAAATAATTATTGGAAAAATGTATGAAAGGACAATCGTAAATATTTTTTTATTAATTATTTGAAGTATATAACAAATAATAATTAAATAACTAATAAAAAATAAGGATAAATTACTAGACCAAACATAATAATTAATTCTTTTATAGCGTGTTTGATTTTGTGAAAAATAATTACTTAGAAATTTTTTTGAATGAAAAAGTAAAGATTGGTCTTCGTCCAACCCACTAATATCGAAATAAATTCATCCTAATATGTCGGGTTGGTTTTACAGGTTGGTAAATTTCGGTTGACTTGAAATTTTATTTTGAATCTCGAATTGGGTTGAGTTCTGGTAGATGATTTGCTCAACCCATTTCACCCAACCCAACTCACTGTATATATACGTTTATTTTATTATTTTTATTTTAGTTTGATTTTTTTGGTATTTTGAGTTTAATTTTTATGAATATAGAAGCAGCGTTTGGATCCGGCTGAAAGGGCGTGCATTTGCGTTTCCTGCGAGTTTTAGGCCAATGAACAGTACCCGACCAATGAACAGTAATTTTTTTTTTATAATGTTTTCAATTTCAGTTTTCAACAAAATAAGCGGTATTCAAACAGACACAGAATACAATTAAAGAAATATTATGTAAATTGTAATGAATTATTGAAAATTTGATTTAATAGTTGATGAAAGTTTAATTTTTTTTACAAGAAATGAAACATCTACGCACAACCCACCACCCTAACTCAACTTGATCCGTGTAGGTTGTGTTGGTTTCTAGACATGTGATGGATTGCGTTCGATTGAATAAACCATCTAACCTGATTCATCTATACATGCACAATTCAATGTGTATTATTAAAACTGATTAAGTTTGAATAATATTTACGTGTAATAATAAGATTTTTTATTGAGCACTAAATCTGAATATATAAAAGGTTATTCCAATAATTTTTTCTTTGCTCAATTGGGGTTCAAATATTAGAATAATTAAATTTTATTTTATTTTGCTTTGTTTTGTTTTAATATATGGAAACCTGAAGTGTTAAATCTAAAAGAAATTTGTAAATAAATTTAGAGTTTATGTTAAATTAAAGAAATGTAACAAAGTGTGCCCCTATAAAATTTCGCCAAATTTTTTACAAAATGATAAGATTGTATATGAAATATCTAATCTCTAGTTTACATTTATGTGTTTTTAAAATTTGTGTTATTTTTTAATAAGATTTCAAATGGTTGGCATAGTCCTACAAACCATAAAATTGATTATCTTTTAAAAACCATTTTAATATTTGTCTCGCCAAGTACAACACTCTTATTATTTTATTTATTTATTTTATACAAGTTTCAAATTCTACTTTAACATAATCTAAGTGTATATGTGTATGAAGCTCCTTCTTGGAGATTTGAACCTCAGCCCTTATCCCCCCCCCAACAAACACTTATACCTGTAGAGTGACCATCGCACCAATGGTGTGCGGTGTTTACAACACATTTATTATTACTAATATATAACTCATGCAAACGCATGGAAACATTTAAAATTAAACACCATTTTTATTATAAAAATATAAATTATTAGCCAATTTTTTTTTTAAAAGCATGTAACATATGCATACATATAGATATGTTTAAAATTAAACACATTTCTATTATAAAAATATAAATAATTAGTCAAATTTTTTTAAAGTAAATGTAATTAGTCACATATTAAAATTCTTACCTCAATTTAATACTACTTATAATAATTTTTTTAATAATTTTTAATAAGATAGAATGTGTGATGATCTTTGTTGTGTGATGATTTTTATTGAGTGTATGTGATTAGTTTTTTTTTTTTTTAATTTCATAGTTTATTAATATTAGACTCTTAGTATTTTGCACTCATTAACTCACTTAGCACAAAGATTAAAAAACTTAAGTGGACACATGACGCAAAATTGGATTCTAATTTCAAATTCTAATTGAACTTTCTTTAAACTTTGCGCGCGCACACACACACACACACATTGTTGAGGTCTAAAAAGTCACGAAGTTACACCAAGGTCCAAGATGGCATAGAAGATTGAACTCTATAAAAATAAAATAATACTTGAGCCTGCAATAAAGGAAAAAGATGATAGGCCCAAAATCCATTAAGGTTTTGAAGAGGAACCCAAACCCGCGAAAAGATGAGCCTTAGAACCCATGAAATGAAGGGAAGAGGAAAAGCCCAGCTCGCCAAAGTCAGAAAATCGCTAAGGAGGCCAGTGGTGAGAACTGGGCCGGGATACCTGGGGACTGCCAGGAGCTCAGGATGTTCGGGACGTGCAGCAAAGTCAGAGTTGGATTAAGACAGTTCAAAGGGGATGCTAAGAAACACAAGGAACGAGAACAGATATGTCCCTATCAACACCCAATGATGCAGAAAGGAATCAAAAAACTTGGGAACCAACAATTCATGAACAAGGGGCTGGTACTTCGGGGAACCTAGAAAGAAAAACCATGAAGGGAAGTGGCTGGGAAACTTTCAACTTAGTAGGAAGGAATCAGCTCACTTGGGAAAAATGACAAGGGGAAAGGCAGCCAAAAGCTGAGTTTGAAAAAAGTGGGAACTAGAAGCCTTGAAAGCAGAAAAACTCAAGGTCAACTCTTCAAGACATACTGGGATGGAAAGGTAGCAGGAAACTTTTGAGGAAGAAACACCAAAAGAATAAAATTATGAGAAATAAGGAAGAGACCAACTACCAATGTTGCTGGCACAACATTGGTTCTGGTACCTAGGGATGCAAAAGGGGGGAATTAGTGGTATCCCGGAAACCCTAGAGAGACACTATAAAAGGGAGAAGTAGCCAACAGTGAGAAGGCATTCAGCAACAGTAAATTAGAATAGAATTAATGAGAAAAATCTGTTAGAATTCAAAGAAAGTAAGAAAAGAGAAGAAAATACTGCCCGGTATCCTTAAACAGCTACTAAAGAATACACTTAGATTCAAAGGGATTCAAATTTTGTAAGTTGTAGAGGCCTGAAGAGCCATTTAAGTCTGTGATTTTTGAACTTATTTGAACCTTGCGATATGTCCTAGTGAGCATGATGGATTACATAATTGAAAAATTAATGAAATATTGCACAGTATATATATATATATATATATATATATATATATATATATATATATATATATATATATATATAGATTATTTGCTATTTTTTATTAATATTATTATTATATATTCTTTAATATTATGATGCATTGTGAAAAAGTTTTTGTCATTCAATTAATACTTTCTAGTATTTCAAAGTTTAAACAAAGACATTCAAAATTCAAATTACTCCAATCATCTAGTGCCTCGGAAACTGTAGGCATTAACTGATATCTTGGAGCCAATTGGCAATACTTGCTGAATGAATTGCCTCACTTGGTCTTCCTCCGGAGAAATGAAATGAATATGATTAGAGTTTAACAATTGAGAATGAGATTTTTATTCCATTTAGCATCATTTTAGCAACAATCTCGTTAGTTAGCATATTTTTAAAACATTTTAGCAAACTAACATTTCGAGTTTGTTAGACTCGATTTCAACTAAGGAAATCGAGTCTAATACACTTGATTTATGCTTTGGCAGAGGCTAATGTGGATCTTTTGTACATGTGGATCTCGAGTTTAATACACTCGATTTATGCTTTGGAGAAGAAATATAAAATATTACACATTTGATCTAGAGAACACAGAGAGGAAGAAGAAAGATTTTTTTGCAAGTGGGTTTGGTTTTGCAATTAGAGATGACAATAGAGGGGTGGATTTGGTTTTGTAGGTCACTTCATAGAGTGGGTTAGGTTTTGCTATGGGTCTCTTCTTCTTCTTCTTCCTCTTTTTCTTTTCCTTCTTTCTGCTTCGTTCTTCTTTCTTTATTTTTCTTTTTTGTTTCTCAAATCAGTAAAACTAAATCGAGTGCATGAGACTTGAGTTCTACGTGTATAAAAATCTCCACATCAGCCTTTCAGAGCATCAAAATCGAGTGCGTGAGACTCGATTTCGTTCGCTGAAATCGAGTTTAACAAACTCGAGATATTAGTTTGCTAAAATGTTTCAAAAACATGCCCACTCCAAAACCTCAACGTGCTTGCTTGCATTGAGGTTTTTATTTTTATTTTTATTTTTTATTAATATCTAAATACGATAGAATTTAACTCGGTTCAATTTGGTCTATTTTGGTCTAATTCGGTCTAAATTGGTTTACTTTTTTCTTTTTGGTTCTTTTTGGTCTAAGTCCACTTCGGTCTATTTTAGTCCATTTTAGTATAATTCGGTCCAATTCGATCTACTTAGTCCACATTGGTCTAATTTGGACCATTTCAATTTATTTCAGTGCACTTAATAATGGAAAAAATGGATTTTGTTATCAGACATAAGGGCATTTCTTTGGAAAATATTATAGAATATGAGAAAAACACTATTTGTTTTTTTTACAGTTTTATAGATTTCCTCCTAAATATTAATATCAAAATTTTTATAAAATGATTCATTAACAAATACTCTAAAGACACTTCTCAACCAGACATTTTGTAAAAAAGAAAAAAAAGAAAAAAGAAGAAGAAGGTAATCTTTGTAATAAGACGGCCTACTTTTTTTTTTGAAAGCGAGACAGCCTACTTTCGAATATGTGTTCGTAAAAATTCCTATTTTCCTTTAGTTCGTCTCAGTATCTATCTATAGGTTTAGATTCCAAGTTTTTTTTTTTTTTTTTTTTTTCAAGAGATTCTATTCCTCTATATGGTGCGTGCCACACACCCTTAATCACTGGTCACTAATTTGGCAAAACAATTCCTACACGCTCATTCCTTGTAGTAGGAAAAGCTCCACAGTCCAAACTAAAATTTTAACACTTTCCAGTTGTGAATAATGGACCCATGTTTTGTTTTGCAGCGAATGGCTTGTATGAGATAATGGTCCTTATTAAATTCTGAAATTTCTGTGGCTTCTATTGAAGAAGGGGGCACAAAGTCATTTACAAGTTTGTGGAAATCTGAATGCAACTTTTATTAAGAGATTTGTTTTCTTGTTCTAAATTTCAAATTTAACATGTCATGGGGTGATTGGGTCCCATCTTCATTGATAGTTCATTTATATTCTCTAATCTTTAGTCTGTTTTGAGGCAATTGTTGTCATTCAAATTCTTTTCTCTGTAACCATGCGATTAATATTTCAATTGAATTAAATAGGAAGAAAAAAAAATTTTAATTAGTGGGAATTAATGTTATCCACATGTACATGTCTAATTTTACCAATCTTTTGTACATGTGGATCTCCGTTGAAAAGTCTTAATGACAAACTACTAAAATCTTCTTCGCCAAATTTGTTGAAAAAGTAAAAATTAAGTATAATTCTTTTTAAGTATAGTATATTATGTTTCTAAATTAAATTCCAACACCTAAATACTTAGGTGCAATCATTCACATGTGTTGTGAAACTTTAGAGTGATAAAATTTTCTTATCAGCATGTAATAATCTAAACTAGCATGAAGTTGGAGAATATCCCTAATTCTTTAAAACAAAATTATATATTATTTTAATTGGTTTAAATAAACAGACCCCTAAAATTTGAGGGAAATATGAGTGTTTTCCATACTTGTGGTGCTTGAATACGGGTTCAAAAAGTTCCTATTGAAAATAACAAGAAATATAAGTTAAATTACAAAACTTTTGTGACACAAAAAAATAAAAAACTTTAGTTAATGCAAAGCTAAATGGACTCATTGTAAATTTTATGGTAACATACAAAGAAGAAGTTAGTTTATATTATTGAAACAAATAACTTTAACTAAAACTTTGAAATTCATATCCTTTACTCTAAATACTATTATGCCAATAAACAAAATTTTTCTTCAAATTAGTTTAGAGAGAAACCCTTCAAACTTCTCATATATCTTTATATTGAGTGTGAATTTTGAAAATCTAACTGTTGAATTATATGTTCTTATTATATCTTTCATGCTTGTAAAATTTCAAGAAGTTCAAAGATTAATTGTTATGTCATCAAACAAATATTAAAAAATTTCAAATTTTATAAGTTTGTTGATTGAATAATAAATAATATTAAATTTGAACGAAATTTAATATGCATGTTAAGAATGTAAGGAAATGAAATTTAACAGTTAAATTTTTAAAATTCAAGTTCAAAAAAGAAATATATGAAAAGATTGAAGAGATTTTTTTTTAAAAATTTTATTTTAACGGATAGTATATAATCCCTTGATCTAGAAAAAAAACTCCCACCAAAATTACCAGTTAACGGTCTGACTAGAAACTAGATAGTGTCCAAGCTCCAAAGACTCCACGTACCTGCTTGTAAGTGTGTGGCGACTGTCAGTCTCTTCTTCTACTTCTATCCATCTCTTTCTCTCTGCCATTATTTTATTCATCACACCCCCATCATCTACCCCCTCTTCACCACCAAACAAATCCAAAAAAAAAAAAAAAAAACACCAACTCCCTTCAAACTCTCTCTCTAAAAAAACACCAAACTTCCTTCAACTCTCTCTCTCTCTCTCTCATGGCTGTCACTTTCTCCAACTTCTCCACCAACCCTTTCACTCTTCCCTCCTCCCCATCTCACCACTATCATCCCTCTTCACCTCAAACCTTCACCATCACAACCCACCGCTTCCCCACCACCACCACCACCACCACTACTTCACGCCTCTTCACTCCTTCTCTCATTACTTTCACCACCTTTCACAAGCGTCCCACCACCATCACTCACTCCACCTTCAACACCGGCGGAGGCGGCGGCATAGGCGGTGGAGAAGGAGGAGGAGGAGGAGGAGGTGGAGATAGTGGTAATGATGATAATAACAATGGTAATAGTGATGATGGTGACAAGGAAAGGAATAAAGAAGAGGCTGTGATGGCCTTGTTAGAGGCTGGTAGGTCAGTGGAGACTGTGCCAAAGGACTTGGCTGCGGCTATCGAGGCTGGAAGGCTACCTGGGTCGATTGTTAAGAGGTACTTTGAGCTCGAAAAGTCGGTATTGTTCCGATGGTTGCTTCAGTTTGGTGGGTTTAAGGAGCGTTTGCTTGCTGATGACCTTTTCTTGACAAAGGTTGCCATAGAGTGTGGTGTTGGCATCTTCACCAAGGTTTTTGCTTTTGTTTCTGCTTCTTCACACTGCTCTACCATTCTCTTTTGCTTGTTTTTATACCCACCAATGATAGATTCTAGCTTTCTTTGTCGTGTTCTAATAAATTAGAACCTGTTCCAAAAGCTATTAGAATAATAGTTATATGATTAAATTCATGGTTTTTAGCAAAGTAAACCTTTAGACAATACGTAATTTATCATAGAAAGGAGTGAGTGGTCTTGAGTTCTAACCTTTTTCTAATCTTTCACATGAAAAGGCTAAGATAATTAGTAATTTATTATGGTATCAAATGGTCCAAAGTTCAAACCTCGTCTCAATTCTACCTCTTATTTAAAAAGTTAATAATAGAAAACAATGAATTCAATCATTTAATCGGAAAGAATGAATGAAATTTGTTAACCATTGTTCTAACACAGTAGGGATCCAACATACAGAACTTTTATCCTTTTTTAAATGGAAATTTAGGACCACTTGTTCTAATAATATGGTAAATTACTATTTGTTTTAAATGCTTACGCTATTTGGGAATTGTGAATTATTCATTTTTTATAATAGTTTCTGCTTCACACTGCTCTACCTTTCTTTGCTTCTTTTCATATCAACTGCTACAAAATTCTAGCTTTCCTTGCTGTGTGTTTCTGCTTCACAATAATCTATCATTATTTTCTTCTTTTCATACTAATTACTACTAGGTTCTACCTATCTTTGCTGTGTGTGTTTCTGCATCACAATGCTCTATCATTCTTTGCCTCTAATTATATCCATTTCTAGATTATAGCTTATTTTCCGCTGGCTGTGCGTGTGTGTTAGTTTGTTTCTGCTTCACACCACAATATTTTGTTTCTTCTCATTAATTACTAAAAGATTCTAGCTTTCTTTGCTGCGTGTATGTTTAAGAGAAATAATTATTTTATTATTCGGATAGAATATTTATCCATCTGTTTTCCTTGCAGACTGCAGCAGAGTTGGAGAGGCGTAGAGAAAAGTTTACCAAGGAGCTAGATTTCGTTTTTGCCGATGTGGTATGTTTTATTGATTATCTGAATCTACTGTGACGCTCCACAAGATTTTATGTCTCAAATTTGAAGTGTTACTTGTTTCTTTTTAATTCAAGTCAACAATGAATGGAATTTGCATCTTTCTGATATAGTTTTCATCTTAGGTGATGGCCATCATAGCAGATTTTATGCTTGTCTGGCTTCCTGCTCCTACTGTTTCTCTCCGCCCACCTCTTGCAGTCAGTGCCGGATCAATTGCTAAGTTTTTCTATGGCTGTCCTGACAATGCGTTTCAGGTAATTGTTTGCGTTTCGGGGTGTTGTTTTGATCCTCAACTTCAACATTATATGAACCTTATATAATGTAATCAATTATTTTCTTCTAAAATTCTCCATGCAGGTGGCTTTGTCTGGAACTTCTTATTCATTTTTACAGAGAATAGGTGCAATAGTGGTATGTCTTGGATAACTGTAAGGATTTTAACTGTAGTTTACAATGAATCAGAAATTTATGGTATATCAATCTCTTTTGCAGCGTAATGGAGCCAAACTATTTGTAGTTGGGACTGGTGCATCTTTGGTAAGTGGAAAGTGGAAACCATACATGTTTTGAAATGCCTTGTATGTAATTTTCTTTCTATTTAGTTGTTGTATATTTTGAATTTGTCCTAACCACTTTTGTGCTCTGTTGTCTATCAAAAGGGAATTTCCATAGTTTGTTGCCATCTACAATAACCATACTTTATGAATTAGAGAAGTCCTAGTATGGGTGCTTCCTAATTCCTAAAGCACATTTTATTTATTCTATCTTTATTTTGTATATTCTTTGTGGAAAACATAATAGAAGTATATAACTTCACATACTAATTCACAATTAGATACACCTGGTTTGAGAACTGGAAACATAGTGCACCAAGGCTATTTCAAGAAATGTACTTCAGTAATTGTGTGCAAATTGTTTTATAGGGTTTTGGATTTGATGACAGTTGATAAACAGGCTTTGATATGTTTTATGTAATGAGGTGTCCAAAATGCAGTGTGTTGTGTTATGTTATTTATAAGATTGCTTTTATGTGGTAGAAAATAAAGGCTGCATGTCAAAGTTCTATTTGTTAAAATAATGGTTAAATAATTTTATTCTCCTTTCTCTAATAACTTAAGATTTTGAGATCAGTGATAATTTATTACGGTATCAAAGTAAGTAATCTAGAGTTCAAACACTATCTTCACTATACTTTCCATTTAAAAATTTAAAATCCCACCTGTTGGGCTCCATTTATTAACAGTAAATGCTTAAGCTTTTGGGATAGTAGTAATTTATCATTAACTATCATTTTTTTTTTTTTTTTTGGTTTAGGGCTCATGATATCACTATCTATTTGGTGTCATACGACTAATGGCAGCATTTTTCAGGTTGGTACAGGGATAACAAATTTGTTGATCAATGCACGAAAGGCTATTGATAAATCCTTCGCTGGTGAAGCAGAGGATGTGCCTGTATTATCAACCAGTGTTGCATATGGTGTTTATATGGCAGTTTCTAGTAATCTAAGGTATGTGGGTTTATTTGCAACCACATCATAACATATTAATACTCATTTAGTCATGAAAAGGTGAGGCTAGTAATAGCTGATCATCATCTGTATGTACAGACAATAGTCAGTTTACAGGACAAATTATATGGTTTCTTTGTTTAACAGGTACCAAGTTCTTGCTGGAATAATTGAACAACGAATCCTAGAGCCCTTTCTGCATCAACACAAGATTATTCTGGGTGCTATTTGCTTTGTTGTTCGAACTGGCAACACATTCTTGGGGTCATTGATGTAAGATTTGAGATCTCCTAGGGTGTCATATGTCAATTTTTCATATTTCTTCTTTTCACGTCTCAAGTTCTTTTATACATTCTGCAAACAGGTGGGTGGATTATGCACGCTGGACTGGAATCCAAAAGATACGGGAGTAGAGGCTGGAAAATATCATTTTCATCATTATTGTAAGTAATTTTCAAAATTGAATAGATGTTTTTTTTTTCCATTTGTGCAATTGCAGAGGATGATGGTAGATCAATTCGGGTTCTGTGGTTTTGTACATTGTGTATTTATTTTATGAAATCAGAAGTGTGGATGTAAATATATTATAATGAATGTTATAGGCACCTAGAATTTCCCCACGTGTTGTGGTCACCTGTCGACAACTGCACAAAAATCCAACTACAAATTGAGTCGCATTCATGCTAGACAATTGGTGTTGGTGCCATTCTAATGGTGTGGTATGAACTGAGCAGGCATTGACAACAGGGTGGCTAAAATAAATTCTATTCGGAATTCTATTTGTTATATTTGTAGTGGTTAAAGAATGCATTCTAGCGTTTGCCTTGGACAGTTGGAGGGCAAAGCAGTGTAACAGCTTTGTTAATGTGAATTTATTAATTGTTAAGTAAATTTTATTTGGCTCCCTTTGTGGCACTTGAGTTTCAATATGAAGCATAATCCATGTTATGGTTGCCCTCTTCCTCCATTCCTCAAATTTCAAGCAAAATTTTCATTATGCAAAATAGCATCCATCCATGTTTTGGTTTTAATTGATATTATGCCAAGTAGCCCTGCCTGTCCTTCATGCACCTCAGTTAAAAGAACAATGTCCCTTCCAGGACTTCAGCTGTTATTTATCTTTTAAAGCTCCTATACTCATACTTTATGGCTTTATTTTGCGCAGTATTTTTTGTTTGAAGACATTTTGCTCCATGTATTTAAATAACTCTAAAAGTATCTGCAATCAAATAAATTCCTTGAAGGCAAATGGTCTATTTTGGTCCTTGCATTTTGGTCATTGGCAAATTGATCGCCTACTATCAACTCACTAATAAAAATTGATTACTACCAAAATGCAAGGACTTAATTGACAATGACCACAAAATGATATTTTTCCTTCTTTTAATTTGAAAATTGTACTTCAAAAAAAGTTGGGGTCATTTTTTAATCTTTTTTTTTTTATACGATAGGATATTAAACCTATGATGTTCGTTCCATAATGACTGTTTTTTATTATCAAGCTAAAATGCCAATTGATTTATTTTCAGTGTAAATCAATACGTAGGTTCTTATTAACTCAACTAATAAAGTTTCTTATTATCAAATAAGAGACCTTTTTTTTCTCTTAACATTAAGAGAGGCATCTGTTAAGTCCTATGTACACCTAGTTATGTGAACTTGTACTTTTATGCAAAGAACATTGCAAAACCGCTCACAAAGGACAATTGGCTAGATAATATTCAGTATTGTTTTCTCCATTAATGCATCCTTTGGTTGTAGACTCGCCAAGAAAACAGTAGATAGAGAGGAAATGAATAAAAATAAAGGAAAAAGAAATTGTCCACCAATATTGCAAAGTAGAGTTTCAGTAATGCATCCTGACTTGATGTGAAAACAATACAAAGAGGAAGAGAGTAAAAATAACGCCAAAAAAAATTGGCATCAATATTGCAGAATAGAGTTAACAGTCCAAAAATATTTAGGAAACAAATTGTAAAAGGCCATAACCACTTTTGAAGATTTCAGATGTTAGCAATGTTAGAACAAAGAGAGAGAAAAGAGAAAATTGACATGGAGATTTATGTGGTTTGAAAATATGCCTACATCTGCCAAAGTATGCAGTGGGAAAATTCACTATTAAAGAAAAATAAAGGGTTTACAATAAATTTATAGTGCCTCTAGAAAAGCCCAAAACCAGGACACTGAATTTCCCAATGAAGGGGTAAACAAAGCCACGTTGGGCCTCACGGCCTCCACTTAGTTGCGCTCTGCTACACTCCACTCATGAGGCCTCTAGACTAGAGACCGATGCTACTTTTTTATTCAGAATATGAGCCACTATCTCTAACAGACATAGTAAAGACAGTAAACTAACAACAACAAGACAAAAACAAATATTCCTTCCACACACAGCACTTGGAAAGTTGAAACGAATTGCATCAGCCTTTCGAACTATCTGCAAGCATCAAAGACAGTAAGATCCATCAGTGATGTACCTAAAGGGCAAGAAGTCCTACCAGAATTCCTCTGTTGTAATGAAAACTTGGAAAAAAAATGTTTCAACAAGAAATATTTGTATCTGTATCTACTTTCTAGTAATGCAGATATGCAGCAATCCTATATTAGACAGTTGCCATGGTTATTATGTGACGCTTCACATAGGTTATGGCACCATATATAAAGAATTAGTTAGACTAAAGAGTATATACACTGCCATCAAATTAGAAGGAGAAAGTAAAACGACAATATCCAATTATCCATTGAACTTTGAACAATAACTTGATGTAGGGTAGTAGTAGTTATGGCAGAAAAGAAATCTGCTTAGGTTCTGCATGATAGATAAGAATTTAAGAACCATTAACCCTAGATGAGAAGCTGATGTGAAAACCCAATAACTGGATGAGATTTTATGAAGTAAAATCATCATCAATAACAGTCTGGAGTTGATAGCCTCTAAATGGTAAAATTCTAGACCCCAATTTCATTGCTTAGGACATAGTGAAACTACATGACATAAAGATTGAGTTAGTTTTCTCATTGACAATATTCTCAAAAATGCAATGAATCTGTAATAATGGTTAATTTATTTCCTTTATGTCCAGGCATATGCCAAAACCTATGTGTAAGTATAAAATGAAAATAAGTTAGTGATGCAAACTATAAAACCAGAGGTGGCTATGGCAGGTTCTTAAATATAGTAAGGTATATACTGCAAAAATCATGTAAGAGGTTATCACAGAACTCAGCTTTGGTTCTCATTTTGTTACTGTGCTGGGTTTACCTGGCTAAATATACAAAATATTGAACACTGTCCTATAAAAAGTTTGGACATGTATTCTGTGTAAACATATAAATTTGGAGATTTAATAAATGACTTACCTAGATGTCAATGCAATGCGAAAGTTGAACATCCTCTTGTTTGCAAAATCAGGAATTCACCTGTTGAGCTGTGTTGTGAATGAATCTGTTGTTACTGTTTCATGGATGAATTTGTTGTCAATCAAAACACAAGGGATGTGAGCTATCTTGGACCACTCTTGTCCTTTCTCGTTATTGCAATGTTGACTAAGCAGAGGACAATTACGGATTTCCAGTTGTGTAAGTGAGGGAGGCAGGCCCTCCTTTGGTAAGGATGTGAGCTTTAGGCAATTATAGATTTTTAGTTGGTTTAAAGATGTGAGGTTTTGAAACCCCTTGGGGGACAGACATTCCAGGTTTTGAAAATATGAAATGCATAGAATTGAGAGAGAGTTTGGCAGCAGCATCATGACCCCATTCTCCCTCTCACCTGGAAAGGAATCAACATCTAGACATTCACCATGAATGGAGAGTTTTATAAGAGACGTGAGTTGTTGCAACCCCCACTCAAACATTGGTTTGTAGAACTTCAGGTCATTCATATTAAGTTCTATTAGGTTGGTGGGTAAACCCTCTTGTGGAGAGGGCAGACTGTCTAGACTGTTAGATATATCCAATTTTTGAAGAGAAGTGAGGTTGCGCATACCGTTAGGTAAGGCCTTGAGATTCTTACAGTTTTTGATCCCGAGAACTCTCAGGTTTGAAGGCAACCCTGCTGCTGGGAAGGAAGAAAAACTTTGACACCAAAAAATTTGAAACTGGCGAAGTTTGCTGAGGTTGTGTAGGTCCTCCGGCAAGGATTTAAGGCCATGGCAATTCCAAATCTTAATGCATTCAAGGGATGTGTTCTGGTGCAACCTCTCTGCTATTTTCTGCAGCTTCGAGATTGATTGAATCTCAAGGTGTTGAAGTGCTGCTGGCAATTTACCTGTTGATGACAAACACATGAGCTTTGGGCAATCCCTCAGAAGGAGGTGTGTAAGCGTGGCAGGTAACTTGCCACTTGAAGTTAAGGTTGTGAGAGATGGACATGATTTGATGTCTAAGTACTGAAGATGAGTTTTGCTTCTGTTGTTGATATCCTCATCATGCATCACTGAAGAAGAAGAAGAACCCTCTCCCTCGTCTAGCACACACTGCAAATTCATACAATGAGATATCTCCAACCTTTTTAGAGTTGTTGGTAGCTGTCCTCTGGCAATGGACTTCATAGAATCACAACGAACAACACACAACTGCTCAAGACATGCATTTTCTCTGCTCTGCAACGTTCCCTCTGGTAGTAATGATTTCAGACCACGGCAGCTTTTTATTTGAATTACTTTCAGCATGGATGGAAAACCAGATGCTGGAAAGGAAACTAGTGTTGGGCAGTCTTCAATAGACAGCTCTCGTAGGAATTTGAGTCTGTGCAACCCTTTAGGTGTTTTCTCCCACAAAGTTGTGAGCTTTTCAGAATCAACAATCTTCAAATATTCTACTTTACTTACTCCATGCATTAACCCTGCTGTTACATGTCCAAACTCTGAAATTTTTGAAAAAACCATGGAGTATGGTGAGCCAAAGCCAACTGAACTTTCACACTCCACTCTTTTGCATCCCTCAATTACTAATACACACAGCATTGGTAAGTTTGAAACTGAAACTACCAAATTCCAACATCCATGAATCACAAGCTTTTTTAATGAAGGAAGATGGTCTGGCAATTTTCTCACCAGATTATGGCATCTTATGATTGAAAGCTTACGCAAGCAAGCAAATGCTTCATTAACTCCAAGAGGAATCCAGTTTTCCCATCTTGGCATATCCTCAAAATGTAAAGTCTCCAAGGATTGAAAAGGTCTCGAGCAACTTTCCCCATAAAACTCTTGGCCAACACTCTTCACTCCAGCCATTCCTTTAATGAGAAGATCTTTGAGAAAGGGTAGTTGCCCAACTGGTGGCAAGGAATTGCAGTTCTCACAATTTTCAAACCTTAGGAGCACTAAATTAGAAAATGAAGGATCTCCTATCCAAGTTGGGAATTTGGTTCCACCATAGCACTTCACAGTAAGCTCTTTCAACTTCACATTAGGCTGTAGCATGTTAAGTACTTCCAACTGGGTTTCTTCATCTTGTGATTCATTAAGGTTGCTACTCCATTCCATCACAACTTCATTAAGGTCTTGCTTACCATATAAATAACTGTCTCTTGCCTCCTGAGCTTTAGTTACATTCTCCAATTTTGAGATGCAGAGTGTCCCTCGAAGATGCACCAAGGGCCCTAGCTCTCTTATTACACAGAAACTATCTGCTTTGCCCACAACAAAGTTGGACAATGTTTGGAGACTAGTCAAATTACCTATGCTTAGAGGCATTCCTTCCAATAAATTTGATCCAAAAATATTCAAATGACGCAGGTTGAACAGTTTACCAAAATCAGGAGGCAAGAACTTTAAAGAAGAGCAATTTTCTAATAGCAATGTTTGTAAATTGTAAAGAGTGCTTATTGATGCAGGCAAGCTTCTGAGTTGTGTGCGAGAAAGATCAAGGTACCGCAAATGCTTGAGATCACCAATTGTTTCTGGTAGATAAACTATGCGATATCCACTCAAAGAAAGCACCCTTAGGTTTTGTAATTTAGGCAGCAATTGATTAATAATGTGATAAGACAGATAGGAGTACCCAACATATGGTGCCATTAGTGGTAGGAAGGTCCGCAAATGCTTGAATTCAGAAATTGCCTCAAACTTCTTAGCTCCATCATATCTGCTACCAACAAAAGATAAGTGGCGAGCTTTACTGGAAACTTTGCTTCGCTCGTTGCCCTCCAGTTTAGTCTCCAACCTAAAGTAGCTTATTCCTGCAACCCATTGAGCTAAATCACTGATGAGGTCGTGCATCACAAATCGTGATTTATTACTGCTTGACTGCTGAAAAAATGACCTTGACAGTAGATCACGAAAGTACTCGCCACCTAAATCTTCCATTGGCTTATCACCTTCTGCTTGAAAAATCAAACCTTCTGCCATCCAAAGCAGGATCAGTTGCTTCTCTTCATATTCATAGTCCCTTGGGAATAATGAACAATAAGCGAAGCACCTCTTTAGATGATGAGGGAGATGGTGGTAGCTCAATCTTAATATGGGAAATATGTCACTTCCCATGTTTGATGAACTCCACAATTTGCTATTCATTATATCCTCCCACTCATCTAACTCTTTACCACGGAAAATGCCACCAAGAGTCCTTGCTGCCAAAGGCAATCCCCTGCACCTTTCAAGAATTTTCTCACGAATTAGGCCTGAATTCCCAGGTCTACCAACATTTTCATTCATCAAGGAATGCTGGACAAATATTGCCCAGCAATCATTGTCGGATATGAAATCCAGATTATAAGACTGAACTGCTCCCATCACCTTTCCAACACTTGCATTTCGTGTTGTCATGATTATTTGACTCCCTGCTGCTCCAGCCCTGAAAGGAGGTAGCAGTGCTTCCCACAGGCCATAATTCTCATTCCAAAGATCATCTAAAACAAGCAAGAACTTTTTACCCTCTAATTCACTTGCCAGCTTCACCTGAACTTCATTCAACTCTTTGAGATGGCAGGGTTGGGAAGTGACTGATTCAAGAAGAGCTTTTGTTACCATCATAACATCAAAGTCATCAGATACACATATCCAGGCTCTTGGATTGAAATGCTTAACTGCATCATCATTGTACACAAGCCTAGCAAGTGTTGTCTTACCAACCCCAGCCATACCAACAATAGAGAAGACATGAAAATTAGCATCATCAGTTTGCTCATCTTTTAAAATGAGTTCTATAATCTTCTTTCTATCTTCATCTCTGCCTATCACAGGTCCATATGGCACACTTGTGCTGGATGGCCTTTTCCATATCTTTACAGACATACCACCATCTTTCAACCCAAGTCTGTCTTTTTGTTCAGTTATTTCATTTAACCGTTTACTGATTTTTTCAATCTCAGACTTCATCTTAAGGTTGAATTTAACAGCACTAGGAGTAAAACGAGTAGGGACTAAGCTTCTAACCATACTTGCTGGGCTACTAGACTCAAGCTCTGCCTTCAACTTGCGCTGCATAACTTCAATGGCAAAATCATCAAATAAGTCTTCAAGATCATAAGCCAAATCTCCGATAGCTTCCAGCCATTGCTTCACATCCGCATCTGTCAGTTGCTTCTCCTCAGCATCTTTAAGAACATTCTGGATTGCCAACAGGGTTTGCCTCCATTTCTCCAGCTTCTTCTTGACACTTTCCCTGAACACCAAGCTCATCAACTCACGGGGTGCTAACCTATCAAACAACACTTGAAGGAAAGCTGAAAGAAACACCTCTGCCAACATGGTCTCAGTTATAAGACAAAGAAGGAATCTGGGTTCTGAATTTTGATGGAAAAGAAAGGAAAGGGTAAAAAATGGCTTGCTTCTTTGATAGCTTCTTGTGCAGTTTGCAATTTGGTTATGGTTTAGAACTTGCAATGTATACTCAAAAAGGCTGGATAGAGAATGGTTAGTAGTAAACGATGCCAAGTTGGGTCATTACTAGGTCTAAGAGTTCAGCCTTTCCCAGTTAATTGCTATAGCATGGTATCTGAATGTGAAAAATTCCATGAGTTACTATGACCCAATTGTCATTTGGGAAATAGACTTAGATGGATATTAGAGACTTCACATTGGTTAGGTGGGGGGAACTTTTATTTTTTGTTTTTAAGAATCAAGTGGGTTTGAACTTAATTCAATAAGAATATATTAATAATTAACAAATTATCAAGTCAATGCTATAATGGAAAGTCCCAGTAAACGAGAGCAATGCCAAGAACCTGCATAGCTTGACTTGTCAACGAGGGAACGTGGTTTCAACCGGATGGTGGAAATTTCCATTCAAAGCTTTTGTACCAAAAATAATAGTCTGATATAGCTTTTCTTTTAAATTTAGATTCTGCTGGTACTTGTTATTTCCGTGATGTAGCCTCTGATTTAGAGGCCTTTGAGTTCTGTTAATGCAAATCCTTTTCACCAAAAAAAAAAAAAAAAAAAAATCCATTGTAATTGGGAGTGTGATGTGACATGTGAAGGATATATTAAGTCCATTTAAGAACAGTTTATTTAGTTGAAATCGAAAACTTTTTACTAAAAGAGGTAATTGAAAACTTGAAATAGTACAGTGAGACTTATAAATAGTACCAAAAAGTGCAATGAGGCTTATGAATAATAGCAAAAATAAGTTGAATAGTAGCAATAATAATCTAACTAGTAAAAAAAAAAAAAAAAACTGACTTTTTAAGCTAATGCCAAACACAACCTTCATATACTATTATGTAATTAATATTGAAGCATGTGAAATATGATAAAAGAAAAATGTCAAAGTTAAGTTATTAACATTTTTATGGGTTATTTGTTGTGGAATGAAAGATATAGGTTCGAATATCTTTTATATCAAAAATCAATTAGTATTTTGATACGTTGATAAAAAAAAATTTGAAATTGATATCATAAATTCTTTCTATTGGATCAATCAAATAAAATAAAAAATTATTATAGAAGGTTTAGAGGACATTATAAGTTCAAATCTATAGTCACTACAAATAATTAAAAAATTACAATAAAAAGTATACAAATTAATCTAAAATGATTGTGATTGGTGTCACTATAATAACATAATAAATTTTGGAAAATATTAAAGTTACAACAAAATTTATTACAAATAACTTACAAATTGATATGACAAGAAATGTAATCAGTATTGTAAGTGCACAATTGCACCTGGACCCAAAGAAGATTATGGGCTCAGGCCCAATGAGCCTTAAACAATAAAATTTGTAGAGTGTGGGCTTGAAATCTAGGTTAGAGGTACTGAGAACTTGACAACAGTCTGAGAGTTACAAACACTTGTGAATAACAATTGTTAATTGCAAATAGGCCTCCTCGGACGTAAGCCGAGGACCAACTCTGTATTATTTCTCTTTCTTTCTTACAGGTTACAATCCTTAATTTCTTTTCTTTTTCTTTAGAGAGAGAGTGAGAGAGAGAGATTCCCCTCTCTTTTGCATTCCTCCCCCTTAAATACTCCTTTTTCTGATGCTTTTTGGGACAGTGATTAGAAGTTTCTGCCTTACTGTTCAGGGGTCACTTCCCCATTAACGCGGCCAGAGAGGTAGGTGCAGAGTCTTTAATGCGGAGGTGGCAGCCTTTGCACTTGATATTTTCTTTAACACTGGTGCATCTAGAAGGTTCAGGGCCCCGAGGAGGAACTCACCCTCGGCTGTATCCTCGGACCCTCGGCATATGGGCCAATTCATAGTACTAACAAATTTCTAGCTTATGAACAGATCGGCCCTCCTTGCTAGAGCCCAAAGGCCCAAATGCCCACCTGGGTCATTTTACTCCCCACAATAGCCCCTCAAAACTCTATTTTTCAGCATCCGAGGAGAAAAATAAGGTTTTGATCCAACGAGAATTTTCCCCACAGGTTTTGTAAATAATTACACGTGTGGAGACCGTTTCGCGTTCTGGAGGGTGCCACCTGGCGGTTTTATTTTCAAAAACGCGCGCATTCATTACCGTAAGTTACACCTTGTCCCCCACGTTCAACAGTGAGATGAGCATCCAACGGTCCTTGTTACTCCGTGAAAATTTGGGCGGGACAAATACAATTTCGAGGCCGCTTCCCGCACGTCGTGATGCTTCGGGAACCTGCGCCTTCATTTATTTCTCCAGAGGCTAATCCCATCAAAACATCAATGATCACCTTTTGTCTGCACAAATCCGTGGAAACTCGCACAACTTCAAATCTGTAAGTTCCTGTTCCTTTTTTCTCTTAACCCTTTCTCCTCGGACCCTGTCCTCGGCTCCCCTTATAACCATTCTCCCTCTTAGAATTTAGCCTTTCGTTCCTTTCTGATGGGAAAGTTCAAGTGTCTAGTTGATACCGCCGCTGGGATGGAAGGTTTTAGAGCCAAGTATCATATTCCCAACGACGTAGGTTTAAAATACTGCCCGGCGGAAGCCGTGGCCGGTTCTAGGAAAACCGGAGAGGTCATCATCCCTATGGTCGCCTTCGTAGAAGGTGGGATGACCCTCCCAATGAAACCCGTAACCAGGGAGTACCTCCGCAACCATCGGTTGTGTCCTGATCAGTGCGCTCCAAACGTTTTTAGAGTTTTAGGTAGCGTCGACGCTCTAAATGAGCAAATGGGTCTGAACCTCACCTGGCATGATGTCGTCTTTATGTACGAATGCCACAAACTCACTGGAGTAGGCTATTACATCAAATCCCGCTCCAGCGTAGTTAGGTTGATCTCTTGTTTGCCCAAGTCCAATAAAGGCATGAAGGATGACTACCTCATCGTCTCTGGCAACTGGCACGACGGCCCCCACTGCCCAATTGAGTGGGGAGATCCAGGTGCGGCACCTTAGGATTTAACTTCCCACCCCATAACTCCCTAAATCATCTAGGAACGTGCACTCGCATCTACTTAAGCGTCTAACTTTAATTCATTATATGTTCTACGCATCTGATCATGTTTGTTTATTTGGATGTTTTTCTTTGCAGATAAACAAAACGTGCACCCCCGCCTAAGCCACTGCAACGTTGCAGATTTGAATCGAGTGCTCCGCTCCGAAGTGTTCGTCAGCGCTGACTTACAACTTAGGGCGACTCATTTGATTCTGGGGTACGATCCCATATCCTCAGACTTCCAAGCGATAGAGAACGCCATCATTGCCGGTGACCGGCGGCGTAGGAGGATTCACGTAGCCAGACCACACTTCCTGGCCGACCACGACCTCCCTGACAGCCCTAACACCATACTGTACTTACAACCGATTGCTGCGGTCCCTCTAGCTACACACTCCCAGGCAACTGTTGTCCCAGAGGAGCAAGTGTCTTCGTCGAACACGTTGGACGAGGAGATCGACAGGTTCCAACTCGAGGACATTCCACGACCTCGCGGAAGCCCGTTCGTTGTTCTTTCCGACGAGGAAGAAGAAGCCGCCGAGGCCTCTGGGATCGCGAGTCTAGTGATAGCGCATCCAGACGACAGTTCCATTGAAGAAGAGATGGATAAGCTAAAGGACCTTATGACCGATAGAGGCGCCCGAGTGGCAAAGAAGGGAGCAAGAGGGTCCCAAGCTCCCCCTGCCTTGCCACCACCCCTTCCTCCAGCCGAGCCAAAACCGCCCACTGACGATTCTAAGAAGAAAAGAAAAGTGGATGCCGAGGGGGCTGGTGGCGAGAAGCCAAAGAAGCTGAAACAACAGCCACCGCCGGCCCAGCAGCAGCAGCTGGACAAGGGCAAAGGGCGCGCCCGCTCAGTTGAAAGTGGGGAGATCAGGGACGTGGCCGAGGTGCGCCGAGCACCAGCCACCTGGTCTCCTGACTTGAGGCTGGACGGCGGCCCAATTCCCTGCCACTCCAGCATTAGGGCAGTCCAACAAGGCCACGCCCACCACTTAGCCGAGGTGTTGGAGCGTCCTCTTCTGCTGCCCAAGGATATGGAATCCTTGGAGAAGATGGGCCAGCCGCAGCTGTTCCTCTCGTTAAAAAGGGGTTTAGCTCTGGTAAGTTCCATCTTACACTTATATTCTATATTTATTTGTAAACACTTCGCTGCATTTAACCTCCTAACATTTTTGCAGTCCATCCAAGAGGTTTTCGCGGTCGAGAAGTTCGTGGAGGATTCTCGGAAGCGCGCTGGGATGGAGCAAGAGCTAAGACAAGAGGCAGAAAGGTCCCTAGACCAGGCCCTAGCAGAGAACGGGAAGATCACGTCACAGCTGGCCGACTTGAAAAGAGAAAGAGATGGTGACAAGGCCAGCTTGAAAATGATGGAGAGCCAAGTGGAGGGGCAACGTAAGCTTCTCCGCCAAAAGGATGACGAGCTTGCCCAAGTCCAACAGGCACGCTCTGACTTGGAAAAGGAGCTTACGCGGGCGAAGGAGGAAGCTCGTGCCCACAAGCACACTCTGGAGGCCGCGAAGATGGCCAGTTATCAGGAAGGGGTGACTAGAACGCAAGAAGAGCTGACAGAGGCTTTTGCGGCCTTGTGCCGAGAGTACTGTCAGCAGGTCTGGGGAGAGGCCATGAATGCAGCAGGGGTTCCTCAAGCTTCCGAGCTGAGGAAGCCCGAGAGCATTTGGCTTCCCCTAGACATACAGGAAATTGAAGACCCTCCTGTTGCTGCCTCTCCTGCCCTTCCTCCTGTGGTGCAAGAGCTTGTTCCTGCTCCTACAGAACCTGAAGGTTCCCATAAAGAGAAGGACGAGCGCGGTGGTGCCGAGAAGGAGCAGATCCAAAGCGTGGAGCCCCTCATTCCTTCAACAGACAAAGGGAAACAAGCCTTGTCCACCTTTGAGCTGGAATTAAAGAGTACTGAGGCTAGCAGCAGCTCCCTTCAAGACCCCCCTTCCCTAGTTTAGGGCCTAGTATAGGAACTTTCTGTACTCCCATTCTTTGTATATAATTAATGAAGAACATTTTTATTCGGCTTTCGTTCATGTTGTCTTTGTTTTACTTTATTCTTTTTGTGCTTGCCATGAAAGTTTTCACTAACAAAGAGTTAAAGGGAGATCAGCATAAATAAGTCTAACTCCACCAAGCAAACAACTATGACTTCAAAATAGACACGTAACTTAATTTAGATATTAAACAATGTCATAATTAGACAACTCACACGGTGGTTAAACTTTTATAATCTGACATATTGCTTTCAGTAGGATGTAAGGTCCGAAGACCATTCCTTACAAAAATTTGTTTAACACTTAAAGATGTAGAAATTAAGATCCGAATTAATGAATGGTAAGATACTGATTTCCAGGAAGCGTGCGATAAGAATAAGAACAGTGACTAAGGTGCTGCTTTAACAAACGCTAAGATATCAATTTTCACAAGGTTTGTGGCCCGAGGACCATTCTAAACCAAGTTTCTGTTTGACACTTAAGAACGATAACTTCAAGTGTTAATTTCCCCAAAGTAGAAGGTCTGAGGACCCGGCATAACTAAGGTTCTGTTTAACAAATGATAAGACATCAATTTCTAAAAGGTTTGTGGTCCGAGGACTACACTTAACCAAGTTTCTGTTTGACTCTTAATAATAGTAACTTCAAGTGTTAATTTCCCCAAAGTAGAAGGTCTGAGGACCCGACATAATTAAGGTTCTGTTTAACAAATGATAAGACATCAATTTCCACAAGGTTTGTGGTCTGAGGACTACACTTAACCAAGTTTCTGTTTGATTCTTAAGAATGATAACTTCAAATGTTAATTTCCCCAAAGTAGGAGGTCTGAGGACCCGGCATAACTAAGGTTCTGTTTAACAAATGATAAGACATCAATTTCCACAAGGTTTGTGGTCCGAGGACTACACTTAACCAAGTTTCTGTTTGATTCTTAAGAATGATAACTTCAAATGTTAATTTCCCCAAAGTAGGAGGTCTGAGGACCCGGCATAACTAAGGTTCTGTTTAACAAATGATAAGACATCAATTTCTACAAGGTTTGTGGTCCGAGAACTACACTTAACCAAGTTTCTGTTTGATTCTTAAGAATGATAACTTCAAATGTTAATTTTCCCAAAGTAGGAGGTCTGAGGACCCGACATAACTAAGGTTCTGTTTAACAAATGATAAGACATCAATTTCCAAAAGGTTTGTGGTCCGAGGACTACACTTAACCAAGTTTCTGTTTGACTCTTAATAATAGTAACTTCAAGTGTTAATTTCCCCAAAGTAGAAGGTCTGAGGACCCGGCATAACTAAGGTTCTGTTTAACAAATGATAAGGCATCAATTTCCACAAGGTTTGTGGTCCGAGGACTACACTTAACCAAGTTTCTGTTTGATTCTTAAGAATGATAACTTCAAATGTTAATTTTCCCAAAGTAGGAGGTCTGAAGACTCGGCATAACTAAGGTTCTGTTTAACAAATGATACGACATCAATTTCTACAAGGTTTGTGGTCCGAGGACTACACTTAACCAAGTTTCTGTTTGATTCTTAAGAATGATAACTTCAAATGTTAATTTCCCCAAAGTAAGAGATCTGAGGACCCGGCATAACTAAGGTTCTGTTTAATAAATGATAAGACATCAATTTTCACAAGGTTTGTGGTCCGAGGACTACACTTAACCAAGTTTCTGTTTGATTCTTAAGAATGATAACTGCAAGCGTCAGAGGTACTTATAACTTTGAAATGTTAACTGACAAAAACACATTTTATTAATAATAATACCTTCTAAGATTATTTACATTCCATGGGCGTGGTACAATTCTTTCATCTAGGTCAGCTAGCCGATATGACCCTATGCCTGCTACTGAAACAATGCGATAGGGGCCTTCCCAGTTGGGTCCTAGCTTACCCCAAGCTGGGTTCTTAGAAGTGCCTACAACTTTTCTTAGTACAAGATCACCAGGTGCAAGTGGCCTTAGCCTCACGTGGGCATCATATCCCCGTTTTAGCTTCTGTTGATAATAAGCCATTTGGACCATAGCTGCCTCGCGTCGTTCCTCAAGTAAATCAAGACCTTTCTCCAGGAGTCCATTGTTATTCTCCGGGCTAAAAGAGCTCGTCCTTAGGGTGGGAAAACCATATTCCAGAGGTATCATCGCCTCGGCTCCATAAGTCATAGAGAATGGCGTTTCTCCCGTGGACCTGCGCGGTGTGGTCCGATACGTCCACAGAACATGTGGGAGCTCTTCTACCCATCTGCCTTTCGCATCGTTCAACCTTTTTTTGAGCCCACTGACTATGACCTTGTTAACGGCCTCGGCTTGCCCATTTTCCTGAGGATAAGCTGGGGTGGAGTATCTATTTATGATACCCATGTCACCACAATATTGCCTAAAAGCCTTGCTGTCAAATTGAACGCCATTGTCTGAGATAAGTGTGTGTGGTATACCGAATCTAGTGACAATATTTTTCCAGACAAACTTCTTGGAATCAACATCTCTGATATTTGCTAAGGGCTCGGCCTCAACCCATTTAGTGAAATAGTCTGTTCCCACAAGAAGCCATCTTTTGTTTCCTGCAGCCTTCGAAAATGGCCCCACTATGTCCAATCCCCACTGTGCAAAAGGCCAAGGACTGGAAAGAGGGTTAAGAACCCCTCTAGGTTGATGAATATTTGGGGCGAACCTCTGGAATTGATCACATTTTCTGGCATAGTCCTGAGCCTCTCTCTGCATATTGGGCCACCAATAACCCTGAGTCAGGGCTCTATGGGCTAAGGACCTTCCCCCAGTGTGACTTCCACAAATCCCTTCATGCAGTTCCTCCAGAAGTGCTTCCGTTGATTCAGGGTGCACACACAACAAGTACGGTCCTAAGAAGGATCGTTTGTACAGTTTTTGGTCCTCGGACAACCAGAAACGTGACGCCTTTCGACGTATCTTATCTGCTTCAGACTTGTCCTCAGGAAGGACATCATTCCTAAGAAAAGATATGACCGGGTCAATCCAACTAGGTCCAGGCCTTATTAGATGGATGCGAGCCGCATTGACGGGGGTAAGAGTTGGCTTTAGCAAATCCTCTACAAGGATAATCCTGGGCAAATCCTGAGCCGAAGACGTTGCCAACGTGGCCAAAGAGTCTGCATGGGTGTTTCCACTCCTAGAGATGTGAGCTAAGGCAAATGAGTCAAATTCAGCTTGCTGACGCTTGACCTGGGCCAAATATTCCTGCATTCTTGGGTCTCTAGCCTCCATGGTCCCCGTGACCTGGCCGACCACTAACTGAGAGTCCGAGAACATCTGGATTTCCTTTCCACCCATCCTATGAACCATCTCCATGCCCACCAAGACTGCTTCATACTCGGCCTCGTTATTAGTAGCCGAGAACGCCAATCTCAAAGATTTTTCGAAGACAATCCCCTCAGGGGACATTAGGACAAGTCCAACACCTAACCCTCTCTGATTAGCTGCCCCATCCACATACACTTTCCAAGTCGGCGGTACTGCAGCTGTGATCACACCAACTGATTTTTCCTCCGTATGTGCCTCTTTTAGGGTTTCTTCTAGCAATGGTTCGGTAAACTCTGCCACCAAGTCAGCGAGGACCTGGCCCTTCACCGAGGTGCGAGGCTTGTATTTAACATCAAAGGCTCCCAAAATGGTTCCCCATTTTGCCACCCTACTAGAGTAATCGGCGATGCGTAACACCGCCTTGAGAGGCAATTGAGTCAGAACCACTACAGTGTGAGACTGGAAATAATGAGGAAGCTTGCGCGTGGCGTGAACTATGGCCAGAAGCGCTTTCTCCAAGAGTAGATACCACACCTCAGCCTCATTCAAAGACTTACTAACGTAGTAGACCGGTCTTTGCACCCCGCTTTCATTCCTTATAAGGACCAGGCTGACCGCGTGGACGGCCACTGCCAGATAAGCAAACAAGACCTCGTCCGCCTCGGGGCGAGACAAAATGGGTGGCCGAGAAAGATATTGCTTAAGCTGTTGGAAAGCTAATACGCAGTCCTCGGTCCATTGAAACCCTTTCCACTTATTCAACAATTGGAAGAAAAGACGGCATCGGTCAGCTGACCGAGAGATAAATCTATTCAATGCAGCAATCATTCCGGTCAATTTCTGGATCTCTTTTGGGTTCCGAGGTGGCTGCAAATCCTGAATAGCCTTGACCTGTGCTGGGTTCACCTCTATGCCTTTGTGAGTAATCATGTATCCCAAAAACTTTCCAGACCCCACGCCAAAAGAGCACTTTGAGGCGTTAAGGCGCAGCTTGTGCTTTCTTAGCACCTGGAAGGTGTCGGCTAGGTCTTTGATGTGTGAAGGTATTGTTTTGCTCTTCACCACCATATCATCTACATACACCTCAATGGTCTTCCCTAATTACTGTTCAAACATTCTGGTCATCATTCTTTGGTAGGTAGCCCCAGCATTCTTTAACCCAAATAGCATGACCTTATAGTGGTAATTCCCTGTTGGAGTAATGAAAGCAGTCTTCTCTTGATCCTCCAATGCTAATGGAATCTGATGGTAACCCTGGAAAGCATCCAAAAAACTCATTCGAGGATGTCCGACAGTGGCATCCACCAGTTGATCAATACGCGGCATTGGGAACGAGTCCTTGGGGCAGGCTTTGTTCAAATCTGTGAAGTCCACACATACTCTCCACGTTCCATTCTTCTTTTTAACCACAACCGTATGCGCCAACCATTCGGGGTAGAAAACTTCTTTAATAGCCCCAGCCCTCTTGAGTTTGAGCACCTCTTCCTTTACAGCCTCGGAATGTTCTTTGGAAGAACGCCGAGGTGGCTGCCTTCTCGGAACAATGGTAGGGTTAACATTCAAACGATGGCAAATGAAGCTCGGATCTACGCCTGGAGTCTCATACGGGTCCCACGCAAAAACATCAATATTGTCCTTCAGAAATTCCAACAACTCCATTTTCTCCGGGTGTGGCAAACGTATGCCGACTTGGAAGAACCTCTCTGGATCATCAGCTATCAAAAACTTCTCTAACTCCTCACAATGAGCCTCCTCTCCTGTCATCATTCCAGATGCATCAAGAGCTGTTAACTGCTATAAGTCTTTGGTGATCAAAGCCGAAGACTCGGCTTCCGTCTGGTGTAGCACTGTAGCCGATATGCATTGCCTGGCCACCGATTGGCTGCCGAGGATTTCCTCAACATATTCCCCCGAGGGGAATTTAACTTTAACATGCAAGGTAGAGGAGACAGCTCCCAGAGCGTGCAGCCAAGGCCTGGCGAGGATGGCTGTGTATGGAGAGTACGCGTCAACTACAATGAAATCCACCTCAACCGTTTTTGAGCCGGATTGAACGGGCAAACAGATCTATCCCTTCGGCACAACGGCTCTCCTTTCGAAGCTTATAAGTGGCGAATCATAAGGAGTAAGATCTTCCAGCTTCAATCTTAACCCCTTAAATAGATCAGGGTACATGATATCTGCACCGATGCCCTGATCTATCATCACCCTCCTCACATCATAGTTCCCTATCCTAAGCGTAACTACAAGAGCATCGTCATGGGGTTGGATAGTCCCTACCTTATCCTCCTCGGAAAATCCCAAGACGGGGAAATTTAGCTTCAACCTTTTCGGCCTGCAGCCCGACTCCTCGGCCTGAGGATGTGAAACTGCCATCACCCTGGTGGGACCCGAGCCAGTCCTGCCAGGTGCAGCAAAAATAACATTAATTGTTCCTAACACCGGCCGAGATGAATTATTCCTCTGATTGTTTGAGCCAGATTGACTGCCCTGCCCGCTAGGTTGGCACAAGTGCTGCTTCAGTTTTCCTTCACTGACAAGCTGCTCCAAGTGGTTCCAAAGGGTCCGACAATTCTCAGTAGTCTGGCCCACATCTTGATGGTATTGGCAGAAGAGGTTCTGATTCCTCTTTGTGGGGTCTCCTGCCATCTTGCTAGGCCACCTGAAGAAGGGCTCCTTACGAATTTTCTCCAGCAACTGATGTACTGGTTCTTGGAACACAGTGTTCACGGCCTGAGGTGCTGCCGAGCCGAACTGCCCAACGTAATCTCTCCTCGGCTTGTTGTTGTGGTACCTGTCCGACCTGAAGTCCCTTCTCTCCTGCGGGATAACCTTCTCCTTACCCTTTCCTTGCTGCTGGTCTTCCTCCACTCTCTTATACTCGTCAATACGGTCCATGAGGCGACCTACGCTGCGGACGGGCTTTTTAGTCAAAGACTTTCTCAGGTCGTGATCAGTAGGAAGACCTACCTTAAAGGTATTGAGCGCCACCTCATCAAAGTCACCATCTATTTCATTAAACATCTCCCAGTAACGATCGAAGTATGCTTTCAACGTCTCCCCTTCCCTCATGGTCATGGATAACAGCGAGTCCAATGGCCGAGGTACTCTGCTACACGTAATGAACCGCGAAGCGAATGCTCTAGTAAGCTCCCCAAACGAACCTATAGACCCCAATTTAAGGCCGTTGAACCACCTCATAGCAACAGGCCCCAAGCTAGAGGGGAAAACTTTACACATCAGGGTCTCGTTGTGAGAGTGCACCGCCATCCTCTGGTTAAAGTGACTCACGTGCTCCACCGAATCAGTCCGGCCATTGTAGATGGTAAAGGTGGGTTGAGTAAACCTCCTGGGAAGCCTCCCCTTCTCAATGCTCCGTGAAAACGGAGATTTGGAGAGTTGGTGCAACGCCCGACTCATAGCATCGTTCCCTAAGCCCCTAGAAGGAAGCTTCTTGCGTCTGCGAGCTGGCTGATCGTCCTCCTCACCAAAGGACATTGCACTGGGGGGTGAGCATGACCTTGAGCTGCAGCTACCTCCCCGTACCTCCTCTGAGGAAGGATTAGATGAGGACGGTGAAGACCTGCGTCTGGCGTGGCGTAACTTTCTCTTCAAACGATTAATCTCCTTCTGCATGGCTTTAGCACCATCCTCATGGGTGGTGCTACCCCCACCATGAGTATGGCTAGCCTCGGGGTATTCTGTATGGACACTTCCCTCACGATCCCTTCGACGCTCAAGACGCTCGAAAAGATCCTCCGGTTGTGATCCCTGTGACTCTGCACGGTGAGAACCCAGGCCTGCCATAGTATCCCAACTCCTTCTAGACTAGATTCCCACAGACGGCGCCAATTGTAAGTGCACAATTGCACCTGGACCCAAAGAAGATTATGGGCTCAGGCCCAATGAGCCTTAAACAATAAAATTTGTAGAGTGTGGGCTTGAAATCTAGGTTAGAGGTACTGAGAACTTGACAACAGTCTGAGAGTTACAAACACTTGTGAATAACAATTGTTAATTGCAAATAGGCCTCCTCGGACGTAAGCCGATGACCAACTCTGTATTATTTCTCTTTCTTTCTTACAGGTTACAATCCTTAATTTCTTTTCTTTTTCTTTAGAGAGAGAGTGAGAGAGAGAGATCCCCCTTTCTTTTGCATTCCTCCCCCTTAAATACTACTTTTTTTTATGCTTTTTGGGACAGTGATTAGAAGTTTCTGCCTTACTGTTCAGGGGTCACTTCCCCATTAATGCGGCCAGGGAGGTAGGTGCAGAGTCTTTAATGCGGAGGTGGCAGCCTTGGCACTTGATATTTTCTTTAACACTGGTGCATCTAGAAGGTTCAGGGCCTCTCCCTTTTAACCAACAGTCTTTCCAGAATTCTGCCTTGACCTTTGTAATGAATCCTGAGTCCTCTTGGAACGGTCCGAGGAGGAACTCACCCTCGGCTGTATCCTCGGACCCTCGGCATATGGGCCGATTCATAGTACTAACAAATTCCTAGCTTATGAACAGATCGGCCCTCCTTGCTAGAGCCCAAAGGCCCAAATGCCCACCTGGGTCATTTTACTCCCCACAAGTATCATTTCGACAAATAACAAATAAATATTTGAATTACCTTTTGAGGAGTGATCATGCTATAGTTTCATTATAAAATAATTTGAATGAAGTTTTCTCTATAAACTATGTATAATTTTAAGTTTTGACTTTGTGGTATACAGTATCATTAACATTTTTGGGAATTAATTTTAGTTATAATATATGTCACTAAGAAGAGAAAGAAATTAGGACACGTAAATTGTTAAGAATAATATATTTATATATTTAGTATTTTATACATAGAAAAGTATTGATTAAATTATATACTATATAATAAAAGTTGGGCTTAAACACTATAGTTGCACCAAGTGGCTTTACCATATTGTAGAATTTTATTTAGATTTTTAGATTTAATTTTTTTTCTTCTTTTATAATTTCTAAGTTGATAAAAATCTTAGTTTGATTACAATCCAAATTCTTCATCTTATCCATGTAATCCTATTTTTAGATTTAAAAAAATATTATATAATTTTTCTTTTCCTATAATTTCTAAGTTGATAAAAATCTTAATTTGATTATAATCCAAATTCTTTATCTTATCCATGTAATTCTTATTTTGTACATGTAGTGTATTATAAAAAATGCAGCAACTTTCTTAATTTTTAATTACATCACTACACATAAAAAGAAAACATTTATATATATATATATATAAAAGTCTAATGCATCTTAAATTGCAGATACGTAGAGACATAGTGTAATCTAATTCTTCTTATTTTTTAATTACTACACTAAAAAAAAGGTTTTTTTTTTTTTAGATTTATTTTTTTAAGGGAGATCTTTTTTTAGATTTAAAATGATAAGACACGGAAAAAAAAAAAGAAAAAAAAAACCATGGAAACATAGATCAGATAACTAATTTACTTAGATTAGGATCATGTAACCATTAGTATTTTATTTGAAATTAAAAATTATAGATTAAAAATAATTTTAGAAAAAAATACACGCTATTGATTAGAATTTCACATAGAATTGGTGTTTCTTTAATTCCAAACCATCTAATAATTTCTCTTATAATTTAACTTCAATATAATTTGAAATTCTATGTCTAATTGAACTCTCCCATGTCCTAACTTCCAGGTTTTTTGGATAAACATGCATCCTATGTGATGAGTTTTATGTTTTGTTCTTTTTTTTTTAAAACATTAATTGTGATATTTTTTTAATACATATCTTATTCCTAATAATTCTATATATTTAATAATTCCTAAATTGATTAGAAATCTAACATCTTCACAATTGAAAATTCTCTATATATACAGTTTTTTTAGTGTATCCTTATATATTCATATGTACAACTTCTTCATATATGGCTTCGTTCTTTCTTTCTTTCTTTTTTTATTAAATTTTTTGGAGATAGAAACACTATTTATTGTTCTAATTGATTTTTTCTCTCCCCATTATTAATAATAAGTTTGTATCTCTCTGTTTCTCAAAAAAAAAAAAAAAGTTTGTATCTCTTTTTTTGTTTGCAGTAGAATGCTTTACCACACTATTACACGTATGTTTCTATTTTTGTTTTTGTTTTTATGTTTCACTTATGAGTCATAAATGCAATTATAAATCCACGAAATCAATTACATGAACCTCTATAAATATTTTACCTTTATGATTTGTCTAACATCAATTATTATTTGAGTTTGTTTTGTTTGTAGTAGAATGTTTTATCAAAGCCACCATCCACTCTATTACAGGTATGTTTATTCTCATTATTTTTGTTTTCTATGGTTTTGTTTATGAGTCATAAAGTCAATTTTAAATCCATGAAATTCATTATATAAGCCTATATAAATATTTTCACATTTATGATTTGTCATTAGTTATTATTTAAGTTGGTTTTGTTTGTAGTGAAATGCTTTATCAAAGTCACCATCCATATTATTATAGGTACGTTTCACTTCTTTGTTATTTTTTTGTTTGTGTTTTTTTAATTTATGGTTTTTCTTATGGGTCATTAAAAGCGTGAAATATATTATCTATAAATATTTCACCTTCATGATTTGTCCGCATCAATTATTATTTGAGTTAAACTTAAAGGTATAGAAAAACAAAGAAAAAAAAAACTTTGATATATTCATTAGGGATTGATGAAAGACTAATAGCTACTTTTCCTGAAAAGCTAAAAATGTGTAGGCCTCTCTTTGAACTTTGTTTTGTAGGATTATGTGGAAGATGGATATCTAAGTCAAGAAGGCATCTTGGCATCTCATGAGATTTCTCTCTTAACATGTGAAATGTCATGTGGAATCCATACATACCGTGGAATTCATTAAATTGACTCATAAGATCATTTTTCATAAGCATATATTATGACTTTTTAAGAAAAATTTACATCTATTACTCTTTATGTAATTTTTTGATAGTACATCTATTACTTTGATCTACCGTTTGTGTGAGGGTAAAGGTTGGATTATTCTTCCTTTTTATGCTAAAAAAATATGTTTAGTTTTTTTTTTTCTTTTTCTTTTGTTTGGTTTTGCATTTATGAATTAGTTGTACTCTTTTTTTTTTCCTCATAGACTTTATCTATTAATTATTTTAGGAATGATCAAATTTTGTATTTCCTCCTACAACAAGGGTTTCATCTTTTTTATTTCTAGGTTGTATTTGAGTTATGCTTATATGTGCATCATTAGATTAAATTAATTTTCTTGAATAGTACTGTAAGTGCACAATTGCACCTGGACCCAAATACAATCACGGGCTCAAGCCCAATGAGCCTTAAACAATAAAATTTGTAGAGTGTGGGCTTCCAATCTAGGTTAGAGGTACTGAGAACTTGATAACAGGCTAAAAGTTACAAACACTTGTAAATAACAAATGATAATTGCAAATAAACCTCCTCGGACGTAAGCCGAGGACTACTTCTGTATTATTTCTCTTTCTCTCTTAGAAGTTACAATTCTTAATTTCTTTCTTTGTTACCGACCGCCCCCTTTCTCTGGCGTTCATCCCCCTTAAATACTTCTTTTTCTGATGCTTTATCCACGTGTTGCTCCAACCCCCTCCCCCCTAGATATTTCTTTTCTTTGTACCTTTGAATAGTGACCAGAAGTTTCAATTCTACTGTTCAGGGGTCACTTTCCCATTAATGCGGCCAGTGAGGTAGGTGCAGAGTCTTTAATGTGATGGTGACAACATTTTCTTTTGGTATTTTTCTAACACCGGTGTACCTCGAAGATTTAGGGTTTCCCCCTTTAACCATTAGTCTTTCCAGAGTTGTGCCTTGACCTTCATAATGAAGCTCTGAGTTCCCTTGGATCTATCCGAGGAAAAGCTCGCCCTCGGTTGTATTCTCGGAATCTCGGCGTATGGGCCAATTCGCAGAGTTAACAAATTCTTAACTCTGGAGCAGGTCGGCCCTCCATGCTATAGTCCAAAGGCCCATATGCCCACTTGGGTCCTCTTACTCCCCACAAGTACAATTTTTATGTTACTATTTCTCATTTTTATTTTTGTTTTTAGTAATATTATATGTGTGCGCCACAAAAATGTCATTATAAGACAACCGATAAGTTAGAAGATAATTATGTTTATTTTTTTGGCAAATGAAATACCTTTGGTTAAGTTTCCTTAGGTTTTTAATTATTAAATTTATGAATTTTTTCATATAAATATGTTGTGTAATTGCTTGATACTTTTAAGAACAATAATTTATATGCAATTTATATAATTTAGATTCAAGAGATTATTAATTTATTATTCTCAATAAATTTATACTAAAAGTTCATAACTAAAACCGTGCAACGCACGGGCATAATACTAGTAAATCCAAAATTTGAAGTCACAATCATTTAATTATTGCAGCTAAATTAAGTGCACATTTTTTTAATATTCTTAATTTTATGTGCTAAATAAATTTGCTTTTGCTTTTGTTTTGTTTTTTTCTTTCTTTCTTTGAGATAGTTACAATTTGCCGCTGACCTTGCAGCATTTCCTCTGTAATTTTTTACTATCAATTTGGATATGCATATGTGGTAAAACAACGTAATCTTCAAAATAGGAAGGTTATTTTAAATGTTGCAAGGTTACAAAATATTTAATTTAATGCTAAAAAAAATTAAATTAAGTGGTAAATTGTTTTTCCAAACCATTTGTAATATCATTGGTCCAATAATTGAAGCCGTTGAAAGACAAGGTAGAGGAAGGAGTAAGAAGCTTCAAACATACATAGTCTGTTTGAGATTCGCTTATTTTGCTGAAATTGAAATTTTTTTGCTAAAAGTACTGGAAATAAAAATAAAAATTAGCTGAAATAGTATAGTGGAACTTATGAATAGTACCAAAAAGTGCAATGAGACCTATAAATAGTAGCAAAAATAAGCTAAATAGTAAAATAATCTGACTTTTTAATTTGGAGCCAAACACACACTTTAATGAGCAGAGAATACTTTTATTTTTGCAAAAAGTCTTTTTTTGGCAAATAGAATCTTTTTTTTATTTTTACTAATATAAAATGACTTTATTAAAGAAACAAAAACCAGAAACTACAATATAGCTTCGGCAGCTTTATGAATAGAAAAGTATAACACTTTGATATATGAAAAGTCTTGAGTAGCCCACAATTATGACATTACACGTAAAGTAAGAAGATGATGGAAAGAAGAAAATGAATTTTCTCCTGTTTGATTAGTCTGAGACTCTGAGTAAGAAGATGGAAAATGACATGAAATTAAACATTATTGTTGTGTGTGTTTCATTCATATCCACTCGAACTACTTATGTTTTTGAGTTTCTATGTTACCATGCACCATTGAATATGATCAGATAATAACTGAAATAATATGTTCGACACCAATGAATTTTACTTTGATCTATTGAAAATAGAATAAGGAAATTCATATAAACTTTGACCTAATCTATATTGTGTCCAATTCATTGAACGCAATAAGATCTTATTAATAAGGCTTGGGGGCTTTTGACTCATCATGCTCTCTCTTTCGGTTCAATATATTTCTTTTATTTCATTTGGATTCAAAGAACTATGCTTTTATGCTTTCTCTGTTATTTGATTATAATGGTTAATGATCAAACAACCATGCTTTCAAATGTGTAAAATTTATTAGATTTGTACTTTCATATGTTAATCAAGTATCTTTAGTTTTAGGCGCATTTTTAAGGACGCGGTTACTACCATGTAGGGAATTTAGCTTTCAAACTAAGACAACTCGACTAATTTGATAGATTTTCAACAAATGCATTTCTTTTTCTTTTTTTTTTCCTTTTCTTTTTCTTTTTTTGGGTTCATCCCAACTAAATAGAAGGATGAGCTAGAAAGGGGCCAAAATGGCTAAATACCACTATTGGCTAAAATATGTAGTGTTTTATCTTTGTTTAAGAAATATTCAGTAATCTACTACATTTATGAAATTTGAGTTTGTAAAATCTGAGTTTAACATGAAACTCGAGCTCCATAAAAAAAATGTGAAACTCGAGCTCCCAGTTCTTTAAAAATTTGACATAAACGTTTCTATAGGAAAATACAAAACGCTCCTAGATAAATATGTTGTCTCTTACTACTTTAAATGTTGACTAGAACACGTGAACAAAGACACTTTTATTGACAAAAAAAATTAATTTACCAAAGGTACACCACTTTTGCTTATGAAACAGGGGTGAAGGGGAAATAAGAAGTGAAGAAAATTGGTGGGGAATGAGGGTTCAGCGGGTAGTCTAATAGAAGGCTCTGACCAAGTTATAGGTATGGGTCTCACAAAAAGTAGAAAAAATTGAGTGATGAGAAACTGAAAACATGTGCCAAACGGGTGGGGTTTAGGAAATTGGAGTATTTTAAGTAATGAGTGATGAGTGACGAAAATTGAGTGAGGAGTGATAAATGATGAAAAATAAAAAACCAAACAGCCCCTAAGTGAGTATAATACACTGTACATTGTACACTTTACCAAACCAGAAAAACACCATAGCCTACTTGACTACTTTAGAGGGAACACCGAACACGGGGTAAAAGACTAAGTAGGTAGACTTTTACACTCACATGACAAAGTTAGACTTTTATGCTCACTCCCCTACAACACTAGGTCCTCACTTTTCCCTATGCTTGATATCCAGGCTTTGTTGACATTAAAGGCCCGTTCAAATCTTTGAAGTGCTCGAGTTTGAAGAGCTCTGAGTTTTGTCGAGTTTCACAAACTCAAGTTCTAAAAATGTGGTAAATTGCTGAATATTTCTCAAACAGTGGTAAAACACTATATATTTTAGCCAACAGTGGTACTTGGCCATTTTGGCCACTAGATAGGTAAGGGAAGAATTACAAATATCTAATATTTGTACTTTTTCAAATTTTTTTTTGAGAGAGTTTCAACTTATAGCGTTTGCTCCTGATGATGTTCTTTATCATCAAATCAATACAACAATTAGTTTTCGATGTAGTCGGGAATTAAACCTCAGATCTCTTATTCAACCATCAGAGACTTTATCAGTTGAGCTAATTGGATAGAAATGATGGCAAATATATTGAGAGATGTAAACACATGTTACAGTTGGTGACCTTTAGATATCCTCAAAGTTGAAGGGGAAATTTTTTTGTTAGTTTTTTTTTTTTTTTTTTTTTTTCAAATACTTCTTTAAATTTTGTTATTTTCTATTTTTATAGTTTAGAATTACTATTGTTTGACGTATTAATATACCCTTTTGAACGTTTTACATTTCAATTATAGATTTATAGTCCTTGAATTTTTTAAAGTAAATAATTAACTCTTAAACATTAGATTTTTAACCAATTAAACACCATGTTAATGTTTTGGGTAACGCATTCATGATATAATTCGTAATGTTATATATATATATATATATATTAACACTGTAGCCTTATTCAATGTGTGTAGTTCAAAGGTTTTTATTTTATTTTATTTTTATTTATGCTACAATTTTCTAATAATTTCAATTCAAGGTTTATGTGCTAGTTTAATAAGATTTATATATTTGCCAATCACCAAAATAGCTAGGGGTAAAATACGATTTTGCCACAAAAAATTAACATAAGGTATGTGTGTAATTGTGCATATGCATCAGGTCTGAGTTATAGACTAATCCTATTTAAAGAGTATGTTAACAAAAGAATTTGGATGAAGCTAGTATTTAATTAGAATAAAAAAAAAAAAATGAATGAAGGCTGGGCCGTCCCTTTAGTGAATGAAGTTGGAGTAGGCCCAAAGCATTTGACCCATGTCCTACTCCTTAATAAGGCGCTGTTTGGATACCGCTTATTGTTGACAATTGAAAACTGAAAATACTGTACTAAAATAATTTTTAAATGTGTAAATAGTGTCATAGGACCCAGTTTTAGAGTTGTTTTTGCTTAAAAAAGTAATTACGGGTCTCGTGAACAGTGCACGCGACCACCATTTTTCGGCAAAACGTTGGAACACACGGAAAATGTGCGTTCCAAACGCACACTAAGTGAGCATTTGGATGTTGCTAAAATTCTTTTGATGCTGCGTCTGGCCTTTTTTTGGGGTCCCGTGCATTGTTCATAAGACCTGCAAGTCATTAATTTATACAATTTTTTCTTTAAAATTGGGTCCCACGACACTATTCACACATTTAAAAATTATTTTGCTACAGTGTTTTCAATTTTCAGCAATAAGCGGTATCCAAATAGACCCTAAGTATGGATATTGGTCTACACTCTCTTTCATGGGCAGATAGAGTCAATAGGTACTTAGCAAAGAGACTATCTTTCTCAGTGTCTCTCTCGCAGTCCCAAGCTTTGCCTCCAAAACCCAACAAAGTCCTTGTAAGTTTCTGTTTCTTTCATCAACAAGCTACTTTTCTGTTTCTTTTTGTTGATTTTGGTTAGTGGGTACTTTACTTTTGCAAATATTCTCAAATTGCTTTACTTTTATTTATTTATTTATTTTGTCTTGGATCATTTCAATGTTAAGTGTTTTATTGATCTTACAAACATGAAACATGCATAGCTTCTTGAATTCTTCCATCTAATCAGGCCCTTAACAGAGCATTGGGAGATAGGGTAAAGGGTGAATATATGTAAGCAAAACCAATGCTATTAAGCAGTTGTCAAAACCATTCAAAAACTATTTTAGCAACTTAAAAAACCATGCCATATCAAAAGTCCTATATCTAAAATTTTTTCACTTTCAGCTACAGTCAACTCTAATAAATCAGAGCTTATATATGTATTTTTAATGATTTTTAATTCTCTCAGCCTCTTTCTCCCTAGACTCTCACTTTCACTCTCATTGTAGCAACTCTTATATTATTTTATTGTGTTATTTATATTATTTTGATGTGTTAAATGCTAAAATAAAACCATTGAAATTAGATGTTTTGTAAAATGAGGTGGTAAAATAGATAAAGTAGGTTTTTAAGGTGCTAAAAACTAAAATTTTAGCTCCTTTGATGTGAATGACCTTGCATAGGTCATGAAGGTTTTAAAAGTAGAAATTCTCTTTACAACTTGAGTTCTTGTATGATTTATTAATTAGTAGTATGTTACATGTTGTCACTAATAATAATATTCTTTATAATCAATATTTCTTTTTATTTTTTTGTGATAGCATCATAAAATTTTAATTTGATAATTCTTAAATTTTGTTTTCCATTACTGTTTTTAGTCTCTTACAGTATAAACACCATATACTTATTAAGACGTATAAGTGATTTTGTTCGTTCATTATTATTATTATTTTTTCACTCTATTACCGCATAAACATCATATCCATAATAAGATGTCTAAGTGGGCTGATCTTCCAAGTTTGGTGCCACTTGCAAGTCATGACAAAGTGTTTATTCATTGGAAATACCTCCATTACCTCCTAGGTGCCCTGGGCTTATGTGCTGCAAGCAATGCACTGTCTCCCGGTGCCGTCTTTGCCGGTGTGAACGTTATCCTTGTGCTGCTCAAGTAGGAAGGTTGAGCCGCAGACGTCGTAGTCCACTGAGTCCAACTTGTGGATGCGTTGATTTTGACCACCCATTGATGTGATGCTATGGAAAAATAGTTGGCAACGGTGGCAGTGGTTGAAGTCTCTCCGATGTGGAAATGGATCGCGACTCCTTCGTTTGGGTTTGCCCATTCTCTCTTGTTGTTTCGGTGTTTCTCTCAGTATCACTCGCTAGGTGTCTCCTGCTCGCTCTCAGTGCCTCTTACTATTATGCCCGTGCGATGCACGGTTTAATTAAGAATTATATGTAACTTAAACAAAAGATAACAACAACTAAGTTTTTGTATTTATCTAAAGATTGATAGAGATGTATAGAAAAAATCAATAAGAACAATTATAATTTTGTGTCTATCCATGAGGTGTTTAAAAAAAATAAAATGTGTCGTCTTTGCCGGTGTGAAAGTTATCCTTGTGTTGCTCAAGTAGGAAGGTTGAGCCCCAGACGTTGTAGTTCACTGAGTCCAACTTGTGGATGCGTTGATTTTGACCACCCCTTGATGTGACGCTATGGAAAAATAGTACGCAATGGTGGCAGGGGTTGAAGTCTCTCCGATGTGGAAATGGATCACAACACCTTCGTTTGGGTTTGCCCATTCTCTCTCATTGTTTCAATGTTTCTCTCAGTATCTCTTGCTAGGTGTCTCCCGCTCACTCTCGGTGTCTCTTACTATTATGCCCGTGCGATACACAGTTTAATTAAGTGTGCGTTTAGGTATACCCTGCTTCTGCGTTTTTGGCGTTTCACGCCTTTTTTTTTAGCCGTGATTTTTGACTTTCCTACAGACCAGTGGGTCCCGTGCATTGTTCAAAGGACCCACAAACCTCACTTTTTAGCAACTTTTTCATTAAAAATAGATCACACGGCACTATTCACACATTTAAAAATTATTTTATTACAGTATTTTTAGTTTTCAGCTATATTCAAATAGACCCTAAGAATCATATGTAACTTAAACTAAAGATAACAACAACTAAGTTTTTGTATTTATCTAAAAATTGATAGAGATGTATAGAAAAAATCAATAAGAACAATTATAATTTTGTGTCTATCCATGAGGTGTTTTAAAAAAATAAAAAATAGAATTAAAGGTTGATATTAGTAGTTGTATACGTGTACTATGATTTTTTTTTTAATTAATGTTGATATAAACAATTAGTGTGAAACCAAAATTCTAATCCCCTGGAATGCTAGAACTCATAAATCATAAATGAAGTAGATCTCTATTACTAATTAAACAAATCACTTAGAAATTATAGATAAATGAATAATAAAAGGATTAGATGAAGAATTTGGATTGTATTCAAATTGAATTTTTTATCAACTTAGAAATTATAGAAGAAGAAGATAAGAACAAAAAAAAATTACATATATTTTTAAAAATCTAACAAAATTTATACAATTTGGTGAAGCCACGTGACACAACCATAGCTTTTAAACCTAACTTTTATTATATAGTATATGATATATATGAGTTGGGTTCCAATTACACCTGATGTAACTCTAAGTAATGTTACACCACTCAATAACTTGTTATTGAATTAATATTTTAAAAATCCAACCGTTAAATTACATGTTTTATTTGTTCTTAACATGCATGCCAATTTTCATATCAATCGGATACTATTTACCATTTGATCCATAAACTCATCTTTTATGCATTATTTTAAATTACAAAAATTGGAATTTTAACAATTGATTGATGACTGACTATTAATTTTTGATCACCTTGAAATTTTGCAAACATAAAGAATATACAAAGATAATGTAATCTAATGGTGGATTTGTCAATATATGAATCCAATTAAAAAATATTGAGTGGTGTAACATTGCTTTGAACCCATCTCGATATATATATATATATATATATATATATATTGAGTGGTGTAACATTGCTTAGAGTTACACTAGGTGTAACTTAAACCCATCTCATATATATTGTTTTGATAATAAAGTTTACAACTTCAAGTTGCTTGAGCTTGTTGGGGAAAAAAAATGCTTTGGAACATCTTTCAGATGGTTGTTCAGTATAGGCATCGATCTCCAAATCAATATCTTTCATACATACATACATACATACATACATATATATATATATATATATATATATATATATATATATATATATATATATATATATATTGTTTTGATAATAAAGTTTACAACTTCAAGTTGCTTGAGCTTGTTGGGAAAAAAATGCTTTGGAACATCTTTCAGATGGTTGTTCAGTATAGGCATCGATCTCCAAATCAATATCTTTCATCCATTGTCTCCTACCAAGTCTTCCGCCTCAACCTCGTTTTTGGGATGAAGCTGGTCTCAATTATGAACTTGGCCCTATAGATTACGTCGTTACGAAGATATCTTAGTTGAGAAGTGTGTTTTGTCTAGGAATCTGTAGAATTTAGCAACTAATGAATATGATAATGATTTGCATAATCATGGTTATCTATAGTAGTAATAACACATTGGCAGGTGATGCTTGGATTGATATAACAAGTGATCCATACTTTTATGACATTGCATTCCACAAGAAACTTTTTTGCTGTAAACGGTAAGGATGAAGTTTTTGTTTGTCACATTGACGATGGTATTGCATTCACTGAATGTGTTGCGCCATGACAATTAGAAACTAAGGATTATATCCAAAATTATATTGTTGAATCATTGAAAAATCTTTTGGTTGTTTCACGCTTTCGAGGAGGTTTTGATTTCATGGATGAGGAATTCATCAATGAAGATGATAATCAGGATGAGAACATTCATGAAGATGAACAAATCAATGGTAATACCTATTTGACAATTGGGTTCACAATTCTAAAACTAGCCGCGAACCTGCGAGTTGCGCATGATAATTATTTTTATGGTAGTTTTATTAAATTTTTTTTATGCAATTTAAACTAATTTAATAAAGAGTAATGTATTTTGTAATTATATTTTTATTTATTATAAGAATAATCATAAATGTAACATAGGAACAATCATAAATCATAAATTCAATAATTTTTCTAATACTAAACTGAAAAAAAATACAATTTTTCTCAAAAATTCAAAAGGCAAGTTAACGAAAATATTTATTTTTTAATAAAATTTATTTATAACATTTTGTGAATCATTAAAAAGAATATAAAATTTGGAAATTATTCTTTTAGTTTTAAATAAACTTTCTCAAACTTATTTTTTCTACCTACAATCTAAAACATTGAGAAAAGTAACTAAAAAAATTAATAAAACTTAGCTACGATTAATTAGACCACTTAGGAAAACAATTTGTTACTTATAATCTACTAAGGTTATTTCTTTGTAAAAATTGTAATTTCGGCCATCCAAAACATATTATCAAATAAAAAATTATTAGCAAAATCTAAGAATTAAATTTCTATATATGCATTGTTATAAAATAATAATAATAATATTAATATTAATAATTAAAGTAAAATTGCGAAAGATAAAATTTGTCTCTCATCCAATAATTATTGTTTAGCCAACCTTTACTTTTCTCTAAATAAATGTCATTATAGAGTATTTCTAATACAATTATTAAGAGTACTTCGTCCACCACAAAAGATTAAAAAAATAAACAAAAATGATTAAAGTCTCATAGTTTAATATCTAAATTAAGCACTATAAAAATCATGCTATCAAATTACAATAACTGTCAAATTAAATTATCCAAATCATGCTATATAGTAAGATAATATTATATTTTTATATTTAATCATTTTTAACGCAATAGGATAACATTTAACAATCAAAGAGAAAGAAAAAAAACACAACAATTAAAAAAAAAAAATTGAATCGCATTAACCTAAAGTAGATTAAAGAATATAAAAAATTATCAATCTAAAGCGAAGATGCAAGAAAAATAAAAAATAAAAATCCACCCAAAAATTGAGAGAGAGAGAGAGAGAGAGAGAGAAAGAGAGAGAACCTTTTTCTTTTTCTTTTTTTTTTGTAAGAGAAAACTATGCATAGAATGAAATAGACAGTGACAAATTTATAGTAAGAGGGTGTGAATAAGAAGACACAAAAATAGAGGAAGATGAAGGGAAAGATGAAGAATGATGTTAATGTAGAGGGTAGTGGGAAGATGAGAAGGTGAGGGAAAGAGAAAAGTTGGAGAAGTAGTAGGGAGATGAAAATGTATGAGAAGGAGAAATGTTGGAGAAATATAAATATGAAATAAAAAATATTAAAATAATTATAAGAAAATGGAAAGAAAAAAATAATGATGTGAATAATGTGGCTCAACGTGAGTACAACAGCATTAAACGCTACGCTTTAGCTTTTAGTAATATATAATATATAGATATATACATTAAAATGTTCTACAAAAGTGAGAAGCAAATATAAATACAAGCGGGTGACGGTTGACAACTTGGGTGATCAAGCATTGTTTGTGGGTGACAGTTCATCAATGTCTTCGTCTCCATCAAGCTTCAATGGATGCAAAGCTAATTGTGTCTATTTTACAGATGACTATAAGAAAGGTTTTTCTTCAACCTTAAATGGTGGATTGTTCGACATTGGTGTATTTAGCGTGGAAGATGGAAATATTAATCAACATTACCAAGGCGAATCATACTCTTACTTCTCTACCCCACTTTGGAACATATAGCATTGGTCTATTTTACGTTGGTTTAAATAACTGAGGCTAGTGAATGTGCGTAAAAGACCTGCCTTTGCCTTTGTTTCTCGGTCTCTTATTATTCGTTTTATTGAATAATGCTGTTTTTTTTGTATATTAATTGCTATAATGTGTAAGTATTAATTATTTGTTTGTTTGTTTTAGAGATATGATGCCACACTTACATTTTTCATCAATATGATGAACAACTGAGCTTTTGACCTTATTTTTGTCTATTGACGTGGAAGGCATTAGTCCTCAATCCATTCTTTTGTTTTTGGATAAATTATTTGAAGCAGCCTTTCTGAATGAAGTCTTGATTCATAATTTTAGAAAAATTAATTCATAAAGCTACAATCTGAACTATGAAATACATAACTCAAGCAAAACAGGACCATACACTTCTTTGTTCTTTATTGAACTCATTGTGATGTTCTTGCAACCAATGATAGGCCTCAAATATCTTCTCAGTTCCAGATTTCATTAGTGCCTGAAGACATTTGCTGTGTTTATTCTCCATATCCTTCAACCTGTAAAAATTATCAGAAGGATATTATAAAGGTAAAAAGCATATGAAACATTTAAATCTCATTCAAACTTACCTGTCTAGAATATTCCTGAGGCTCATTTTCTTTTGAGCTAATAGCCATTCCTTCTCTGGCTTTTGATTCCTCTTATTATTAGCCGAAACTTCTAGCTCTAGGATTTGAGCCTTTAAATTGTCCTGGTGTAGAAAGTTACTCAATAATAACAGTGAAGGTATCAACCAAATCAAAAGAATAGCAACCAAATAGTAATTACTGACTTTAATAAAAGTGATCAGGTTAATTATCATCTACAGAAAACACGCCCAATTTACTTATCATTGCTTTCCAATTTACTTATAGGAAAACTAAAACAGAAAAATTTAGTAGATTATACTTGCACCAATGCAATTGATTTTTTTTTTTTGGATAGGTACACCAATACATTTGATGATAGCAAAATAAGAGAAACTGTAACTTTTTCAAGATACTTCAAGATAGTTAACCACAAAAATTAATTCCACATAATGAAAGTGGTAAATAAACTCACATATAATAAGCCACACTGCATGAAAAAAATCAATAATTGGCTAGAAAAGTTACTTACAAGTTCATCTTTTGGAGGTTCATATGGAAGCAGATTTTCAAGTTCTACTTCGGCAGCGGCAAGCTCTTCTTTAGCTTTAATGATTCTTTGTTGACAAGATTCTTCTTGCTTACTTAGGTATTCCATTTATTTATATTTTCCTCATACTTGCACCCCAAATCTATATCTATATATTACTAATAGCTGAAGCGTAGCGTTTAATGTTGCTATGCTCAAGTTGAGCCACGTCAGCATCCATGTCATTATTTTTTTTCTTTCCATTTGCTTATAATTATTTTAACATATTTTTTATTTCATATTTATACTTCTCCAACCTTTCTCCCTCTCATACCTTTTCATCTCCTCCCCACTTTCTCTCCAACCTTACTCCTCCCCCCACCTTCTCATCTTTCCACTACCCTCTACATTAATATCATTCTTCATCTTTCTTTTCATCTTCTTCTATTTTTGTCTTTTCTTATTCACACCCTCATACTATAAATTTGTCACTATTTCATTCTATGCATAGGTTTCTCTTACAAAAAAAAGAAGGTTCTCTCTCTCTCTCTCTCTCTCTCTCTCTCACACACACACAGACTCAATTTTTTGGGTGGATTTTTATTTTGTATTTTTCTTACATCTTCGCTTTAGGTTAATAATTTTTTATATTCTTTAATCTACTTTAGGTTAATGTGATTCAGTTTTTTTTAATTGTTGTGATTTTTTTTTCTCTCTCTTTGATTGTTAAATGTTATCATTTTGCGTTATAAAGGATTAAATATAAAAATATAATATTATCTTACTACATAGCATGATTTGGATAATTTAATTTGATAGCTATTGTAATTTGATAGCATGATTTTTATAGTGCTCAATTTAGATGTTAAACTATGAGACTTTAGTCATTTTTGTTTATTTTTTAATCCTTTGTGGTGGAGAAAGTACTCTTAATCTATATCTATATATTACTAAAAGCTAAAGCGTAGCATTTAATGTTGCTGCACTTACGTTAAGTCACATCAGCATCCAAGTCATTATTTTTTTCTTTCCATTTGCTTATAATTATTTTAATATTTTTTTATTTCATGTTTATACTTCTCCAACCTTTCTCCCTACCATACCTTTTCATCTCCCTACTACTTCTCCAACCTTTCTCCTTCATTCACCTTCTCATCTTCCCACTACCCTCTACCCTCTACCCTCTACATTAATATCATTCTTCATTTTTCTCTTCATCTTCCTCTTTTTTTGTCTCTTCTTATTCACACCCGCATACTATAAATTTATCATTATCTATTTTATTTTATGCATAGTTTTCCCTTACAAAAAAAAAGGTTTTCTCTCTCTCTCTCTCTCTCTCTCACACACACGCACACTCAATTTTTGGGCAATTTTTTATTTTTTATTTTTCTTTCATCTTCGCTTTAGGCTGATAATTTTTTATCTTCTTTAATCTACTTTAGGTTAATGCGATTTAGTTTTTTTTTAATTGTTGTGTTTTTTTCTCTCTCTCTTTGATTGTTAAATGTTATCCTATTGCATTGTAAATGATTAAATATAAAAATATAATATTATCTTACTACATAGCATGATTTGGATAATTTAATTTGGTAGTTATTGTAATTTGATAGCATGATTTTCATAGTGCTCAATTTAGATGTTAAACTATGAGACTTTAATTATTTTGTTTATTTTTTAATCCTTTGTGGTGGACAAAGTACTCTTAATAATTGTATTAGAAGTACTCTATAATGCCATTTATTTAGAGAAAAGCAAAGGTTGGCTAAACAATAATTATTGGACGAGAGACAAATTTTATCTTTCACAATTTTACTTTAATTATTATTATTATTATTTTTTAACAATGCATATATAGAAATTTAATTCTTAGATTTTGCTAATAATTGTTTATTTGATAATATGTTTTGGATGACCAAAATTACAATTTTTACAAAGAAAATAACCTTAGTAGATTATAAATAACAAATTGTTTTCCTAATTGGTCCAATTAATCATAGCTAAGTTTTATTAATTTTTTTTAGTTACTTTTTCAATGTTTTGGATTGTAGGCAAAAAGTTTGAGAAAGTTTGTTTAAAACTGAAAGAATAATTTCCAAATTTTATATTCTTTTTAATGATTCAAAAAATGTTATAAGTAAATTTTATTAAAAAATAAATTTTTTTGTTAACTTGCCTTTTGAATTTCTAAGAAAATTTGTATTTTTTTCATTTTAGTATTAGAAAAATTATTGAATTTATGATTTATGATTGTTCCTATATTACATTTATGATTATTCTTATAGTTAATAAAAATATAATTACATAATACATTACTCTTTATTAAATTAGTCTAAATTGTAAAAAAATTTAATAAAACTACCATAAAAATAATTATTATGCGCAACGCGCAGGTTTATGGCTAGTGTAAATGAATATTGAAGGCAACAGAAGAAATACAATTGTGTCACAAAATATTAAAGAGACCAAAAAACTATAAGAAAGCAGAAAAGAAAGATAACAAGCTGTAAGTACCAAATGGCTTTCATTTGACAAAAGTTTTGTAAGTCTTTTCGATATTTCATTTATGAGATGGCTAAATTTTTAAAATTAGTATCCAAGACTGTCTTCTCTTGCTTTTGTTTCCTGCAAACAATTGATTGATTAATGGGTACACTTAACACTTTAGAAGACTAACAAAGGCATATTGCAACTATGATTGATATCAAAACAACAATTACATAGGTTTATTCTGTTCTATCTGGGAGGTGTATGTTTCTCAAAATGTCCAAGAAACCCTTCAGAATTCAGGTACCTTCAATATTCATGAACATTGCTTGTGGATCAAAAGCCTTATCTGTGATACTCTTCTTTTCAACTGCAATTTTTTAGTTTCACTAATAAAAATGTCTCAAGTTTGGATGGCCAAGTGACATTGGTAGATGTCATGAAATGGCTTGAGACCGCAACTCTTAAATGATTTAGTTCTTATTTCTTTTGTTTCTACAAGCTTGTCATATACTCATTAGAATATACTGAAGATAACAGGTGAGACAATAATTGTTTCTTGTCATCATATAGCTTTCCAATTGTGAAGTTTAGGGTCAGCATTTCATATGTAATTGTCATAATGATATATCTTTGATTCTAGGACTAAGAGTGTGCATATTTATGAGAAAGGCCTTTGATGTTAATTAGGCAGAGACCACCAAAAAATCATAAATGAAATATCTTTATCTATACTATTATTTAAGGGGCTTCCCCTATTTAGATTCCTCATTTTTTAGTTCAAAAATGCTCTTACACTCCTATGTTTAATAGAGACAAAACTAAAAGACAATCCGGTAAAAATGCAACTCTAACTCCCACTAAAACATTGCCTAAAAAATAGAACCACTCTTCTATTAATTTTCAAATTGATTTATTCACTTATAAATTAAATTTTCAAAATAAAAAAATTATATATATAAAATAAAAAAAACACAGTTTTTTTTTCTACAAAATTGGACCACTAACAAAAAAAAAAAGACTTATCGCACGCGCAAAGCGCGTGTGATGAGGCTAGTTTTTATAAGTGGGTTTTGTAAGTTTGTAACTAATTGAGCTAATCACATTTTGTTTCTTATATAAAAATGGATAGAGAATAAAAAATGTGATGTGGTCATCACTACTACTTTAGCTACTAACATTATTTTTTCTTATGTAAGAATGGAGACAATAATTTCTTATATATTAATTTCACAGAAACTATCTTTTCAATCCTTTCAAATATATATATATATATATATATATATATATATATATATTCAATCCTTAAATTTTCCGTCCTTTTTACTAAACACATATGGTTGAAAATTAAGTTTCTTAAAAAAAAAAAAAAAAAAAGACTGAAAATTGAGAATATTTTATTCTACCACCTTTGTATCCTTTCTATGTTTTTTTATCTTCCCAATCTCTCAATCAAATCAATCTTAAGTTCTTATATAGTACACTTATTCGCACCTCACTCTTTGGATTTGGACACCTATACTCTAACTCTCTCACTAAAACTTAATCGCTTTACACACATTGAGCAGTGATCACCATCTTCCCTTTTTTGTACTTGATGCATAAAAATAAAATTTCTTATACGGTATGGCATAATAATAACTTCCTAGAAACAAAATTTTCTATCCTCTTTATAATTTCTTCTCAACAAAATATAAGAAATTTATATATATTTTGTTCAATCATTCCACCTTTTCATGTCATCTACAAAAACACACATGATATAAAACTCAAGATTTTTTATTTCCACTTACCTTTTTTTTATTCTTCCTACTTTTTCATCATCTTTCCATCCTCTCAACCAAACAAATCCTAAAGGGAAAAGTGTTAGTGCCCAGGGGGTTAGGGTCGAGAATATATTAGAAAATATTTTTATTTTAGATATAAAAATCTAAACTCAAAAGGGAAATATATTAGAGCCTAGGGGGTTAGGGTGGAGGAATATAAAAATATAATTAGTTTAGATGTAAAAGTTTAAACTCAAATATATTTATTTTATTTCGATTTTATTACGTGTACATTAATAATTTACCAAGGAGCTAGATGTCGTTCTTGCTGATGTGGTATGCTTTCTTGGTTATCTGAAGCTACTGTGACACTCCACAAGATTTTATGTCTCAAATTTGAAGTGCTACTTGGCTTTTTAATTCAAGTCAACAATGAATGGAATTTGCATCTTTCTGATATAGTTTTCATCTTAGGTGATGGCCATCATAGCAGATATTATGCTTGTCTGGCTTCCTGCTCCTACTGTTTCCCTCCGCCCACCTCTTGCAGTCAGTGCCGGATCAATTGCTAAGTTTTTCTATGGCTCTCCTGACAATGTGTTTCAGGTAATTGTTTGTGTTATAATTTCTTAACTGTTGTGTGTTTCGGGCTGTTGTTTTGATCCTCAACTTCAACATTATATGAACCTTTTGTAATGTAATCAATTATTTTCTTCTAAAATCCTCCATGCAGGTGGCTTTGGCTGGAACATCTTATTCATTTTTGCAGAGAATAGGTGCAATAGTGGTATGTATTGGATAACTATAAGGATTTTAACTGTAGTTTACAATGAATCAGAAATTTATGGTATATCAATCTCTTTTGCAGCGTAATGGAGCCAAACTATTTGTAGTTGGGACTGGTGCATCTTTGGTAAGAGAAAACCACACGTTTTTTGAAATGCCTTGTATGTAATTTTCTTTCTATTTAGTTGTAATATATTTTCAATTTGTTCTAACCACTTTTGTGCTCTGATGTTGGTGCGGATACAAGATACAAACCCCCCAATTATACACATGTATGGGAGGAAGAGCAAAAAGAAGATGACCCAGCCTGTGACCTTATGAATGGAGCCTGTTAGTTATTGGGCTTGAGATTAAGTAAACCCGAGCATTTAATAATTAGGGTTTTTTTTTTATGCATTTTATTGTTAGCTATTTAAGCACTTTTTCTAATTATTGTAAGATAGTTTTTTTAGAATTATAAAATTATTGTGTTTCTTTCACACTAATGCCAACTCCAGTTTGCTTGGTACTGACTCCAAGCAGCTCATAGGTGCTGACTCCTAGGGTTTATTTTTCTATTTAGTTGTTCCATTGAAATAGTGTGGTTGTCTTACATCAATTTTGGTATCAGACCAGACTTCCGGTCCATACAACACAACCGTAAACAACCACTTGAAAGCAAAACCATCAAAAGAGCAAGCCAACCAAATATGACAGTACCTGTCAAGTTTTTGCCCTATGAAATCTTGAACAAGCCCAAACTAGCCCCTGTAATCCGTATATACCCCCAAGCCCCACATGATTTTTTCACACCCAAGCCAACAGAAAAGCCAACGACGCCTCCCAAGTCGGTGACCACCATCCGTGCCCGCCTCTGATCACAGAACCCACAACCCACAAACCACAAAAAAAAGGAGAAAAAAAAGAGAGAAGGTGACCAATCAACCACTAGCCGCCGAAACCCACAAGATCAACACCCACTGCCCCAAAACCCAACAGCCACCAGCCGTCGAACCCATTATCACCCACAACCGCAGCCGCTTAGGACGCCGACCCACTTCGATGCCAAGACCCAAGATAGCAACTGCCACTCCTCCACGATTCGAGCCGCCGCTATCTTCCCCATCTTTGCGTTGCCACAGTTGTTGATCCGCACGTCCATTGCCGAGCTATCTTTTTTCAGTTTAGAGATTATGTTGTCTTTTTTAGTTTTTGTAGTTTTCTTTTTAGTCTGTAGTTTAAGTTCCTTTTAAGGCCTTTCGTTGCACTTCTTTTTGCCTGTAGTTTCTTAAGTCAGCAGTATATTTTATTATTTTGCAAAAAAAAAAAAAAAAAAGAGAAAGTAGTGCTTGCTGTGGCAACCCATTGCATTGGGCCTTTAAATTGTTCATCCACAGATCATTTTGTCTAATTAGACCCACTCAATTGAGGAGCCAAGTCCATGACTATCAAGTGCAATACATTGGCCACTGACAAGGGTACAATTTTTACTCTCTTTTTGGTGGATTCAATTTTGTCTCATTAAAAAATATTATCTTTATATTTTTTATGTGCATATTCCACCATACTCCACTGGCCTACCCATTTTGTGCTCAAGTTAGCTATTTAGTATTTGTGCTTTCTTTTAATACCCATTTTAAAATTCCAAAAAAAAAAATACCCAATTTATTTGAAATTCCAATTCTCTTTATTAATTGTGGAGCTTATTGGAATTTGACTTTTATTTGGGCTATCTCTCAATATTGTGAACACTGTCACAACTTGATTGCAATTTATTTATTTGATTCATTGATCTAGTCTCTACATGCACTCTTGCTTGATCTTAATTTTACATTGAGAATTGGTCACTTGAATTTTTGGGAATCTCAACTGCATTCATAAATATAGTGTTGCATGCATTTATGTAGTGGTCGCATCATGTCAAACCCTGATCATCAATCCACTTCCGAGCCTAGGTCCTCCTTAGAGCAAACCATAGGAGACCTAGCAAAAAGTGTCCATGATTTTCTGGATAAGGTAGAGCGAATTGAAGCATCTCAAAGAAAGACCATTAACCATGAAGGAGATAACATGCTTAGGCAAAATAACCACGGTTACTTTAATAGGGCTCCAAACTTTGAACATGATCACTATAATCACAATGACCTTAGGGATTATGATGATAGGATATCTAAGGAAAAGATAGAAGCACCCACCTTTGATGGCTGCCTAGACCTATAGGTTTTTACTGATTGGTTACTTCAAATGGAGAAATTCTTTAACTATTACCATTGGGCTGAGAATAAGAAAGTGAGGTATGCCAGGATGAAGTTAATTGGGAGAGCCGATCTTTTCTATGAGGACCTTGAGGAACCCTTAAGCGACGACGTGAGCCCCCCATTATTGATTGACTTGAGATGAAGGATGCACTCTCGAGGAATTATCTTCCTCCAACTTATAGGAGCTCCCTCCTTGAGGAATGGGATCGCCTAAAACAAGGCACTACTCCTGTGACTAAATACATAGAGAAATTCGAGGAATTCAAGAGGTGAATTCAGATAGTTAAGGAAGAGGTTGTCACACTCAATAGGTTCAAGAAGGGTTTAAATGCTAACCTATTAGGCGAGATTATCACCCGATGAGTCACTACCTTAGGAAAAGCATATGACCTTGCTAGGAATTGTGAATTAGCATCCAAATCCATCTTTAGGTGACGTTCTGAGCTCCGGAGTGTTCCTACCAACCGTCAACCTTTTGGTAGCAAATCTAGACTTGCCTTACCCCCTAAGGTCAACCCCAATAGCATCCCAATAGAAAAAGAGGACCAGGGAAAATGTGCGATCAATGAGCCCTCAAGATTAGGTTCTTGCCTTCAATGCTTCAAATGCAATGGGGTTGGACATATCGTAGCTAGATGTCCCTCTAGGACCCTTGTCATTTAAGAGGATGATGAAAAGGTAGAAGATGTTGAGGAGCTAGTGTATGATCCAAATGTTGACGAAGTCCAAGATGTTGAGGTAGATGTTGATGAAAACCTAGCTATCTCGCGTGCATTAAAGCCATTTCTCTCTAGGTTGATGATTCCAAGGTTGTCTTTGGTGCCCCTAGAGTGAATGTGGTAAGGTGTGCTTTGGCAGAACAGAGAGACACTGATGATTAGCAAAGGAGTGCCATCTTCCAAACTTACACTAAGTGTGGTGACAAAACTTGCAAGGTTATTATAGATTATAGGAGTTGCATTCATGCAGTGTCCTCTAACATTTTTTCCCACCTAGGCTTCAAATTAATCCCACACCCTAACCCATATAAAGTTTCTTGGGTGGATACTTCCTCCATAGCCATAAAAGAAAGATGAGTTGTCCCACTTCAATTTCTCACCTACAAGGTTGAAATATAGTGTGTCGTAATTCACATAGATGTAGGGCATATTATCTTAGGTAGACCTTGGCTTTATGATTTGGATGTCATCCTTCATGGGCGATCCAATTCTTGCTCATTTATGTTTGAAGGTAAGAAGATTGTGCTTAATCCTTTGAAACCCAAGCCAATCGACGTGAGCAAGAAGACAAAAGCACCAAAGGCGAAAGGCCTGAACATCATAAGCCCAAAGGCATTTGAAAGGGTAGCAGTTCAAGAATCCAGTCTTAGTTTCCAGGGAACTTCATGGAGAGACCCGTGAGGAGCAACCTGAGGACGTGAAGTCAGTGCTCCAAGAATTTAAGGATGTGTTCCCTGAGGAATCATTTACCGCCCATGCGTGACATACAACAAGCCAGAGACTTTGTGCCCGGAGTGACCCTACCTAACTTGCCTCACTATAGGATGAGTCCTGCAGAACATGCTGAGTTGCAAAGGCAGGTAGAAGAACTACTTAGGAAGGGTTTTGTTCATGAAAGCATGAGTCCTTGTGCAGTCCCTACACTCTTAACTGCAAAGGAAGATGGAACTTGGAGGATGTGTGTTGATAGTCGTGTCATCAACAAGATCACTGTGAAATATCATTTTCCTATCCCTCGGTTGGATGACATGTTGGATATGATGGCTGGGGCAACAATCTTCTCCAAGATAGACTTGAAAAATGGCTATTACCAAATTAGGGTTCGTCCTGGTGATGAGTGGAAAACTGCCTTCAAGACGAAAGATGGTTTATATGAGTGGAAGGTTATGCCTTTTGGATTGTCCAATGCTCCTAGTACCTTTATGAAAGTGATGACTCAAGTGCTCAAGCCTTTTATGGGGAAATTCTTGGTTGTGTACTTTGAGGACATCCTCATCTATAGTAAGTCTAGGGAGCAATACTTAGACCACCTAACTCAAGTTTGTACTACCTTTAGGAAGGAGAGTTTATATGGTAACCTCAAGAAGTGCTATTTCTTTACTGATAAAGTCGTCTTCATAGGTTTCATAGTCTCCTCGAAGGGAGTTTCTGCTGACCCCAAAAGGTTCAAGAGATTGTGGATTTGCCAGAGCCCAAAAATATCCATGAAATTCGAAACTTTCATGGGCTTGCTTCCTTTTATGGCCGCTTCATCAAAAGGTTTAGTACCATTATGTCCACCATCACTGATTGCATGAAACAAGGGGAGTTTATTTAGACAAAGGCTGCTACTAAGGCTTTCAATGAGGTAAAACAAAAGATGATTGAGGCACCTGTCATGCGTCTCCCTGATTTTACCAAGCCTTTTGAAGTGGAATATGATGCCTCGGGTATTGGTATAAGGGGAGTACTTAGTCAAGAGCACCACCCAATTGCTTATTTTAGTGAGAAGTTGAATGGTGCTAAGCAAAAGTACTCCACATATGACAAAGAATTTTATGTCATTATTTGAGCTCTTTGGCATTGGCGTCATTACTTGTTGTCTTGAGAATTTATTATCTACTCTGATCATGAAGCCTTGTGCTATCTCTATTCCCAAAAGAAGCTGAATTTTAGGCATGGAAGTTGGGTTGAATTTCTGCAACGCTACTACTTTGTGGTGAAACATAGGGCGGGAGTTGAGAATAAGGCTGCTGATGCACTAAGTTAAAGGGTGTCTTTGCTATCAGTCATAAGTGTCAAGGTCACTGAGTTTGAATGACTCAAGGATGACTATGAGTCATGCCTAGATTTTGGGGAGCTCTACACTAGCCTAAGTAATGCCTCACGGCCAATCCTGGATGATTATACCCTTCAAGATGGTTACTTGTTCAAGGCCAACAAGTTATGTATCCCTTGGTCTTCGGTGAGAGATTTCCTAGTTTGGGAGATACATGCGGGAGGCCTTGCAGGTTATTTTGGCTAAGAAAAAACAATTAAGGAAGTGGACGTCAATTCTATTGGCCTGGTCTTAAGGGGCCGTTGCCAAGATAGTTGGTTAATGTCGTACATGTCAACTAACCAAACATCGCAAACAAAACATTGGCCTGTACATGCCTCTACCTGTGCCAGATCGCCCATGGTAGGGTGTAAGTATGGACTTTGTGTTAGGTTTACCCTGCACCTTTAGGAAGCATGATTCTATTTTAGTAGTTGTTGATCGCTTCTCTAAGACGGCTCATTTCCTACTGTGTTCTAAAACCTCTAATGCTTCTAAGATTGCAAAGCTCTACTTTGATGAGATTCTCAAACTTTATGGTCTTCTCAAAACCATAGTGTCTGATAGGGATGTTTGCTTCATGAGTTATTTTTGGAAGACCTTGTGGCATTTAGTAGGCACCATATTGAAATTTTTCACAGCTTTTCATCCTCAAACTGATAGTCAAATTGAGGTGGTTAATTGTAGTCTAGGCAATCTCCTTCGGTGTCTAGTGGGTGAAGCCAATCCGAATTGGCACTCAATTCTTCCTATAGCCCAACTTGCATATAATTGCTCTGTCAATAGGTTTATAGGCGCTAGTCCTTTTGAAGTTATGCATGGATATACACCTAGGAAGCCCTTAGATCTTTTGCCCATGTCCCCATATGTTTGGATTTCTGAATCTGCCAAGGCATTTGCACGACATATTCATGATTTGCACAATGAGATTCACAAAAAAATTTAGGTAAATAATTCTCAATATAAAATTCATGCTAACACTCATCGGCATCATGCAGAGTTTCAAGTAGGGGATTATGTCATGATTCGGATTCGACCTAAACGGTTTCCCTCTGGGATCGTTAAGAAATTGCAGGCTCGTAGTGCCGGTCCATTTAAGGTATTGAAACGAACGGGCCCAAATGCATATATCATTGACCTTCCTCATGATTATGGTATTAGCTCCTCCTTTAATATTGAGGATCTAGTTACTTATAAAAGCCCTACAGCTATTCTTGATACCCCTTTTGATGAGCCTTTGCTTGATCCTATTGATGCCCCTATTCCTACCCTTTTACCTTTAAATCTGCCCTATGCACATAAAGAATCTATTGATGCTATTTTAGATGAGCAGATTGTTTCTACTAGGGATGGAGGAGTTCACCGTTTCCTAGTTCGGTGGTGAGAGAGACCAAATTCTGATTGCACATGGATTACTCGAGATGAGCTACAACGATTGGATCCTAACTTGCTGGAGTACTATTAGAGCTCTTTAGATTTCCACTCAACGGGGTCGAGTTCTTCTCACCCAGAGAGAGTTGATGCGGACACAAGATACAAGCCCCCAATTATACGCATGTATGGGAGGAAGAGCAAAAAGAAGACGGCCCAACCTATGAACTTATGGATGGAGCCTATTAGTTATTGAGCTTGAGATTAAGCAAGCCCGAGCATTTAATAATTAGGGTTTCTTTATGCATTTTATAGTTAGCTATTTAAGCAATTTTTTTGATTATTGTAAGACAGTTTTTTGAGAATTATAAAATTATTGTGTTTCTTTCACACTAGTGCCGACTCCAATTTGCTTAGTGCTGACTCCAAGCAGCCCGGTGCTGACTTCTAGGGTTTTTTTTTTTTAATTGTTCCATTGTAATAGTGTGATTGTCCTATGTCAGTTGTCCATCAAAAGGGAATTTCCATAGTTTGTTGCCATCTACAATAACCATACTTTATGAATTAGAGAAGTCCTAGCATGGGTGCTTCCTAATTCCTAAAGCACATTTTATTTATCCTATCTTTATTTTGTATATTCTTTGTGGAAAACATAATAGAAGTATATAACTTCAGATACTAATTCACAATTAGATACACCTGGTTTGAGAACTGGAAACATAGTGCACCAAGGCTATTTCAAGAAATGTAGTTAAGTAATTGTGTGCAAATTGTTTTTATAGGGTTTTGGATTTGATGACAGTTGATAAACAGGCTTTGATATGTTTTATGTAATGAGGTGTCCAAAATGCAGTGTGTTGTGTTATGTTATTTATAAGATTGCTTTTATGTGGTAGAAAATAAAGGCTGCATGTCAAAGTTCTATTTGTTAGAATAATGGTTAAATAATTTTATTCTCCTTTCTCTAATAACTTAAGATTTGGAGATAAGTGATAATTTATTACGGTATCAAAGTAAGTAATTTAGAGTTCAAACCCTATCTCCACTATACTTCCCATTTAAAAATATAAATTCTCACATGCTGGGCTCCATTTATTAACAGTAAATGCTTAAGCGTTTGGGATAGTAGTAATTTATCATTAACTATCATTTTTTTTTTTTTGGTTTAGGGCTCATGATATCACTATCTATTTGATGTCATACGACTAATAGCAGCATTTTTCAGGTTGGTACAGGGATAACAAATTTGTTGATCAATGCACGAAAGGCTATTGATAAATCCTTCGCTGGTGAAGCAGAGGATGTGCCTGTATTATCAGCCAGTGTTGCATATGGTGTTTATATGGCAGTTTCTAGTAACCTAAGGAACGCGGGTTTATTTGCAACCACATCATAACATAATAATACTCAAGTCATGAAAAGGTGAGGCTAGTAATAGCTGATCATCATCTGTATGTACAGACAATAGTCAGTTTACGGGACAAATTATATGCTTTCTTTGTTTAACAGGTACCAAGTTCTTGCTGGAATTATTGAACAACGAATCCTAGAGCCCTTTCTGCATCAACACAAGATTATTCTGGGTGCTATTTGCTTTGTTGTTCGAACTGGCAACACGTTCTTGGGGTCATTGATGTAAGATTTGAGATCTCCTAGGGTGTCAGATGTCAATTTTTCATATTTCTTCTTTTCACTTCTCAAGTTCTTATATACATTCTGCAAACAGGTGGATGGATTATGCACGCTGGACTGGAATCCAAAAGATACGGGAGTAGAGGCTGGAAAATATCATTTTCATCATTATTGTAAGTAATTTTCATATTTGAATAGTTTTTTTTTTTTTTTGGGTGCAATTGCAGAGGATGATAGTAGATCAATTCGGGTTCTTTGGTTTTGTACATTCTGTATTTGTTTTATGAAATCAGAAGTGTGGATGTAAATATATTATAATGAATGTTATAGGCACCTAGAATTTCCCCACGTGTCGCGGTCACCTGTGGACAACTGCACAAAAATCCAACTACAAATTGAGTCGCATTCATGTTAGACAATTGGTGTTGGTGCCATTCTAATGGTGTGGTATGAACTGAGCAGGCATTGACAACAGGGTGGCTAAAATAAATTCTATTCGGAATTCTATTTGTTATATTTGTAGTGGTTAAAGAATGCATTCTAGCGTTTGCCTTGGAGTGTTGGAGGGCAAAGCAGTGTAACAGCTTTGTTAATGTGAATTTATTAATTGTTAAGTAAATTTTATTTGGCTCCCTTTGTGGCACTTGAGTTTCAATATGAAGCATAATCCATGTTATGGTTGCCCTCTTCCTCCATTCCTCAAATTTCAAGCAAAATTTTCATTATGCAAAATAGCATCCATCCATGTTTTGGTTTTAATTGATATTATGCCAAGTAGCCCTGCCTGTCCTTCATGCACCTCAGTTAAAAGAACAATGTCCCTTCCAGGACTTCAGCTGTTATTTATCTTTTAAAGCTCCTATACTCATACTTTATGGCTTTATTTTGCGCAGTATTTTTTGTTTGAAGACATTTTGCTCCATGTATTTAAATAACTCTAAAAGTATCTGCAATCAAATAAATTCCTTAGAGGCAAATAGTCTATTTTGGTCCTTGCATTTTGGTCATTGGCAAATTGATCGCCTACTATCAACTCACTAATAAAAATTGATTACTACTAAAATGTATAAAAATTGATTACTACTAAAATGTAAGGACTTAATTGACAATGACCCCAAAATGGTATTTTTCCTTCTTTTAATTTGAAAATTGTACTTCAAAAAGTTGGGGTCATTTTTTAATCTTTTTTTTTTATACGATAAGATATTAAACCTATGATATTCGTTCCATAATGACTGTTTTTTATTGTTAAGCTAAATATGCTAATTGATTTATTTTCAGTGTAAATCAATACGCAGGTTCTTATTAACTCAACTAATAAAGTTTCTCATTATCAAGTAAGAGACATTTTTTTTTCTCTTAACATTAAGAGAGGCATCTGTTAAGTCCTATGTACACCTAGTTACGTGAACTTGTACTTTTATGCAAAGAACATTGCAAAACCGCTCACAAAGAACAATTGGCTAGATAATATTCAGTATTGTTTTCTCCATTAATGCATCCTTTGGTTGTAGACTCGCTGAGAAAACAGTAGATAGAGAGGAAATGGATAAAAATAAAGGAAAAAGAAATTGTCCACCAATATTGCAGAGTAGAGTTTCAGCAATGCATCCTCACTTGATGTGAAATCAATACAAAGAGGAAGAGAATAAAAATAACGCCAAAAAAAATTGGCATCAATATTGCAGAATAGAGTTAACAGTCCAAAAATATTTAGGAAACAAATTGTAAAAGGCCATGACCACTTTTGAAGATTTCAGATGTTAGCAATGTTAGAAAAAAGAGAGAGAAAAGAGAAAATTGACATGGAGATTTATGTGGTTTGAAAATATGCCTACATCCGCCAAAGTATGCCGTGGGAAAATTCACTATTAAAGAAAAATAAAGGGTTTACAATAAATTTATAGTGCCTCTAGAAAAGCCCAAAACCAGGACACTGAATTTCCCAATGAAGGGGTAAACAAAGCCACGTTGGGCCTCACGGCCTCCACTTAGTTGCGCTCTGCTACACTCCACTCATGAGGCCTCTAGACTAGAGACCGATGCTACTTTTTTATTCAGAATATGAGCCACTATCTCTAACAGACATAGTAAAGACAGTAAACTAACAACAACAAGACAAAAACAAATATTCCTTCCACACACAGCACTTGGAAAGTTGAAACGAATTGCATCAGCCTTTCGAACTATCTGCAAGCATCAAAGACAGTAAGATCCATCAGTGATGTACCTAAAGGGCAAGAAGTCCTACCAGAATTCCTCTGTTGTAATGAAAACTTGGAAAAAAATTGTTTCAACAAGAAATATTTGTATCTGTATCTACTTTCTAGTAATGCAGATATGCAGCAATCCTATATTAGACAGTTGCCAAGGTTATTATGTGACGCTTCACATAGGTTATGGCACCATATATAAAGAATTAGTTAGACTAAAGAGTATATACACTGCCATCAAATTAGAAGGAGAAAGTAAAACGACAATATCCAATTATCCATTGAACTTTGAACAATAACTTGATGTAGGGTAGTAGTAGTTATGTCAGAAAAGAAATCTGCTTAGGTTCTGCATGATAGATAAGAATTTAAGAACCATTAACCCTAGATGAGAAGCTGATGTGAAAACCCAATAACTGGATGAGATTTTATGAAGTAAAATCATCATCAATAACAGTCTGGAGTTGATAGCCTCTAAATGGTAAAATTCAAGACCCCAATTTCATTGCTTAGGACATAGTGAAACTACATGACATAAAGATTGAGTTAGTTTTCTCATTGACAATATTCTAAAAAATGCAATGAATCTGTAATGGTGGTTAATTTATTTCCTTTATGTCCAGGCATATGCCAAAACCTATGTGTAAGTATAAAATGAAAATAAGTTAGTGATGCAAACTATAAAACCAGAGGTGGCTATGGCAGGTTCCTAAATATAGTAAGGTATATACTGCAAAAAGCATGTAAGAGGTTATCACAGAACTCAGCTTTGGTTCTCATTTTGTTACTGTGCTGGGTTTACCTGGCTAAATATACAAAATATTGAACACTGTCCTATAAAAATTTTGGACATGTATGCTGTGTAAACATATAAATTTGGAGATTTAATAAATGACTTACCTAGATGTCAATGCAAAGCGAAAGTTGAACATCCTCTTGTTTGCAAAATCAGGAATTCACCTGTTGAGCTGTGTTGTGAATGAATCTGTTGTCACTGTTTCATGGATGAATTTGTTGTCAATCAAAACACAAGGGATGTGAGCTATCTTGGACCACTCTTGTCCTTTCTCGTTATTGCAATGTTGACTTAGCAGAGGACAATTACGGATTTCAAGTTGTGTAAGTGAGGGAGGCAGGCCCTCCTTTGGTAAGGATGTGAGCTTTAGGCAATTATAGATCTTTAGTTGGTTTAAAGATGTGAGGTTTTGAAACCCCTTGGGGGACAGACATTCCAGGTTTTTAAAATATGAAATGCATAGAATTGAGAGAGAGTTTGGCAGCAGCATCATGACCCCATTCTCCCTCTCACCAGGAAAGGAATCAACATCTAGACATTCACCATGAATGGAGAGTTTTATAAGAGACGTGAGTTGTTGCAACCCCCACTCAAACATTGGTTTGTAGACCTTCAGGTCAATCATATTAAGTTCTATTAGGTTGGTAGGTAAACCCTCTTGTGGAGAGGGCAGACTGTCTAGACGGTTAGATATATCCAATTTTTGAAGAGAAGTGAGGTTGCGCATACCGTTAGGTAAGGCCTTGAGATTCTTACAGTTTTTGATCCCGAGAACTCTCAGGTTTGAAGGCAACCCTGCTGCTGGAAAGGAAGAAAAACTTTGACACCAAAAAATTTGAAACTGGCGAAGTTTGCTGAGGTTGTGTAGGTCCTCCGGCAAGGATCTAAGGCCATGGCAATTCCAAATCTTAATGCATTCAAGGGATGTGTTCTGGTGCAACCTCTCTGCTATTTTCTGCAGCTTTGAGATTGATTGAATCTCAAGGTATTGAAGTGCTGCTGGCAATTTACCTGTTGATGACAAACACATGAGCTTTGGGCAATCCCTCAGAAGGAGGTGTGTAAGCGTGGCAGGTAACTTGCCACTTGAAGTTAAGGTTGTGAGAGATTGACATGATTTGATGTCTAAGTACTGAAGATGAGTTTTGCTTCTGTTGTTGATATCCTCATCATGCATCACTGAAGAAGAGGAAGAACCCTCTCCCTCGTCTAGCACACACTGCAAATTCATACAATGAGATATCTCCAACCTTTTTAGAGTTGTTGGTAGCTGTCCTCTGGCAATGGACTTCAAAGAATCACAACGAACAACACACAACCGCTCAAGACATGCATTTTCTCTGCTCTGCAATGTTCCCTCTGGTAGTAATGATTTCAGACCACTGCAGCTTTTTATTTGAATTACTTTCAGCATAGATGGAAAACCAGATGCTGGAAAGGAAACTAGTGTTGGGCAGTCTTCAATAGACAGCTCTCGTAGGAATTTGAGTCTGTGCAACCCTTTAGGTATTTTCTCCCACAAAGTTGTGAGCTTTTCAGAATCAACAATCTTCAAATATTCTACTTTACTTACTCCATGCATTAACCCTGCTGTTACATGTCCAAACTCTGAAATTTTTGAAAAAACCATGGAGTATGGTGAGCCAAAGCCAACTGAACTTTCACACTCCACTCTTTTGCATCCCTCAATTACTAATACACACAGCATTGGTAAGTTTGAAACTGAAACTACCAAATTCCAACATCCATGAATCACAAGCTTTTTTAATGAAGGAAGATGGTCTGGCAATTTTCTCACCAGATTATGGCATCTTATGATTGAAAGCTTACTCAAGCAAGCAAATGCTTCATTAACTCCAAGAGGAATCCAGTTTTCCCATCTTGGCATATCCTCAAAATGTAAAGTCTCCAAGGATTGAAAAGGTCTCGAGCAACTTTCCCCATAAAACTCTCGGCCAACACTCTTCACTCCAGCCATTCCTTTAATGAGAAGATCTTTGAGAAAGGGTAGTTGCCCAACTGGTGGCAAGGAATTGCAGTTCTCACAATTTTCAAACCTTAGGAGCACTAAATTAGAAAATGAAGGATCTCCTATCCAAGTTGGGAATTTTGTTCCACCATAGCACTTCACAGTAAGCTCTTTCAACTTCACATTAGGCTGTAGCATGTTAAGTACTTCCAACTGGGTTTCTTCATCTTGTGATTCATTAAGGTTGCTACTCCATTCCATCACAACTTCATTAAGGTCTTGCTTACCATATAAATAACTGTCTCTTGCCTCCTGAGCTTTAGTTACATTCTCCAATTTTGAGATGCAGAGTGTCCCTCGAAGATGCACCAAGGGCCCTAGCTCTCTTATTACACAGAAACTATCTGCTTTGCCCACAACAAAGTTGGACAATGTTTGGAGACTAGTCAAATTACCTATGCTTAGAGGCATTCCTTCCAATAAATTTGATCCAAAAATATTCAAATGACGCAGGTTGAACAGTTTACCAAAATCAGGAGGCAAGAACTTTAAAGAAGAGCAATTTTCTAATAGCAATGTTTGTAAATTGTAAAGAGTGCTTATTGATGCAGGCAAGCTTCTGAGTTGTGTGCGAGAAAGATCAAGGTACCGCAAATGCTTGAGATCACCAATTGTTTCTGGTAGATAAACTATGCGATATCCACTCAAAGAAAGCACCCTTAGGTTTTGTAATTTAGGCAGCAATTGATTAATAATGAGATAAGACAGATAGGAGTACCCAACATATGGTGCCATTAGTGGTAGGAAGGTCCGCAAATGCTTGAATTCAGAAATTGCCTCAAACTTCTTAGCTCCATCATATCTGCTACCAACAAAAGATAAATGGCGAGCTTTACTGGAAACTTTGCTTCGCTCGTTGCCCTCCAGTTTAGTCTCCAACCTAAAGTAGCTTATTCCTGCAACCCATTGAGCTAAATCACTTATGAGGTCGTGCATCACGAATCGTGATTTATTACTGCTTGACTGCTGAAAAAATGACCTTGACAGTAGATCACGAAAGTACTCTCCACCTAAATCTTCCATTGGCTTATCACCTTCTGCTTGATAAATCAAACCTTCTGCCATCCAAAGCAGGATCAGTTGCTTCTCTTCAAATTCATAGTCCCTTGGGAATAATGAACAATAAGCGAAGCACCTCTTTAAATGATGAGGCAGATGGTGGTAGCTCAATCTTAATATGGGAAATATGTCACTTCCCATGTTTGATGAACTCCACAATTTGCTATTCATTATATCCTCCCACTCATCTAACTCTTTACCACGGAAAAGGCCACCAAGAGTCCTTGCTGCCAAAGGCAGTCCCCTGCACCTTTCAAGAATTTTCTCATGAATTAGGCCTGAATTCCCAGGTCTACCAACATTTTCATTCATCAAGGAATGCTGGACAAATATTGCCCAGCAATCATTGTCGGATATGAAATCCAGATTATAAGACTGAACTGCTCCCATCACCTTTCCAACACTTACATTTCGTGTTGTCACGATTATTCGACTCCCTGCTGCTCCAGCCCTGAAAGGAGGTAGCAGTGCTTCCCACAGGTCATAATTCTCATTCCAAAGATCATCTAAAACAAGCAAGAACTTTTTACCCTCTAATTCACTTGCCAGCTTCACCTGAACTTCATTCAACTCTTTGAGATGGCAGGGTTGGGAAGTGACTGATTCAAGAAGAGCTTTTGTTACCATCATAACATCAAAGTCATCAGATACACAGATCCAGGCTCTTGGATTGAAATGATTAACTTCTTCATCATTGTACACAAGCCTAGCAAGTGTTGTCTTACCAACCCCAGCCATACCAACAATAGAGATAACGTGAAAATTAGCATCATCAGTTTGCTCATCATTTAAAATGAGTTCTATTATCTTCTTTCTATCTTCATCTCTGCCTATCACAGGTCCATATGGCACACTTGTGCTGGATGGCCTTTTCCATATCTTTACAGACATACCACCATCTTTCAACCCAAGTCTGTCTTTTTGTTCAGTTATTTCTTTTAATCGTTTACTGATTTTTTCAATCTCAAACTTCATCTTAAGGTTGAATTTAACTGCACTAGGAGTAAAACGAGTAGGGACTAAGCTTCTAACCATACTTGCTGGGCTACCAGACTCAGGTTCTGCCTTCCACTTGCGCTGCATAGCTTCAATGGCAAAATCATCAAATAAGTCTTCAAGATCATAAGCCAAATCTCTGATATCTTCCAGCCATTGCTTCACATCCGCATCTGTCAGTTGCTTCTCCTCAGCATCTTTAAGAACCATCTGAATTGCCAACAGGGTTTGCCTCCATTTCTCCAGCTTCTTCTTGACACTTTCCCTGAACACCAAGCTAATCAACTCACGGGGTGCCAACCTATCAAACAGCACTTGAAGAAATGCTCCAAGAAACACCTCTGACAACATGGTCTCAGTTATAAGACAAGAAAGGAATCTGGGTTCTGAATTATGATGGAAAAGAAAGGAAGGGATAAAAAATGGCTTGCTTCTTTGATAGCTTGTTGTGCAGTTTGCAATTTGGTTATGGTTTAGAACTTGCACCGTAAACTCAAAAAGATAGAGAATGGTTGGTAGTAAAGGATGCCAAGTTGGTTCATTACTAGTTTTAAGAGTTCAGCCTTTTTCCAGTTAATTGCTATAGCATGGTATCTGAATGGGAAAAATTCAATGAATTAGCATGAACCAATTGTCATATGGGATATAGACTTAAGATGGATATTAGAGACTTCACATTGGTTAGGTGGGAACCTTTTATTTTTTATTTTTAAGAATCAAGTAGGTGTGAACTTAATTCAATAAGAATATATTACTAATTAACAAGTCAATGCTATAACGGAAAGTCCAAGTAAACGAGAGCAATGCCAAGAACCTGCATAGCTTGACTTGTCAACGAGTGAAACGTGGTTTCAGCAGGATGGTGGAAATCTCCATTCAAAGCTTTTGTACCAAAACGAATTGTCTCGTAAAGTAAAAGATCCATTGTAATTGGGAGTGTGATGTGCCATGTAAAGGATACATTGAGTACGATTAGCAAAAGTTTATTTAGTTGAAACTAAACTTTTTTTTTTATTGAAAGTACTATTGTAGATAAAATTAAAAAGTTGTTAAAATTGTATAGTGAGACTCATAAATAATACCGATAAGTGCAATGAGGCCATAAATAGTAGTAAAAATAGGTTAAATAGTAACAAAAATTGACTTTTTAAGCTAATACTGAAGCATGTGAAATATGATAAAAGAAAAATGTTAAAGTTAAGTTATTAACATTTTTATGGGTTATTTGTTGTGGAATGAAAGATTTAGGTTCAAATATCTTTTATATCAAAAATTAATTATTATTTTGATACGATGATAAAAAAAAATAATTATTTTGAAATTGATATCATAAATTCTTTCTGTCGGATTAATAAAAAAAATTATTATAGAAGGTTTAGAGGACATTATATGTTCAAATCTATAGTCACTACAAATAATTAAAAAATTACAATAAAAAGTATACGAATTACTGTAAAATGGTTGTGATTGGTGTCACTATAATAATATAATTAATAATGGAAAATATTAAAGTTACAAAAAATTTTATTACAAATAACTTATAAATTGATATGACAAGAAATGTGATTAGTATTATTTCGACAAATAATAAATAAATATTTGAATTACCTTTTGATGAGTGATCACGCTATAGTTTCATAATAAAATAATTTGAATGAAGTTTTCTCTATAAACTATGTATAATTTTAAGTTTTTGACTTTGTGGTATACAGTATCATTAACATTTTTGGGAATTAATTTTAGTTATAATATGTGTCACTAAGAAGAGAAAGAAATTAGGACACGTAAATTGTTTAGAATGATATATTTATATATTTAGTATTTAAAACATAGAAAAATATTGCTCAAATGAATTCAAAATTTGAAGTCACAATCATTTAATTATTGCAGCTAAATTAAGTGCTAAATAAATTTGCTTTTGTTTTGTTTTGTTTTTTTTTCTTTCTTTCTTTGAGATAGTTACAATTTATCGCTGACCTTGCAGCATTTCCTCTATAATTTTTTACTATCAATTTGGATATGCATATGTGGTGAAACAACGTAGTCTTAAAAATAGGAAGGTTATTTTAAATGATGCAAGGTTGCAAAATATTTAATTTAAAGCTAAAAAAAAATTAAATTAAGTGGTAAATTGTTTTTCCAAACCATGTGTAATATCATAATTGTCAAAATCCCAATTTGGATCTTACGATCCTACGATTTTAAGATCCCACCTACCCAAAACGATCCAGTTCTTTCAAGGATCTTTGCGATCGTTCAGGATTAGTAGGATTGTATGATTCTAATGATTTCAAACGACCTTGGTTTCTTGTAATCTTCTTTAACTTAACAGAAGACTCAGTTGAACCCAAAATGATAAATAAAATCCTAATAGACCAAGTTTTTCCACTCCAATGTAAAGAGAGTGTTAGTTGGACCCAAATAAAAAATATCCCAATAGAATGTCACATTTTGAGGTTTTTGGCCTCTTTAAATTAGGGCTGTCCAGAAGACCCGACAAACCGCTCAACCTGGCAAACCTGCCACCACTCGATCCGACGACTTTGACAGTCGGACGCGGGTTTCGTACTCGCAAACCCGACCCTACGCAAGTCGTTTTTTCATTTCAAAACCCGTGACACCTAACTCGAACCGAATCCTTTATCCTTTCTGACAAATTATTACCAATTTCGGACTAGATCCAGCGAGATCTCGTCGTTATCCGAAAAAATCTAGGCTAGATCTCGATGGATCTGGCCAGATTTCTATCCCATCTTAACGGATCCGGCCAAATCTCGACGAATCTGGCTAAATTTCGCAATGGATCAGGCCAAATTTTGGCCAGATCTCGCCGAATCTAGCCAGATTTCGACCCTTGTGATAAAACCTGAGGCCGACCTGAATCAACCTGAAATCGACGAGATCCAAACCGAAAAATCCAACCAGATCTCTGGGTCGGCTTTGGGTCAAATTTTTATCCACTCGCCTCATTCGAGTTGAGTCCCGGTTGGGCACAAACCCAACCCGGCCCAACCCATAAACAGCCCTACTTTAAATGATGCTTACAAATGGAAGCAGTGTTGTATGGTAATTATATTACTGAATGTATAATTTATGGGATTATTTAATATACCAATTTGTATTTTTTGTTTTTTTCTCAAATAATATAGGATATTACGATTCACGATCCGATCTTACAATCCACGATCTCACCTACCTCTTACGATCCTACGTAGGATCCCGATTTTGACAACCTTGTTTAATATCATTGGTCCAATAATTGAAGTCGTTGAAAGACAAGGTAGAGGAAGGAGTAAGAAGCTTCAAACATACAACCTATGTAGACTAGTTTAAGATTTGAGTATGTTTGAGATCCGCTTATTTTGCTGAAACTGAAATTTTTTTTCTGAAAGTATTGTAAATAAAGGTAAAAGTTAGCTGAAATAGTACAATGAAATACATGAATAGTATTAAAAAGTGCAGTGGAGCCCATAAATAGTAACAAAAATAAATTAAATAGTAAAACAAACTGACTTTTTAATTTGGAACCAAACACGTATTTTAACAAGGAGGGAATACTTTTATTTTTGCAAAAAGTCTTCTTTTTGCAGATAGACTTTTTTTTTTTTTTTTCCCTGATATAAAAAGACTTTATGAAAGAAACAGAAACCAGAAACTACAATATAGCTTCGGCAGCTTTATGAAAAGAAAAGTATAACACTTTGATTTATGAAGAGTCTTGAGTAGCCCACAATTATGACATTACGCGTAAAGTAAGAAGATGGAAAGGAGAAATGAATTTCCTCCTGTTTGATTAGTCTGAGTAAGAAGATGGAAAATGACATGAAATTTACATTATTGTTGTGTGTGTTTCATTTATCCACTCGAACTATTTATGTTTTTGAGTTTGTATGTTACCACCATTGAATATGATCAGATAATAACTGAAATAATATGTTCGACACCAATGAATTTTACTTTGATTTATTGAAAATAGAATAAGGAAATTCATATAAACTTCGAACTAATCTATATTGTGTCCAACTCATTGAACCCAATAAGATTATTAATAAGGCTTTGAGGGCTTTGTACTCAACGTGCTCTCTCTATGGTTCAATATTTTTCTTTTTATTTCATTTGGATTCAAAGAACTATGCTTTTATGCTTTCTCTGTTATTTGATTATAATGATTAATGATCAAACAACCATGCTTTCAAATGTGTAAAACTTATCAAATTTGTACTTTCATATGTTAATCAGGTATCTTTAGTTTTAGGCTCATTTTTAAGGACGTGGTTTAAGTTTCTACCATGTAGGGAATTTAGTTTTCAAACTAAGACAACTTGACTAATTTGATGAATTTTTTAACAAATGCATTTCTTTTCTTTTCTTTTTTTCTTTTTTTGGGTCATCCCAACTATACAGAAGGCCGAGCTAGATAGGGGCCAAAATGGCCAAATACCACTATGGGTTAAAATATGTACTATTGTACTACTGTTTGAAAAATATTCAGCAATTTATCACTTTTTGAAATTTGAGTTTAACATGAAATTTGAGTTTAAAAAAGTCGAATTCTATAAATAAAAAAATATGAAACTCGAGCTCGACTTCTTTAAAAATTTGACATAAAAACGTTTTTTTTTATAGAAAAATACAACACGCTCCCAGATAAATATGCTTTCTCTTACTATGCTTTAACTGTTGAGTAGAACACGTGAACACAGACACGTTTATTGACAAAAAATCAAGTCACCAAAGGTACACCACTTTTGCTTACGGAAATCTAAGTGCTCCTAGACTACCGAGACTTTTACAAGCAGGTAGACTTTTCCACTCACACGGCAAAGTTAGACTTTTACGCTCACTCCCCTATGACAATAGGTCCTCACTTTTCCCTATGCTTAATATCTAGGCCTTGTTGACATTAAAACTTTGGAAGTGCTCGAGTTTGAAGAGCTTGAGTTTTGTTTACTATTTTTATAGTTATATAGTAAATTTCAGTTTCGCAAATTTGAGTTTAAAAAAAATGATAGATTGTTGAATATTTCTCAAACAGTGATAAAATACTATATATTTTAGCCAACAATAGTACTTGGCCATTTTGACTGCTAGATAGGTAAGGGAAGAATTACAAATATCTAAGGGGTATTTGGTAGAGTAGTTTAAGTAATGATGTTTGGGTATTTTTGATATACATGTGGATGAAAAAATGTGTAAAAAAATGTGTAAATGTGTTTAAAATGCTCAAAAGTGTACTTGAAAAATACCCTACCAAACGGGCTGCTAATATTTGTACTTCTCTAAATTGATTTAGGAAACCTTGAAAAAAGAAACTATTGGAATCCCATATTCAAGTTAAATATCTTAAAGCTAGATAGGAATGATGGTAAAAATATATTGAGAGATGTATACACATCTTAACCTTTAGATATCCTCAAAGTTGAAGGGGAATTTTTTTTTTAATACTTCTTTAAATTTTGTTATTTTCTATTTTTATGGTTTAAAATTACTATTGTTTGACGTATTAATATACCCTTCTGAAGGTTTTACATTTCAATTATAGATCGTAGAATTTTTTTAAAGTAAACAATTAACCCCTAAACATTAGATTTTTAACCAGTCAAACACCATGATAATGTTTTTTTTTTTTTTTTGAGTAATCCATGTTAATGTTTTTGGTTAACGCATTCATGATATAATTTTTTTGTGTTACACGGATATATTAACACTGTAGCCTCATTCAGTGTAGTTCGAAAGTTATTTTATTTTTATTTATATTACAATTTTCCAATAATTTCAATTCAAGGTTTATGCGTTAGTTTAATGAAATTTATGTATTTGCCAATCACCAAAATAGCTAGGGGTAAGATACAATTTAGCCTCAAAAACTTAACATAAGCTATGTGTGTAATTGTGAATGTTTTTAATTATATTTGTGTATATGCATGGGGTCTTGGTTATAGACTAATTCTAATTAAAGAGTATGTTAACAAAAGAATTTGGATGAAGCTAATATTTAATTAGAATAAAAATTAAAAAAACAAATTGAATGGAGGCTGTGCAGTCCCTTTAGTGAATGAAGTTGGAGTAGGCCCAAAACATTTGACCCATGTCCAGGTACTTAGCAAAGAGTGTGTCTTTCTCAGTGTCTCTCTCGCAGTCCCAAGCTTTGCCTCCAAAACCCAACAAAGTCCTTTGTAAGTTTCTGTTTCTTTCATCAACAAGCTACTTTTCTGTTTCATTTTGTTGATTTTGGTTAGTGGGTACTTTACTTTTGCAAATATTCTTCAAATTTCTTTACTTGAAAAAAAAAAAAAAAAAAAAAAAAAAAAAACTGTCTTGGATCATTTCAATGTCAAGTGTTTTATTGATCTTATAAACATGAAACATGCATAGCTTCTTGAATTCTTCCATCCAATCAGACCCTTAACAGAGCATTGGGAGATAGGTAAGGGGTGAATATATGTAAGCAAAACCAATGCTATTAAGCAATTGTCAAAACCATTCAAAAACTATTTTAGCAACTTAAAAAACCACAAAAACCATGCCATATCAAAAGCTAAGAAGCACTGATGGGGCATTTCGGCGGCCAAACCCGCGTCCGACGTGGCCCGATGCGGGGTGTGGTGGGCAACGCCGTTGCCCGCACGTCGGTGCCTCCTCAGAAATTTTTTTTTTTTTTTTCGGATTCGCGCTAATTCGGCTCCGATGCGCATCGATTTGCGCCGAACTGAGCCGATTCGGGCCGAATTGGATCTTATTGGCCGAATATCAATACTAAAAAAACATACCTTTTTATGTTTTAAATTATTTTTGCTGAATGAAATGATCCCGTGGCAGCAGTCACCAACATGTCATTGGTTTCTCGAAGGAACCCACCTCCTCGCAGTTGGTAGCTTCTCCGTTATTTTGCTTCTTCTTCTGCGTTTTTGTGTTCTCTACTTCTTCTCTTCTTCTTTTTCAGTCCTTTGCTTGTAGTTTGCCTTCATTGCCTTGTATTGATTTATTGTTTATAGGGGTGGCAAAGTAAGCCCAAACCCATTTGCCCACCTAAACCCACACCCTCTAATTGAACCCAAACCCACCCAACTATTAGTTGGTTAAATGAACATTAGCTTAATTAGACCTAGTGATTATTGTGTTTTAACTAAAAACCCATTGAACCCTATTGAACCCAAAAACAATATACCAAAATTCAACCCATCCCTTCCCATAAAAAAGAAAAAAAAAATTCTCAATTTTAAAATCCATTCATTTTCTTGCCCTTTCATGCCTTTTCCTGGAAACCACAAAGAAAATTGTTGTCATTTCCTTTTCTCTCACTTTCTTGGCAACCAAACAACAGCACTCAAATACTCACTCTGAAAATCCAGAAAAATTCCAAGCAAAACAGAGTAAGTGTCTCAGAAAATCTCAATACATCTTTTTATCTTCAACCTCAAGCTGAAATTTGAAACTCCTTTGTAAACCCATACCCACATTAAGCACTCTCTGAAATACTGTCAAATAATTCATCGCTCGCATCGTCATTAAGCGTACCCACCTTCCCAACACCAATCAATTCAACCCGAAGGTCTCCCCTCTTGCTCGAATCTCTTCATTTCTTCTTTGCTTTGAACTCGTGGTTTCTTTTTTCAGATCCAAAATCCGTTTGGTTGCTGAGAAAGTTGAGGAATTGATAGTTTTTATTCTTCACTATCTTCTTTTTTTGAATTTGGGGTATGTAATAGAGCCATTTGGCTATATTTGGTTCAATTGAGTCGAAGTTGCTTCATTTGGCTTCTTTTTTTTTTTTTGTTGGTTTTCGGTTCGTAAATAATTGGAATCCAATTTTCAAAATTCATTTCCTTATTTTTCTAAATTTTCTCAGCAACCAAACGGTGGACCGCTTGGTTTTTTATCTTATGCCTCTATTTTCTAGTTGCTGAGTTGTTATTGTGTTTATGGGCATTTTGATAATTTTAATAATTTGGTGGGTTGGGGTTTACCCATTATAATTGGGTTGGGTTGAGTTTGGGTTAGAAGCAATTAGTTAAGTGGGTTTTAGTGGGTGAATGAGTTTTAAATACCCAACCCAAACCCACCTATTTGATACCCCTAATTGCTTAATAGTTAATACTTTAATTTCTTTTAGTTTTGTGAGCCCTTCACATGAGAGTCACTTATTGGAAAGCTGAAAGTTTCAGCCTTTACTCATTTGTGTTGACTTCTAAGCCACCCCAGTCCACGTGGCTAACCTTTGTCTCACCATTTTCAACTTTTTTTCTTCTTTTAATTTTAATTTTATCATTACTCTTGTTATAATCTAAAAAATAATTATTTATTATTTATTATTATTGAGTGATATTTGGGATTTGGGCTTGATAAGGTTGACATATTTGTTGGAATATGAACTTATAAATAAAATATATAAATAAAAATATTTTTAATAATTTTTTAATCACCGCACCCTATTTTTTCAAAAATTGCTGAGTCTTGCACCCGCTCCCGAACCTGGAAATGCACCCATGCTTCATCAAAAGTCCTATATCTAAAAATTTTTCACTTTCAGCTACAGTTAACTCTAATAAATCAGAGCTTATATATGTATTTTTAATGATTTTTAATTCTCTCATCCTCTTTCTCCCTAGACTCTCACTTTCACTCTCATTGTAGCAACTCTTATATTATTTTATTGTGTTATTTATATTATTTTAATGTGTTGAATGCTAAAATAAAACAATTAAATTTAGATGTTTTGTAAAGTGAAATGGTAAAATAGATAAAGTAGGTTTTTAAGGTGCTAAAAACTAAAATTTTTAGCTCATTTGATGTGAATGACCTTGCATAGGTCATGAAGGTTTTAAAAGTAGAAATTCTCTTTACAACTTGAGTTCTTGTATGATTTATTAATTAGTAGTATGTTACATATTGTCACTAATAATAATATTCTTTATAATCAATATTTCTTTTTATTTTTTTGTGATAGCATCATAAAATTTTAATTTGAAAATTCTAAAATTTTGTCTGTCCATTATTGTTTTTAGTCTCTTACAGTATAAACACCATATACTTAATAAGATGTATAAGTGTTTTGTTTGTTTGTTAAGATGTCTAAGTGGGCTGATCTTCCACGTTTGGTGCCACTTGAAAGTCATGACAAAGTGTTTGTTCATTGGAAATTCCTCCATTACCTCCTAGGTGCCCTGTGCTTATGTGCCGAAAGCAATGCACTATCTCCCGGTGCCGTCTTTGCCAGTGTGAACGTTATCCTTGTGCTGCTCAAGTAGGAAGGTTGAGCCGCAGACGTCGTAGTCCACTGAGTCCAACTTGTGGATGTGTTGATTTTGACCACCCATTGATGTGACACTGTGGAAAAATAGTAGGCAATGGTGGCAATGGTTGAAGTCTCTCCGATGTGGTAATGGATCGCGACACCTTTGTTTGGGTTTGCACATTCTCTCTCGTTGTTTCGGTGTTTCTCTTGGTATCTCTCGTTATGTGTCTCCCACTTGCTCTCGGCGTCTCTTACTAATTTTCTGTGTGAGTGTATGGGAAATGAATACTTAAGATTCTTTTTTGTTTCTTTAAATGGAAAAAAGGTTGCCATATGAAGTTTACAGAAATTACGGTAATTAAAGTAAAAATGGTGAATGGTTTTGGTAATTTATTTAAGTAACCGTAAAAATTCATATTCATTAAACTAATTATTTAATTAACTAAGTGTAATTAAGTGCAATTAAGTGCTAAGCTGGCACACAGCTCAACTCAAGGCTTCTAAAAATAAGGTGAGTTGCTTGTTCAACCCCTAAACATCAAAACACCGCATTTGGCACGGTCAGTTGCTTCTTTTTTTTTCTTTTTTTTGTGATTGAGTGAGACCTTTTCTTTTCTCATTTTTAACACTAGTCCAGCTCCAACACAATATCCGGTGTATTTAGTTAGTTTCCTCCAATATTCCAATAATTTTACTTCTAAAAAATTATAATATTTAGTTTTTATTTATAAACAAATCAGAAAGACAAAAGAGATGTGTAATGATTTGATCATAATATTTACAAATTTGAAAATTGATGGTATTGTGACTGATATAGATAAGCCAGTTTCATACCTACTAAAAAAATGTGAATATCATTTTGATAAATAAATATACAAATACCATTCAATAATTGTTTTTAAAAGCTAATATGAACCACACCACATCAACACTTTGTAAAAAAATTTATAAAATTGTTTGTCTCTAGCATTACTCTTCTTTTAATGGGGTAGGAGGAACCTATGGATTAAGAAAACATGAGTTTCTTTTTTATAGTGGTTCAACAAGAGGAAGAAAAGACTAAAAAATAGAATAGAATTTTATAATTTATTGTAATAAACAAGAGAGAGAACACTAAAACATGCTATATTAATTAAGATAGTGTTTTTAGATTTCTTAGAGACCTATGATGGATAAAATGTGTAACTTTTGTAAGATTATACCATGACTTCACTAACTCGAAACCATATATATATATATATATATATATATATATATATATATATATATATAGCATTTTATTTTTATTTTTTTCTTTTGTTGGACCTTGTTTTCAAGGTAGCAAAAGTAACTAAATACCAAATTTCTAATTAATTTTTTATCACATAAATCTTAGAAAATTGACATCAAAATTTCATTATACTTAAATAATTAATGAACCACTTAAATAATTAATATAAAAAATGAATTTAGGGATAATTACACTTTACCCACCTGTGGTTTGTCTCTAATTTGACTTACCTACCTATGGTTTCATTTTTGACACTTTACCCACCTGTGATTCCCTCTGTTACAACTCTGTTACCCACCTCCAGTGCAGACGTTATTCTAACACATAAACTCATAAAAAATAAAACCTAAAACAGATCAAACACGCTCTCACTCCAAAAACACACTCTCATCCAACTAAGATCACAATGCAGTGTGCTTGAGATAATGGACTAAGAACCACCTGGGTTTTGATCGTGCAAGCAAACCGAGGAAGAAGGAGACACAGTGTTCATCTGTTTAGCTGTTGCAGGAGCACGTTGGAAAGAGCCCTTTGCCCTTGCTAGAGATCGTTCTACCCAAATCTACACTTTAAATGGAACGATGTCATTGGAACAAAGGGATAGAGGTAGGGTGGTTATAGAGTGAGAGCCTGGAATAAATTGGAGAACTTTTTAAGGTTCTAAATGTGGGTCAATACTTAGTTCAAGGTTCCATTAATGGTAATTAGAAATTGGGTTTAGAGATGTAAAATGGGAGTGTTGCGAATTTGATTGAGGGAAGGGGAGCATTAGATTGTGTTAGGACATGCGGATTTGATTGTGGATTTCATAGGGATTCATTGTCTTGAGGTGACATATGCAGGTTCGATTGTAGGTTAAAGATAAGATTTTGGCTTAGGGGAAAATTGTGTTCCAGGGAGAGGAAGCAAAAGTGTGGCCTAGGTGATGAAGTGTAAAGCAGGTGAAGGGGTAGAAGCAAGGGAGAGCGGGAAAGAGGTACATATTTTTTCACTTATGTTCATCTCCAAATCAACCCCATCAGGCCCCTAGGCCACCTACAATGCAAAATATGAATGGCTAAATCGAAAAAAAACAAAAACAAAAAAAACACACACACACACACACAACATAAGCAAACATATAACAATGGCAGCAGTATAAAATCAACAACTAATTCTTGAGCTATTAAGTGCATCGATCAAAAATCAAATTGCACCGAGGAAGAAGGAGCACGTTGGATGAGAGTGTGTTTTTGGAGTGAGAGTGTGTTTGATCTATTTTAGGTTCTATTTTTTATGAGTTTATGCGTTAGAGTAATGTTTGCACTGGAGGTGGGTAACAGAGTAGTAACGAAGGGAATCATAGGTGGGTAAAGTGTCAAAAATGAAACCACGGGTAGGTAAGTCAAATTAGAGGCAAACCATAGGTGGGTAAAGTGTAATTATCCCATATATTTATTTATCATATTAGTAATCTTTTTACATATAATAAATACTACAATATTGGTTATATATATATATATATATATATATATATATATATAATATTACTAAAAGAAGTTAAAATATCTAAATGGTTAATTAGGACTAATTTTAGTGAATTCATAAATATTTAATTTTTTGTGGCTTTTGTGTTAATTGTTGTCAAAATAACTAAACATTCTAAATCAATTATTATTTTTTATAAATAAAAATATTTTCTCATATAAGGAAGAATTTCATATTTTAAATCAGTTATTATAATTATAAGTAAAAATATTTTCTTATATAATATATATATGATCATTTAAAATCCTCTAATTATTTATGTCTAACTATATATAATTAATATATGCATTTACTCCATAAGTTAATTCAATAAACTAATATTATGATGTAAATACAAACTTTATTAAAGTGTAAGCCTAAATAAAAGAAAATCACAAAGAATCCGCCACATGGCCTAATCTCATGCTCTCTCGCATAAGGTCTCTACTTAATATATATATATATATATATATATATATATATATATATATATATATATATATATATATATATATTGTTTTGACAATAAAGTTTACAACTTCAAGTTGCTTGAGCTTGTTGGGAAAAAAATGCTTTGGAACATCTTCCAGATGGTTGTTCAGTATAGGCATCGATCTCCAAATCAATCTCTTTCATCCATTGTCTCCTATCAAGTCTTCCGCCTCAACCTCGTTTTTGGGATGAAGCTGGTCTCAATTATGAACTTGACCCTATAGATTACGAAGATATCTTAGTTGAGAAGTGTGTTTTGTCAAGGAATCCGTAGAACTTAGCAACTAATGAATAGGATAATGATTTGCATATTCATATATGGTTATCTATAGTAGTGATAACACATTGGCATTCACTAGACCTGGTCACCTGGATATGATGCTTGGATTGATATAACAAGTGATCCATATTTTTATGACATTGCATTCTACAAGTAAAAATTTTATGCTGTAAACGCTAAGGGGGAAGTTTTTGTTTGTCACATTGATGATGGTGTTGCATTCACTGAATGTGTTGCGCCATGACAATTAGAAACTAAGGATTATATCCAAAAGTATATTGTTGAATCATTGGAAAATCTTTTGGTTGTTTCATGCTTTCGAGGAGGTTTTGATTTCATGGATGAGGGAGTTCATTAATGAAGATGATAATTAGGATGAGAACATTCAAAAAGATGAACAAATCTATATATATATATATATATATATATATATATATATATATATATATATATATATATATATATATATATTTAAAAGCTGAAACGTAGTATTTATTATTACTACACTCTAGTTGAGTCACTTCAACGTTTACGTCATTATTTTTTTTTCAATTTTCCTATAATTGTTTTTAACATTTATTTTTTTTAATATTTACACTTCTCCAACCTTTCTCCCTCCCTTACCTTTTCATCTCCCCACTACCCTCTACATTAATACCATTCTTTCTCGTTTCCTTCATCTTCCTTCATTTTTGTTTTTTCTTATTCACACCATCTTCCTTAGTTTTCCCTCACAAAAAAGTTATCTCTCTCTCTCTCTCTCTCTCTCTCTCTCTCTCACACACACACAATTTTTTGGTGGATTTTTTGTTTTTCTTGTATCACTGATTAAGGTTGATAATTTTGTATATTCTTTAAAACTCTGCTTTAGGTTAATGCGATTTAGTTTAGTTTTTAAAATTTTTTTTTGTTCTCTTTGATTGTTAAATTTTATTTTATTGCGTTATAAAGAATTAAATATAGCATATAAAAATATAATATTATTCTATTATATAGCATGATTTGGATAATTTGTTATATATTGTAATTTGATATTTATTCTATTACACATCATGATTTTTTATAGTGCTCAATCTAGATGTTAAACTATGAGACTTTACTAATTTTTGTTTATTTTTTATCCTTTGTGGTGGACAAAGTACTCTTAATAGTTGTATTAGAAGTACTCTATATATAATGCCATTTATTTAGAGAAAAACAAAGGTTAGCCAAACGAAAATAATCAGATGGGTGACAAATTTTAACTTTAGCAATTTTACTTTAATTGTTATTATTATTTTATAACAACGCATATATAGGAATTTAATTCTTAGATTTTGCTAATAATTGTTTATTCGGTAATATGTTTTGGGTGGATGAAATTACAATTTTTGCAAAGAAAATAACCTTAATTATCAATGAAATTTTTTTTCCTAATTTGTCCAATTAATCATTGTTAAGTTTATTAATTTTTTTATTTACGTTTTTCAATGTTTTGGATTGTAGGTAGAAAAAATAAGGTTTGAGAAAATTTGTTTAAAATTAAAAGAATAATTTCCAAATTTTATATTCTTTTTAATGATTCACAAAATGTTATAAATAACTTTGATTAAAAATGAATATTTTCGTTAACTTGCCTTTTGAATTTCTGAGGAAAATTATATTGTTTTCATTTTGGTACAACAAAATTTATATTTATAATTTATGATTGTTTTTATATTACATTTATGATTATTCTTATAATAAATAAAAATATGATTATGAAATACATTATTCTTTATTAAATTAGTTTAAATTGTATAAAAAAATTAATAAAACTACCAAAAAAATGATTATCACACGTAACGCGCGGGTTCGCGGCTAGTCAATGGTAATATCTATTTGACAATTGGGTTCACAATTCTAAAATTAGAATGTTCTACTATAGTGGGAAGCAAATATAAATACAAGCGGGTGATGGTTGACAACTTGGGTGATCAAGTATTGTTTGTGGGTGACAGTTCATCAATGTCTTCGTCTCCATCAAGCTTCAATGGATGCAAAGCTAATTGTGTCTATTTTACAGATGACTATAAGAAAGGTTTTTCTTTGACCTTGAATGGTGGATGGTTCGACATTGGTGTATTTAGCATGGAAGATGGATATATTAATCAACATTATTAAGGCGAATCCTACTCTTACTTCTCTACCCCACTTTGGTACATTTAGCATTGATCTATTTTATGTTGGTTTAAATAATGGAAGCTAGTGAATGCGTGTAAAATACCTGCCTTTGCCTTTGTTTCTCGGTCTCTTATTAATCGGTTTATTGAATAATTCTGTTTTTTTTAATTGCTATAATGTATAAGTATTCTTTGTTTGTTTGTTTTCATGATATGATGCCACACTTACATTTTTCATCAATATGATGAACAGCTGAGCTTTTGACCTTATTTTTGTCTATTGATGTGGAAGGCATTAGTTCTCAATCCATTCTTTTGTTTTTGGATAAATTATTTGAAGCAGCCTTTCTGAATGAAGTCTTGATTCATAATTTTAGAAAAATTAATTCATAAAGCTACAATCTGAGCTATAAATATAACACTTAAGCAAAACAGGAACATACACTTCTTTATTGAACTCGTTGTGATGTTCTTGCAACCAAAGATAAGCATCAAATATCTTCTCAGTTCCAGATTTCATTAATTGCTGAGGACATTTGTTGTGTGTATTCTCCATATCCTTGAACCTGTAAAAATTATCAGAAAGATATTATAAAGGTAAAAAGCATATGAAACATTTAAATCTCATTCAAACTTACCTGTCTAGAATATTCCTGAGGCTCATTTTCTTTTGAGCTAAAAGTCTTTCCCTTCTCTGACTTTTGATTCCTCTTTTTGTTAGCTGAAACTTCTAGCTCCAGGATTTGAGCCTTTAAATTATCCTGGTGTAGAAATTTATCCAGTAATAACACTGAAGGTATCAACCATATCAAAAGAATAGCAACCAAATGGTAATTACTGACTTTAATAAAAGTGATCAAGTTAATTATCATCTATAGAAAACACGCTCAATTTTCTTATCATTGTTTTCCCATTTACTTATAGGAAAACTAATACAGAAAAATTTAGTAGATTATACTTGCAATAGTGCAATTGATTTTTTTTTTTTTTAATTTTTTATTTGGATAGGTACACCAATTCATTTGAAGATAGCAAGATGAGAGAAACAATAACTTTTTCAAGATACTTCAAGATAGCTAACGACAAAAATCAGTTCCACATAATGAAAGTGGTAAATAAACTCACATATAATAAGCCACACTGCAGGAAGAAATCAATAATTGGCTAGAAAAGTTACTAACAAGTTCATCTTTTGGAGGTTCATATGGAGGCAGATTTTCAAGTTTGACTTCGGCAGCAGCAAGCTCTTCTTTAGCTTTAATGATTCTTTGTTGATGAGATTCTTCTTGCTTTCTCAGGTATTGCATTTATTTATATTTTCCTCGTACTTGCACCCCAAATGTAAATGAATATTGAAGGCAACAGAAGAAATTCAATTGTGTGACAAAATATTAAAGAGACCAAAAAACTATAAAAAAGCAGAAAAGAAAGATAACAAGCAGTAAGTACCAAATGGCTTTCATTTGACATAAGTTTTGTAAGTCTTTTCGATATTTCATTTATGAGATGGCTAACTTTTTAAAATTAGTATCCAAGACTGTCTTCTCTTGCTTTTGTTTCCTGCAAACAGTTGATTGATTAATGACTACACTAACACTTTAGAAGACTAACAAGGGCATATTGCAACTATGATTAATATCAAAACAACAATTATATAGGTTTATTCTGTTCTATCTGGGAGGTGTATGTTTCTCAAAATGTCTAAGAAAGCCTTTCGAATTCAGGTACCTTCAATATTCATGAACATTGCCTGCGGATCAAAAGCCTTATCTGTGATACTCTTCTTTTCAACTGCAATTTTTTAGTTTCACTAATAAAAATGTCTCAAGTTTGTATGGCCAAGTGACATTGGTAGATGTCATGAAATGGCTTGAGACCTTGCAACTCTTAAATGATTTACTTCTTATTTCTTTTGTTTCTACAAGCTTGTCATATACTCATTAGAATATTCTGAAGACAACAGGTGAGACAATAATTGTTTCTTGTCATCATATAGCTTTCCAATTGTGCAGTTTAGGGTCAGCATGCATATGTAATTATCATAATGATATATCTTCGATTCTAGGACTTAAGAGTGTGCATATTTATGAGAAAGGCCTTTGATGTTATACAGAGACCACCAAAAAATCGTAAATGTAATGTGTTTATTTTTATAAGTGGGCTTTGTAAGTTTGTAACTAATTGAGCTAACCACATTTTGTTTCTTATATAAAAATGGATAAAGAATAAAAAATGTGATGTGATCATCACTTCTACTTTAGCTACAAACATTATTTTTTCTTAAATAAGAATGGAAAAAATAATTTCTTACATATTAATTTCAAAGAAACTATCTTTTCAATCCTTTCAAATATATATATATATATATATATATATATATATATATATATATATATATATATATATATTCAATCCTTAACTTTTCCGTCCTCTCTACTAAACACATATGATTGAAAATTGAGTTTCTAAAAAAAGAAAAAAGAAAAACAAAAACTGAAAATTGAGAATTGAGAATTTTTTATTCTCCCACCTTTGTATCCTTCCTACATTTTTTATCTTCCCAATCTCTCAATCAAATGAATCTTAAGTTCTTATATAGTACACTTATTCGCACCTCACTCTTTGGACACCTATACTCTGACTCTCGCACTAAAACTCACTAACTTTACACACATTGAGCACCATCTTCCCTTTTTTTTGTACCTGATGCATAAAAATAAAATTCCTTATATAGTAGTATGGCATAATGATAACTTCCTAGAAACAAAATATTCTATCCTCTCCATAATTTCTTCTCACCAAAACAAAAGAAATTTATATTTGTTTTCAATCATTCCACCTTTCATGTCACCTACAAAACACACATGATATAAAACTCAAAATTTTTTATTTCCTCTTACTTTTTTATTATCCTTCCTACCTTTTCATCACCTTTCCATCCTCTCAACCAAACAAATCCTAAAGGGAAATATGTTAATGCCTAGGGGGTTAGGGTTGGGAATATATTAGAAAATATTGTTATTTTAGATATAAAGATCTAAACTTAAAAGGGAAATACATTAGTGCCTAGGGGGTTTGGGTGGAGGAATATAAAAATATAATTATTTTTAGATGTAAAAATTTAAACTTAAATATATTTGTAGGGGCACGATTTGCACTTAAGCCCAAAATAGGAAGGAGACAGGCCCAAAGAGCCCAATACAATGAATTTGTAGAGAGTTAGTTAGAAATCTAGGTTTGAATGAGTTTAGATAATAATAACAATGGGCCAAGATCACAATATGATGAAGATAGAATAGTTTGTATAGTGAAAATTGTCCTCGGACTCAAGCCGAGGAGGTTGATTCTTATATTTATTTCTCTTAAGGACAAATTATAAATATTGTTCTTGAGTCTACAGTGTTTCTTTTCCTTTTTTCTCCGATCCCCTTTTCTGAGAGTTTCTCTTCCTTTTATATCATCTTTCCTCCTCTCTCTACCTTCCAAGTATGGATCAAATTGCTGGCCTGGATATTTGTTCTATCAGCACCTTCCTGAAATCTTTGGAAATAGCTGTAAGGTTGAACCTTGCTGCTCAGACATCACTTCCTCATTAATGCGGCCAGAGAGTTAGCTGCAGAGCATTCAATGCGGTAGTAGCAACTTTTTCTCTAGATATTTCATAACATTTCTTTGTCCTATGTTCTTACCATATATATCCTTACCTATAGGATCATCTAGAACGTTGCTTCTGAGTGGCAAACAATACATTCCGACCTCTGTGTAGCTGAGCCGAGGAGGTATCTCTCCTTAGACCACCTTCTCAGATGACCATGATCAGACTTTCCTTCTTTATATACCAATACAGACTCTTAGTAAGATATTTACCCATCCTCAAACTACTTAATGTCCTCGGATTGAGTCTCCAACTCAATATGCACATAAATACGTACTCCCAAACCTATCTCCCCCACAATATTTATTTTATTTTGATTTTATTATGTCTATATTATTAATTGATAGTTGAAAATGGGAGATTTAAACCTTGAGCTGAATATTTCCGAGATAGAAACAATGTGTTGAATTATAAGACTCTTAGTATGCGTATATTAGTAATTATCCAACTAGATATGAGGAAGTTCATTTCGCACAACTTTCATAAAAGCAAAACTCTTTAAGGTAAAAATAAACAAATAAATAAACTAACCAAAAAATTTTGGGTTGAACTAAAATCCTATTTAAAGAGAGAAAGTTAAGTGGTTAACAAAAGAATTTGGATGAAATTAGTATTTAAAAATTCCATGGAGGCTGGGTTGTCCTCCTCGGTGAATGAGGTTGGAGTAGGCCCAAAACTTTTCACTCAAGTCCAATAGTATATTGGCCTAGACTCTTTCTTTACACCGGGAGACCCAGAGGCAGTAGGTGGCACCGTGGCAAGGAGACTCTCTCTCTCTCTCTTCAGCAAATTACTTCTCTTTTTTCTTTTGTTGATTTTAGTTAGTGGGTAATTTACTTATGCAATATTCTTCAAATTACTTTTGTTTTTATTTTCTTTGTTGATCATATCAATGTTAACTCTTTTATTTATCTTACAAATATTAATGTCTTAAAAAAAAAAAAAAAAATTCATGTCTTCTTGTCCACGACTCCGTGCTCATGCACAGGTCATGAAGCCTTTGAAACTAAAATTCTCTTTAAAACTTGAATTCCTATATGATTTATTATTTAGCATATTACATGTTGCCCACTAATAATAATATTCTTTATAATCAATATTCTTTTTTAAATAATTTATTATTTAAATCAGTTTTGTAGATCAGTCAGTTTTCCGAAAAATGACTTTTATATATTGTTATATTTTCAATTAACTACGAATATTACTAATTTAATACTACTATATTAACTCTTCTTAGGACTTTATAAAGCAAGTGTAAGGGTACATTTGGTACATTGTAATAGACTTTGTAATGTAATAGCTATTCCTTAGAAATAATCATTCAATTGTTTGATTGTGTTTTTATTACAAGTAATAGTCATTCTTTGAGAATAGTTATTCTTTAAAATGAAGAATAACTATTCCTTACCAAAATAAATAAATTAATATATTATTATTATTATTATTATTATTATTATAGATATAAAAGCATAGACCTCATGCGAGAAAGCATGAGGTCCTGCCATGTGGCGTTCTAATGTTACGTTTAGCCTTTCACTTTAACTTCTTCATGCCATTCTTCTCTACTACTCAGACACCATTCATCGTAAATAACCCAAGCCTATCTTTAATAGCTTATGTAAATGATAAGGATTAGTTAATGATAATAAATAATATGACATCCCTTTTCACTTGACTCTTTGAATTCCTTAGATGCTTCAGTTGCCACCTGGTATTAAATTCCTTTAAGATTTTCAATCTCTCTTTCCTCTCTCATTGTGTTACCAGTAGCAACTCAAGGTCAGTTTTTCCTCTTTTCCTCCCATGTTTTTTTTTTTTTTTTTTCACTAGATTTGTGGCTAATCAGATTTAGACGTGTCTATCCATTTGAAATTGGTTTTCCCTATGCTAGCTGCTTTGTTTAACAACTTTGTTCTTTCTGGATTCACAATTCCAGTTCAATGTTTAATCATTTGGTATTTTATGGCATTAATTTTTATTGAAAATCCCATCACTTTTGGCTTTAATCAGCAAATCCTAGGTTTTGTCCTATTAGCAATTGCGACCCCAAATTTTGAAAAGGCTTTCAAATCCTTTATATTAAAGGTACTTTCTCTTTTTTCTCTTTTGATTATGTTAGCTATCTTTTTCCACAGTTGTTGATTCAAATTGCTATGAAGTTTTGGGATTTAGACTACATGATTGTTGGTGAATGAAAAATAGTTATTTCACGTGTTGCTCACAGGAGAAACGAAGATTGGTGAGATTTTTTTCATTCAATTGTGGTTCAATCAAGTGCTTATCTATCTATTTAATGATTAATTGTAAGCATTTGAACGAGTCTATTATGAAGCTTTCGATTGCAATGAGAAAGTTAAGGTGCCAATTCAACATTTCATTTACTTTACACAAATTATGATCTAGAAGAATGGGGAGTTTTTTTGCCAGTTTATGATGGTTGAGGTCCCTCAATTATTATCTTGGGTAGTCCCTATTACCGGTGTTTTGGTTTCCTTATGAATAAGAAAATCATCTTTGTATTGCCAGAAACAAAAATATACCACTGTATTTACCTAAAAAAAATTGTGTTCAATTTTGTCATTTTTGTGACGTTTGTTTACCTATAGCAAGGTTGGCTTGGAACCAAATTACCAAGATCTCTCCCACTCATTGACTGTTTTTCAAGCAACAACTGTAAGTTACCTTTTTTCTATCTTTTTATCTCTCTTCTATTTCTTCTGATTTGCTATGTGTTTGATTTTTTTTTTTTTCTAAATGGACTAACCAACAAAACATAACTCATATTTCTTTTGCACCATCTTAAAAGTTTATAGCCTTTAATCTTTCTCTCTCCACAATTAAAGCCCCACAAGAACTATTTGCTTTGATCTAATTTGGGTGGTTTGGAGGCTTGGCAGTGGCAAGTGGAACCAAGCAATTGAAGCCCACAAGTCCTACCAAATCCTTGCTAATTCTTCTCTTCTTTTTTTTCTCTTTTTCTTAAGTTACTTTTTTATTATAATTTGTTCTCTCATGTCATACCCATTATATCAATGAAAATGAAGAGGCCCTTTTATCTTACTTTCCTAATATTAATTTCCCATATATAAAGCTTAAATTCTTCTAAGTAAAACTAACCATGTTTTGTGTTATTTCTATATTGCTTAGCGTGGGGCAAGTTTTTCTAATTCCCATTATTAGTCCAAAATGTTATGGAGACTTTGTGGTTGAATGAGTTTTCAAGGTTCAAATTTTAATAGGTTGGTGGTTTTTTTTTTTTTTTTTTTCTGTCTTTTAAATTAAGTTGTGACCAAAAGATAATTGAAAAAAAAAAATCTCCCAATTTTAACGGTTTGGTTTCAGGAAAAATGAGCGCAATGCATTTATGCTTCCATCTAGCACAAGCGTCATATTCTGCAAATCATAAATCTAGGTGGATTTTGTTCCATCTTCTCTTTGGCGCAAGAATTGGCTGGATTAGTAAAATACTAATGTTTTGGCACATCATTTAAACTTCAAATTTTTATTTCTTTTAGACATGAATATTGATAATAATAAAAAAAGGAGATACAAAAACAATTTTTTTTCTTTCTTTGTTCATAAACGTTCCACAATTCTTTTGTTGATAATTATATTTGTTTCCCAGTATGCTATCATTCAATCATTTTGATTTTTTGTCCTTTTTTTTTTTTTGAGAAACAATCACACATAGAAGCAAAGGAGAGGGAATGAGTCTAACACAAAAGCATACCACAATACACTCTCTCAAGCAATGTGGAACAATTACTTATTTATTTATTTTTGAATCAAACACACACATCACACACGAGGGATTGTGCCTTTGTGCTTGATTCTCTTCTTAATCTATCTCAAATCGTAATTAACTTTAATTTTTGTGATTCTAAAAAAAGTTCATAATATAATACGAGGAACCTATACATATCATTTGACTTTGGGATAAGTCTAACACACCCTCTGTTGGCTCTATCTCTCTACATCACCAACACCAGGTGAGCTTCTCATATAATGTAACTGATTATCTAATGTCATTGGTATATTAAACAACTCTAATTGAAACCTAACTATAAATATTTTTTGGAATTGGAAAAATTGTGTTACTTTATGTTATTACTTTAAAATAGGTTAAACATTCTACATAACTTTTGCTCTAATTTTGCATTTAGCTTTTTTTAACCTCTATCATTAAGTTTTTTTTTATTGTTACGTAAAAGTTCACATTAACTTATTTTACTGTTATCTCATTAATGTCTCATTAATTGACTAAGCTTACACAACATTTTTCTCTATTCTTCATGTCTTTTAGCATACCCATCATTTTAGTATTTTAAAAAAAGCAAAAAAAAATGATAATTAAGGACTAATAGTAATAACTAACCAAATAAGGTCTTGAAGAGAGATAGAGAGACACAAAAATATTGTGGATTATTAAATAAAACATATTGTTTCGCTATATATTACCAAAATAAAAGACATAAGATTGTCAAAGCATTTTAAATAGAGAAAGAGGAATCTAAGAGGTCACCACCTTTGCGATATAAGCCTCCCACTACCATCAAGACGCTGGAACCCCTACGGGCATTTTTTTTTTTCTTTTTTCTTTTTAAAATTGAGGGCTTAAATATGATTTAGGTTTCGGTAATTTGGTTGGATAGTTTTTATTTTTGGTATATAAGTAGAGAGAATATTTGGTGTGCAGTGTAATTGAAGTCATATTTTACCATGGTTTAATTTTAAATCATCTATAAGATACATACATACACATTTGCCCACATCATGTCTTAATGTCACACTATCAATGAGTAGAAGATAGTGAGAGAGTTGGATACACTTTCGTTTTATGGTATGAAATATGTGAATACAACACAAATTAATTGATTTTCATGGTCCTGTTATTCTTTTGCATTTATCTTTGGTTAATTTCATGATTTTTAAAATAATTAATCTTACCTTTAAAAGGCTACAAATATACAGTGAAACTACTAAACTAATTTTAATATCTCAAAATGTATATATTTCTTTACACCAAAAACTGATTGGTGTTTTGGTTTGATGATAAAATGCTATCATTAGGAGCGGAGCGGGCGTCATAGGTTGAAACTCTCAACAAAAAAAATTTGTTTACTTTTTCTTTATAATACATATACAATATTATTCAAAACCGTCTTACATAAAATATCAAAAAATTGTTCGTGCATTGCACAAGCAACTTACTAGTTGTTATAATAACCATTCCTTAACTTGCATAATAAATACAAAAACAAAATTTCCTTAACGACCCCCAACCCTAATAACTCTCTCTCTCTCTCTCTCTCTCTTATGAATCAATCACTATTTTTTTATACTTTTTTTTCTTCGTTATTCTCACTGTTAATTCTTTTTCCCACTATTATTCTCACCGTTGGTTCTACATTCAAAGCTCAATGATGTGAAGAGAGTCAAAAGAACCCAATGTGCTATCATGTTCTTTGTTAGGATTTGGTATTAAAATATTGAAAATTATAAATTGTATTTAGTTTTTATATTGTTTGTATTTATAAATTGGTATGTATATGTTCTAATAAAAATAAATATATTAGTGTGAGATGACGTTAAATTTTTATATATATTTATTAAGATTAATTTATAAAAATAATACTAATCAATTAAATTATATATCTTTTCTAAAAATGTTATTTTAGAAAATTTAACAAAAATCTAATGACATTCCGCTATCCTAACATAGATTCAGGCTTCAATTACAATATAATCACCAAACAAATGAATAGGAATATGTATGCCATTTAGGAGTGGCAAAATTGGAAATGAACTGCGAACCCGACACAAACTAAGGATGGCAATGGGGCAGGGCGGGGCCGAAGGATGGGGTCTTCGTCCCTGCCCCACATGGTTTTGTCTTGCCCCATCCTCGCCTCACCTCGCTCCACATGATGGGGAAAACTTTCTCACCCCATCCCCGCCCCTTGGGGCCCCGCGAAACCCCATCCCACCTTATAAAACTCTACTTTTTGAGATTTTGTTAATTTGCCCAACAACTAGTACATCTTTTTTAATGAAACTTATTTCATTAATAAAAATATACTTGAAATTACAACTAAATTTATCCCATCAAATCAATTTTTAGAAAAAATTGAATAATATATCTGTGGGGGGTAAGAGTTATTAAATAGACAAATGGGTTGTGGGCTTGATTAATTGGTACCAGTTTGTTTTTGTTATTGGGCCCCTGAGCCCACGACTCAGCCTACACTACAGACGTTCGAGGAGCTGTCCGAGGATGAATGTCTCCTCGGATGAGCTCGGCGAACATCCTGGGATTCGCCAAGGGGGTTAGTGGCAGAATCTAGAAGAAACTGATGGGTAAGAGGATGATCTAAGGACCCTCTAAGATGCAAGGACATGAGATAAATATCTAGGGAAAATGCTGCTACCTCCACATTAAAGACTCTGCATCTACCTCCCAGGCCTCATTAATGGGAAAATGACCCTTGAACAGTAGAATTCAGCCTTCCTGCTATTGTTTGAAGACTTCAAGAAGGTGGCGGATGGGACAAGTATCTAGGGGGAAGATTTATATGACACGTGGAAGAGCCAATGAAGAAGAAGTATATAAGTAGGCAAGAGAGGAAGAGAGAGGGATCGACATTTTTCCTGCTAAACAAACATAGGAACTAAGGATTGTAAACATTGGCTTAGAAAGAGAACATTTGTACGAATTTTCCTCAGCTCACGTCCAAGGAGATCTGTTTGTCATATTTGTTCATCATTTTCATGGGTTGTCACACTCTAGCCTATTAGTTGAATTTCCGACATCCCGAACCTAGATTTCAAATCCACACTCCACAAATCTTATTGTTTAAGGCTCATTGGACCTGAGTCCATGCGTATCTTTGGGTTCGGGTGCAATTGTGCACTTACAATATCCAAGTGTTTAACAAGACAATCATAAAATAAAAAAATAAAAAAATAAAAAATAAAAATAAAAATTTAAAAATCTCATAGTATAGCACATAACAAAATAAAGGCAAAGAATCGTATTGGGTAGAATAAAATATGCTAGTATTAATATGCTTGTTTAAATAGTAGGGTTTTAGGGTATGAAAATTTTACAATTATAATCCTTAGTAACGCGGGGCGGGGTGAGGAAAACCCCTGTAGGGCGAAGCAGGGAGGGACGGGTTAAGCAGGGCGGGAAAAAATTGTCATCCCTAGACACGACACGACACGACACGACATGAAATTAGCAGGTTATGGGTTGAGGCTTAATGGGTTAATGTCATATTCGGGTTAACATGATTGACCCATTTAATAAACGGATTGGGTTAGTGTCCATCACAAGGAACCCATTTGACTTGTCTGACACATTTAATTAAATGATATTTTACCAATATACCCTTCAAACCCTTAATTGTTGTTATTTATTTTGTTTGACATATTATGATTGATTATTTGTGATATTGAAATATGTTTTAGTTTTGAATGATTATTTGTGGTGCAGCTACTCATTAATTCATATCAATTTATATTAAAAATATGTATTTGTTTGGTTTTTCATAATCCATATCAATTTGGTTAATAATAATTTTTTTTTAATAAAATATGATAATTAAGTCGACACGACTGACCTGTTTAATAAATGGATCGTGTTAGAGTTGAGGAATCTTGACCCATTTAATAAACATGTCGAGTTAGTGTTGACCATATAGCCAGACACTCATAAGTCGACACGACACGAATCTAACACTCAAACATGAATTGCCACCCCTAATGTCATTCCAACGTCCTGTATTACTTGTAATATTTATTCCTATTACATTGCAATAATTATTATGGTGTACCAAACGTGCCTTAAGGGTATTCGAACTTCTCAAAATTGGACATAAAGATAGAGAGTCTTGTTAATGGGAAATTTTTTAAAGTAATCTTGAAGTATAGTGAAATTTAATAAGTGAACCCCACCATAAATTTAATAAGTGAACCCTATCATAAATGTGAGAAGAGAAAACAATATTTACCATACTCCGAGAGTACCTAAGAATTACTCATCTTAAAAATAGTATATATTTATTATTGTTAAATTAATAGCCATAATATTTCTCAAAAAAGAAATTTAATAGCCATGATAATTTTTAATTGCACAAGGTATAATTTTGAAAGAACTGAAAATTTTTGGGTCGTCTTCAAATCCTATTTTTGGAATTAAAATGAATAAATAATTCAAACAAAAGATTAACAAAAAAATTTGGATGAAGATAGTATCTAATTAGAAAAGGAAAAAAAAAATTGCATTAAGTATGGAGGCTGGACCGTCCCCCTTGGCAAAGTTGTAGTAGGGCCAACCGTTGCAGCTCTATTAAGAGACCCAGACCCAATGTCAATTCTGGCCATAGTGCTTTATTAGTTTGATATATCCTATGAAAATTAGTTTGTCCTTGAGTTGTGACATGGTGTTCTTGTTCCCTACTTTTTGAGTTGAGATAAACATATGCAATAGCTTTGGCTGAAATTAAAAGTGGTAAAAAAACAATTTTTAGTCTCAATCTTTGAATAAATAAAAAGTGAAAAAGAACAAAATTTGAATACATGTACGCCTACGTCTCTACCTAAACTAACCAAGAAAAACAAGAATCCTTATTTTTTATTTTTTTTAGAATCCAAGAATCCTTATTCTACTAGAACAAGGTATATAATAATGGCAGTATATAATATGGATATAGTCCCAGAGACTGGGTCAATAGTGTTTTGAACGAAACCCTAATTCTCTCTCTCTCAACAAATTACTTTTCTTCCAAGGTCTGCCTCCAAACCAAACAAAGTACTACGTAAGTTTCTGTTTCTTCCCTCAGAAAATTACTTTTCTTTTTCTTTTGTTAATGTTGGTAAGTGAGTACTTTTGTTAATATTATTCAAATTGCTTTTTTTTTTCCAATAAAAATTAAATCTTCTTTTCTATTTAAGATATATATATATATATATATATATATATATATATATATTACGTGTAAGGTAGCCGCAACTCTTACTCTTAAGCACATGCATAAATCACGAAGGTTTTAAAACTAGGAATTCTCTGCACAACTTTAATTCTTGTTTGATTTATTATTTAGTATATTACATTTTGCCACTAATAATATTAAAAAAAAAATTTGCTATGATTTTCTAAAATTTTAGATTGACAAATTCTAAAATCTCTTTTGTCTTTTATTGTTTTTCAGTCTCTTACAACATAACATCATGTCTAAGTCATGGCAGACTGTCCATTCAATGGAAAATCCTCTGTTATCTCCTACGTGCCCTCTGCTTCTCCTTGCAGAAGAAAAGGAACAAAAAAGTCATACACGTGTCTTTTACAACTTATTTGACGATGAATTTTACAACTTCAAGTTGCCTGAGCTTGCTGGAAAAATATGCATTGGAACATCTTTTGGATGGTTGCTCAGTGTAGGCACCGATTTCCAGATGAATCTCTTTCATCCATTGTCTAAACACCAGCTAAGTCTTCCGCCTCATCCATATGTTTGGGAAGGATATAATCGCAATTTTGAACTCGATCCTATAGATTACAGTGATGTCTTTCTTTATAAGTGTGTTTTATCAAGGAGTCCATGGAACTCAGTAACTCATGAATATGATCGTGATTGCATAATCATGATTATCCACACTAATTATAAAGCATTGGCCTTCACTAGACCGGGATATAAAGCTTGGATTGATATAAAATGTGATTCTCGAAATTTTTATGACATTACATTCTACAAGGACAAATTTTATGCTGTAAACAATCATGGCGACGTTTTAATTTGTCACATTGAAGATGATATTGCATTCACTGAACGTATTGCAATCTACAAGGAAACTGAGGATTATATCCATAAGTATCTTGTTGAATCATCAGGGGATCTTTTGTTGGTTTCACGCATACAAGGCGGCACTCATTATCAGGACAATGAATTCATTAACGATGAGTCTGAAGATGAAAATCCTTATGTGACACTTGGGTTCACAGTTCTAAAATTAGAATGTTCTACTGAAGTGAAAAACAAAAATGAATACGAATGGGTGAACGTTGACAGCTTGGGTGATCAAGCATTGTTTGTGGGTGGCAATTCATCAGTTTCTTTGTCTGCATCAAGCTTTAATGGATGCAAAGCTAATTGTATCTATTTTACAGATGACAATTTTGACTTCTTTCTTGCTACCTTAAATGGTGGAGGGTATGACATGGGTGTATTTAGCATAGAAGATGGAAACATTAAGCAACATTACCGAGGGGAATCCCTCTCTCACTTTGCTCCTCCAGTCTGGTACATTTAACTTACGCATATGCACTACATATGTTGATTTAAATAATTGAAGCTAGTGAATGTGTGTAAAAGACTCACCTTTGTTTTTCAATCTCTTATTAATTGGCCTATTGAATAATACTATTTTTTCTTTTTAATATTTAATTGCTATAATTTATAAGTTCTCTATGTTTATTTGTTCTCATGATATGATGCCACACTTATGTTTTTCACTGGTGTTGACGTAGAAGGCATTAGTCCTTAATTTTATTCACTACCTTACTCTAAGACTTAAATTGTGCATATTCTAGATGTCAAATGCATGTGAAAGGCTTTTGATGTTATATAGAGAGACAACCAAATAAGTGAACGGTGAAAATAAAAATATCATGTGATTAGTAAAAATTAACATTATCAATTATTCAAAAAAAAAATGTAGATGATCAAAAGAAACAAACTTTCAGTAATACATACTCAACTAAAAAGATAAGTAAATAGCTGTGATGTGGGGAACAAAGTAACCATTTAATAGTTTGGAAAAATATATCTTCCTTGAGTAGTAAAAAGGTATGGATAAAAGGAAAGTAATGTAGACTTCTAATTCTACAAGTAGCTTTCCTTTGTAAAATCATAACCATTGACCACCTCACCCAATTAGATATTGAAGACCTATAATTACTAATTTGGTATCTTAATTTGATAAGTGCACCTTCAATTGACATAAAAAGATTAAGAACATCAAAAACCCCTAGATTTGGCTTAAGTCCTTAATTAAATGTTTTTAATTATTCGATTAAGCCCAAATCTATAATGTCTTTACCCAATTGGTGTTTAACAAAAACGAATTAGATGTCCTAATTTTACATTATTCCATCCAATTTAGTTAAACCCTAACCAGGTTGGAAAAACCTAATTTTCACAATAATCCAATTACTAAAATAAAAAACCTATTTTATTGAATCACCTCTCTCTAGCCAAATTCTAGCAAAATTCGGAGTTTAAATCTTTACTTGGTACCCTTAATTACATTTGTCAATAAAATTTAATAAATTGATAGCCAAAATACAAAATCCCCATTAGGTATAAAACCTAATCATAATATGCAAGATCTTTAATAATATGTCAACGAGCCATTTTTTTTTAATCAATGGGTGGTTGAAATGTTCAATTTGGGTTCTCAATTTCATGCTTTATTTGTTAATTGAGGGAAATTATAAATAGAATATAGAAATCTCAAAATCATGCCCTCAACCTATCCCCAAATTTAAGCTTTATATAATTCTATCCAAATCAAAATGAAAGAATAGGCTTGATTATTTATTGGTGAGTGTTTGATTGCATGAAATATGCAAAGGATCCAAACATGGTAAAAATAAATAATAAATAAATAAATAATCTTTTTAGGTTTTTTCGAAATTAATATGCAGGAGAGCAAGGGAATTTGAGGTTAAAGGCAAGGTAGGCCAACCAAACCACGCAAGTTCTTGATTTTGTTCTAAGAAGACCTCATTTTCAAAGTATTTTGATTGTTAAATAATTTTTTCTAGTAAAAATTCACTTTTGTTTTTGTTGACTCTTGACAATGACACTCTTAAGTGGTAGAAAGGATTTTAGAATTGCTTACAAGCAAGTAGGATTATGAGTTTATATATCTGTTAGGATATGCCTAGGGTTAGGTAGGGGAATATAATCAATATATTAAGAAATATAATTATATTACTTTTGGAAATCTAAACTTAAAATTATTTATTTTGTTCTAGATCTTTTTTTATGTGTATATTAGCAAGTATCCAGCTTTTATTCAAGTACAATTCTCTGTGGTAAAATTTTAAAATAACCCAAAAAAAGGTTTGAACTCAAATCCTAATTTTGGAATTAAAATTAATAAATACTCTAATGAAAAGGTTAACAAATTTTTTTAATGAAACTCATAATTAATTAGGAAAAAAAAAAGGAATTGCACAAAGGATTGGTGTAGGCCCAAGCTTTGAAGCAATGTCAATGCTAGCGATCTTGCAACCACGTTTAATGCTAGGCGTTAAATTTTAGAAAAATTATTAATAAATTTTACAACTTTACTTAATATCTTTTTATTTGAGATAAATTTTGACAATTCTACCATTGGATTACATCTTTTTTTTTTTTTTATATCCTTCATACTTGCGAAATTTCAAGAAAATTAAAGATCAATAGCTATATTATCAATAAAATTTTCAAATTGCAAGTTTTGTAATTTAAATTTCTGCAAAAAATATAAACTTAAAAATCATATAGTAAATAATATTCAATAGACACAAAATTTGAATTTTTTTAAGAGCATAAAGAGCATGCAATTTAACAGTTAAATTTTCGAAATATGTAGTAATATTTATTTTATTAAGTGAGTTTGTAGCCTTAAGCTACAATTAATTTTGTAACTAAGCTTGATCCAAAAATTATTATGTACTTTTGGTAGCTTATATAATCTAATCTATATCTACGTATATATTTATAGTCAAAGTTGAGAAAAAATCTAATATAAATTCTAAATTGGATAGCAAATTTTGCACCATATATCCTATTTAAAATTTTGTACATATATTAACACCTAATATGAAAGTTAAGAAAACCACAATAATCATGTTCATTCACCTAAGCAAGATCATTTAACCTACGCACTACAAAATCCCATTCATTGTTCATATAAACGCAAAGCATACAACCTTTAAGAAACATTTGGTATCATTAATAAAAATTTAAAGAAAAAAAAAAACCTTCCTACACCTTCACCCCTTAAAACTCACAAAATTTCGCTCTTGCATGGATCTTCACATTTTGCTTTCGTCCATCTCTCAAATGCATAATTTTTGCTTAACAAAACAAAGCGCATACTCTCAAGAAAAGGTGAGTAAAAGTTTTCCTTTCTTTTTGTGAAAATTTTGTTCTTGAATTTTATATTTGTATATTAGTTTTTCTATGATTACCGTTGCATTTATTGCTGGTCATATTGATAGCATTTGAGCTTTGTACATGTGCATAGAAAAACTTGTGTTAGTAGTCAGTTTGATTATTACTATCGGTAAATTTGTCAGGCAAATTGATATCTGGTGTGTTATCTATTGTTGTTGCAGCTATGATTGGTGTTTTTGTTTGATATTTTAACTTATGAGCTAATGTGTGCTATGTCTGCTACGTTGTTTTATGAATTAAAGCAAAGAAATTTGATTTCATGCTTTTTTACAATGTATAGAGATCTGTGATTTCCACTAACCAAGCAAAAGGGTCTGCTTTTTTTTTTCTCAATTATTTAATTATGTTTTTAATTTAGATTGTATATGTTTGAAAGAAACAGACTTTCTTGAAAGAGAGGCCAAACCTTCAGTAATACATACTCCACTAAAAAGACAAGTATAAATAACTAAATGTAGGGAACAAAGTAATCGTTTAAACAGTTTGGAAAAATACTTATTCCTTAAGTAGTAAAAAAAGTATAGGTAAAGGGAATTGTAGTGTAGACTTCTAAAGTTCTAATTCTACCGGTAGCTTTCCTTTGTAAAATCATAACCATTGATCACCTCGCCCAATTAGATATTGAAGACCTATAAATTACAAATTAGGTATCTTAATTTGATAAGTGCACCTTCAATTGACATAAACAGATTAAGAATGTCAAAAACCCCAAATTTTGCATGAGTCCTAATTTTAATAATTCTTTGATTATCCCCAAATTTGTAATGTCTTTACCCAGTTGATGTTTTATTTTTTTATTATAAAAAAAATCTAATTAGATGTCCTAATATACATTATTCCATCCAATTTGGTTAAACCCTAACCCAATTGAAAAAACCTAATTTTCACAACTCCAATTATTTAAAAAAAGGCACCCATCTTTTATTGAATCAACTTACTCTAGTCAATTTCTAACCAAATTAGGAGTATAAATCTTTAGTTGGTAGCCTTAATTACATTTGCGAGCAATAAATTTTAATAATTGATAGTCAAAATACAAAATCCCCAATTTAGGTATAAAACCTAATCCCAATATGCAAGATCTTAATAATATGTCAAGGAGTTTTTATTTATCTTTGGGTAGTTCAAATGTTCAATTTGGGTCCTTAATTTCTTGACTTATTTGCTAATTGAGGGAAATTATAAATAGAATATAGAAATTCCAAAATATGCCTCAAACCTATCCCAAAATTTAGGGTTTATATAATTACATCCAAAGCAAAAGGAAAAAATAGGCTTGATTATCTACGAGTGAGCGTTTGATTACATGAAATATGCAAAGGATCCAAACTATGTTTTTTAAATTAAGAAAAAAAAACCTTTTTGATTTCTATTAAGGTTTGTCGCAATTAATACAAGTGATGGCAAACTAAACTATGCAAGTTATTGTTGATTTTTTTTTTTTTTTATACAAGATAGAATTCTACTCTAGCCTAATCTAAGTGTATATATGTGTGAAGCTTCATCCTGGAGACTTGAATCCCGGCCCTTACCCCCCACACCCCACATGCATTTATACTTGTGGAGTGACCATTGCACCAAAGGTGTGCGGTAGTAGTTATTGTTGATTTTAATTTGTGGTAAATTGTTACTAGTTTTAATTTGAATACAACATTTATTTAAGATTTAGCTAGTAGCAATCTAATATTTAAAATTTGTTATGAAAATATTATGGTAGCATTTCTCAATTTTAATTTCTTATTCTTCATTTAAATTTTCCCTTATCTCTCTATTTTTTAATTTTATTTTTTATCCAATTTTTTTCTTCTTCTTTTTTCTCATCAATTTTAATTTCTTTTTTTTCATTTTATTTTTCCCTTATCTCTTGATTGTTTATTTTATTTTTCATCCAATATGTTCCTTCTTTTCTTAATTTTTTGCCCCCTTTTTTCTCCTTCACCCACGTATTATTGCTCCTCTAATCTCTGTCCTCTTCTTTTTTTATTATTATTTTTTTCCTACCACTTCGTTAGCTCTCTCTCTCTCTCTCACACACATACACTCTGTTTTTGAGGGTTTTGAAATAAACCCTAGTGCCGCGCTTTCTCTCTCTCTCTCAACAGTCGCTCGCTTTCTTCATCAATCAGCAAAAGGGTCTGCCCTCCAAACCAAAACAAAGTCTTAGGTAAGTTTCTGTGTTTTTCCATCAGCAAATTGCTTTTCTTTTTTCTGTTTTGTTGATTTTGGTTGGTGGGTACTTTACCTATACAATATTCTTCAAATTACTTTTTTTTTCTTTCTCTTTGGATCATATCAATGTTTATGTGCTTTCTTGTTTTTACAAACATGATTTATGTAATAGTAGTGCTAGTTGGTTTTTTTTTTAGTTCTCTGCCAGAAAAGTTGCTTTGTTTTTATGAGTGTGTGTAGACTTAGTATGAAATTACTAAATACAAACATGATTTATTATTTAGCATATTACATGTTGCCGTTTGCCACTAATAATAATATTCTTTATGATCAATTTTTTTTGGTGATGGCGCACTGAAAATTTAAATTGACTTGTTTTTTCAGTCTCACACCATAAGTATCATGTCTGAGTGGGCTGATCTTCCGGATCTTATTCTCTCTGAAATAACGCGTTGCATATCTGTCTATGATGATTTTGTCAACTTTGGTGCTGTCTGCAAGGCATGGCAGCGTGTCTATTCAATGATAAAGCTTCCACTATCTCCTAGGTGCCCTTGGCTTCTGCTTGCTGAAGAGAAGGAACAAAAAAATCATACACGTGTATTTTTTAATGTATTCGACAGTAAAGTTTACAACTTCAAGTTGCCTGAACTTGCTGGAAGAATATGCATTGGAACATCTTTTGGATGGTTTCTCAGTGTAGGCATTGATTTCCAGATGAATCTCTTTCATCCATTGTCTAAACTCCAGTTAAGTCTTCCACCTCATCCATATGTTTGGGACCGTTATCGCAATTTTGAACTCATCCCTCTAGATTACCGTGATGTCTTTCTTTACAAGTGTGTTTTGTCAAGTTATCCATGGAACTCTGTAACTCATGAATATGATCGTGATTGCATAATCATGATTATCTATACTAATTTTAAAACGTTGGCCTTCACTAGACCGGATATAAAGCTTGGATTGATATAAAATGTGATTCTCGATGTTTTTATGACATTGCACTCTACAAGGGAAAATTTTATGCAGTAAACAATCATGGTAATGTTTTTTGTTTGTCACATTGATGGTGATATTGTGTTCACAGAATGTATTACATTCTGTAAGGAACCTGAGGATATTATCCAAGAGTATCTTGTTGAATCATCCAGAGATCTTTTGTTGGTTGCACGCATAAGAGTAGGTCCTCTTTATGATACCCATAATGACTTTGATGATGATGATCAAGATCAAGACCAATTTCGAGAACTAGGACAAGAATGCATGTTTGAAATTCCATATGTGACAACTGGGTTCAAAATTTTCAAATTACAATGTTGAATTGAAGTGAAAAGCAAAGCTGAATATGAGTGGGTGAATGCTGACAGCTTGGGTGATCAAGCATTGTTTTTGGGTGGCAAGTCATCAGTGTCTTTGTCTGCATCAAGCTTCAATGGAGGCAAAGCTAATTGTATCTATTTTACCGATGACAATTTGACTACTCTACAGCACCCTTAAATGGTTTAGGGTTCGATATGGGTGTATTTAGCATGGAAGATGGAACAATTATGCAGCATTACAAAGGCAAATCCCTCTCTTCCTTTGCTCCTCCAGTCTCGTACATTTAACTTACATATGACATATGCACTGCATGTGTTGATTTAAATAATTGAAGCTAGTGAATGTGTGTAAAAGACCTGCCTTTGTTTATCGGTCTTTGAGTAATTGGTTTATTGAATAATAATACAGTTTTTTTCTTTTTAATATTTAATTGCTATAATTTATTAGTTCTTTTTTTTTTATGATATGATGCCATACTTATGTTTTTCACTTATATGATGAACAATGGAACCTATTGTCCTTATTATTATTATTTTTTTTTTCTATTGATGAAGAAGGCATTAGTCTTTATTCATTAACTCACTCTGGACATAGAGTGTGCGTATTCCAAATGTCAAGAGAAAGGCTTTTGATGTTATATAAAGACAACAAAATAAGTGTATGGTGAAAATAAAAATATCATTTGATTAGTAACAAGTAGCTTTATCAATTATTTGCCAAGGGTCTTATAGTTAAATTTACACTTCCCCATGCACAAAGTGCTTGGGATTTAGGAGGAAAAGGGTTCTAGTTGTGGGATTAATAGTATATTGTAACTATCTTTAAAAAAAAGAATTATTGATTATTTAAAAAAAAATGTAGAAGAACAAAAGAAACAAACTTTTTTGAAAGAGAAGTCAAGCCTTTAATAATATGTACTCCACTAAAAAGACAAGTGAATAAATGTGATGTAGGGAACAAATTAATTGTTTAAATGTTTGGAAAAATATATCTTCCTTGAGTAAAAAAGTATGGGTATTTGGATTTAGGGGTAAAATCCAAATTTTGAAACTCGATGGTGTAAAATTTAAACACCTCCAAACTTCAAGGGTAAAATTCAAACACTCCTCAACTTTAAGGGTATAGTTTACAATTTAGCATTTTTTTTTTTTTTTAAAAATATATATATATATATATATATATATATATATATATATATATATATATATTCCTTAAGTAATAAAAAAGTATGGGTATAGGGAAAGTAGTGTAGACTTCTTCTACCGGTAGCTTTCCTTTGTAAAATCATAAACATTGAATTGATCACCTCACCCAATTAGATATTGAAGACCTATAATTACTAATTAGGTAGCTTAATTTGATAAATGCACCTTCAATTGTCATACAAAGATTAAGAACATCAAAACCCCCAAATTTAGCCAAGTCCTAACTTTAATGTTTATAATTCTTTGATTAACCCCACATATATAATGTCTTTACCCAATTGGTGTTTAAAAAAAACCTAATTAGATGTCCTAATAATACATTATTCCATCCAATTTGGTTAAACCCTAATTGGATTTGAAAAACTTAATTTTCACAATAATTCATCTACTAAAAAAAAAAACCCCATCTTTTATTGAATTACCTTACTCTGGTCAAATTCTAGCCAAATTAGGAGTTTAAATCTTTAGTTGCTATCCTTAATTACATTTGTGAGCAATAAAATTTAACAAATTGATAGCCAAAATACAAAATCCCCTATTTTGGCATAAAACCTAATCCTAATATGCAAGATCTTTAATAATAGCTCAATGAGCCTTTTTTAATTTTTTTTTTAATCAATGGTCGTTCAAATGTTCAATTTGGGTTCTCAATTTCATGATTTATTTTTTAATTGAGGGAAATTATAAATAGAATATAGAAATCCCAAAATTATGCCCTAAACCTATCCCTAAATTTAGGGTTTGTATAATTCCATCCAAAGCAAAAGGAAAAGAATTGGCTTGATTATTTATCATTGAGTGTGTGATTACATGAAATATGCAAATGATCCAAACTGGGCATAAAAATAAATAAATAAATAAATAAAAACCATGTTAGATCTCTAGCGAGGTTTGTAGATGATCGAAAGAAACAAACTTTCTTGAAAGGGAGATCAAGGCTACAGTAATACATACTCCACTAAAAAGACAAGGAAATAACTGTGATGTAGGGAACAACAATGTAATCAATTGACAGTTTGGAAAAATATATCTTCCTTAATTAGTAAAAAAGTATGGGTATAGGAAAAGTAGTGTAGACTTCTAAATTCTACCCGTAGCTTTCCTTAGTAAATTCATAAGCATTGATCACCTCATCCAAGTAGATATTGAAGACCTATAATTAATAAATACTCCCTCCATCCCACTTTATTTGTCCTCTATTTCATTTTGGGACGTCCCAAAATATTGTCCTATTTCTAAAAATAAAAGTTATTAGTTTACTAATATTCCTATTAGACCCCTACTTTATTTTCAAAATTGTTTGAAAAGAAAACTAACTAATATTTAAGAATAATTCTTTTTAAAAAAGCTGATAAATTTATTTAAGGGTAGTTTTGTAAACTTATACATTTTTATAAAGCAGATAAAACAATAAATGAGGTTCCCTTAAAAAATTTGACTTTTCAAACAAAACAAACAAAGTAGGACGGAGGGAGTAAGTAGTTTAATTTGATTAGTGCACCTCCAATTGACATAAAAAGATTAAGAACATCAATAGCTCCAAACTTGGCCTTAGTCTTAACTTTAATGATTATAACTCTTTGATTAACCCCAAATCTATAATGTCTTTACCCAATTGGTGTTTGAAAAAAAAAAAAAAAAAAAAAAAAACTAATTAGACGTCCCAATTATACATTATTTCGAACAATTTGGTTATATCCTAACCCGATTGGAAAAACCTAATTTTCACAATACTCTAATTACTAAAAAAGAGTTGCCCATTTCTAGCTAAATTTCAGAACAAAATTGTTAAATAACTATAAAATGTAAACAATATTATTAGTTGGGCAACGTTTCAAACTAATTTGGTTTCTAACAAATCGAGTTCATTGAACTCGATTTTGGGCCTATAAATCGAGTACAATGTACTCGATTTCTCTGTCGCGGCACGGCTGATGTGGACAAAATGTCCACGTAGATTTAAAAATCGAGTCTATTAAACTCGTTTTAAGAACTCGAGTCTAAGAGACTCGATTTGTGTTCAGTATCTAACACCTCACTCTCACCAAAACACTCACTCTCACCAAAACACTCAAACACCTCACACACTCAGTCTCTCGCTCTCACTCTCAAAGCCACAGATCACAGTCATCTCTCACTCTCAAAATCACAAAAATTCAAACACTCACTCTCTCTCTCATAGTCTCTCACTCTCAAACACCCAAACGCTCAACTCATCGGCAGCTCTCCCTCTCTCTGTCATTCTCCTCTCAACTCATCGGCGGCTTGGGCTCATCGGTGGCTGGTTCTGTCGTCGGTGGCTCCTCTCAACTCATCGGTGGCTTGGGCTCATCGGTGGCTGGTTCTGTCGTCGGTGGCTCCTCTCAACTCATCGGCGGCTCGAGCTCATCGGTGGCTCGTTCTGTCGTCGGTGGCTCCTCTCCTCGTCGGACTGTGACCATCTCTCTGAACCACCGTCTCTCTCTCACTCTCAGGTAATTGATTCTTAAATTCCTTGCTTTATTTGTTTTTTTTTTTTTTTGTGTTTTAAGGGTTCGACAAGTTCAACTGAGCAATGTTATTGTATGACAAGTTCAAAGAATTGTATGACAAGTTCAACTGAGCTATGTTAATGAGAAAAAGGGGAATGTTGCCCAAAGGTTATTGTAGTTAGTTGAGGTTAACATAAATTAGGAGGGACAGGTCTCTAATCCTAGAGGGAACAGTTCCGGTTAAGTAGTTATGGGAATGTACCAAATTTAATGTTAACAAACTCTACGTGTTTTTGCTTCCTGATTGCTTAATAGAGTTTCAATGGGCTTATTAGTTAAGCCAGGTTCTAGAGCTGCATTTGTATCATTACTCTTAGACAGAGCAACGGTACATATTGTTGAGTTTCTGTACCTGTTAACCATTAATGTAAATCAAGTTTTCTTTGGTGGAGTTAAAGTATGTTTTAATTATGCCAGTTGCCATGTGTAAATAATGAAACTATTCCTTTGTTATTATTATTATTATTTTATTTTACCCCTTTCTCTTTTGCCTTTGTTTTTGTTTTATCACTTATGCTTAGTATTGCACTATTCTCTGTCTCTTATTGTAAAGGACATATATCTATAATTTAATGACCTTGGTATGCTATTACCTTTATTATCACAACAGAGATTAATAAATCACTTTTTAAGTTTTTTATATGACACTGAGTTGAAATATATATATATATATATATATATATATATATATATATATATATATATTTATATATACTTCTATAGTTATGCTTACTTATCTAAAAGTTTTATTCTTGCATAAGTACTCGTCGTCGTTGGTTCTTCGTGTCCATCCAGATGGCGACGAACTTTTCTATTTTCATATCCTCCTTACCAACAATATAACTGGTATCAACCTTTTAGCTGGCTTGTCTGTTTCAAGGATGATGACTTGAAGACTGCTAAAAGAATGCATTGCACATGCAATATATTACCGCTATTCTTACTAGAGTTGATCTTATCGTTATATGAGTAGCTGGTTTCATCGCTCATTACCCACATGCTATATTTGGTTTCATTGATCATTTCAAAGTGTCTTTTTATTGAATTTATCTGTCGCTCTTATACCATACCTTTCTTTTTTGTTATGTGGCTCTTATATCATACCTCATTGATGGAAGCGTAAATTTATCTCAACAGGCCATTTTATTGATTGAGACCAAGTAACATCCATCTCTAATTACATCTTCTTCACTATTGCAGTTGTAGTTTGCTGCAGTTATCAACGAAACAAGTTTGGTATCATGATTTTGGCAAGGTACGTTGGTAGTTATGATTGAAATATCTAATTATTTTGTAGCTCTTGTTGGTGTCTCTTAGTTTTTGTTGTTGTGGTTGGTTAAGTTGGAGATAGACAGGTCCTTCTCAAAAAAAAAAGAAAAAAAGTTGGAGATGGACAGGTCCACTCTCCAGTTCCAAGACCATCTAAGAGAAGGGAAGTTCTGTTTGCTCCATTGGCATCCCTTGTTTCATAGACTTGGGATCTGAAACTTTTTTGTTGAGGGCAATTGTAAAAAATCTCAAATTTGGCATAATTTTAAGGATTGAATTTTTATATGTAAGAGATAGTTGAAATTCTTATTATTGTTTTTAATTAATACCTTTTTATATAATTCCATGTTTTCTTGGTGGATTAAGTTCACCTTCTTATATAGTTCCTTATTTTCATGTTGAAGTTGGTTTCCCTGCAACAAGAAGGATGAAATTTAGTTGTGCGAATAGTAACAAAAATGAAAATGAAAATAAGCAGCCAATTTTTTTTTCGGTTAAATTCTTTATTTAATCCATTAAAATTTAGTCCTACAAAAGTAAAAAAATTATGGTAAGTACCATGTGTGTGCTTTTTACTCAAGTATTGGAATTCTAGTGAATGAGCTTTGCATATAGGAAGAGGCCTCCAAAACTTTTTCATTTGAACACCCTGAAGACTTATTTCTGTTTGGTTCTCCAAATTCTGCAAATCTTTGATACTCAAGTTTCCCTGTTATGTTAATAGACATTTTTTAAGCCTTCAAGTTTTCATCTTGAACATATCAAATTCATTTGTATGGTGCACTTACGATATTCAAGTCTCAAGAGACCATATCTTCCAACTATAACATTACTGGAACTGTTGAGAGATGCTATTACGTGAGCTCTAATGATCCTATGAAACTCGTCTTGTTATTGATGGCTTTTACTCACGAATGCAAATATCTTTGTGAGCATCTAAAAATTTGTCCATTCTTCATTCTTTGCAATGCAAGTTCTCTTGCTAGTATGTATGAAAAGTCGTTGCATTCTTTCTTGACTTTGTTTCATGATTATGTACAAAATAAATAAATAAAAAATCTAGAAGAAATAATAAAGTAAGATCTCAAAGGTATGTCTTTGGTAGGTTTTGCCTTACTAATGGTTCTATTTATTAAATTGTTGCAAGTCATTTTTCTATTAATTAAGTTATTGATTCTTGTGGGAAATTGTTTAGGTGATCCGTTTTAGTTTATCAATTTATCCGAAAACATGGTATTTAGTGGTCTAAGAACCCATTTTGTAATTCTTTAGACTTCTTTGTGTTCAAGCATGTATATGAAGTAGTCTCTTATCTATAAAATGCTCATTTACTTTTTTTTTAATAAAAAACTACAGCTGCACTGATATTAAAGGGTCTCTTCGTGGCCATATGTGAGAAAATGTTGGAAAAGGCTAAAAAGCGCATTTGCATTTGTTTAATTTGAAACATTCATATGTTGAGCACCTCATTTATAAATTCATTTAAAGAAAAAGTTAATCCTTTTATTTATGGTGATTTCTCTGTCATTTGAGGGCTATCATGAGTTTCTTAACGATGATGTCAAATTTCTACATGCAGAGTTTGATGCATTAACAGGAAGCAAGATCTCTTCTATTGACATTGGTGCACCTGTAGTATGGCTGCCGTTGCTGAGGTGGATGATGAGTTCGGTCCTGGTCCCAGGGTTCCTTCGGTGTTAAGGTTTCTAACAGAACATCGATCATCTGCTGTTTGGGAAGGCCAGGTAAAATTAAAATCGACGACCTGCTGAATTTCTATATTCTTTTCTTATCCTTTCACATTATGTTGATTTTTTTTTTTTCATTTCTAAAATCCTAAGTTTGTCAATGGTATCACTAGCTTTGAATGCATAGTAATGCTCTTGCAAAATGGTCTCTAAATAATTATCTACCTCTTATCATTTTCGTTTTAGGTTATACTCCTGATTTTGTTGATGTAATTCTTCTTGAGCATAACCTTAATCTTGATATATAGCTTTTGTATTTTTGGTTTTTGTATAAAAAAAATAAGAAGACTACAAACCCTTCGTTAAAGAAGTTGTCATAAACTCATGGAAATTCCTATTGAAGAACTTATAATCTATTTTCCCTACAATAGCTACAATCATTTATACAAAGGTTATGGCATATTACATCTCATCACCATGGTTCTATCATGTGCAGGATCCGGGGGTATTGAAATGTCGTGGTCGTAATGAGGAGTTTCAAAAACGAAGCCCGATGGTGGATGATCGCATCCTCGACATTGTCAAGAGAATTGGATTAGAGGGGCTGTATAGGACTCCATTTAGAGAGCTTGACCATAATTTGATAACGGCCTTTGTTGAACGATGGCGGCCTGAAACCCACACCTTCCACCTTCCACATGGTGAGATGACGATCACATTACAAGACGTGGAGGTTCTGTTGGGGATTCCAATCGATGGTGAGGCAATTGTTGGAACTTGTGCCTTGAAATGGGCTGTTGAATGTCAAGAAATGCTTGGAATTGTTACTAATTCCGTGGTGCTTAAAGGACAGAGGATCCAAATCAAGAAGCTACTTGAAAAAATTGACCAAGGGTTGCCCGATGGTGCAGAAGAGGTTGTTGTGCATCAGTATGCACGGTGTTATATTCTAGCACTCCTAGGGGACACAATTTTCGCTGACAAGTCTGGCGATAGGGTGCATACGATGTGGTTGCAGATGTTGAGGGACCTTCACAATCCACCTCGGTACAGTTAGGGGAGCGCTTGCCTTGCATGGTTGTACAGAGAGTTATGCAGGGCAACCGACAAAAACGCTAGTCAGATTGGTGGGGCCTTAATACTCGTTCAATATTGGGCATGGTCCAGATTCCCTTTCTTGTGCCCAAGGATGGACCTCCCACCAGATGGTGCATATGGCCCACCATTACCATCTTCGCCATTGTCTATTAAGTAAGTCTCTTCCTTGACCGATTCTCTCTATTTTTTTTGGATCCATCATTTTAAACGATATGACACATTGAACTTAGCATTATTCAACATACATATCCTTTTTCTTTTTTATTACATTGCATATTTGGTAGATATTGATTTCCTCTTTCTTCATTGTAGGTTGGTTTGGGTCGTGAGCACGAAGAATAGCCCCGCCGAAATCTGTTTGGTTCGGTACCGTCAGCTTCTAGATTCTATGTATCCCAACCAGGTATCCAAATTGTGTTTCTTGTAATGTTATCTTAGTCTATACTGTTATAACTGTAAAATATGTCAATTCAAAATAATGGAACATTGCATAATGTGCTGCGCTTTTTTTTTACTACAACAGGTGGTGTGGCAACCATATGAAGCCGAATTAGGCCAACTCACAGCGTTCTGTGTAGCAGGACGGGACATGTGGACGGCGACGGTGCCGCTTGTATGTTTCTGGCTAGTAGAGAAACATACACCGGATCGTGTTCTTCGTCAGTTTGGGATGGTGCAAGAAATTCCCGAAGATGTTGATACTGACGATGCCCTTCATAAGATAGACTTGAGGGGGAAGATTGAAGTGGATTGGAGGGTCAGACATTTTAGCCACATCCAAGTATGGAATACGAGAGCACAGAAACTATGTCATGGAGCACGACTAGAGGGTGCTATGTCGAGTGTTCATCCATACTTCGGCTGGTATGGTAAAGTCACATGGAGGTTTGTCGACCACACTAGCGCCTCTCTCCTTATTACGGTAATCGCTTTGACCTTTCTTTCCAAATTTTGTTGCGTATTACCATTTTTGCGTTAGGGGTACTAATTGTATTACAAAAATTGCAGGTCGCCATGCACAAGCAGATGTTGATGCGTTATGTAGTAGACAGTCCTGAGCACAAGCTGATTACAGCTATGCTGAAGGAAGTGGATCGCCTTCACCGTCTAGCTGCCCATCTTCCCTTGGAAGATGCGGATACAGCAAATCCAGAACTTCCAGAACATAATGCACGACCAAGCACGAGCTCAACTCCTGCCAGCCACAGCCATGGCCAGTGTGTTGCACCCCATCAAGGCCAAAATCAACCCCCTCCACCCCCACATGCTTATCCTGCCCCAGAGTTCCCTCCACCCCCACATGCATCACCTGCCCCAGAGTTCCCTCCACCCCCACATGCATCACCTGCCCCAGAGTTCCCTCCACCCCCACATGCATCTCCTTCCCCAGAGATCCCTCCTCGTACTACTCCCGCATTTCCTGACCTACAGATCCCTGTACCCACTGCACATGCATCTTCTCACCCCGAGATCCCTTCACCCACCCTATGTACATCTTCTGACCCCGCGCATCTATCCCTTACTCCACCATCCTTTGATCTCGGCATTGATTTCAATGACACCCCTCAGGTCATGCACACTCAATCTCCCTCGTACAGCATTGGTCATATACACCAAGTACCACCCCATAGTGACTCCATGTCATTCATGCCCACTCCTGGACTGCATACAGTTACTTCATAATGGCATTGTTTTATTTCTATTAGAAGTGAGGTCCATTTAACCCCTAGAGATAACATGGTTGGGAGCCATGACTCATGTTACGGAGGTTGGTCAATGTGAGTTCAAATGTTGTTTTGTTATTTTCTCTGATTTCTCTATTCACATGAGAGAAAAGTAGAAGTTTAATTGGCTGAATATTGACTCTTTTTTTTTGTTTTTTTTTTTTTTTTCTGTTTCAGTTTGATGGATTCCAAAAAGAGGCTATACAGATGGTGAAGCCAGCAAAGGGAACCACCACACTTGCGTTCATATTCAAAGAGGGTGTCATGGTCGCTACTGATTCTCGAGCTAGCATGGGAGGGTATATCTGTATGTTATTTCGGTTCTTTCTTTTTTCCTATCTTGCATATAATTATATATGGGTTTTGGATGCTGATTTTGTACATATCAATTTCTTTACAGAAACTAGACTTCTTGGTGTGAATATAGCCTGGCATGCCTTGGTGTGAATATAGCATACGATGTAGGCACTTTGTTTTTACATATTCTGCACTTGATCAATTTATATAGCATACGATGTACAGGATGCTTGAGAATTGTGGTGTAATTTGGACTTGTTCTTTTTATCAGTTTATTATGTGGGACCTGATGGATGGAAAAAGCTCTCTGGTGATGATGTTGGAGAGCTTCATTACCACTACTATCCAGTTATGCCGAGCACAGTGGAACAGGAAATGGTTGAAGTAACTGGGGCATAAAGCTCTTGCTGAACATGGACTCTGCTATAGATGTTTTCTCCGTAGGAGATGGGGGCCTAAAATCCTTTAAGCACATGCATTTCTAGTTGGTCTTTGAAACAATTTATAAATAGACTTGTCTCTAAGGTTATATCACTTATCAGAGCCCTATGATTCATGGCTGTGTAGTGTTGTTGGACAGACTATTGTTGCTGATTGTTCTGGAGTTTTACTTAAATTCTATTTGGTTTTACCATTTTTTAGTCTCTATGTGTGTGCGCGCTTTCATGGCAATACCTAAGAAAAATCTTGCTTTAGCTACTGCTCTTGTGGGCAATGGAAGACCTCATTTGGTTTGAGAGGTTCTAGTAACAAGAGACTTTATTTGGTTCAGTAACAATGATATTGTAGAGTTTTACCCAATGTTTATGCTAGTATCTTTTTGGGAAGGAAGGATTGAGTATATAGTATATACCAATAATATGGAACTTAAAGGAGATGAGGTATACCATTGGCCACTGGTTAATTTAAGTAGAAATGTTTTAAATTCCATTTTGCACCCAATGCATATTCCAGTACCCAAAAAAAAAAATCTCTTTCCATGCTGGGATGTTCTGGGCGTTTAGCTTATTTTGGCTTGAGCACTTTTACTATTTTTTACTCCCCAAATCAAATCTGAACATGTACATGTTATTTAAAATTGGCCATTTCAAAAAGTTTGATTCTTCTTTTAAAAATATTATAGGAAAGGTATTTGAAATGACTCGGTTGTTATTCCTGATATTTTCGTAGTATAAACATTATCATTCAAATTATAATAAAAAAAACATTATTATGTATTGAGTAATGACCAAAGAGTGGGATGATAAATTATTTTTTAGTTATTATATTTATTTTATGAGGCATATTTAGTTACTATTGTAGTTATTTTAGTTTTATTCACACAATTTTATTTAAAACTTTGACATGTTTACAACACTTTTTAAATAGTACGCCAATTGCCAAATGCTATAAATATTTTCAAAATTTTTGGCATAACATTTTTTTTATTTATTTAAACATGCTCATAATATTAACTAGTCATAAACTCACAATAACTCTATTACAAAATAGTTAGACTCTTATAAATAAAAAAAAATTATTTTCACTTACAACTTTTTAGGAGAAAAACTCTCCATCTAAAACTTTACACCATACAAACTCCCCAAATTCGAGTTTCCAGGCAGATGGCTCAGCCAGAGAGTTGGGACAAACTCGATCCCTATGAAGTCGATTTTTACTAGTTTTTTTCTGAATTTTTTTTTCCATACTTTTTTCGTATCCTTTTTTTTCTTACTTTTTTTTCCTTACTTTTTTTTTTCCTTTCTTTTGCTTACTTTTTTTTCTTACATTTTTTTTTCCCATTTTCTTTCTTACCTTTTTTTTTTCCTACATTTTTCCATTTTTTTTCTTACTTTTTTTTTTTCCTTTCTTTTGCATACTAATTTTTCTTACCTTTTTTTTCCCATTTTTTTTCTTACCTTTTTTTTTTCCGTTTTTTTGCTTACTTTTTTTTCCGTTTTTTTTTTTCCTTTTTTTTCTTATAGTCTCAACAAGAAGCACCAACACAGATGAGTATAACAGCTAATAGAAATAATTAACAACTAATTGAAAGATAAAATTAACCATTCATAATATCACAATATAGAAACAGGTACATTGGATACAGAATACTTCGATTACAAGTGCATTCAGTGATAAAAGAAAATAATAATTGTGCCGATACAACCCAGTAGTAAGTTCAAATACACAATAAGGAGAACCACAATTTACATCTAGAATGGCATTCCAAAATCGAGTATCTGCATACCTGAGAAAAATTGAAATATTGTCGTTAGGTACCAACAATCAAAACAACGGTACTAATCTATGTAACTTGGATAATTGATACAATCATGAAATTTTATATAAAAGCATCACTTACCTAGGTTGGGTCAGTATTGCTTGTCGAAGCCCCACGAGAAAGCGGACATTTTCTACGGTTATGCCCATGTTGATGACACAGTCCACAGCTCTGCTTTTGTTGAATCTCCCTCAAGTCAGAATCTGGCCTTCGGCTTCCCGGTTTTCGTCGGACCCCATCCATCTCATTCCGTATCCTAGACTTCACAAGTCGGCCTTTACCCCGCAACAGGTCTGGGTCAGGCACCCACTTTGGACCTTCCACATCCCTCCACAATGACTCTGACTTTGGCACCACAAATTGGTGTGAGTAGGTGCGAATGGCGTTGTCCAAACTATAACATGGGTCAATATATGCAGTTTCATCTTGCCCCAAGTACTGAAGAACTGTAATCGCATGTGAACAAGGGATCTTTCGATTTTGCCACTTTCCACAACCACATGTTCTGGCCAATATGTTTACTTCATGACTATGTTGTCCCCCTCCAGAGCTATGGATGTTGTACGCAGTCGTTACTTGATATACACCATGGACATTATTAAACGGCCTTACTTGGTATGTTTTAGATTTTTTCAAATTTGCATCAAAGATTTCTAATGCATATTTACTCCACACCTTGCCCTCCAAGAGATCATGAGTAATTTTTTTGTGTCGATCATGGAAATACGCAACAAGTTTGCTCCAAGTGAATTCAACCAGTGCAGCAATGGGCAGGCCACGGGCACCTTTGAGTACTCCATTGAAGCACTCTGAGACATTGGTTGTCATAGCCCCATAACGGTATCCACCATCACGTAGCTGGGTCCACTTCTCTATATCCTCTTTCATTAGATATGTGTATGGCATGATGGATGGGTCAGGTTCACTTACCTGTTGTTCAGTGGCTGATTTCTTCCTAAGGGCCTCGATCTCGGCTTCCTTGATAGGTTGCATGTACAACTCAAATTTAGCTTCCTGAGTAGCATACCCCGCTTTCAAGGCCAATGACTTTAAAGTGGCGTCCTGAAAATGCGTGTTGAAGTTGCTAGCAACATGTCGAAGGCAATATCTGTGGTATACTCGTACTCGTCCATGATCATCTCTAGGCCAGTTGGCAATTGCGTTTCAAATACCCTTATGTCGGTCAGAAATTATGCATATGTCCTTATTTGCTATCACATCCCCCAGTGCAAACCTGACGCAATTTAAAAACCACCTCCAACTAGGCCCTGACTCTTTGTCCACAACAGCAAAGGCGAGAGGCAAAACCTTGTTGTTGGCATCGGTGGCCATTGCAATCATCAACACCCCTCGATATTTACCATACAAATGGGTCCCATCAATACTGATTACTGGTTTACAATGTCTGAATCCTTCAATGCAAGGAGCGAAAGCCCAAAATACATATCGCAATATTGTAACACCTTACTCCCTCGGTTCAGTGAGATACCAGTACCGGGTGCCAGCTTCTTGATCCAAGTATGCCAACAACAACTTTTTCAGCCTTTCGTAAGACTCTTCCCAATCGCCGAATATCTTTGCAATAGCCCTTTGTTTCGCATCCCATATCTTATAGTAAGAAAGCTTATGTTCATAATACTTCCCTTTGATGTAATCTCTAAGGTGTTGAATTGTTGCCGTGTGATTTTCTCGCAACATTGGAACAAATTCTGCCGCAAGAAAATTACAATCCATCATTCTACCATCAAGAGCCATGCCAAGGGTCATACAACCGTGAGGACCCCCATAAGATGTGACCATCCATGTTCCCCGTTTAGGCTTCATGACCGCTCCAACGTACCACTTGCATGACTCATCCATGCATTTCACATACAATCTACTTTTGGTCGACCTACTAGTCGAAAGTTTCGTTATGCTTTGCGGCATAAATTGTTAATGCACGTTTCACCGCTTCTTTATTCGCAAAAATCAACCCCGTACAAAAATTCATGTCCGCATTCCAAGAAGAAGCAAATGCTTGCTCACCAACTTCAGGATCAACCATATTTTCCCAAGTATTTTCATAAAATGATAAGGCGGGAGGTTCATAAACGGGGTTGCATTTATAACATGCCGAACTCTAACAAGGTAGGGTTTGCATCATCTTTATCACATTCATCCATATCATCAACATTAGGATTGAGAGTAATTTCATGGTCATCAACACCCCTATCAAAGTCACCTCGCTCAATCCTCTCTTCGTACTCATCTCTATCGTCAAGATCTTCCCCAACACAGTGTTCGTCTTCAGCTTCAACTATTGGAACTGTAGAGGATTCACCTCGATGTGTACAAAATTGATCTTCATATCTATTGCCAAGTTCGCTCTCAACTGTTCTTGGTGTCTCTTGAAAAGGGGGTGTATAGCCTCCCAACGTGGTGCACTGATCATCTAGGACTGCAAACTGTAGAGATGTAGTTGTTTGTACAATATCCTCTATGCCGACTTCTGCACGCGGCTCCAAAGTGACGTACAACTCAAAATTTGCTATTTGTTCCCATTGACGCATCTTGTGAAACATGAACTTCACATGTTTGTCTTCTGTTATCGCCATATATCTGTAATTAATGCATTGATTGAGGACTTCATGTGGAGAACGGAAAGTAATATGTATGTCATGTAAAGCAGGGTTCAGTTGCAGCTCTTCCATAATTTTTATCTTCAAATCACTCAAGGTCTTTAACTTATGGCGTATCATCATATAACAGCACTGGATACCCGAACCTTCAAATGGAAATCCGTCATAAGGGTTGGCATTGCTAAGGGATCCACCGTAGTATATATTTATATAGATCATTATCAACCTATAGATCATCAAGTGCAATTGTGTTAGTGACAAATTTATAACTCTCAATCAACATCAATCACAAAACTTTGGGTATGACATGCCAACAATACTAACCTCAACCAAATTTGCATATACTCACATCCAAATCATTCTAGAGGCATGACATTCAAAACCCATTCAAATAAGATATGATGAACAAAAATATTATAGCAACTAGTTACCCATTGAAATTTTTGTTACAAATCTGAAACAACTATATCTTGAAATAATTTATACTAAAAAGACTGTAATGGGTGTCTTAGGTATCAAACTCATAATCCATTTCATACCAATGACAAAAACCTAAAAGTACTAAATATTCCTAACAATTGATCACAATATTTAGTACTAAATATTCCCAATATTAATTTTGAATAAAAACCTAGCATAATCACAATATTTGGTACTAAATATTTCCCCAATACTAAATATTTCCAATAATTAATCACAATATTAATTTTTTTTTAAAACCTACAAAATAATTTAATCACAATATTTACACTAACAAAAAATAAGCAAATATTCTCAATATGTTGTAATAACATAATTAATCACAATATTTGGTACTAAAAATTCCCAATTTACAATCACAATATTAATTTCCTAAAAAAAACTTAGCAAATAATTTAATCACAATATTTACACTAACAAAAAAAAAAAAATTTCCAAATATGTTGTAATAACATTAATCAAAATATTTAGTACTAAGTATTTCCAATAATTAATCATAATAATAATTAAAAAAAATAACAAATAATCACAATATACTAACAAACTACCCACAAACAAACAAACTAATCACAATATTTACACTAACAAACTACCCACAAACAAACAAACAAACTAATCACAATATTTACATTAACAAACTACCCACAAACAAACAAACTAATCACAATATTTACACTAACAAACTACCCACAAACAAACAAACTAATCACAATATTTACACTAACAAACAAAAAAACAAAAAATTTCCTAATATGTTCTAATTGTTTCTTAAAAAAAATAACCTAGCAAATAATTACTATATTTAACTAACAAAAAATATTATCAATATTGTAAAAAACATTACCTGAGAGTTGATGAAAGTTGATGAAAGTTGAGTGTGATTGTTGTGTGAGTGATGAAGTAAGTTGTGTGAGTGATGAGGGTTGTGTGAGTGATGAGGGTTGTGTGAGTGTGCTGCTGTGAGAGCAGAAGAGAAATGAGAGCATAAGTGAGCCGGGTAAGGGGGAAAAAGGTCCCAGTTGGGACCCACATGACACGTGGATGGGTTGGGCACCATTCACAGAAATCGAGTTCAGGAGACTCGATTTTTAGAAGCATATAAATCGAGCCTCCTTGACTCGAGTTACATCCACGTGCCCGAAAACTATGGTGCTCAAAAATCGAGTCCAGTAGACTCGATTTACCTTAAGTGATCACGTGACCAAAAATCGAGTCCATTGGACTCGTTTTACTAACGTGATCACGTGCGCCGGCGTGAGTGTGGAAAATAGAAATCGAGTTCATTGAACTCGATTTTCTTGACCAAAAATCGAGTTCTTTGAACTCGATTTTTGTGCCAACGTGGCCTCCCTGTCCAGCTCAGCCAGTGCCGCGTAAGAGAAATATAAACCGAAAATCGAGTCCAATAGACTCGAATTGTTAGAAACCAAATATGTTTCAAACGTTTGCTTACTAATGATATAGTTTGAGTTTTGTAGTTAATTTTGTAAAAACGCCTAAATTTCATATATATATATATATATATATATATATATATATATATATATATTTATATATATATAACCAGAGTTTGTTTTGAAAAAAACTCTTGCATATCCGGCAAGAGATAATTTCAGGTTCCCAAATAGCATAATTCAATCAGTGTCTTCCTCATCAATCAAAGTCAACAATGATAGGAAACCGTGAAAAAAGTTTTCATTACCTGATTCCCCGAATTCAGCTAATGTGACCATATCGGCAATAATGTAATAAATCAATGTAATGCTAGGTAATCAGCACACTTTACTTACAGCAGTCAAGCACAAAGGAGTTTAAATTTTGAATTGAAATTGAGTTAGATAAAACTACATAGTTGAGGCTAAAATTTATGTGCTTTCACTATCTAGAAATTTTTTCAAAATAATGATAATGGTCTTACTAAATATTCCAGTAGTGAATTACAGTACCAATCAAAGTGGTAGCTCTTAAAGTTATAATTTCAAGCACAATGTCTGATGGAGTCCAAATAATTTTTAGGCCAATATCATTTGATGGCTGAGACAAAATTTCAAAGAACAAATTTCAACACATTAGTCAAACTGGTTGCTAGTCAACTGCATCCTTAACTATATTTTATAAATTGGTAATCTTGCTTCCTTTTAGACGAGCCAAAAAACAGCTTAAAAAAACCTCAATAGAGCATATGATGTATAAGATAAAAGTCACATTACAAAGAGGACTAGGCTATAGCAGAGAAGAAGAAGATGTAGAATTGGCAAGCCAATGAGTATTAGTGAGCATTCGACTATGGACTTGACAAAACCATAGCTTAAAAATCGCAAATGCAACAAAGCAATGTCTTCTTTAACAGCTTGTCTCTCCCACTTCCACAACAAAGGCTGCTAACCTCATAGGCCACTGACAACTACAAGTGCTGTGCACGCCTTTCATAAGTACATAGGATAAGGTTTCCAAATTGCTTGACAAAGTCTACACCTAAACGGCAACTCTTTATTTTGGCACTAACTCCCACTTGCTATGCCCAACAATCTACAAATCGTATCCAATTGCACAAAGGAGGTTCTCATTACAATGATACCCAACCATTGCTTCTTGACGAATCATGATCATGTGCCTGCAATAGTAAAGAGCTTGAGAAGCATGACAACCTTCCCTTCAAACGTGTCCCACAGTCCAGCATTTCAAAATAGCACACAGGGTGGCTATAATAGCAAGAATAGCAGAAGAAAAAGGATCATCATCCGTAGAGATAAAACTTTAGGTCAATAATTGGTTAGCCTCCTTCAGGTCGAATTACCTATGAAAAACATGCCTGAAAGTTTATAGCGAAAATTCAGCAACAACTATGAGTCTTGGTTTATTGTAGTATACTGCTATGTTATATTTATGGGAAAGAAGGTACTAAAGCACACACTAAACTAAAGAAAGAAAACTTTGAAAATGAAAAAAATAATAGAAGTCAACAAAAATTTCTATAAGTTATCTCTAAGTTGATGGTGTTTCGAAAGATGAACAAGGTCAAAGAAAGGGGCACTGACCTTTTTATCTACATAAACACAGTTGGAAAAGTTGATTTAAGTTTCTGCTCTCCCAGACCAGAATGCCTCCTTTCCTCTTGCTCTTTAAGTCCTCTGGAGATTGTGCCATGATGCCAACCAGTCCATAAAGTGGCCAGTGGAGAGGAACATCGAAAAATAAAACAGAAGAAATGGAAAAAGAAAAAAATTAAACAGTCAGCAAATAAGATATGCCTTGAGTATTCAAAAAGAGCTACCATCAGCAATGAATTTTTACTTCTAAGTTCTAAAGTTCATATAATAGCATGGAAGGTTCTTTGCACTGAAACATAATCAGGTGAATCATCAGCCATACCAAAATTAACTTAAATTTAGATCAAACAAGAAATGTGGAGAAAATTTTCCATTTCTGTCTAAAACTCAAATCTGTCATATGATTAGTGTTTGTTTCTGAAACTCTGCATATTCAGGTTATTGAGTGTTGTTTTTCAATTTTATACATTGCTTTGGGAAACTAGGCCTTACTAAAATGCATTTTTGTTTCATTTAATAGCTGCAGAAAAGCCTCCTTTTAGTATATGTTTACTGAATGGAGTTATTAAGCAGGTTACATTGATGGTAGTATAGTGGGAACGTGACATCTGTGCCTGAAGAATTAACCAAGTAAAGAAGGATTAAAAATACAAATAAGTGATAGTAGTAAACAACCTGAAGTGGAATCAGCTATACATAGAGGGCAGGTACAAACTGAGAAGAATATTTGTGAATTACGGTCCAACCTCCCTTCTCCTTCTGGCCCTCCTTTCATATTTCCATTGTGGAATCCCTAAAAGTGGTCATGAGCTCTGAGAGAGAACACACACAACACACAATCAAAATTATACACTTATCCCAAAGAGCATAACTCAATCAATGTGTCTTCCTTATTGATCAAGTTTAGAATTTATTATAAAAAGAAAAAACTTCAGTTCAAATACAAACTATAACAGCTAGTGATGAGATAAAAAAAAAAGGAGAGATCCCCACATTGCAAAAATGCCAAGGGACTTCATTTACAACTTTCCATTAGCATACCACACTGGGAATCAACCAGTCATCTAATTTTAAAAAGTTTAGGATAATTGGCAAAAGTCAAGGAAGTGATTGATGGAGAAAAGAATTCATTCTCTATTGGAAAGCCTCCATATGTGACTACATTATCAGCAATTAAAGTAGTTTGCACTCCATTTCCAGAATATGAGCAAGTCTCACCTAGAATTATGAGCTGAAATAAATGGGGACTCTTAGGCTCAATAGGCCACTTATAAGCTTGTCCCTGATGTTTGACAAGAAATGTACTTTGCTCTCCACTTCCAAAAGTCTGAACATGTATCAGCTAAAATGAAAGAAATGTTGTAATTATAAATGCCCATAATTCACAAAAGAAGGAAAATTATACTTTTGAGAGCAAACGAAAGCAATGTGAAAAATGAAATTAAGAAGCAGCAATTGTCAAATTTGTAAAACCAAGACCTCAGAATCCATTAAGTCACAGAACAAGTGTCCTGCTTCCTTATTCATCATACAAAAGCTATCTAAAAATATTAAGAAAAAACATCAGCATAAGTTAAGGAATGGTGGGGTTACAGTGCTTTAGATCAAATGAAATACCTGCCCATCTGTTGTAGCGCAAGTGAGGATGCTTGAATATCCTTGCAAAGCATGATCTTCGGTTGAAATGACATTCTGCTCAGGCATCTTATTAAAAAGCTATCATGTCCTTTTGTGCATTTCCACTAATCATCGTCATCCACAATATGATACATAATTTGCAATCAATCAAATTCCAAGATAAAACATCTCCTTTAGGCATTTCACCAAACAGCTTCATGTCTTTAGGTAAAAGAGGTTCACACAATTCAAATAATTCACAAACCATAAGAGATGTTGATGAGCTAAAAATTCAGTGCCATAAGTTCACTTGTTAAGAGGGAAAAAGGAGAAGAAAAAAAAATGAGTGTACAGAACAAAATCCAAAATTTTACATATCTCCAAGTTTTGAAATTCAAGAAAAGCTTTTAGGAGATTAGAAGCTAGCCTCTAATGTCCCACAGCAAGAATTAGCTAATAAGAGGTTATGGTTCAAAATTTAAAAGTCACATTGTCTAAATACACAAACGGAGGAAAGAAGAGGATTTTGTTCTTTCATTTTGGGTATATTATTGGATTTAGCAATCTACATCGACAAAGGGAGAGACAAGATGGTAAAGTTTGCATAGGTGCTTTGAATGTTTCTCTCCAATTTATTACAAGGGGTTTGTGATACATACAACTAAGGGGGAGGGAATCCACATGTCTCTTATTGCCTTATGATGCTTTTGCTTCCAAATGTCTCTTATCGGAATTGCAGATGCCTGTGGACAAATTCAAGATCAAATCGTTTAGCAAGGAAGTGGAAGCACTGTACTATTTACTAAGACCAAAAAGGAAACAGACAGAGCAAGCAGACAAAGGCATATATATACTTAAACAAGAAAAGAAGATAAAGAAAATATTTGTAATTACTAGACATGCAAACTGAGTTCAAATGGTTTGCTGCTTCCATGTTTTCAATGGTTTAGCACATATATAATTAACAGGTTGGCCTCCTTTAAATCATACAACCAATGAAAAACTTTCTTGAAAGTTTTAAATGAAAAATTCAGTGATGACTATCATCTTGCTTTGGTAAAATTTACAGACATCCAGATAAAAAAAAATAGAAATATGAAGCCAAAGTTTCTCAATTCTATCTGAAACTCGTATCTATCTTATAATTATTCTTTGGGACAACTCGGAACATTCACCATGATATAAATTCAGGTTTTTTGTTTTTGTTTTTTTCAATATTATATCAGGAATGTACCCTTACTAATAGGCTGCCTTGTTTCATTCAAAAATTGCAGAAAAGTCCCTCCTAATAACGTAGGTTTACTCAATGGAACTAATAAATAAGGTAAAATTGATGGCTCAAGTGAGTGCTTGAAAATTCACCAATATCAATCATAAGTAAAAAAAGATGATACTATGTAATAACCTAAACATGGTAAGCGTGCAAACTGAGAGGAAAATTAAACCCTTTATCCCATGGAGAGAAATTCAATTTGTGTGTCTTCCTCATTGATCAAACTTTTACATGCCAGTTAGCCTTTTGAGTTAACAATGATGAGAAGCTATGACAAAAAATTTTATTATTATTACCAGATCTCCAAATTCAGCTAATGTGACCATCTCAGCTAAAATCCAACAAATCAATGTACTGCTGGGTAATGACCAATTATTATGAATGCAACCATCCATCATCAAAGAGTAGCTGAAAACTTGAAATGAATTCGAGTTAGATATACAAATCAAAGGCTGAAATTTCTGTGCTAACACAATCAAGAAAATTTTAGAAGGGAAAGAAAATATATTGATGGTCTAACTATATAGTTAATTACCGTGCTCACCATAGTGGTTGATCGAAAAGCTGTGATTTCAAGCACAATGTGTAATGCGGTCTGAATGATTTTTTAAGCCAAGATTGTTTGCTTACTGAGCCTAAATGTAAAGTTTCAAAAACAAATCCTCCAACACATTGGTCAAACTGGTTGCACGTCAACCGCATCCCTTACTATATAGTGTAAACTGGTAACTTTGATTAGGCACAAAACAAAACATAAGTTAGATACAAAGGAGACAGGACACAAACACAACAAAGGTTCAATATAGACAGGACCAAAATAGAGCCCTTACCAACCAACAGAGGACCAAAAGATATTCATATGGTAGTTTGATGTCATCTTTGCATAGTGCTTAACTTGACAAAGAATTCTGGGATCAATCCTATTAGAGCCAACACTTCTTATACTGGTTAATAGACTTTAAAGGTCACCAATATCACCTGCACTCACCCTACCCTGAATTTGTCTGTTTTCAAAAAGGTTCTCAAGCTATTTGCCAGTTGAGAGCACAAAAACACTTAGAATTCTCATATGTTTCATAGCCGTAGAGCTTGTCTCAAAAGGAGGAGGAAGGCAGTGGATTTGGGATTTTTTTCCCAGCTAACGCATCCAGCAGTAAGAATATTACTCATTTTGTCCTTGTGAAACAAGCATGAACCTTTCCCACTTCATCTCTTGTAACATCCTGCATAACCAGGAGTTGCCATCCTTGTCTGCCTCCAACATGCCATGTCCAAAGCACTCCCCTCAACTTGATAACTTGGTCCTTCTTTAACAAGTAAGCCTCCCTACAAAGCTGCTTCATTTTCTTACTATAATCAAGCATTGTCACAGCATTAACCTCACTCGCTGCCTTTGGTGGTAGCTTTGTTTCTGAAAGCCTAAATCATCCACAGCCTGTAGCAGAAAAAGAGTAATTTATTATGTTGAATTGATAATTCTAATTTTTTTTTTTCCCTTTTTATGTAATTTTCATTAGCAAATGAACTAGTTCTGCTCCCAAGCCAATTACCCATAGAGTAAGGCTTCATATGGCTCTTTATAGCTACAGTTCATCACAGATGTGAAACACACAAAGGACCATAATTTATCTCACTAAGGTATATTTGAAATAGTCCTCCCAATGAAAACTATGAATAAAATTCCTTTTCAGTATATACAACTTTTGACCAAAAATCAGAAAAGAAATGCTTGAAGGTTTCATTGCCTCTTAAAACTATACCTAATTTCTCATGTCCACCTACCTTGAATATGCATCCCACATGGGTGGTACCACTTGTGTAAATATGTTTTATACAATTATTGCTGCTGGTCCTCTAGGTGACGAGCATTAGTGGGAATTTGCCAACAACTTGATGAAACCAGGGCTTAGAAGATTAGGAACACAGCACAACAATATGTTAACAGCACATATCTCACAGCTTCATGTTTTCAATCCACAAAAATTGCTGTAAACCCCAGACATACTCGTAAGTACAAGTGCAGCTGCCGCAGCTTTCACAAGTACATAGGATAAGGCTTCACAAATTTTCTAACAAAGCTTGCACCTCACCTGCTCCAAACCCACCACCTCCACCAAAGATCAACACTTGCCACACCTGAAAATCATCAAATTGTATCCAATTGTACACAGTAGGTTTACAGCTTCTTCGAGAATGATTCCCAGCCTTTTCTTCTTGACAGATCATGACCATATGGTCACATTCCTGAATTTACAAAGAGTGGCTGCAATAACAAGAATAACATAAGAAAAAAAAGCAAGCATCTGTGTAGGATCTCTCCATCCAAACTGAGACCCAATTATCAATGGAATTTGATTCAATAAATTCAAATCTGATAGTGAGATCTGGTCCAAACTAAAAGGCTATGGCATTTCTAATGAAATGGTAAAGATCAGCATAACTTATTGGAATAGTCAAGTTCGTTTATTTCATTCTAATCAGTTCTCATTATAATGAACCTATGATAACTTATTTCACACCAAAAGTGCTTTGGAACCAATGAAAAACTTTGACACCATGTGGCAGTTATGATACCTACTTTCTCGGCTACCTCATGTTCTTTTTCCATGTAGTAGTCTTTTTTCTAATGAAACTTTATCTTACCTATAAACAAAGAGTTTGGTGTGGGGAAGCCAAAAGAAGTTACAGTAATAGTTATCCTTGAAAATGTAATTACTATTTTTTTTTTATGGAGCTTCTCTTTGAACTAACAATACTGCTGATTAAAAATTAGTTTGTTCCTCTTTTGTCCTGATTGGTTGGTTTCTAATACTGGAAACTACCCAAAAAATTATTTTACAAATGACCTGGAATAGTTTTGGTTAATGTAGAATGAGTACTTGATCAGACCTTTTATTGTGAAATACCTGCCATCTGCAGCACAGGTAAAATTGCTTTGATCATCTGTGCAAGGCATGATCTTTGGTTAAAATGACATGCTGCTCAGGCATCATATTAAAAAGCCATCCTGCCACTGTGCATATCCACTGATCATTTTTCCTCAACATGATATGTAACCTGCAATCATCACATTATGTGCAAATGGGGTCCTTAGTATTATTAGTACTGTTTTTAAAGGTTCTCAAACTCCACAATACAATATCTATTTCAGGCATTTCATCAAACAGCTATATGCCTCTAGGAATAAAGGGTTCATATAATTGAAATAACATACAAGTATAAGAGATGTGCGAAAAATTCAAGGTGTCAGAAGCTCAATTGTTAAAAGAAGAAAAAAGATTGAACATACACGAGTCAAATTTTAATATACCTCCTCCAAGTTTTGAAGCTAGCCTCTACTGCAACACTGCGAGAATTAGCTTGGGTTAGGGTTTGAATTTTTAAAATTATATTGTTTAAATACACAAACAGAGAGGATTTTATTGTATAATCGTAAAGTTCTTGAACTGAAATATTATGAAATGCAATAACGTTGTACCTGGAAGGAAGAGCTCTCTGTTTTGCAAAATTATTTCTGCTGCTCCCTGCCATCAATTTTAACCGAAGGGATGTTGGCAATCTTTGACCACATTATCCCTTTGTCTTTCTCGCAGTTTTGTTTCAGCACAGGACAATCAGAAATATCAAGTCGCTGAAGCGAGGGCGGAAAACACTTCTCTGAGAGAGACGCGAGTTTAGGGCACTCACTGATGTAAATTTGTTCAAGTGCAGAGAGGTTTTGAAAGAACTTCCAGGAGAGGAATAACAAATTTGGAAAATCATAAAACGTCAGGGAAGTGAGAGATGTAGGCAACATCAACATCGTCTTCCCATCTTCCTCTTCTGGAAACGAATCCATAATTCCATCACAAATAACGAGAGATGTAAGCGACGTGAGTCTGTGCAGTCCCAACTCAAATATTTGCTTACAGAGATTCGCCCCTGCCACCTCAAGCTCTCTAAGGTTGGTGTGGAAACCCTCTTCCGGAAAGGATATGCGTTTTAGGGATGGACAATTAGAAATAAGACTATCACGCTCTCCCAAATAGATCTTTTTGAGGTGACAGAGTTCGTGTAGGCCTCTCGGTAAGCGCCTAAGCTTTTCACAATTACTAATTAGAAGATCTTCAAGTAACGTGTCCTTGTGTAACTCGTCTACTATTAACTCCAGCTCTGGACAACGCCATACGTGAAGGACTTTAAGGGTGGTAGGTAAGATGTCTTTTGATGATAAAGATGTTAGATTTGGGCATCCACCAATCTCAAGGTGTTTAAGCATGGCAGATAGGTCGACTATTGTTGATACGCATTTTAGGGATGGACAATAATAAATTTCCAAGTGCTCAAGAAGAGATACATTGTTGTTACCAATGCAGCTAAGATTCTCCTCATTCATCAATAAAGAAGAAGTTGAAGAAGCCCCTCCCTCATCCATCACAAATTGCAAGGATTCCAAAGCATTACAGCCTCTGATTGTTAGCGTCCTTAATGTAGACTTCAACTTGATGTTTACAAGACTTTGGCACGATTTGATTTCAATTTCTAGTGTTACAAAGGACATAAGCCCATCTTCACATAAAGATGTCATCTCCTTACAATTTTCTATTATCAGTTTTTCTACCTTCAGAGACTCATGCACAACCTCTTTACATCCCACAATTTTTAATACTTGAAGTACTGAATGGCTTGGAATTGAAACAACCAATTGCTTGCATGCATCAATGGAAAGTTTTTCCAATGACGGAAGATGATGGGGGAATTTTCCTTCTAATTTGGGGCAATTTGAGATAGAAAGCTCACGCAAATAAGGGAATTCTTCGCACTCAACTCTGCAAGGAATCCAATCTTGCCATTCATCCATATGCTCAAAGCAAAGTGTTCGTAAGCTCTTTAATTTTGCTATTCCCGCTGGCATCTCTCTAATTGAATGTGCATATGAAATATTGAGATGTCGAAGATTGACCAAATTTTCAATTTTTTCTGGTAATTTTGTGAGATAGGAACAACCTTTCAATATCAATGTTTGTAGATTGTACAAAGAACTTGTTGATTCTGGTAGACTTTTAATCTTAGTATAAGAAAGGTTGAGGTATCTTAAATGTTTCAAATCACCAATTGAACTTGGTAGCTCAAAGATATCATTTCCACTTAAAGATAATACCCTTAAGCATCTTAATTGTGGAAACAAACAATATTTAACATCAAAATTTGTTAAGCCATACTTTTTATATAATGGTAGCGACAGGAAGGTCCTTAAATGCACATCTTCATCAAACTTTTGAATGCAATCATTTGAATGTTTAATATAAGAAAAATGTCGTACCTTCGTAGAAATCTCAGATTGCTTACTACCGCCCATTTGAACCTCCAACCTATAGTACAAGTTCCCTGCTGCCCACTGAGCTAAATCATGCATGAGGTCATGCATGGCAAAGAGTGATTCATCATCGCTTGATTGTTGAAAAAATGATCTATTGAGTAGATCACGAAAATAATCACCACCAAAATCTTCCATCGGCTTCTTTCCTTTTGTTTCTTGAACCAAACCTTCTGCCATCCATAACAAGACTATATCTTTCTCATCAAATTCATTATCTTTTGGAAATAGTGAACAATAGGCGAAACACCTCTTTAAACAAGAAGGGAGGTAGTTATAGCTCAATTTAAGAACAGAAAAAATACTACTTTTTTCTTCAGGAATATCCAAGATCTTGCTATTTAACACATGTTCCCACTCATAGCGATTGCGTGTAGTGCGTAAAAGGCCGCCAAGTACTTTTGCTGCCAAAGGTACTCCCTTGCACCTATTCACAATTTTTTGACGAAATTCTTCAAATTCTGGATACTTACTAAAATCTGTTGCATCTAATGCGTGGTGGGTAAATACACGTAAACAAGCATCACATGACAACTCTTCCAACTTGTACGGTGGAGTAGTGCCCATCGTTGATGCAACACCAAAGTTCCGAGTTGTGACAACTATTTTACTTCCTAGAGCCCCAGATTCTAAAGGCTTGCGTAGGTCAGTCCAGCAATCGTACTTTTCACACCAAACATCGTCCAAGATGAGCAAGAACTTCTTCCCAGATAATTTTTCCTGCAGTTTTTCTTGTAGTGAATTTAAAGTATAATTATCACCACAAGATTCGGGAGGGAAGGAGTATAGAATTTCTTTTGTCAACCTTAGAATGTCAAAATCTTCAGACACGCAAACCCATGCTTGCAAATCAAAATAACCCTTCACTTCATTGTCTTTGTAGACTAGTTGGGCAAGAGTCGTCTTCCCCAGTCCACCCATACCAACTATGGGAATCACAGAGAGTTGAGCATCACTTGATTCGAGCAACAACTTGACAAACTCCTTTTTATCTTTGTCTCTTCCATGAGTATGACTTTCAGCCAGAGAAGTCGTGGGCGGCCTTGATATTGTTGTTTTAGTCCTTCCCCCACTATTTTCCATTAACTCTAGATCTTGCTTATCTTCCACTATTTTTTGCAGTCGTGTATCAATATCTTCAATCTTGGACCGCATCAACGTAACAAAATCTCGATCCGAACCAACACAATCATTGATGAACTTTATTACCGTATTTGTGCTGGGTTCTTCTGCATTCAGCTCACGTCGCAAAGCTTCAGTAGCAAACTCGTCCAAGATGTCATCCGCATCATAAGCCAAGTCTTGCAGCTCAGCCAGCCAGCTCTTCACAAACTCGTCTGTCATCTGCTTCTCTTCGGCATCAGCCAGAACTGCACGGATTTTCCGCAACTTCATTGCCCACTTCTTGAGGTCAGCATTAACGTTCTCTTGCCGAAAGATCTTCAAAAAATCAGAGGAGCTTAACTTGTTAAACAGCACATCAAAGAAAGCGGATAAAGCAGCTTCCGCGACAATCGACATGGTTCGCTTGTGGAAATGAAGTAACCAGAAAGACACCACAGAAAGTTGAGATGGGACTTTGGGAGTGAAGAGAGTTACTCTGTTCTGTGAAAAGTTCAAAAAAAAACAATGAACTGTTTCGGGGGGCACAGTTCTTGCTCTGGCTGTATGATTTTACTTCGCGTGGTTTCAAAAGTCAGGTTCAAAAAGTAAACAGAAATGACATAAAGCTTGATTGCTTTAGTAAAGCTCACAAATAGTAGAAAGAAATGATACAAGGTGAGAAAGATACAAAACGAAACACGCCAAGAATGACTGCTTTATTCATTGGGTGGGCCGGTGGGGCTCTGCTAGCTCAAGACTATTGCTTCCATTTCATATGGAATCCAACGCTCTGCTTAGGACTTTTGGAATCCAGCCAAAGGAACTCATATGATTAATGTCGGTAGGAACTTTCGAACATAATTTACATCAATGGACATTAGGAAGTTTCAATTGGATTCTAATTACAACATACTTTCGTGTAAAGTGGCATCTAAAATAAAGATTCAAATGCTCAAATTTAATAGGGCAAGGCTGTTCTTGAAATAATTATCCGAGATAATAAAAGAAAGGAAAAATGGTTGTCTTGACAAGCCTGCCATGACAATAATATCAAATTATTATTTGTAATTTATGGACAATATAAACAATCTCCATTCATAGTAAAAGTTTATAAATTTTTGAATGATTAAACAATTTTTAGTCATGGTTTTACTATATATTGAAAAACAATAAGTTAACTAAACAAATCGTGAACAAACTCGAGCTTGTTTAATAAGCAAGTAAACTAAACTTAAATATATAATCTTGTTTGGTGATAGAGTTCTGGTTTGGCTCATGTTCAAAATAAAATTAAATAATGAACAAATTTGAACTCAAATATTCGGTTTAGCTCTGCTCTCGTTCATAATAGAAGTTGCACAAGTTGATGTTAAGGCTATATATATACAACTTGGTATACGTTAGAAGAAGAGAAAATAGCACGGCATATGTACAAATGTACTAGTAAGATTAGCTAAAGCTTTTTATAGAGGGGATGGAAACATGGAATGCTTCATGACCTGCTCTAGTAGAGTGTATTATGGCTTCTGATTTAGCCATGGTTTGAGTAATAAAATATCTTCATTGATTCTTTTATAATAACAAAAAGTAATCAATTTTATGTCATTTTTTTTAATAATTTTAAAAAATTATTATTAACTCAAGTATAACCTTCAATAAAATTTCTTTTACTATATGCTAAAAATTCAACAGTTTTCAATATATATTTTGATAATATGTTTAAAATTTACAAAAATTAAATAAAAATTCATTGTATTTCATAAAAAATAAAAAGTAAATTAATTGTATCACAATAAAAAGAAGTCATGTTGTAAAGTATAAAACTAAGAATATAAAAATAGGCTAATTATTTACCTTCTTATTTTTCAAAACTAAAATGTAAACCAAAAAACTTATAACTCAATTGATTGGCGCTTGCTCATTCTAACAGATGCAAGGTTCAAATTTCAGCTCTCTAATATAACTGTCAAATTATTGATAAAAAAAATTAAGAAGTAATCAAGAGTCATATTCTACCAAATTTTATGCTTGTAATAACTTAATTGTAAGGTTTTTCCGAAGTTGAAGAGAAAAGAAAAATGCAGCCATATCAAATATATATATATATATATATATATATATATATTCTATACTCTATTTCTAACATATACTTTTTTTTGCAAAATATTTCTAAAATATTCAAGCATCCTTGCATCATATACCTTTCATTGTCATAAGCTTGCTCCAGTTAATTTCAAAAGCTAGAAATATCAAGTTCCACACCTCAATTGCCACTAGCTAGATAGTGAAGCAAACAAGTATGCAATTAGTTAAAAGCTATAGTTGTTCTGTGAAAGTTCAAGAACTCTAGTCAAGTGTTTCTTATTGCTTTGATTTCTTCTTTTGCTTTCTCAAATGGTGGTCCTCGCTGTGTATTCTTCGCGGTTGCAAAGATGATATTAAGAATAAAGTTACACAAAGAATGAAGGGTGCCAAGCTCCACGGCTTTATTGATAGAAAGAAATCATATAAATAAGAGCATTTACATTATAGTATCCTCAAATATTTAGTTAAACTAATTCAAAAAAAATTATATTTTTGCTAGTTTAGCTATCTATTATTTTCATATACATATATCAGGCTCAATACTTTATCAACATTGAAATTTAATGTAATAAGGATAGAGGCTCACTACATGTAGAGATGAATCTATTCTCATTAAAAACTTTAATTAATTTAGTGAAACTAATGCAAGCTTGTTTTAATTGAGTTTAGATAAAAAATTTTGTTGAAATATTAAATTGATGAGACTGTGAATACAAAGATAACAAAAATGCAAAAAAGAGCTCACTTTAAAAATCAGAATGATTGTCAAAAGCCTTATAACTGAATTGGTACCTCTTCATGCACAAAGTGCTTGAAAATCTAGAGAAAAAATGGTTTAAAATGTGAAATTAGTAGTATGTTGTAATTATTTCTATAAAAAAAAAAAAAAATCAGAATGATTGCTTTATTATTATTGGTAGCTTTATTAGTGCTCAACACTTTTGGAAAGCAACCATGAATAATTCCATCGTTATGGAATCACCTTAACATGGTGGTAGATTATTTTGAATATCATTTGGACCCAACTCCCTCTAGCCTAGCTGGTCCACCAGGTGGGTCTTCTCTTCATATTGGAGGATGGTTATTGGAATGTGAGTTTTTTGATGGTGAGTTTCGTGAGGTATGGCTAAAAGCATTGTTTTGAAACTCGGACCGGATCGGGAGATCTGACCTAAAAAATCAAGAATCGGTCTGAAATCCGATTTTTTAAGTTTGAAAAATCAGGTATGCTGAAATCTGAGAGAACCAGACGAACCGCGGTTCAATCGGGAAAATAAAGAAAAATGCGGCTAGCTGGATTTGAACTTGAGCGCTGACACCTTGTAAGCAAGACTGAAACCATGACCAACAGACTAAGTGCTTTTCTTGAGAACTAATATGCAATATTATTAAATTTATATTAAATTTACATGATTAATAGTTTTTAAACTTCTATTTAATCTTTATCAACATATTAAATATTAATAAATTAACTTTTTATTTAAGAATAATACCTATGCAATTTATGAATTTATTTTAAAAGTCGTTTTTAGTTAATTGAAATGATTTATCTTTAAAGGATTATTATAAAAATTTCTTTTTATGCTTATTTATGTTGTACTATTTTTTATTAACCTTATAATATACTATTTTATGTATTTTGTTTTAATTTTTAAGATATTTTTAGTAAATTTTGGTAATATTTACAAATTTAATATATTTATTTATATTTAAATAATTATTAAATTAATTATGACGTCATCACGATTTAACTTCGGTTCAACCTTAAAAACTTTAAACCTCTCCCTTTTACGGTTCAATAAACGGTCCGAATTTCAAAACCATGGTCAAAAGTGTTAGCACTTAGCGTTAATGAATTGTATGGTGGATAGGGATATTTGAGTAAAAGACAAAATATGAGGGACAGTACCAAATCCTTATACCAAAAATGCAAAAGCCCGGCCAAATTCAGGTCATGTTTGGTTGTCAAGAAAATACAGATTGAAATGATAAGATTTTACTTTGTCTTATTGAATTTCTTAGAGACTAAACAAGAACTAAATACACCCCAATATGAAAATTAAGTAAACATTAGCACAATGTTGGTAAGTCCATTAGTAACAAGAAAACTAAGGGCTTGTTTGGTAGGCTAACTTAAACTTATATTTTCACATTTTAAACAACATTACACATATTTTTACACATTTTTTTACCCACGCGTATTTGAAAAAAATTTTAAAATTACAAAAATTTTATCTCAAACTATTCTACTAAATATTCCTAAACCGCCATATGCTTTTACTTGATTGGGACACACAATTGATAATATCCAGTAGCATCAAATAATAACTTAGACGCGTAATAGCAATATTAAAAAAAAAAAAAAAAAAACTAATAATGCTACCAAATGAACTAGTTTTTTTTAGTGCTGAATCTCGCTAAACATTAAAAATGAAAACAATGTGTACCATTTTTTTTAAATTTAAACCAAACAACCCCTACGATTTGCACGATCTAAATCAATTTTCACTTCACGTGGTTTCAAAAGTCAGGTTCAAAAAGTTAACAGAAATGACATAAAGCTGACTGCTTTATTAAAGCTCACAAATAGTAGGAAGAAAAGAAATGATACAAAGTGAGAAAAGATACAAAACGAAACACGCCAAGATTGACTGCATAATTAGTTTTGCTTTATTCACTGGGTGGGGCTCTGCTCATGACTTTTGCTTCCATTTCATATGGAAACCAACGCTCTGCTCATGACTTTTGAAATCCAGCCAAAGCAACTCAAATTTAATGTCGGTAGGAATTTTTAAATGATTACAATATACTTTCGTGTAAAGTGGCATCTAAAACAAAGATGGTAGCAAGCTCCAATCTAGTGAGAAAGGGTTTGAAGTTGGACTGGTACCTCTCGTTGTATAAAATATTTAGATCGGAGGGAAGATTTAAATTGTAAAATTAGTAGTATATTGTAATTTTTTTTTTTTTAAAATGCTCCAAATTAATGGTTCCTCTTACGTGGAACTGAGGCTGGTCTTGGAATTATTGTTTGAGAGAATGAAAGAAAGGAAAAATAGTTGCCTTGATAAGTCAAATAATAGCAATGCCACTAACCATGATATCAAATTATTATTTGTAATTTATTGACAATATAAACAATATATTCGTATTAACAGGGTGGCCTAAGGCCTCACCCAAAAAAAAAAAATTCTCCTCAAAGGAAAAGGTCTCACTTCCCATGGTTAAAGGGCTAAATTTTTATAAAATTATATATATATATATATATATATATATATATATTAAAGATTGTGCATTTTAAAAAAAAAATTAGTGATATTAATGATACTACAAATTTTTTGAAGCTTGTTTTTATAGTGCTTTTAGTGCATTTTTCCTTTTCATTTTTATTAAGACTCTCAAAGTACAAGACCAATAGAACCCTAAAATGTTTCAAAGAAATGTTACAAATGTGTTAAATCATCAATTACAGATTAATTTCCCATGATAATTTGAGACTTTAATTTTGGTAAACTAATATCCTACAAAGTCACCCACCAAATGATATCTACCTTTCTCTCTCTTAAAAACAATATATAAAATTAAAAATTAGATTACAACTTTACGTAACTATGTCTCGTCATATATCCAAAATAAATTATATTTTTTAATCGTAATATATTTCTATTTCTTTTTATTAATATTTATGATTTGACTATGATATTTAATTCTCTATATGAAATTAACATTAGTTTAGTTGGTATTATTCATCAAATTATGAATTTAATGTATCAAATTACCTTGATTTGATTAATATTAAACAATTTTGTTTAATTAATATTTACATATTAAAGGCCCCGCATAAAATTTTTACCTTAGGCCCTAAATTATATTGGGCCGCCCTTGACTAAAAATTTATAAATTTTTGAATGATTAAACAATTTTTAGTCATGGTTTTACTATATATTGAAAAATAATAATTAAACAAGTTGTGAACAAGCTCGAGTTTGTTTAATAAGCAAGTGAACCAAACTTGAATATATAATCTTGTTTTGTCATAAAATTCTAGCTTGGCTCATATTCAAAATAAAATTAAATAATGAACAAATTTGAACTTTAAATATTTGGCTTGATTCAGCTTGTTTAAAACCCTAATAGAAGAAGCATAAGGTAGCTTTAAGGTTCTAGACAGATCCAGCTTGGTACACATTAAAAGAAGAAGAAATAGTATGGCACATGCACTAGCATGATTAGCTAAAGATTTATAGAGGGATGAAAACATGGGCTGCTACCTACTCTAGTAGAGCTTATTATGGCTTCTGATTTAGCCATGGACTGAGTAATAAAACATCTATATTGATTCTTTTAAGAAAAGGAAAAAAAAAAAGTGCCCTAATTTTATGTCCTTTTTTATTATAAAAAAAAACCACTTTTTGGTCAATTAAAACTACTTTAAGCTCATTTAGAAGTGTCTTTAATCCATTTAGAATTATCTAAATTTTATCAGCAAAATTTATTATTAAGGCTTCATTTGGGAGTTCATAAATAAATGGAATAGAATGATCATAAATGAATGGAAATAAATGAAATGGAATGGAGTGTATTGAATGTATTTAAGAAAATGAAATTAATGGAAAATAAACTAATGGAATGAAATTAAGTATATTTTTTTAGAGTAAAGTAGAAAGAAATGAATTGAATTATTTTATGACAATATTACTATTAGAGGCACATTAAACTCCAAAAAAATCTTTCACATGAGATGTTCTAAATGTCAAAAAATTTGGCATTGATACAGACACAAATGCTAAAAACAAAAAAATATTCTAGTGAGTTTGACTTGCATTTAGTACTTCAAAGCACTTGATGAGATATAAACACAACGCATATCCATAAATAACCACATGTCAATTTTTGAGTTTTGTCCAATACTTTTGTGCACTGAATGGAGGCCTAGTCTTAGAAAGATTACCTATTTGATATCATTCTTAAAATAAGTTTTATTAAAATTTTGGTAAGTTGATACGAACCCTTTACTCTTAAGCACTTGCATATAGGTTAAGAACTACTTAGCCCATCAAGGGGGAACGAGCCTGAATTACCTAACAACTTATTTCGATGGGTAAAGTTAGTTGCCCATAGATTTTACTGGTTAAAGACTAGTCTAAAGAGCTCTTCTTTAAAAATGTTTTCTATATCATTTTTTTTTTTTAAGACTGGATTATTGGTTTGTTAAGGAACTCATGTCTAAATAATCTTAGCTTTTATATAGTAATCTTGATGATCCATTTCCTACCATGTATCAAAGCACTTAGCAAAAGTAGAAAGAAGTTCCTTTCCCTACTTTTTTTTTGAATGCTTTCCCTAGTCCCTACTATTTGGCTGGTGACAACAAACTTTTTTTCCAGTCAGCTGTAAAAAATTAATTAGGACGTGTAACTCCTACTTCATATTCAGTCCTTCAATGCCTTCTTAATTCTCCTTTGCAATGGCTAATCACGTAACAAATCCACACTCCATACCTTGATTTCTACGGTCAAAGATGCATGTGTATTTAGATTCAAAGGGCAGCAATGTTGTGGTTGAATTTTTTTTCCAGTCTACTATTTCTTGTATATATTAAATTAATAATTGATATAAATTTTGTTTGGAGAGAATTTCAACCTAGGGCGTCCGCTCCTAATGATAGCTCTTTATCATCAGACCAAGACACCAATCAGTTTTTGATGTAAACGGGGATTGAACCCCAGATTTCTTATACAACCATCAGAGACTTTATCAATTGAGCTAACTGAAACCCACAATATAAAATTAATTAGGAGTTGCACAAAGTGTAACTTTATTCTAACCTTATATATAGTTGAAGTCTATTTTTTTTTAATTATTATTATTATTATTATTATTATTATATAATATAAAACCAAAACTTTAACTTTTTGTTGACCTTTTGAAATTTTGATACAGCAGCTTTGCAAGCTCCACAATTTTCCATATTTTCCACATCATTAATTTGTATTTAAGTTTTAATTTATGAAAAACTCAAATATTATAAAATAGAAAAAAATTACTCTCCCTTTCTCGATACTTGCGCGGCCTCTACTCCTCTCCCTCCTTCAGCATTGAGACGCACATTATTTTTCTTCAATCCCAAACGGCCAAACCCCAATATATCTCCCTATTTTTCAAGTTCTAGTGTAGACATTAATCTGTGAGGCAATTTTCTACCTTTGATTCTTTGTATCATGCCTTCTGTCTCTACTTTAAGGGTGTGTTTGTTTGGAGGTAAAATAGGCTATTTGGAAAACTTTGGAGAGAAAATAGGAAAGAAAATGTTTTTAGAGTATGTTTCATTGGGTGAGGAGAAAGAAAAATAAATGATGAAAAGCGGGTGCCTAAGTGTTTTTTCCTCGGGCCTACCAAAAAATTTCTCCCCAAAATAGGGAGAAATCTGGGAGGGGCAAACTCATGAAATGAGTTTCCAAAAATACCCCTCATGTTGGACTTCACCTCTAACGTGTTGGCTTCATTTTTTTTTTTTTTTTTCATCTTTACTTTAATGAAGTGTCCATTTATACATAATTTTTTTAAAGTATAATGTGTTACTTTTTGTTTTATTTAATAGTGACATGATAGTAAATTTATACTAACTTTATTTTCAACCAAACAAATTTTTTTTTTTATCCCTCCACTTTTCTACCTTCCCAACCAAACACAAATAAGGGAAATGGCGGCACCACATAGTGTTCAAGGGGTTCAAATGAACCCCCTGACTTTTGGATTTTTTTTTTTTTTACATATAATAATATTTTTAAAGTTTTTGGTTTGACCGCCCTAAATTGAAAATTTGAACCCCCTTAAATCAACCCAATAACAAATCGATTCAATAGCAACATGTATCTTTGCTTTTCTTTTCTTTTTTTTTTTAAAAAAAAAAAAACCAACAACAAACCTATGAGAGACCGCGCCTCCGGCCCGTTTTTAGGATGTTGGGCCAAACCTACGTGAATGGATGGAAACTAGAGTCATATTATTGCCTCTCAAAATGGAGGTTCGATTGATTATATTTTCCTCTTTAGATTAAATGTTTTACAATGAAGCGCTACTTATTTAATTATTGGAATAAATAAGAAAATCAAAATTGAAAAATTCTTTATTTTATTAATTTGAATTTGAATTTACACTGATCATAGGAAATTACATGGCTTTGGTCTTATAATACAATCTAAAATAAAAGTACATGGCTTTGTTCCCTAGTTACAATCTAGAAATTGAAAATTACATTGATAAGCATTAATCTATCAACTCTTGATCTAAGTTAGGAGACTATGTTACAAGGTGGGAAGGTGTTAGGTACCCACCATGCCCGGTGAAACCGGTCTTCTAGACTATGGTGGCCAACATTCATATCACATCATTCAATATGTTATCAATCAATTTGCATGTTGAATTTAATGTGTGTGCATGTGATAAACCCTAATTTAGTTTATTAAGCATTGCATTTGGGTTAAAAAATAAATTATAGTGAATGTGTGTGAATGGTGATATCCTAGATTCAAGGATTTGAAAGAATTATGAAAAAATATATCTTTTTTATATTTTTGATGTGGATTTAAGATCAAAACTAGTATTATGCATGAACATGTGATGAACAATCAAGAACATGTAAATAACACATAATACAATTTAAGAACATTCAAACATATTCAAAGGAATTTAAATAAATACTAGCATACTTTAATCTTAAATTAATATCATGCAACATAAAACACACCTTAGAGAAATAGATTATACTTTCATGCAAGATCCATACGATGGAGGAGGAGACTCTTGGTGGAGGTCCTAAAGGTGGAGGAAAAGAAGAGCTAGGAGAGGGAGAGTAAGTCTCACTCAATACCTTGAGTTTTAGGAAGACCAAGATATGACAAGATACTATATTTCAGTAGAACTTAAGAGAAGAGAAGATAGAGAGTTTTTTGTGTCTTTTGGAATTGAGGAGATGAGAGGTTTATATAGTAGTGGTGGAAGAAATATAAATAGAAGGTCATTTAATGAGGGTTGACAACGAATCATGAACCTATACCTTTTTTTAGCCTTTGAGGAAATCAGATGCATTAAATGTAGAGATTGGTGGGAGTGAGAAGCAAGCAAAATTCGGTTTTTCGCAACTATTGTAATAGCCTGTAGAGCCAACTTCAAAAAATCATATCTTACTCAATTCTGATTGGAATTGTCTCGTTCTTCTGTCAAATTGAAGCCCTGGATGTCTAGTTTCTGGGAAAATTAACCTTATTCACAGATTCAAAATATTCTGAGAGATGTCAACAAAATGGTGAGCAGAAGTCATTTGTTAGAAAACAATTTCATCTCAATTAACATTAATAGGTCCCAAATTAGTTTCCAATTAATATTAATAGACTCCAATCACTCTCATTTTAGACTTAATTAGTTCTAAATTTACCATAATTAAAAGATAATTGCACAAATTACTCATTAAATAATTAATATTTAACTATCCAGTTAATTAGGTGTGTGCAACCTTACTATAAAATGTAGCCCTAACCAATCAAATTGTGACACATTATTAATCTCAAATTGATTATAATCATAACCAATTGGAATCAATTATTCATAATCACATATAGTCTGACTCAATTTGTGATAGTACATCTCGGTCATTAAAATTTGATTTGATGATAACTTTCAATCTGATGGTCCGATTACGGCTTATGAGTAGTCGGTTTGATCGTTATAACATCAAGATCATTTTGGTGAAATGAGATTAAGGATCTAATGACCAGAATACAGGATGCATATTTTCAAAGTAAAATTACCCTTTTACCCTCCATGTGAGGTTAAATGTGGTTTGCAAAATGGGGTGTCAACAAAACCAATTTGATCTAAAATCTTATAAAAAAATAGCAAGCCTAACAACAAAAATTAGTAATTTGTTGATCTTAAATCTCAGGAAAAAAATAATAATTAAGTGGGCAGTAAAGCCAATTTTATATATATATTTTAATGATTGTATTATTGCATTGAAATCTTGATAGATTAATGCAAAAGACACAAAAAAAAAATTATTCTTAATAAATTAATTAAGACTAATAAGTTGTCAAAGTTGAGTTAAATTATTGAATAAAATAATTGAAAAGAGTTAAGACGAAAACTAATAAATAATAAATTAAAATATTCTAAGCAATAATAATTAAAGTTCCCTTAACGATAATAATTAATGACTTTGTTATAATAGTAAGAGACAATAGATGGCAACACTAATCTTCAATATACTAAGGAATAATATGCTCAATGAACTTATAGTCTATCCTTTATTCTCTTGTTATATTATGGATAATTCCTTTATTAAGAAATCACTTATACCGCAGGATTGATCTCCCACCTAAGATTTATTATTTAAAAGAACCCGTGTTGACTTGAAAAATATTCATTCGAATCATAGATTGCAAAAAATCTCATCTTATCATCCTAATAATCAAGATAAAATAAGAAAATATTATTTACAAAGAGGTCATTGTCAACTTCATAAATTTGAATGACGCCCCTAACAAATATTTCTAGAGCCACCATTGAATGAGGAAAACTAAAAAAATTTCTATGCTCTCACTTTTCCATCCTCCTAACCTAACAGACCCTTTAATTTTTTTATTTTATATTTTAACTCCATAACAATTATGAAGACAAGAAAGTTCAACATTGAGATCGTAACCTATAACTGCATTTTGATATTCTAGAAATAACGTAAAAGTTAGGTATACAAAGTTAAAGTTAATAGGAGGAGTACAACTTTTCTAGGAGGGCCTTGAATATCTTCGTTATATAAAGTATGAACTTGTTATTATTGTCTAGAAAAATATGAAAGAAAAGCTTTGCGATGAATATTTGTTATTAAATTTTTTAGCTAAGTGTCTGTTTGACATTGATTATTTTTGCCAACTTATTTTACTATTAAGCTTTTTGCTACTATTTATGGGTTTCATTACACTTTTTGTACTATTTATGGGTCTCACTGTACTATTTCAGCTAACTTTTACCTTTATCTACAATACTTTCAGCAAAAAGTTTTCAGTTTCAACAAAATAAGTAGATCCCAAATGGACACTAACTATCTATACCAATCTTAGTGTGATAATTTTCAAGATCAAAGTGATCGTATGAGAAAATGGAATAGCTAGCCAATTGCATGATTAGAAGAAAATACAATAAATTCTCATCCCACTTCATGCCCTTGGTGTTAGTCTTTAACAATATAGCTTTTGTTAAGACTTCTAAGAATTATATAAAAAGTTCATAAATGGTTTTTCAAGACCTGGTTGCTTAGGTGAAGAAAGTGAAGACTCAAACTAATGAGATTTGGTAATGGAGAAACATCAAGTAACATTAGAGTATAATGTTGATAATGAAGCACGAGCATCAACAAGTGTTGTTGGTCAAACATCTGATCCTTCAGCACTTTAAAACTTAAGGTCAAGTTTTCTTTAACCAAAACTTATGAAATGTCGCCTTAATGGAAACGAGTAATGAGGTTTGACCCAAGGGTTCGGTGAGAAAAGAACTATTTTAGATTTATAGTGAGATTTGCTTAAAATCTAGAGACTGATGGGCATAGGAAGACTATGTTAAATTCAACGAAGGCCAACCAAACCTAACAACTTCTTGATATTGTTCAAGGAAGGATTCAATTTCATGGTATATTGATTGTTGAAGAAATTTTTTCTATTAAAGTTTTGTCTTTTTTTGGTGACACTTCGTCAATGACACTCTTGAGAAGTAAAAATTATGAAAAAGTTTAGGTCCACAAAATTTTTTCACAATTTCTTGCCATATTGTGAAGTGATAGTGTGATTAGTGAAGAAAAAATAATAAATCTATATATAAGTATTGGTTAACCGCTCACAGTCTGTCACGTCAAAGTTGTGACAAAAAAATTGTTGAATAATTTGTAATCCTAAAACTACTCAAAAAGGATTTTAGAATTGTTTAATAGCAAGTAGGATTACGAGTGGGGGAATATATTAAGAAATATAATTATATTAGTATATTACATTTGGAAATCTAAACCTACAAATATATTTATTTTATTTTGGATATTTTTGATGTGTATAGTGGTAATTATCCAAGTAGAGACAAGGAAGTTCATTTTGTACAACTTTCACCGAAACACAACTCTCTATAGTAAAAATTTAAAATAACCAAATAAATTGGGCTGAACTCAAATCCTATTTTTGGAAATGAAATTGATAAATACTTCAAAGAAAAGGTTAAAAAAGAATTTGGATGAAGCTTGTATTAAATTAGCAAACAAAAAAAAAAGCATGAAGGATGGAGGCTGGGCTGTCCCCATTGGTGAAGTTGGAGTAGGCCTTAAGCTTCGCAGGTTCATTGAGAGGCCCAGACCCAAATATCAATGATGGGTGGTCATGCGACTACGTTTAATGCTGGGCTTTGTATATGAAAAAAATCCTAACAAAAATGGGGATCCTTCTTTACAACTAGGCCTGAAGCCTAGAGCGGAAGCTGGGACTAGACTCTGTCTTTTTTATTTTTTCCCTAGATAACTAGAAATTAATAGTTGGAGTGTGTATATATATTGACATTGGTTGGAGTATTTTTATTTTTTTTATTTGATAAGTTGGCTGGGGTATCAAATAGCTAGGGAGCTGACTTCATTACTATTATTTAAAAAGAAAAAAAGAACTAACAAGTGATATTAGGTGGTGAGTTTTTAATTTTATTTGTTTATTTATTGGAGAATCAATAAATCTTAATCAATCGGTTAACTATTACATTTGTAGTAGCTGAGCAACCAAACAGTCCAAACCCACGATTATTAACTTTAGTTCTAGCTAATTGTGTTGCCTTGCTCTTTTAAATAATATAGGAAACCTTCTTCTCAAAAAAAAAAAAAAAATCTAGGAAACCTAAGGAAGGTCACGGGGGCTTTTTAACATTCAATTAAAAGAGTTATGACACTTAACTCAAAAATGAAAAAAAAAAGAAGATAAAAGAGTTATGACAGTATTTCTTTCATTGATTTAATAAAATGTCTTAATAAAAAATCATGATTTTTAATTATGGATTTTCTTGCAATTGATATAAATCTTTGCATAATTTTTACTTTCTTTTTTTTCCTTTCTTTCTTCCAAACAATAGATAAGGGTTTGTGAGTTGTGACAATTTAGAAATGCTTTTTTTTTTTTTTTAATAAGTAAGATTCATCTTGTTATGCAAAAGGTTTTTTTTTTTTTTTTTGGTAGGTTGAATAAAAAAAAATGAATAGCTAATTATGGTTCCTAGACAGAACCACTGAAACCAATAAATATATATATATATATATATATATATATATTTTAGAATATTAAGTATTTTTAACACACACACTAAGAGAGAGGGTGAAAGTTTTTTTTAAAAACTTATAGTGGTGTATATCTAAAAATGCCTAAACCAATAAATAGATTAAACATAGAAAAATGAGGTATGATTCAACACTAATTTTATGGATCCTGAAATTCACTAAGGTGTTTCTACTCTCTACGAGTCTACATATGGTTACTTTATTTACTTTCTAAAGTGACCAGACCAACTCAAATTTAGGAGTATTTTTTTTTTTTTTGGGAATGATTTTGACTAAATGAATATGACGATTTTAATAAATTTTTGGTACAGATTTGAGCTTACATACGCCAAATGTTTAAATTTTATAGTTGGACTATTGTTATGTGTGGAAAATTATTGTGTACTCCCGGAATACCATAAATGCGTACTCCCTCCTCTCACATGAATGGTAGGTCCCACTAATTAAATTCATGATGGGACCCACCATTCATGTGAGAGAAGGAAGTACGTATTTATGGTAATCCGAGAGTACCTAATAATTTTCCGTTATTTGTGTTTTTTTTTTTTTTTTTTTCCTTTAAGAAGGCCCAAGATGTTAGGGGGGCCAAGTTAATTTATTTTTGGGTCAAATTCTAAAATAAGCATTCTATTGAGGAGACTTTTGAAAAGCCGGAAAGGGGGCAATTGTGTCTCCATATACACATATATTTAGATTATGGTAAAATTCTTATAAAAAGAAAAAAAAAAATTGAGTGAAAAAAATGAGATCCCCACACACAAAAAATTAAATGATAAATAAAAGAGAAATGGCAAGTCCACAATATTTTCATAAAAAATCATAGGTGGTAAATTTGTTATTGGTTCTAATTTAAATCCATAACATAAAATTTTTTGCTCATTGATAATAACCAATAACATTCTACTACCTATGATTTGTTGTGAAAGTGTTGTGAAAATGTTGTGGACATACCATTTTTCTAAATAAAATGGTGTGTGGAGTAATTTTTAGGTACTCTTGGAGCACAGAGAATGGGGCTCCCTCCACTCACATTCCTAGTGGGATTCACTCATTAAATTCATGATGGAGTCCACTATGAATGTGAGAAAAAGAAGCATCATTTCTCCGTGCTCCAAGAGTACCTATGAATTTTTCCGCATATGTGAATGCTTCAAAAGATCGGTATTCATGTGAGTAATGAACCAATAACTCCTACATAGAGAATATGGGAAGTGCCAACAACGCACATATCTGTCATTACACATCACTATAACACCTCCCATAATCACACAAAGTGACAGTAACAAAAAGGTTATGGTCGCACAAATTTGAAAGGAACCAATCCAAAAGGAGAAGGTAAGTCATTCTTGAGTGAACAATTGTTGTACTAAAAGAAATTAATCTAGCTTGAGCATCAAAGGACCGGTTGCAGAACACATGTATCTAGACTCTCACTTTCCTTTCTTTCTTTGTGGGCTTTTATCCATGAGTTTGGACTTGAATCATTAAACTTGATGCCCAAATTTCATATACAAAGGACCCCTAATCATGGTTCCAAACTTCCAATTATCATGCAAAGAAACACACAGTAATCACAAAAACACAAACAAGAGTTCAAGCAATAGTCTACAAACAAAAAACAAAAAACAAAATACAAGATAATAGAGTGCAAAATATATCCATGCAATCAATCTATCAAATCCAAAAAGACAAGATGATAGAATGCAAAGTATATCCAGTGTAATCAATCTTTTAAATCCAAAAGACAAGATCATAGAGTGCAAAATATATCCAAGGTAATCATTCTCTCAAATCCAAAAAAGACAAGATAATATAGTGCAAAATATATCCATTGTAATCAATCTCTCAAATCCAAGTATAGCTCCAGCTGCAAAAGAAAAAAAGAAAAAAACCTTAGAAATTGCTTTCCATGTAATTTCAAGGGCTATTTAAAGCCAAAAGAAAATATAAATTTCACTAACAATGTTATCACTATTTTAGCAATTTCCTTTTCAAAATTTAAAAGATACCATCGTGAATGAGAAAAAGGAGGATTCAAAAATACAATATATGTATGGGGAAATGGACTTTGGACTAAGGTATGATCTGCAAGTGAAGTTAAACAAAAAAAAAATTAATAAATACACTAATAACAACGATAACAACAAAGCCTTTGTCTCAAAATGTAGGGTTAATTATGGATTCTTAACAAATTAGATTGAGTCGACCAATGGATTTTTTCCCCCTATTCTATCTATTTGAAGTTATGCTCTCGATTCTTTCAACAAAAAAAAAAGCTATGCTCTTTGTTGCTTCCCTAAGTACATGTACTTTTTTTATTACTTCTAGTAATGTTATTTTTTGCCTTAATTCTTCTCTTTCTTATCAATCCATTACTTGCTTTTCTTTGAACATGACCAAACTAGCTCAAGTGACTCTCCCTCATATTTTTCTACTATGATAAATAAAGTCTCAAAATTACATTTAATAGAAAGAAGAAGAAGAAAGTGGACATGATAATAATACAGTACAAAAAATTCACTTAGGAGTATCCATTAAACATTGAGTGAAATCAACGACTGAACGCACATAAAGGTGTCTATTAGTTGTGAAAGGGGACAATCAAAAAATGTTATGAATATTTTGTGTATTGTTCATTTTTTTTTTAAGTGTTACATTCACAAGATTTTCATAGCAAATCCTACACATGAAGTTGTTACTCTTTCTAATATGAACTCACCTCTAAAATTAATTTTTTTGCCTACCAATAATAGCAAGTAATAATCTACTACTTAGAATTTGTTGTGAAAGTATTGTGAAAAATGTTGTGGACGTAATACTTCTCTCTCTTTTTATTGTTTTTCTTTTGATAAAAAAAAATTATTTTATTTATTGACTAATATTTTGACTTAATTAATACAATTACAATGAAAAATATATAACTTTATTTGTTAAAATTTGGTTATTTTTTATTCAATCAATCGACTCATTTGTCTATACTAAGGAGAAAAACAACGTCATAAAACACAAATACCTAGAAAAGTATGGACTAACCCAAACTAGGACATACCACAAAAAGATTGCAACTCATTAGTATGAGTAGTACTGTAGGACATGTCACCCTGCAAGAAAAGAAAAAAAAAAAAAAAACAATGAGAAGAAGAAAGAAGAAAGAAGAAAGAAGAAGGAAGAAAGAATAGAAAGAACGTGAAAAAGAAATCTCCAACTGTTAGTGTTAGAGTCGCGTGATGAGTCGGACTTAACCAGTGCGTCCACCAATCCACAGCAGAAAAAGGTACACAAATTTATCGCCTTTGGAGTATGTGCCACAGATTCGGCACTTTTGAGAGCTCTTCTTCGTGTGTCGCTCCGCGACGTGTAGCTCCAGCTTGCTCACTCGCTCCAGCTTGCAATTTTTGGTAGAGTTCTTGTGCAAGGCAAGATTGTGAGTCGTCATCGCCCTCTATTTCTTTAGGTTTGAATGGCAAACGTGATGGCAGAAATGAATTTTTCGCTTATTAGCTTAGTTTCTCTTGTCCCGCTTTTTCACCATTATCGCTCCTCTTTCATGTTTCTCTACTCTCGTGTGTTTTTCGTCTGTGTCTCTCTCTTTTATCTCTTTACCCAAATATGCAGTGTGCGTGTGTTTAGCTTCCTAAGAGCATCCACAGCAGTGGAGCTAAAAATTTAGCAATTTAACTCTACCAAAAGTTACTTTATCTATTTTACCTACACACATGCTGCAGCAGTGGATCTATTTTAGCTTTCAACACAATAAAATAATATAAACATCACAATAAAATAATATATCTACCACAATAAAATAATACATCTCACTACAATATAAACACCACAATAAAAAGGTAATGTGAACACAAAATAAAAAATTAATTTTTTTTTTAGCTCTCATGAACAATGCACATCTATCTATAGATGTGCACTGTAGCAATGAGCTAAAAAAATATAGATTTGGCTTCATTGTTGCATGCTTCTTTTTGGTGTTTTGGTGGAGCTAAAATAGCTATATAGCTATTTAGCTCCACTGCTGCAAGTGCTCTAATATATCTAAACTTTTTTCTCTTTGATTTGCTCAATTATTGCAGCTACTCTGTCTCATAGATGGCAATCTTGAACCACTTTCGCCTTTTGCTTTTAACGTTTTTTTAGCATTGGACAATTAGTAATATGAAGTTCTAAAAGCGAAGGAATGCAAATTTAGGACAATCCTAGATCAAGAGAGATTCAAGAGAAGAGAGCTTTTGAAAATCCTTTGAGGATATGAATTGTGTAGTTTGAAATTTTCTAATAACAAGGTTGAACTGTGTGGTTGTGATAGTAAGTGAGGAAAGACTTATCAATATTTTATTTTATTTTCAACAATGATAAGTTCACTATACTACAAGTATAGGCTCATCAACAGTTGATGTTACCTTAACAATCAATGAACCACACCAACTACAACAAATTGTTAGATAGAAACCAATTAATAAATAAAACTATACTACAAGTATAGACTCATCAAGTGAAGATTGACATGCAAGAAAAGCACAACAAAAAACAAGAAAAGAGAAGAAAAAAAAAAGTAAATTACATGTTGTAAAATAGAAACCAATTAATAAAGAAAACTATACTACAAGTATAGGCTTATTAGGATGAAGATTGATGTGCAAGAAAAGATAATAAAGAACAAGAATGAAGAAGAAAGAACAAGAAACAAAAGAAAAGTAAATTACCTATTGGACCTTGAAATCTCTTTGCATTGTCTAAAGTAGATGAGTGCATTACTTCTGGTTTGGCAGCAAAAGAGAAATTTTTATGTATTTTTGTTTTTCACAGAATATACTTCACTATATTTAAGAACATACAATAGTCACCTCTAGTTTTATAGTTTGCATCACTAACTTGATTTAATTTTACACTTATACCTAGGTTTTGGCATATGATCAAACAAAAAATGATGCCACCATCGCCGATGTGGTTACGGAGGCTAGCAAATGTGCCGCAGACAGTGCACTCTCTCCCGGTGGTATCCTGTTTGTGGGGACGTTGGCTAGGACTGAAAGGCGGAGCTACAGACACCACAATCCACCGTGTTTAACTTATGTACACTCTGATTGTGACCCCCCATTGATGTAATGCTATTGAAAAACAGCTGACAAATATGGCAGTAACTGAATTCTCTCCGTAGTGGTAACGAATTGCGACAACTTCTCTTGGGTTTGCCCATTCTCTCTTGGTGTATGTATCTTGCTCACTTGGTCTCGCTCGCTCTCGTGTCTCTCGCTCTTTTCTGTGTGAGTGTATGGGAAATGAACTCATTAGAGTACAGAGTGTTTTTGTTTCTTTAAATGGAAAAAATGGTGCCACCTAAAGTTCATAGTAATTACGGTAATTAAAGTAAAAATGGAGAATAGTTTTGGTAAATTTTTTTAAGTAAATTAAAAATTGGTATTCATTAAACTAATTATTTAATTAAACTAACTAGTATTTAATTAACTAAGTATAGTTAAGTTTAATTAAGCTACCGAGTAGGCACACAGCTTAGCTCAAGGCTTTTAAGTATAAGGAGGTGAGCTGCTCGTTCAACTCCTATACTTTGAAACGTTGCGTTTGGTGTAGTGAGTTTTTATTTATTCTTTTTTTTTTTTTTTTTTTTTATGACTAAGTGTGACCTTTTTATCTTCGACTTTTAACATTTAGTCCAATTTAGGTGTGTTATAGAGGTTCTGTAAATGGTTTTTGCTGTTGGAGTGTTTGTATTTGGGTGGTCTTTCATGTTGGTTATAGTAGGTGTTTGAGAGAATGACTGAACAGGGAATTACCAACTTAGGTTCTTCCTTTCTTCTTTTTACTTTTATTTTTTAAATGCTCAGGAGTTAATGCTTTGGACCTGTTTTAAAAGCACATTTCATATGCCTACATGGCATTTTGCTTCTTTGAGCACACTCCTAGGGGTAGAACATGAGCTGGAGACCATGCCTTATGATGTGGAGGTCACTATTTTGGAGCTCCATTTACCCCTCCTAAGGGCCAAAATGAAATAAATAGTATATTATTTTTAAAATGTGAGTCCCAGCAGTTTAATTTGGGTGTATTGCTAAACAACAAGAAAGAGTCTCAAATTGCTTCTGTGTGCATTATCATCATTGATGGAGAAGGTAAAAGAAAATCATCCTTAAGAACAATGACGGGTCTTACACCAGTCAATAAGCTAAGAATGATTGATTTCCTGGATTACCCCTAATTTCATTATTTTTTGCTAGGGTCATATTTTCTATGTATGAGCTTATCTTTTAATAAAACGCATTTTACTTGTATTTGGGTAGATTTAAATTGGATTTAATGTATCAACAAATGTGTGAAGTTTATTTTACAAATGGTATCATTAAAGACAAGGAGATTGATCAAAGAAACAAGTGGAAAAAAAAAACTGTTTCATTAAAGCTTGACGCTAGTTGCTATTGAGGTTTAATAAGAGAGCTCGACACAAACTCAAACTATCGAGACTTACGAATTTAGAATTCTCAGATCTGAATTTGTCCCATGATGACTTGAATGATTAGGGTTTCTCCCTCTACAATCCTAGTCATATGGATAACATTTCCTATCTTTGAAATTCTATTTTGATTTCTTTTATTCAAAATGATGCAATTCAATCCTTGAAAATTAGAAAAAGTATTAATTTTTGTATTTCTGAAAATTGCATGCGTAGTAGACTATGTATTGATGTAGCATATTGTAAAGTTAATTAATGTGATCTGGAAAAATTTTCATAGAAAATATATGGAAGGATGAAATTGTTACACTTTGAATAAAGGACCAGAGTTTAACTTTTTAAATATCCTGGACAAAAAATAGAGTTTAGGCCAAAATTTTGAAATAAAAAGTATATATCATCATTTTCTTTAGGAGAGGTTGAACTCTTCGATTATATAGTACTCTCGCATATATTATATTCAATTAAATGAAATTTTGAAACCGTCATATTTCAAAAATATTTGAACTCATAATAATTTAAGCACTTAATAAAATGAGGTTCCAATTTTTCTCTAAACTTGTTTGGAAGAAAGTTCATCCAATTCATGACAATTAAATGAGTTTCCATATATATATAATTACATAAATTAGTTTAAATGACAACTCATTTGATTAACATTTCTTTTCTTTTTTTTTTATAGAAGACACATGTTTATAGTTATTTATGGGTGTAAATTTTGAGTGGCCACATAATAAATTAGAAGAATTTTCTGCAACTTGATTTGATAAGAAACTTCATCCATAAGTTTTTTTTTTTAGAAACTTTATCTGTAAATTTAATAACGAACTCTTATAAAAAGTACAATTGGTAAAGTATTTGATTGTTAAATAAAAGATTTAGGATTTAATTTCCACCTACACCAAAAACTAAAGATAAAGAGCTATCCCCTTACACTAAAAGCGGACATCATAAATTGAAACTCTTTCTCACTATCCCCTTACGCACACACACTAGCCTCTTAACACGTACGTGAGTACGTGCTCAAAAGCTCTTCTATTTTTTAGGTAAATGTTAATAATTTACATATATAATAATTTAGAAATATATACTTTTTTATTTATTAAAGAAATAAAAAGGATAAACTTTAGAGATAAACAGTAACAATAATTTTTTTTTTGAATGTGAAGGAAAAAATATCCTAAATTTTAGGAGTTTTCTTTTTTAATTGAAAATGAATTTGTTATTAAACATTTATGACTCTATTTTTAAATGAAGTTACCCTTCATTAATAAGGGTATTTTTAAACCACATAAAAGTCTAGTTGAAATACGGAAATCTTTATATATATATATATATATATATATATATATATATTCTACTTTCATCCCAAAATTTAAAAACTTTTATTTTTCGTCCTTAAAATTTTAAAGTACCACCCATTTCATCCACTTTCGTTAAATTTTTTATATTTTATACCATGTTTCCAAAGTCTAATATTCATCCACTACCGCTTTGACTGCAAGAGGGGAGTAGGATTAATCCTAAGTGAAACCGTTAAGCAATATTTTAAAGACGAAAACAAAATGAAATATTTTAAAATTTTTTTTTTGGTTTGTTTGCTCCTTTGAAATATCATTCAAGTTTTATTTTTGTTTTTTAAAACTTAACAAGTGTGGATGGAAAAAAAAAATTGAAATTAAGAATATTTTAATTTATAAATAAAAATAAAAAAACTAAAATTTGAGTGAAAAAAGAAAAGAAAAGAAAGACCAATAAAAATTTTACATCAACTTTGGTTTGGGCCTAATGTTCACTGCTTCTAATGGGCCGTACAGTGCCTCCACCGCCACACAAAAGCAAATAACAAAACCCTTGCAGAGTAAACCTAGAGGGAGAGAAAGAAGAAAGAGGCAAAGAACAAAGATGACCCAGAAAGCAAATCTATTCAAAGGTCAACAGAAGAAGAAATCTGTTCCTCCCAACCGCCATGGCAAACCTTCTGTCACCCGCAAAGGTAACTAACTATCTAGCTTTACGTGTCTGTGTATTTGTTTATGGAAAAGTCCGGTACTTAACAGTATGTGTATATGTATTTTTTCTTTTGGTTTGTGCAGGGAAGAGATTTGTGAAGCCGGCCAAAGTTACCAAGGAGATGGATGTTGATCGTGTATGTCCCCATTTTCTATTCTCTTTCCAAATACTATTTTTATTTTTTCACAAATTTTTAGGGGTTTCTTTATGTTTGGTATGTTGTGGTTTAGATTAATGGGTTATGTGATGTGAAAGTGCAAATGGGGTCAGCTTAATTTTGTAGTTAATGATAATTATGAAGTGGGTTCTGAGCAACTCAGCCCATTAGCATCTAATATTTATGATGTTGCGGTAACAAATTTGAATTTTTATGAGTGAATTTACAAAACGTTTTATGTAGTCGATCGACTCTAGCCTAGTGAAGTTCTTTGTTGGAAGTTAGCTTCCCATTCATTGTAAAACAATGGTGAAAGGTCATGACTTGACATTGTTTTAATGATGTTATTAAAGTTTTGTTGGAGAGGAAACTGAGGGATGAATTTGTATGCAAACAATTTTGGACCCTTTCTAATTGCAGTAGACCATAAGGTGCACAAGATATTATATTGCAGTGGACCTTGCCACTTAAGAGATGTGTTTCAAGTAGGGAGGATGTTTAATGAATGGATTAAGTTTGGTGCTTCTCTCTTTTGAAAGGTGGTGAGGGTCCTAGGATGGTCTTTGTGTTCTCATCTTGTTACAAAAAGTGCTGAAACGTGATTAGTTAAGATCTCATGGTAACGACGGCAGAGTTATATTTTGAAGTAGTATCTAGAAGAAATTATGATTTTCTCTTTATCTTTTGGTCCTTAAGAAGATACAAGCAGCTGTTGTGGGTTTTTTTCTTAGGGTATTATCTAGGATGTTCTGGCACCTCCTACTGTCCAGGGTTTGACTCCCTCCACCCCCACTATAAACATATCAGGATTAAGGGGGCTGGGGTGTCTGAAAAGAGTTCCTTCCCCTGTTGATATCAGACAACTGATGTGCTCATCCCTAGTTGGCAGATTCCCTATTTTGCTTGGTATAGTGAATATATAGGATTAGCCTCACCCCTCATTTCCTCCTCCTCACATTGGTTTTTAGGGCATGCTACATGCATGGTAACCATAGAGAAGTGACATTAATTGGAATTTCTCAATATTTTGGATTTTTAGATGCTATGGAGGTCTGTTGCTTTTCTTGTTCATTTCTGCAAGCATGGTGACGAGAGTGTCTTCTCCAAATTTTGGTGGGTTTGAGGTGATTCTTCTATGAAAGAATGAAAGATATTTGTTATCATTGTATAGAAGATACTCTCATTTTGATGAAGCTCAGAGCACCTCCAACAATCTTTAGATGCTTTTCACCTCTGTTAGGCTTTTTGCACTTCTTTGGTTCAGCATTTTTTTTTATCCTTGCGAATCTGTTGGTGATAGAATCATGCTGTTCCTGTCTTGTCTTACATCATTCTTTTCTATTTCTCTCTTTTTTCTTTTTTTTTTTCTTTTTTTTGGGTATAAATTATCCTGTTGTTTTAATCTTTGTGAAAGACTAGAGCCATCACCCATTTCAATCCTTTATAGTGATTCATAATGATCATCAGCATGTTGGTTACGTTGTCAACTTGCCATCTACTTACTTGAAAAGCAGACTTTGAAGCAAGTTATTCAGTTCAATTCTAAGACTCTTTTAGAAGAGTGTAAATCATATTTTAGGTGAACACATAGTTAGAGAAGAAATTCTTTTGTAATTCCTCTGCGCTTGGGCACTTGGGTATTCATGCCCTTCATGTCTTCACATAATAGACTTTCTAACTGTTTATTGTTGTAATACTTGTTTACTATTGTTATGTAAATTTTTTTTAATAACTATATCATAACTCTGGATGTTATATACATACTTTTCTGTTTCTAAGTTGCAAGATGATTATGGGTGGAGCTTTCATTTAATATGCATTTTGAAAATTGTAGGCTTTCACCTTATTCATTGGTGTCAACTGGTAGCAACCTTTTGGCTTTCAAACTTATTCATTCAGGCTTTGTTTTGATGACAATACTTAATAAACAGCATTACGTTCGTCATTTTTATAAAAACATAGTTGCTTCTATGGGTATTGATGTCATGTTCTGTGATTGGCTGCTTTTATCTAGTGTAGCAAGAAGCCTTGTTATCATTGGTGTAACCCTATGTTAAAGAACACTGGGTGGGTAATAAATAAGTGTGCAAAAAAAAAAAAACTATAATTATTAAAGGAAGCCAAATATGTATCTGCCTGCAATGGAGACTCTAGAATATGTTGTTTTCTTTCTTTATTTGTTCACATCAGTGATGGTATTTCCCTCTGCTTCTTGATTATACCAGGAGCTGAGCAAGTTCATTAATTATTGCAATGAGGTGAAAGCAGCCACTGCTGCTAACAGGGATGGTGGCCAACTAAGTATTGTCAAACCACCACCAGAGTCTACCAGTGGTGAGAAGAAATAGATGATGATGAGAGTACAGAAAGTATGGGTGTAAAAACTAAGGCGTAATAGAGTTTGGAAATAGTCATTTTTCGTGTTGCTGTTGATGTTTTGTATGTTACAAGAGGAAATGAGGTTAACTGCTTATGTTGCAAATTCATCTTAACTTTTTTTTGTCCTTTGTTTCATTTTGCAGGTTGATAATATGTTCTTAGCTTGTTTAATTTCATTGACTACTTCATAGGTGTTACAGTTTTTGGTGCCAATGAATATTTAACGTGATTGAATTTATGAGGAAATCTAAACAGCTTACATGATTGATCAGTTGCAAATGTACCATCAACTTGTCATTTAGGACATCCATTTTGTTGATAGAATTAAAAGTGGAACATTATTTCTTGCTGTCAACCAGACCGTATTGGTCTAAAGGCCTTTGACACATCCAGAAGCCATCCGTTGGCTCTACGTCTCAAAATTATTGAATCTGAAATCACTTTCTTCTTATTCTCCAAAAAAAAAAAAAAATCCCTTTCTTCCTGATTTATATTGTTATATTGGGACTTAACAGTTAACAAGACCATTTTTAATTTGGGATTTTTAGGATGGAAACATAAATGATTTTTAAAATTTTAATTTATATAAAAATTTTGAAATATGTAAAATTTTTGAATCTATGTTATTGTGTCTTGAATTCTTGATGGTAGAACATACTATTTAATATGAAAATTTTATAAGATTAGTTTCCAAAAAAAAAAAAAACAATTAAGAAAAAAATGTCTTGAGCCCACAATTCTTTTTTTTTACTCTTCTTTAATGGATAAACTGATAAAGCTCCACCGTGGGAAATATCTGAAGGAAAATGATCCTTCTGACCCCCATTTTCTTGTTTAATAGTCTACTGTAATTTACGTAAGGCTATAGAGGTTGAGGTTAATTGAATTGTACAAGGGGTAGAATCGAGAAGAAGAAGAAAGAGGGGGAAAAAACCAAATAGTGGAGCTGGTAGATGGATGGACTGATACGAGTTACAGAACACTTCATCTAAAATCTGGTCTGGTTGTGTATCAATTAGCATAACTCAAAATTTTTTGTCATCTAATAATAAAAATCTGGTGTTTGAATTCATCTACACCAAAAACTAATTGTGTGTCTTTGCATGATGATAAGAGCAATTATTATAGAATAAACATCATAGATTGAAATTTTATTATATCTATCAAAAATATCACAACACAATTTATCAATATTAGGATTGTAAAAGAGCCAAGTCTTGTAGAGTATTAAAAGTTTAGAATTATACGTTCAAGCTTGGTCATTCTACTTGTTGAAGCTTGAGCTACATCATTAAATGATTCTTTTTTCATATAAAGTTCACTCAATGACTAAATTTTTCTACCCATTCACAAGTCTATACTAATAAGTAAATTATAACTAAAATCATATTATTGGAATTAATTAGGTAGAATGATTTTTATTTGTAAACTTACAAAAATTAGATTCACTAACCTGTATTTGCTAATAATATGTTTAAATTTTACTATGAAATAGATTATTTATATTATCAAAAAATTATAATTAATAGTTTGATATTTTATTAACTTGTTTACAAATATATGCAATTCAAAACATACACACACTCATTTCAAAAATAAAAATTTAAATTTCAAATAATATCTAAAGTTATATATAGATATTCTTTGAATTGAAACATATTATTCTAACAAATAAGAGGGTGTTTGGTATATGTGTTTAAAAATATGTGTTTTGTTATTTGAAAACATGTATGAATATATGTGTAAGTTAAAAAATGTATATAAATACGTATAATATTATTTAAAAACTGAATATGTGTGTTTGAGTGGATGTACCAAACACCCCCTAATATTTTGAAAAAATTTAATATAAAATTTTTGTACGACTTTCAGCTTTTGTGAATTCAAAAAAAGAAAAAAAAAAAAGAAAAAAAAAAAGGGCCAGAAGTGAGAAGGCTAAAGACTGTTTTACCCCGAAGTCCAAACATAGAATTGTAGCCCACATATTCTACCATGAGAATACCCTTTCCACATCAATTATTTTTTTAATGAACAAAAAAAAGTGATCATTAATCCGACGTACTTAAATCCCCTGTCATATCATTTCTTTGAATCTAAAAACAAATAATTTTTTTATTATTATATTAGAATATGTATAATATATCAACCAAAGAGAGATACACGAAGACAAAATTGAGGTGGATCCAAGTCATCTGATCTGACGTTTCAGGCCCACCTATCTCATGGTATACTTTCTCCATGTCTTGCCTTATCAATTAAGTATCATGATTGTCTGATGTCATATATATATATATATATATATATATATATATATATATATATCTAGGATTTATTGGCTATGAAGTATGAATTATTTCTAAATAATATTTTTGTTCATCTAGAGAAAGAGAAGTTATACATAATTCAAAAAATATTGCTAGATAATCATCAGTTCTATGTAATTAGAACTTAAAGAGCATTCATAATAAAGATGTTAAAATAACTCAAAAATTATTTTAGCACCTTAGTTCATAAAAATCAAGCCACATCAAAGTTGTCATATTTAAAAATTTTTAAGTTTCAATTACTGTTTAGGATAGACTTGTAAAATTTTAAATGGAAGCTTTCCAATTCAAAAAGTATAGATTGGAAGTGGCAAACAACTCTCCAGTTAGTTATGTCTTAATATACTTCTTATACTTTGCTCCGCATATGTGCGTGCGTGCGTGTTAAGATATACTATACTTGGGAGAATGTTAATTGTGATTTTCATCCTTTGCAGATTGCTTTTTGGAATTTGATCTGGGTAGGTAGGTAGATTGGCATGTGTTGATGTATGTTGCTAAAATTAGGTTTTGGTGAGTGGAATTTAAGTCTAGGTGAAATGGGGTTTTGTTGAATTGGTAAAATTGTTGAATTACAATATGGATGTTTTATGAGTTACTGGTAATAATGAGAGAAGATTATAAATTGAGATACAAACTAAATAATGCTATTCATAAAATAAAATAAAAAATTACATTCCATGAATTGAAATGTAATTTCTTTTACTTGTTACAGTGTTTATGCAAATATACACAAACATTGTAGCAACATGAAAATTTTTTTATTCCTCTTTTATACGCTGTCTCCCTTCTTGTCTCACTTTCTCTCTACTCTCTCACTCTCACGATATAGTATTAAAGTAAAAATATTTTAATGTGATGTATTATAAATAAAATTGGGATAGTGTATAATAAAAGTAGTTATAAAAAATAGATAAAATAATTTTTTGAAAAGATAAAATATAATTTTTTTTGAGCGGATGTATATATTATGGATACATTTTTGGAGTCAACTATATATTTTATTAAAAGTATTCCTTGGTTATATAAGAATTTCAAAAAGTTGTGGGCATGGCCTCCCAAACTCTGAGTCCCCTCCTACTTTGAGGCTATTAATAGAAAAAAAAAAAAAATTCACATATCATTAAAAATAAGACACATGTAATGTGAAACTCATATATTATGACAAAGAGATTCGTAATTTTCAATTTTTTTTAATACAAGATGTAAATCTTATCTTAAAATAATTTAAAGTGTATATGTGTGTAAACCTCTTTTTTAAAGATTTGAAACCTAACTTTACCTCCTTTAAATCACAAAAACTTTGTTATTTTGATGTGATTATCTGCGTAGTGTTCATATGTAATTTCCAATCTAATACTAACCATAACATTGCACGACATTAATTGCGTCTAAAAAACCATAAAAGGAAACACCATAAAAGGAACAGGTTCTAACACAACTTTCAACTATGACAATAATGTATCAATAAAGAAGGTGTGGCAGTCACATAACGATAACGGTCAAGGTGGAGTTAATCTCTTGTTTGAAAGTTTAAATCACAAGTAACTGCACTAATAATTAATAATAATACTAATAATGCAGAAAAAGATCTCAGCAAAAAATAATGCAGCAAAAGAAAAAAACAGTAATAGTGATTGTTTAAGTTTGTACTACTTTACTCTGAGTCTTTGATAGTGCCTTACACGACCTGTAACTGTAACTGTAAATGTAAAATATGAAAACAAGGGAAAAAAAAAAAAAAGCTGATAAAGCTTGAGTTATGTGACAATGTGAATGTTTGTCCCTTTCTAAGCAAAAGGTCAAGACCATATATAATTCTATATATCCCTATCTGATCCATTAGGAATTCATCAATCTTAGCCGTCGAAATCTGTCACTACAATGATCTTCAAAACTCTTAAAACACACCCAATTGACTCCTATTTCCACGTGCTCAGAGCTTCACCCATTGGTGCGTGTGATGAACTTGCTGTTTTAGGCACGTTTGTGTTTCATGATCCATCAGCTCGTGTGGGTCTAAGTTCTAATCTAAAACTCTCACAGATTCTTTTGCTGAGACATAAATGATGTAAGATGTAAAAGCTCCCCAAGTGAAAACTAGATTATCTGACCAACAAAAAATATAGGCAGCTACATCATCAATATCATCAGCCACAGCACAAACAAAACACAAAGATTTCAACAACATTCTAGACAAACACCACCGCTACTACCGTCAGCCTCAGCTGCCATTGATGGGTGCTGCAGAACCTGTAAAGATACTATCATTTTATCCATTTATTCTTAATCTTTTTGATGTTTTTTTTTTAATGGGGTTTTTGCTTATTCATGTGCTAAGAGTTGTGTGTGTGTGTGTGTGGGGTGCTAGGTGGAGGAGAAGAAGAGTGATGGAGGTGAAGTGAAAGAAGAGAATGAGGAGAAAGAAGAGGAGGAAATGAAAGATGTGGAGAAAGGTGAGGTGGGTTTTCAAGAACGTGTGGTTGAGAGCAATAACTATGGAGAATTTCAGCTTTCAAGGATGCAGAGGCTGAATCCATCAAACCCTTTAAGGATTGTTATTAACAGTGCCACCAGAGTTCCAACTGCCTCTCCATCTCAGCGTCCTTCTCAGCCTCATGCTCAGCCTCCTCCTCCGCCTGCTCATGCTCAGCCTCGGTCTACACCAGCACCCACCCCACAAGTAAGTTAATTAAATAAAATTTTCTTTTTTCATAAGTTTACACAAAAGGTATATATTTTGAATTCGGTAGCTTTGCAAGTTTCATTGCAAAAATTTGCAAAGGTGTTTCTAAAAATTACACAAATTTTGTTTTAAATCTTGTTTGTATTTTACTAGTCATAGCACATATTTATACCTTTTTTTTATTTTTTATTTTTATAGTTTATTATCTGAATTTTACAGGTATTGTTTCATAGTCTGCAAAAGGAGAAAATTTTTTGAACCTTTTTCTAGTCTGTCATCTCAAAAGAACTTCGTCTATTTTCTTATGGGTACAATTAGAAGTCAGTTTTCATAAGATTAAAAAAGAATAGCTTATATATTTTCTGTTCACAGGTGGCAAATTTGAATTTTTCTGGCTCTTTCTTACAATCTCTCATGTCAAGTTTCATGTATAACTAAAGAATGCGTTAAAATCTATGCTTAATTTTCAAGTCAAGAATGTGATTTTTTTTTTGGTTTCTCTCTCTTTTTGCACAGCAGCCATCAGTGACAACACTGAATTCAAGATCTTATACAGACAGAATATCTCTGTTTCTGTTCCTTCTGCACATGGTTGCTGCTGTTGGGTTAGTTTGTTTTCTTATATTCAAGGGAATTCAAGGCCTAATACAAGCGTCAGAATCTATTAAAACGAAAGAGAAAAGGGTGTTGCAGTTTTATCTCCCACAAGTTGAAGCTGCATCTTTTTTGAGCATTACTCTTGCATTGGCATGGCAAAAGGCAGTCAGGGAATGGCCTCTATTTATGGTTCATTTCATACTATGGAGCTCTTTTTTAATGTCCCTATCTGCTGGAATTCTCCTTATTTGCTTTCAAAAACCTGCCACTGAAGGCATTGGAGTCTGTTTTATTGCCTTTGCAATTGGCAATGGGTTGTATGCTTGTTGGGTCACAACGCGAATTAAGTTTTGTTGTAAGATCTTGATGAAAGCACTTGAACCTGTTTCAAAATTCCCTGGTTTGAGTCAACCTATTTATTGGATGCTTGGGGCTGGATTCTTGTGGATGTCCCTATGGATTTTAGCTGTGATTGGAGCTTTGAATTTCTACTATCCCCCATTGATCATTATTGCATTGGGTTTCAGCTTGGCTTGGACTGCTGAAGTAATGAGAAATGTTGCTAATCTAACAGTGAGTAGGGTAATTTCTCTGTATTATCTCAGGGGAATGCAATCTAATACTCAGTTCTGCTTCCAGAGGGCCTTGACTCTGAATCTTGGTAGTGCTTGTCTAGGCTCTTGCTTTGTGCCTGCAATTGAGGCCCTGAGAATTGTTGCTCGGGGTTTGAATTTGCTTGAGGGAGAAGATGAGTTCATGTTTTCTTGTGCACATTGCTGTCTCAATATCATGGATTCCATCTTCAGATATGGAAATGGCTGGGCCTATGTGCAGGTATTGTCACCGAAAATCCTTTTATGCTACTGAATTTTCTTCACTCTAATGACATTACCCCTAGAAGACAATATGTGGTATAAGTACAGGAATGATTAATTAGAGACAACTACTAATGTGTCATAGATAGTTCACGGTAAAAATGGTTCTATTTGAAGGGGGAAAATAAATATGATTATGCTATGCAATTAAAAGTTGTTGCTAATTGATCGCTGGTTTAGAAGCTTTGGATGATTCACTGCTACTTATCTATAGCATTTAAATATGGATTATGATAAAGACTGAATTTTTTAGTTGCATCAATGTGGTGATTGAGATACAAGTAACATTCCTTATTGTGCCAAAAAGCAGGAATTTCATTGAACTTTACTAGATGCCGCTTCTTTGTCAAAATAATTTAATTTGATTTAATTAGGAAATGTGTTTCTAGGGTCATTCTCAATTTGTATAGTAGTCTTGAAGGTCTCTTAAGATTTTCATGATGCTTGTGTATTAATTTTAAAAGATCAGTGATATGCTTTTGTTTTTGCAAGTTATCATAGTCAATTCACAATATTTAATGTGATTATTTTACAAAGACGGAATTATTTACTGTGCCATCATTATCAGAAAGTCAATGCAGTCCATCTAAGTTTCATACGACTGCATTTTTAATCAATTGTTTAAGACTAATTTATTTTGAAATGTTGCTTAGCTTTGTTTTAAACCATTTTCCAGATAGCTGTATATGGAAAAGGTTTTGTAAAGGCATCACAAGACACTTGGAAACTCTTTGAGCGGCAAGAAATGGAACGTATTGTCGATGCGGACATAACCAGTGCAATTTGCTTCCTAACAGGAGTCTGCAGCGGCTCCATCTGTGTCATAGTTGTGGCTGCTTGGACCGCCAGGCTGTACCAAAATTTCACAGCCACCATTTCACTCCTTGCATTCTTCATTGGATACCTCATGGTTGGTAGCCTTATTTGACCAATCTCAATTTATTTGATTCTTTATCTATACATTCACGTCATGTCATCAACTTGTGTATTATTTAATCATTATTAGTCCTCTATTCAATTAACTTAATCATTTATTATTATTATGCACCAGACCAGGATTGCCATGGCAGTACCACATGCCTGCGTGAGTAGCTATTATGTTTGCTATGCAGAGAATCCAGAAAACAGGCTGTTCGATTCAACAATAAAGGATCGTCTTGGCATGATTAAATCTGGCCGCGATGTGGTTGTGCCTACACCTAGAGTGCCCCGTCAGTTTACTGCAACATAGCCTAAGCTCAATTTCTCCTACAAGGTATGAAAATTATGTGAGCATCATTTTGGTCATTCTATCAAGATGTACCATAATTTTGTTGCCCCCAATTGGGGTGTTAGAGACTTGACCAAACCCAACCGAGCTTGAGCTAAAATTTCCACAAACAATGGTTGAGGTGGTGTTCTTCATGACAATGATTTTGAATGTGAAAGTTCAACCATTATCAAATGTTTGGTCTTGGAAGGAGTGTGGAGAGCCCACTAAGATTCCAATGAACAAGCTATAAGACAAATTGTCTTTTGGTCATGTCGTTCGTATACGTATTGGATATTCCATTGTAAAAAGTCCCACCATTATTTTATTACTGTATCTTTCTTGGTTAAACCCATAATTGATTTATTTATTTGTTTCACTTTATCTAATCTTGTAATTATCTCCCTGAGTTGTGCATGAGACTTTCTACTTTATCTTTGTTGAGGATTTTAAAATAGGATTTTGTTAATTTTGGGCTCTAAGGGCACACAATAATTAATAATTTTTTATTAATGATTAAATTGAAAAAGTATTGAAAAAATATTGATGGTTTTTTCAATTTTCGAGAAAATTTTACCAAAAATAAATGGCTTAATGTGTGTCCTAAACCGGACCATTTTAAATATAAGATTGCCTTGATTAAAATAATGTAGAGAGCTGATTGTGCGTTTGACCGGGTCACTTAGGTGGGTTAAAAAATTACTCGTGCAATGTGCATATTGAGTGAAAAATTATAAAATGGACTGAATTGTGTGCCTATGTTTATTTTGGTTTATTCTTTTTCCAAATAGGCAAATTTTATCTATACATGGACAGCCATAGTCCTCTGTTTATTAAGTTGTGCCTCTATAGAAGCCTTTAAATGTTCATCAATGGTGTACTGTAGGCTTGAGATTTTAATTTTATTTTCCAGATGACTTTATCAAAGAATTAATTAGCAAGGTTTGTGCTTTAAATGCCCTTCATGTTATCATGTATCAAACCCAAATTTTTTTTTTTCTTAAATGAGGAGATGCCTCTTTAGTATCAAATTCACGGCACCTGATTTGAAAAATTTGTTGCGGTGACCACTAGAAAATTAATGTTGGAATTTGGATTTGAATAAGGCTTTTATCCAAAGCTTATTTATGTGATGAAGATTCCCTTCCCTATGTTTGAATGAATGGAGGAAGAGTAGAGAGAGAATGTGGTCCAAAAATAGTCAAAATATTAAAAATTTGATCAGTATTAAGTATTAACCATACCATTAGTCTTTAACTTAGCTTAACTAGATTTTAGTTAGTTCAACTAGTAAAATTTTTTGTCATCAAATTAGAGATTTGAAGTTGGATTTTTGCCTAAAGAGCAATTATTAAGAGCGGAAGCCATAGGTTGAGACACTAAAAAAAAAAAAAAACTTTGCTTAACTAGGTTGCTAGTTAATCCCCGAAAGGTTAAAGTTAGTGATTCATCTACCTATAGGCAAAAGAAACTATAGAAACTTTATGCTCTAAGCGGAAGCAACTGTTGGATGTAATTATTATCATAGAAATTTAAATATAATTAAAATAAAATTCCTGTTTGGAATTCAGACAGAGAGTCAGTGCCAGCCTTCAATTTATTTAAAGCATACCTTCCGTTAAAATCATCAAAGCCATGTGGTCCTTCTTGCTTTTGCATTGGTACCGTACATTCACATGCCTATCAAATTTGATTTTTCATAGAACAAGACAGTTTTTCACCTTCACAAGGTAGTTTTGCAAATACCACTATGTGAAGAAGATGATAAACATTACATGCTACATGGTTTCCTCATATGAAGTTCCCATTTTTGAAGATATCTTTAAATTACACATTTAAAAAAAAAATAAAAAAATGCAAGGACCAACTTAAGGTGCAAGTGAATCCAGTCAAAAAGGTACATTATTTATGACTCTGTCTCTTCCTTTAGAGCTCTCTTTTGCTTTAAAGGCCTTATGAAAAGGAGCTCAAAATTTGAAAAAAAAAAGAAAAAGACCCTTTTGATTAAATAGTAACACTATATAACACCACTTTCATTAGAAAGTAGCAAGTGTTTCACTTTATGTGAAACACATGCTTAATGAAGAAGATAGTTTAACACTTCATTACTAGCCCTTCAATATAGTTCTATGTAGAAAAGCTCATGAAGAAGCAAAGCTATCTCTAGCTTCATGTAGCTAGGTATGGTATGTGACTCACCAAGCAAATCCCAATTAAATCATATCCCAAAACTTAACTCTTACTTAAAAACAAAATCTCAGAATCTCTTTTGTTGATATGATCCTTTTACAATAATATATACATTGGCTTTTTAAAAGCTTTTTCTTTCCACTATTATTTTCACGTGTGTCACACTGTACGTATGCAACTTATAAGGTTTTATTACATTTGTTTTTTGTACGAACCATAGTTATATTTTACTGGAAAATCTTTTACCAAGAAAACCACTTTCCATTGGCTAAAATACTGTTTGTTTATCTGTAACAAACGTCAATGTGGGGGAATATGTTATATGTTTGAGACAAGATAGCCAACGAATTGGGCATTATACTTTTAAATTATTGATAGTTCCAAGCATGACAGCAACATTTGGTATTGGCTATATATTACAATATTTTGTATGTGATGGGATTCATAATCTAGTGGGTTTACAGAATATATATATTTTTTGAGAATCCTAAAAAAAACTTTCTTGACTTCTATAACAACGTGGTTGATACGTCGTTGTACATGCCCTTGCATTGTTCCTTTTCTAGATTTGTATAGAGCCTCCTACTCCTACCAACCAAGTGATGGTATATGGATATGGCCCATATGGGAGGATATTAATAAATTGTGTTGGTTAAATGAATGGTAGAAAGTTTAGGTACACAATCAAATTTTACAGTATTTTTTTTTTTTTTAACTTTTAAGAAAAAGAAGAAGAAGAAAGAATAACACTTGTTTTGAGTTATGGGTCATGATAAATATTATTCTATTTTGGCATTATGTTGGATTAATACTGTTTGTTGTAAAAATATTGGGGGATTTTATTGTTTGTAAAAGAACTTAATATTAAGAGAATCTGAATACTAATAGTCCGATTGTAATTCTTTAGGTTATTTTCAACATTGTAATTTGTTTTGTAGTTTTTATAATAAAAAAACAATTTTTGGTAGGGGGTCAAATTCCTAGTTCTAGATATTTTAGTCCAATTGATATTTTTTATTCTCTATTTTCCATTGCTCTTTCAAAAAAGATATATATAAAAAATTCCATTTTTAGCATCATATTGATTCTAAGTTAGGTTTCATGTTTCCTAACACCTAATACCCTTATACAAAGAAAAAGAAAGATTAAAAAAAAGGCACTGAATTGTCCTAATTGAAATTAGTAACATAGTTGACATATTTGTTGCCTTCAGATTCGATTTACATCTTTAATTGACAATTCTTCGTATGTGGACATGTTGAAATGGGGAAGAAGTATATACCAATTTTTAGATCACTTATTTATACCATGCATGTTACATGCTTTTTTTTGCAGTGTAAAACAAAGTGAAATGAAATTTTCAACTATAGGGAAAATAATAACAAGTTACAGGGATGACATATATATTCTATTTACTAGCCAATAAAATTTTTATATTGAAGAAAAGAATTATAATGTTTCATTCAGAATTCAGATATATATGGTTCACAATCCTTCAGTAATAAAAAAAAATTACGAGTCCAAAAATAGAAATAAACTCAAGTAATAAAAATTTGTTTATGCATAATAATAATTATTATTATGTTAATTAGTTTATGCATTATATTATTATTATTATTTGTTTATGCATTATTTGATGTTAGTCAACCTGGAAATTATATTGAACTTTGCGCAATAATTCTAGTTGCGTGTAGTGGCTGCTAAGATACCCCACTTTCAAAAGGTTGGGGGCCCTATATATTATTTCTTGCTAAGATACGTCACTTTCCAAAGGTTGGGGTCCTATTAATTCCAACAGTCATTAATGATTATGGTCGGGATGTTCGCGAGATATATATATCCGGTTAATGTATATATACTTTTAGAATATATATTAATTATTTATTTTAATAAAAAATTATAAAATTATAAAATTTTAGTCACTTTTTTTTTTTATAAAAAATTTTCTATAATAATTTACTAACGTATGGGCTAAAAGCTTATGTTAGTAAAATCCTCTCTCTTGGATTCAGGGTAGGTTGGATTCAAGCAATATTGCTTGAGTTCTACTACAAATTAAGGGAGAGAAAGGGGAGCCTTTTATTCTATCTTGCACTATTGGAAATAGAACCACAATTTGCTTGGAGTGAATTATTAGTTTTTTTTTTTTATAAGAAACAAACACACATACACATAAGGGAATAGAAAATGAGTTCTAACACAAAAACACACTACAAGAAATATATTATTAATTCACATGTAAAAGATGATATATATTTACGTTAACTCAATTAGTAAAATTTTTAATGTTAAATAAAAGATTTAGGGTCTTCTATCTAAAGTCTAAAGAGAGTAGAAGAACTATATTTTATTGTATAGCTTATTTAAACATTATATAATACCAGAACTATTACACTGTTTCCAATTTTGTTAAAAATTATATCTATTCCACTAGTATGAAGTTTCCCTAACAGTGTGAGCTCAAATTCTGAGAAAGTGGTCTCATTTGGCTTACAAGACCAAACAAAATTCTAGTCCAATATTCTTCGGCCAGTTCATTCAAACTTACAATAGATTGGTCCAATATCTAGAAAACAAGTCGCACCATGCTTGTACTTTTCTAAGAGGTAGATGGTAAAAACAAAGTCATAGGAAATGACTAAAATTACAGTTTCTTTTCATGTGAAGTGCCATAGTTAGAGAACAAAGGGTCCATGAAACTGAGTGACAAGTATTCCACCCAAATTTCCATTTTTGTTGACTGGGTTTACATCACATGATCCCAATCAATCAAGGTTTGCTATCTTCTCAAAAAAAAAAAAAAAAAAAAAAACCTAGGTTTTCTTAAAGCAATTCTCTACTTTTTGTCTGCTCTAGTTAATTAGAGATTGATTTCCATTTTCCTACTGGACTGTATCTCTCTTTCTCTATACACATGACTTCCTTGGCCCATACCAGTAAGCCAGTGAACCCACCATGTGGTGTAAAGCAAACATGTCCTGTTTAAGGACATACCATACTTTTCCCCTTCTACCTTGTAAAAGCATTAGCAAAATTGCTATTTTACCAACATACATGCCTAAAATGTGCTTTATCCGAATATGTATTGCTAAATCTTTCAGCAACGATAAACAGTTAATTCTCATTTATACTAACTATTGTAGTTGTGTATGTAACACCAAATATATTAATTTTATTAACGAATATATCCTCTTTCTCTCTCTTCAATTATGACAATTGAAAAAAAATAATAAAGAAAGAATAATGAAAGAGTAAATAAAGAATAAAAATAAAAATATTTAAATAAAATGGTAAAAGAATAGAGATTGAAATGTTGGGTGTATTGTAAAGTGGGTTGGTATAATAATCAAAATATATTTTTTTTAATGGTAAAATAGCAATTGCAGTGCAAACCCGGATGTGAATGCTCCTCTTTCTCTATACACATGCCTTCCTTGGCCCATACCAGTAAGCCAGTGAACCCACCATGTGGTGTAAAGAAAAATGTCCTGTTTAAGGACATACCATACTTTTTCACCTTCTACCTTGTAAAAGCGTTAGCAAAATTGCTATTTTACCAACATACATGCCTAAAATGAGCTTTATCCGAATATGTATTACTATATTTTTCAGCAACGATAAATAGTTAATTCTCATATATACCAACTGTGAGGACCAAAAACTCATAAAATCAACTTCCAAACGTTACTGCTGCTTTATTCATTTAAGAGTCCTCATACAATACATTTGGTAGAGAGGGTTCAACAACAAAAAGCCCCCCTTCGTAGTCTCTTGATTCCTATTTATACTATTCTCTGTTTTCATCGTAGCCTTACACCTTGCAATCTGCGGTCCTTTTCCCGTGACACTTGTCCGTCGGTAATGGAACAAGATTCCACTTTGCATCCCGCACTGTTCAGGTCATGTCCACATTAATGCGACGGATAGAGGTGATGCTTGCTAATTAATGCGGCCAGAATGGTTGTTGCCAAGCATTTAATGCAACCTTCCAAATCAGCCTAATACATCCAGATATTTGTAACATGTCCCTTATGTAGTTATCGTCCACGCCACCTCATCTTCAGGCACACCCGGAGAGACCTCATCTTTCATTCTAAATGTTGGCCTTTCTTTCTTCGGGTCCTCGGGTTCTTAGGTCCTCAGGTCCTCACACCAACTATTGTAGTCGTGTATGTAACACCAAATATATTAATTTTATTAACAAATATATCCTCTTTCTCTCCGTTCAATGATGACAATTGAAAACCAATAATAAAGAAAGAATGAAGAAAGAGTAAATAAAGAATAAAAATAAAAATATTTAAATGAAATGGTAAAAGAATAGAGATTGAGATGTTGAGTGTACTGTAAAGTAGATTGGTATAATAAACAAAATAATTTTTTTTTTATGGTAAAATAGCAATTGCAGTGCAAACCCGGATGTGAATGCTCGAGGGCACCTCACAAAGCTCATAAGTGGACAAAAGTGTATTTGTGAAATTTAATCACTTTTCTAGTGTTGGTTTCATCAACTGAGATTGTGATAAGGATGACTACTTACACGCAAAATACAGTTCTATTCTATCAATCATTCAACATTTTATTACGTTAAGCAATTGCTCTCAAAAATCAAACCTATGTTATGTGTGCACGCCTCATAAAAGAAAAACATCATTTAAGCAAAGAATGAGTGTGCAAGAGTTACAGCAAGACTAAGCTTAATAGCAGTCCAAATAGGGAGTGACCAACTACTGAAAAGTGGCCTAAGGAATACCTATCAGAGGAAGTGACCAACTCGTCCAATATCAACCTTCATTGTAAACATAATCTCCTTACCTTACTCGCATAAAGCCTAAGAGAGTTGGCCGTGGCATATCCTATCACGGCTTAAATTTTGCTTGTTTTTAGTAAATAAAAAGTCATGACATTTTTATATTGTCACTAATCAAGTAAAGAAAAAAAGAAAATGGTGTCATCGAGTGCAAGTCAAATATTTTGTCCGACTTCTACCGCCATAACTTTTGTGCACAACTCTGATGTGATCTTTTGTGATTGTACTAGTCACTTTTTGTGATCTTTTGTGATTACGGGACAATTTGCATTCCAAGAGTTGTGCCAACAAACCGTCTCTGATTGATTGAACTCCAATCCTAACACATAAAACGCTGTCCCAGATATCCACTTTCATTGTCCAAAAACAACCAAAAAAGCATTTTCCATGACCATAAGAAACCCAAGTCTTGTCCTTCTACAAATCCTTCATTACTCACAGCCCATGTATCTACCTTCAACCGCTCGTGCGGCTCCAACACTCTCCAATACTCATTTGGGTTCCCCTCAGGCTGCAATATAAGCCTAAGCTGCAACAACAGCGACATCTTCATAAGCGAAATTCCCTGCCCCATCCATAGAGACTGAAAACATAATGATCAGTCCACGTGCAATCATCCTTTCCAAAAACTCCACCAACTCTTCAACCCCAACTATGCACCCACTTTCCGAAACAAGGTCCTCTTAGAAAACTGCTCAACGCCCATATCTCCTTGCATTCTCCGGCCACGCTCCTCCCGGCCCAATGCTTTCCCAATAGCAGCACCAATTCCACCAGTTATAAGACTTTTATTGAATAAATTGAACATCATGTTCGCGATAGTGAACACTATGGCCAAGAACAAATACAAAAAGCTCGAGAACAAAAGCTAACAGATTGTACGAAATCATAAATGGAAATACATTGTGTAAAACTCCAAATACGGGCCCAAAGAAACAGAGTACCAAAAAGAAACATAGTGATTAATAAATTCAAAACTACATTATGGACCAAGTGACAATGGTCTACTCACTTATCATAGACTCAGGTAAGATTTCCTTACAAGCAACTGGGTTTGTCAATCCAATTAAAATAAATTACTATGAAGGATTTGCCCCAAGGATAACATTATATATTGATCTAAAACCATCCTGCCAAATCAGGATAATCACTTTGATATTGGTTTCTAGAACAATCCACACCAGCCCAGCCCAGCCCACCACCCCCACCATCGTCATCTTTAATTTATTGTTCAGTTCAATAATCAGGCGTGGGTGGCAACATCAAACAACCAGATATTTGCATTGCATGTTAATTAAAAAGCATACTAATTAAATAGCAAACACTAATCAAGACAGACAACTAGAGTACAACATAGCGTCTATGCCACAAACACATCAATATCAAAAATCATTGACAAAAACAAAGCTGTATATTCATTAATCAAGACCTAGTTTACCTCAGCCACCTTTATGCTCTTAATTATGGTTTAAGCTTCTAATGATAAATAATCTAGGCTTTATTATCCTCTCAACAGAGCAACACCTAAAACTTTAAAATGGAGTTCCAAACTTCTCATTTTAAATTTTACTATCAATATCAATCGCTATTTGAAAGCAATCAATAGGGTTGGCCAAATGTTTATTGATCCTACATAAATCACATGCGCGCGCGCACACACACGCACATTCATATACCATTTTAGAAACTTGTTTCTTCATATGGGATATGATTCCTCTTATTAAAAGATGTATCTAAATAAACAAACGAAAATATAGCCCAAAAACCAATATTTTGACGCCGAAATCCTCAATCTATCAACCATAAGAGGGCCAAACTATAACAAATGAAACTCTCACCAATGCACAATCGTGAATTTAAATAATACAAAAACCATCATATATTTCAAAAATTCAATTTCTTAAACTATATAGGTAATAAAGAGCATTGACAATCAATAAGCATCAACCACACTAGGGCATAGTATAGAAGTAGAAATACGACTCCAAAAGATTGAACCTTGTCAATAGAAACCAATGCAATTGACACAAAAAAAAAAAAAATCCAAGGATTGAAAATCCACATTCTATCAATCAAAACATATCCAATCTCTATCAAATGAAACCCATCCATAGACATGATTTAAAATAAAATTTTCACTCTTATGATAAATTTGTAATACACAGATATAGAGCACGCATCGTTCCATTGGCATGTATCCCTTCTCGCTAGGGAACAATAAAGTTTTAGGTAGAAATACAACTGACACAAAGTGCAAATGACATTAGAATTCCATGCCCAACACAGTAAATTTAGTTCAGCGTAGAAACAAGTAGATTCTAATTCAGCATCATTCCCCATAAAAGTCCCCCAAAAAAAAAAAAAAAACCCAAAACCTTGCTGGGGAACAGTAAATGTTAAGTAGAAATACTACTAAGCTTCTATATAGATATATGTAACCTTAGCAAAGGAGCCCAGTACAATAAACAAAAAATGCAAATAAAATTAGATATCCATGCCCATTATAGTACATTTAGCTCAATTTAGAAACTAGCTAATAACCATTAAGCACAATTCCTCACACACACAAACATAAGCACAGGCACAGGTACAAGGCAGATGAACAAGCACAGCACAGACAAAAGCACAGGCACAAGGCAGAAGCACAGGCACAGGCACAAAGCAGAAGCACAGGCACAGGTGCAAGGCAGACGCAGAGCGCAGGCGCACAACAGGCGCAAGCACACACTGGCACCTGCACACACACCCAGCTCCGCCCCCACCCCGTGCCCAAACATGCAAGCACCTAAACCTGCACCTGCCCCCACACATGCATCACACCCACACCCGCACCCGCACAAGCACAAGCACAAAAACAAAAACACAAAATTTCTCTGAGGAACTATAAAATTCAAGTAGAAATACAACCAAATATCTAGAAAGATGTAACCTTGGCAACAGAACCCAATACAATTGACACAAAAAGTAAAAAATAACATCATCCATGAGCGACATAGTTAATTTAGTTCAATGTGAAACCATTATGCATCTTTAGTTTTTACCCATAGAAACAAACCAACAAACAAGATCTAAAATCTTGCTGAGCAACAGTAAAGTTTAAGTAGAAATACTACCAAAGTTCTCAAAAGACACCTTTTTTTTTTGCTCGAAAGCTAAAAAGACTTACTTTACAAGATAACCTAATGGAATTGACATAAAAAAAAAAAATGCAAAAAACGCTACACATTCATGTCCATCATAGTAAAATTTACTTAGGTGAAGAAATTAGCAAATACCCATCAATTATTATTCCTCACCAAAGCAACCCAATAAACAAACCGAAAAGACATAACCTTGGCAATTGAACCCAATACAATTGACACAAAAAAGTGCAAACATAAATTTTTTTTTAATAGGTAAAGTGCAAACATAAGATATTCATGACTTTAGTTTAATGTATAACTAAACGGAAAAAATGCCCATACACCCCTTGAACTTTTAACTACCGGCTAAAACACCCCCTGAACTTTTTTATTGGCCAATTTGCTCTCTAAACTAAACACAGCTGCCAAATCAATACTCCTGTTAGTTTGGTGTTAAAAAACTAACAGTTCACTCATGTTAGAGACATGAGATTTAAAAATTAGCAAATTTGTACAAGAAATCCTTTCCGTAAACCTTAACTTTGTTCTTCTCATTCTCCATTCTACTCGTACCATACGTGTTCTCAAACAAACAGTCTTGAAGGTTATCAAACAAAAAAAAAAGTCTTGAAACTTAGCTACAAACCCCTTATAGTCCTCATTGTCGTTGGTAAAGAACTTCATTGCCCAAACACCATTAGCCACAAAATCAACACAACACTGGTCACAAAAAGTCTTCAACTGACCCTGACTCTAATCTTGGACCCAACTTTCAAAACCCACCAAGAATCTTCACCTTCTTGTTCTTCTTCATCATCACCATCGCCTTGTTCTTCAATCTGAAATCTGAGAGGACTTGATGAAAGAGTAAGAAGTGAGTTTATTGGAGAGGACCAATTTGATTATTGGGGTGTTTCCAGTGATATGGAGGTAGAGCTTGACTGGGTTTTTGAGATTTGGGGTTTAGGTTGAAGATGGGTATTTGAGCTTTGAAAGCTTTGAGTTAATTTTTAAATCTCACGTGTACCTGTTAGTTTTTTAGCACCAAACTATAACAGAGGTATTGATTCGTCGGCTGTGTAAAGTTTAGGGAGTAAATTGGCCAATAAAAATGTTTAGGGGGGTGTTTTGGCCAGTAGTTGAAAGTTCAGGGGGTGTATGAGCTCCCTAACTAAACAAATAGTCATTATGCATTATTCCTAAAAAAAACAACCAACAAAAAAAAAAAAAAAAAACCCAAAGAGATATAATCTTGGCAACTGAATCCAATAATATTAACACAAAAATAGTGAAAAAAAATTAGATATCAATGCTGAATTAAGTTCAATGCATAGCTAACCATTATTCCTCACTAAAACAATCACAATAAACAGGACCCAAAAAGATATAACATTGGCAACTGAATCTAATACAATTGACACAAAAAAAAAAGTGCATATAACATTAGATATCCATGCCCATCATTGTAAATTCAGCTCAATGTATAATTAAACAAATACCCATTAACCATTATTCCTCACATAATGGAACCCAACAAAATACAACAAAAATAAGAAACCCAATAGCAGTACCACTTCACCTCAGTTCACCCTGGCCTACTTCTTCCCAGTCCCTTTTGGTTCCACCCTCTCCCCTGAACAACACCCACCTCCATGCTCATGATGATGGTGATGATGATGCCCATGTCCCCCATGCCCATGCCCATGTCCATGTCCATGATACTGCTTCCCCTTCAATTGCTTCCTCATATCATAAGCATCCTCACCATCCGCATAGTACTTAGCCTCCACATCATGAATCTTATACCCCAAAGTCTCCGTGTACAAATTAAACGCAGCTCTATTACTCTTCCTCACGTGAAGCGACACGTACTCGGCTCCAAACACTTGCTCCATGGCGTTCTGAGCTGCGCTCATGAGCTTGGTCGCCAGCCCGAGCTTGCGGTGAGTGCGCAACACTGCGAGCGACGTGATGTGGCCGTGACACTCGGTGCTTTCCTCTTCCATTTTGGCTAGCACGTAGCCCACGATCTTGCCGTTGTAGTCTTCGGCCACGTAGAGAAGCTGCGGCCATGAGAGGATGTGGTAGAGATAGTACTTCATCTGGTAATTCTCCGGGAGGCAGAAGAGATTGCAGGTCTGCATGGCTAAGAGATCGTCGATTGTGGCTTTGCGTATGCACACCATTGTTGGGTTGGTCTTTGATTTGGTTGATTTTTGTGGGGGGTTTTGAATTTTGGGGTTTAGGGTTAGGTTTTTTTTTTTTGTGTGGTGGGAGTTTTTGATTTGGGGATTTTTGTGGAGAGAGAGAAGGAAGGAGAAAGAGAGTGAAATGTAAAATAAAGTAATTGGATTTTAAAATATTGGGATTTGGTTTTGGGCTTTTCACGTTAGACTGAGATGGGTTTGTGCAATTTTGTGTTACAAAACCAAATTGCATCACACCCATGTATAAGTATATACTTTTTATATTAATATTATATGAATTTAGTCCTTTTCATATTTAAAAATTTGTTGGGGGTACTCTTAATTAACCCAAAATAAAGAAAAATCATAATATCATTTTTTAAATTGGTCTAAAATAAAAGGAAAAATAAGTTTTAGCAAGGTCAATCTAGCCCAAAATTTTGAAAAATGTCCCAATTAATCTAAAATCGATCAAACCGCACTGTGATATACCACATATTACTAGAAAATTGAGGTGTGGTACGGTGAAGGTTTTGGCCGAATTGCAATGTGCAGTGATAAAAACTACATAGTGAACACTCCTAACGACAATACTCTTATGGATTTAAAAAGATATATGAGTAAAATTAATTACTTGCTTGATTTGATGTAATAAATTTGATTAACAATATTGTGTCCATCAAATAATTAATTGAACACCAAATAGCCCTTAGTTACTTAGTATAGACCAGTAGACATACTAAGTGTGCGTGAGAGCTTCACACCTTTGGACGACGTAATTTGACCCTCGAACTCATCCTTGGTGGAAACGTAGACTATTTTTCTTATCTATTGAGTCAATCAAATAAAAATGATTTTTATTTCTTGTTAATTTTCCCTTTAAAATAAATACAAAATAAGCAGCAACTCCTTCACTTTTCAAAATCCATGATTTTCCAATAAAAAAACTCTCAAACACAACATTTTTTCTATATATAAATAAAAAACTTTCTAAAGGGATGTCACGTGGCGGTGTCCACACCCTCAAATGCAATGGAGAGTCAAGTTAGATGGCGGGTTAAGTTTTTTTAAAAATAGCTAAAACCCTACAGTTGGATTTACTGGAAAATTGAGGTGTGGTGCGGTGAAGGTTTTGGCCGAATTGCATTTTGCAGTGTAGTGATAAGAACGTATCAAAACTGCACAATGAACACTCCTAACAACAATACTCTTATGGATTTAAAAAAGATATATGAGTAAAATTAACTACTTTCTTGATTTGATGTAATAAAATTAATTAATAATATTGTTTTCATCGAATAATTAATTGAACATCAAATAGCCCTTAGTTACTTAGTCGAGACCAGTAGACATACTAAGTGTGCGTGGGAGCTTCACACCTCTTGACGATGTAATTTGACCCTTGAACTCATCCTTGGTGGAACGTAGACTATTTTTCTTATCTATTGAGTCAATCAAATAAAAGTGATTTTTATTTCTTGTTTAATTTTCCCTTTAAAATAAATACAAAATAAGGGGCAACTCATTCACTTTTCAAAATCCATGATTTTCCAATAAAAAACTCTCAAACACAACATTTTTTTAATATATATATATATATATATATATATATATATATATATATATATATATAAACTTTCTAAAGGGATGTCATGTGGCGGTGTCCACACCCTCAAATGCAATGGAGAGTCAAGTTAGATGGCAGGTTAAGTTTTTTTTTAAAACAGCTAAAACCCTACGGTTGGATTGGGATTTATGGTCTGTTTGGATTGAAGGGGGAGTGAAGGGGAATATAGTAGAGTTGGTTGAAATAGATTAATTTTTGGTAATTCTACTGTACTCTACTTTACTCCCCCTCAATCCAAACAGATCATTAGTTTTCATTTCCCTTTGGTCTCCATCTCATATCAAATCTGGGGCTCTTTTTTTTATTTTTTTATCTGCTACTCATTAATTTACTCTCTCTCTCTCTCATCAGTAAGTAACATATCTAAAAATGAAAAATGAATCGTACATTTTCAACATGTGTGTAAACATACATAATGACGTGTATATATATTTCAAAGGATTGAGTGGAAGTACAACATCTTGAATTTATAAAAAAAATGGTAGAAAAAATATCTAAATTTTAGTATATAACACATGGCTAAAGCTAACCCACTTAATTTTAGAAATCAAATATTTTTTGCAGTAATGTTTTTTTTTTTGAAATTTTTTTTGCAATAACTTAAATTGAAGAAAATTGTTGTAATAGCCTGATACCAATTATTTTGCAATCTATAACAATAGAAATTTCAAAGGGACAGCTTATTGTAACAAATATATCATTACAATAACTAATATTAATTACTTTACAATTTGACACTTTGCATAAACTATTGCAATTACTCTAATGTTATTGCAACAATTTTTTTTTCGTTGTAACAAATATTTTTTGTTGTAGTGATACTTACCGGATAATTGCAAATAGAAAAAAAATTGATAAATTGTAAAGTTATAGATTGATAAATATAGTTTAATACAATAATGTTAAACTAGAAGATATAAAAGAAGACCAAAGACACAAATACAAATGGGTAGTGTTTCATAGAGAAGCTAAAATATTTTTCTCTTACTCTCCCTATATTCAAAACTTGTAAATTATTTATGTGCTTATTACGTCACAACTATTTAATTTTGTATTTTTAGTAAAGTAAGCAATACTGAAAGCGTGACCTCCCTTTCACCAAAGTTTGATTCTTTGGATCATCTAGCGATTTAAGAAAAAAAAAATTCACCACACTTATTTGGTGGTCTCTTAATAGCATCAAAAGCCTTTTTCATGCATTTGACATCCGAAATATGCACATTCTAAGTATTGAGGACTAATGCATTCTACATCAATAAACAAAAGTAAGGTTGATATGCTCGATTGTTCATCATATCGGTGAAAACTATAAGTGTTAGTCTCACTCTCACATGGCATCACACTGTTTGCATGTTAGTCACTCGGTGTCTCTATAAATACTCTCACTCTGTTATTGGTCTCACACACTCTGCACTAAGAGATACTTATACACTCTGCACTAAGAGATGCTCATTGGACAGAGAGTTAAGAAGTGAGAGACATGGCTCACCGTACCCGCCACGATCCCGTTCCGAATGAGCGTCCCGTCAACTTCTGTTTCACTTGCGGCAAAACATTCCACAGCACTCGAGGATGCTTTTATCACAACTTGGCTAAGCACAACTTCCAAACTATGGATTGTGGAACATGTGGCACAACATTCAACACCAACATTTTGGTCGAGGAGCACCATCAGCGGTTTCACGTCCATAACGCTCATACTAGTATTCGATGCCAAACCTGCGCTACATTCTCTGAAAACGGGAACCAAAACTGCAGAACCTGTGGGAAACTTCTTATTGCAAGTAAAATTCTTTTAATCTTTTTTCTTTGTTTTCTTTCTTTGTGGTTTTCTTGTTTTGTGTTTGTGATTTTTTTTTTTGAAATGTTCCAAATTTTACATAATTTTACAGGAAACTAGAGCAGGAGAAGGTGGATCCTGGAGCTACAGAAACTAGTTCAGATTATCTCAGTTTATGTTTTTTACTATCTCTTTTTTTACCATATCATATACCACTTACTGGATAATTGTATATGGAGTAAAAAAAAAAAATGATAAATTGTAAAGTTAGATTCACACTACTTGGGTGTCATTCTCTCAGTCTTTATAAATAGAGAGCAAGATGTCTCTCACACTCTGTTCTTGGTCTCACCCTAGTCTTGATTTTTTTTTCTATAACTTGCTTGACTAAGAAATACTTAGAGGGCGTTTGGATTCAGCTTATTATTTCCACGTTTTGCTGCGTTCACGTTTTGCTGTTTTTTTTCCCCCCAGCCGCACTTGTTGACTTTCCTGCGTTTCACCTTCTTTTTTTTTTTTTTTTTGCTGCAGCACACTTTTCAGGGGACAAACGACTACTATTCATGAGCAGTAGCCGTATATTTCTGACTTTTCAGACACTTTCTTCCGTGAACAGTGCATTCATGCACTGTTCACGGATCCACAAATTTCATTTTCAGTAATTTTTTATTAAAAATGGGTCACACAATACTATTCACACATTTAAAAATTATTTTGTTACAGTGTTTTCAGTTTTCAGCAATAAGTTCTATCCAAACAGACTCTTAGTGTTAATACAACAAAAATAGTATAGTTGTATTAGACATAATATCACATTTACAAATTAAAAGTCATTGCAATAGTAACTTAAAAGTGTAAATTATTACATTAATAAAAATTATTTGAATTAACTTATAATTTTCAGTTGCAATAGAGGCTTTAATACTAAATTGCATTAAGAAATTTTTTTACAATAACTTAAATTGAACAAACCAATTTTTTTTTTTTTTGCAATAACTTAAATTGAAGAAATTGTTGTAATAACTTGATACAAATTATTTTGCAATCTATTACAATAGAAATTTCAAAGTGATAACTTATTGCAACAAATATATCATTACAATAAATAAATATTAATTATTTTATAATCTATTGCAATGACAAATATGGGACTACAATGAATATATTATTACAATAATCTAATACCAATTATTTTACAATCTATTGTAATGAAAAATAAGAAAAAATATCTATTACAATGAATATATCGTTGCAATAACTTGACCCAAATTATTTTTGTCAATTATTTGCAATCTATTACAATAAAATTCGTGAAATAATAGTTTATTGTTACAAGATATTTGAAGTAGTAAATTGTTTATTGCATCAACAAATATGTTATTATATCAAAATTGTCATTAAAATATTTAGAGTTTATTGCAACGATTTTTTTTTTGTAGCACAAACTTATTACCTCAAATTTTATTGCAACACTTTGCATAAACTATTGCAATGACTCTAATTTTTTAATAAATATTTTTTGTTGTAGTGACTCTTACCAGGTATTTGTAAATAGGAAAAAAGATTGATAAATGGTAAAGTTATAAATATAGTTTAATACAATAATGTTAAACTAGAAGAAATAATAGAAGAAGACCAAATTGAATTCAAAAGATTTTACTTGTACGTATGTAAACAATGAGTCATTGTAGATTATTCTTTGAGTAAGTAAAATATTTTTCTCTTACTCTCTCACTCTATTCTTGATCCCATTTTGAGCGAGCATCCCATCAACTTATTTCCATTGTCACAAAACGTTTGAGAACACTCACGGATGCTTTCATCACAACGTTGATAAGCACACCTTCGAAATCAAGCATTGCGGAACATGTGGAATGACATTTAGCTCCAAGATTTTGATGGATGAGCATCATGAGCAGTTTATGTCAACAATGCTCATACTGGCATTCAATGATAAACTTGCACCACGTTCTCAAAAAACGTGGACAAAAATGCAGAACTTGTGGGAATCTTCTTCCTGCTCCCTAAGGTAAAATTCTTTTTTCTTTGTTTTCTTTCTTTGTTGTTTTCTTGTTTTGTGTTTGTGATTTTTTTTTTTTGAAATATCCCAAATTTGATATTACAAATCAACTTAAAACACGAATGTAGACTTGCTAATTAACAGTAGAATTGGGCATAAGATTAAGATAAAGTTGACATTATTTTACAGGCAACTATGCACTGAAGATTTGAGTAGCGCAGGAGAAGGTGCATCATGTATATGGTTGCTCACATTATGTCTCTACATGAACCCTGTTCTAATCTTGGCCACTACATTTTAAGTTTGTTCGGCATGTTTTGCCTATTTTTTCTTGTTTAGAACTACTCTCTGTCTCTGTCTCATTTTATGTTTATTACTATTTCTCTTTTTTACCTGGTTTCTAGTTCTATTAGGAGCTTATTATTCACTTTTCTTTGTCCTGCTAGTGTTATAGGATGAGGATAGTCAAGCCTTGTTTTATTACACATATGTCAATGAAATATTTAGACAATGTTCTTAGTAGTTCAAACTTTGATTTTGTAAATGTAATATTTGTGGAGGCTAAGTTTTGATGTTGCCGAAGTTTGAAGAAAGCACACATAATACTCTCTTTGATAGAGCAAACACGTAATTGTTAATTTTTGGTAGTAAATCTTGAATCTACGTGGGATTCCTTGAATCTACGTGGGATTCCTTGAATCCACAAAGTGATAGGTTTGGAATCCACCAGAGAAAAACAATAGCTAAAGTATGAATTTTTTATAAATCTCAAAATCGAATTGTCTTTGGAGGGTACAATGTGTTTAAATAGTAAAAAGAAAACCTAGGGTGACTAGTAAACCAAAGCCGGCTAGGAAACCCTAAGGCGGTTATGAAAGCATATAAAACCCAAACAACATTAAAAACACCTAAAACAAGGAAATAAATACCCCAAACATAAAATAATAAAAATTACATAAAACTACCTACCAAAAATAATAAATTACAATAATTAAATAGTAAATTGTGTCCTACATTAAGTTCTAGCTGCTCTGTTTGATTTGATCTCTTTATTTTTTTCCTTGGTTTGCAATAAAGTCTTTAGCTCATTAAAAAAGAAAAGAAAAGAAAAGAAAAGACCAAGAAACAGATGGTGTACCATTAATTGGATAGCCCTTGAGTTTTTTATGAGCATGAATCATCTCTTTCAGAACCATTAAGTGTGGAGTGTATCTCTCAAAGAGAGAGTCATGACTACCCAATATCATTAGCAAACCTACTGCCATTGGGCTGTCATGAAAAAGTAAAAAGCACCTCCACACACAAATGCGGGCAGTTTTAGGTCCTTCACTCTATTTATTCTAGTTCATTTCTACACTCTTCTTCTACAACAAGGAAGCACGGGTACACTGTTTTGGTCGACGCACCCGAGTTGGATTCATGTGGACGTGCTATGCAGCCATGGATGTGGCTGCACGCGCGTCCACCAACAAATTTGCTTATTTATTTTCACCAACGTGGTCTAATTCGGTCCAAAACGGTCTAAAATAGGACCCGATTTGGTCTTATTTTGTTTGAAATTGGGCCCAATACGGGCCAAAATACTTATATATATAAAAAGTTAATTTCAAATTTATCTTTTATTTAGTTTTAGTTTTAAACTTTCGATATTGTATTCCAATTTATGAACATCATGTAATGATTATGTATTCACTTCATTATCTACTATTGCTCTTAGATTGATATATGTTTACATTATATGAAAAAAATGCTTAGCAATATATAGAATATGTAAATAAAAATATATTTAATAATTAATTAATAAACATATTTTGCCACACCCGCATCCTACTTTTTTAAAAATTGTTGTGTTGCCGCACCAAACCCAAACCTGAATCCACACCGTGCTTCCTAGTTCTACAACTTGATTTGCAGATTGAATTATTAAAGTTGAGGTTGAAACATCTATATTTTGAAATGAAAATATAGTAAAGGTTTAAGACCTGATTTCAATCTTTACAATGGGTCAACTTGACCCTGCCAAATTCAAGAAATCTACTTGTACATGATTGTGCAATTCAATTTTCATTCCAAACATAATTTCAGTCAGTTAGCTCTTAATCAAACTCACCTCAAATCTGATTATTTTGCTTATCCATCCCCACATACCATAAAATAATACATAATAAACATAATGTTTCCTTGAAACTTAACTTAGCTACTAATGGCATTTCACAACAATTGAAATTCAGTTGTCCCATTTCACATCACTTTTTACGTTAGTATCAAATTCATGACATTTAAACATGTAACCGGTTAAATTTAAAGAATTACCAAAAAAAAAAAAAAGAAGAAGTTAACATTACTTATATTTTATCTTCACAAGGCATTGAAATATTCCTGATTGTCCAATCCCTCTACTAATCCTTTTTCTTTCAATATGTTGACTATTTTATAGTTTCAATACCTAGGTTTTTACTAAAGCTCATATAGTAAATTATTAAACGAATATAGAGAGAAAGTTGAATTCTATCTAATATTTTTTAAAGTAATCAAGATAGTTAGATAATATACGACTTTCTAGGTATATTACTATAATTTTAACAATAAATTAATCAATTAATGAAAAAATATATATAGTTTCCATTATAGGATATTTTTTATGACAATTACATAATTATAAGTTTTTATTTATTTTTAGTAATATTAGATGTATTTCTAGAATTAATTTTACTTCCAATCTTGCCTCCTTGAATTGAAATTTTGGCTCTACCACTGCATTAACCTAGTTGTGTGTGTTTACTTTGCTTGTTGAGTCTACAAGAAAGAGTCAACCCCTTCAAAAAAGTCTGTCTATGTAATCAAGTTTTCCCAAAAAAATGAAAGAAAGAAAGAAGTTGTAAAATATATGTTTCCAGTAAATTCTCAAAGAAGTTTTTAAAATCTTTACATCAAATAAATTTTTAAAATTTTCAAAAAATGAAAAATGAAGTTTAGCAAGTCTTTTTATAATGATTCTCAAAAAGTTGAAAAAAAGGTGAATTCTTCTACTTCTAACTTTTTCAAAAATTCAATTAATGGAGATTCCCAAAACTCTTTTTCCAAGAAAAAAAAATGGAAGTTATATATAAAAAATAAATATATTTTTTTAAAGGGAGCAGCTTGTGTTCAGTAAAAGTTTTCACTGGACACGTTAGATTGCGGACACGCATCCATTCTTGGACACGTGTTCGAATCCTGCCGTGTCCAGTGAAAACTTTCACTGGACACAAGCCTTTCCCTTTTTTAAAAAGGACTAAAACTATATATAAGGTTAGAAAAAAGCTACACTGTGTACATCTCCCAATTAACGGTATACCACTTAATAATTTAAAATGTACATATAGAGGTATTTAGGTAAATACTCCCAAGATAGGGAGAGAGCAAATCTTTTCTTGCCTAACCCTTTTGTCAAACCTCATCACCCCATTTTCACTAAGGGGTGCAAAGAATTGAAGGATCCAACCCTTTGGTTTAGTATGGTTTGATTCAACTCAAAGACCAATGGATGGTTTTCTATAAATTGTTTGTTAAGAGTGTAAATATCTCATTTTACATGTTTGTAAAATAACATATAGCTTAGAGTGAAAATTCATATAAGAATAGATCATTATGCAACTTGAGAGTAAAAAAGATATATTTTAGGCAAGAACTAGGGTTTCAATTAATTTGGAAGAAAGCTTCATATGCATTGGTTATGAATATATTCTAATCTGAACTTGATTGCATTGAATTAAAAATTGATTTTGATTAGTTATTGAGACAAAGAAATGAAATTCAATATGATTTTTGATTATCAGTGGCCCCAATGAAAAGATAATTATAATTTTTCATGTATTTAATGATCTCATAAAATTATTGTGCAAGTTCTAACTATCAAAATTAAATAATTATTTTAAATAAATATTATTTGCAGCCACTCAAGAGCCCCCTATTTCATCTACATCTACAAGAACCCTAATAGTTAAGTTCCAAAGACTAGCAAACTAGGCAACCATTGCATCAACCACAACACTGCAGCCCTTCGAATCTAGAAATGGAGCGTGGATTTGGTACATGATTAGCTCATTGCAAAGCGGATTAAGGAGGCATTGAAGGACTAAATATGAACTAGGATGATACCATTAACCAAGTTTTGAGGTGGTAGGCGTATGCACATAAGGTTAATTTTATTATTAATTATTTTGTGATAAATGGAAATTATTAGACTTTTGGTATCTTGTGAATTGATCAGCTGTTTTAACATGTTTTAGGATGAAATCATAAGCTTTGAAGAATGAATGACATAAAATAAATGACTTGTTTTAAGAACAAAGATTTGTAATAACAGATGATTGCTTGCAACCACTTAATTAGGTTTTGGAAGTAATCATTGATTATTAGTTTATGTGTGATTTCTTTTCATGTTATCTTCAATATATTCATACATTTTCTTGAAACCCTTTTGGATAATAGGTGTTGGATGATAATGTGCCTATGGATATTATAGTGACTGAATTTTGAAACCCTTTTCTCTACTTTCCTACTCTATAAGTAAAACTTTCCCTGTTTCAGCTCACATCATTGTTAAAATGTGTGTTATTTTGAGGGTCTTTCTTGTGAGCATAAACAACGAATAGCATTATTCTTTTTTTTTTTTCATATTGGTAAGAGTCATGTTAAGAACGTGGTATTTTACTATTTTTAGAGACTTTTTTGGCAGTGTAAAAAGGTGTTCGCCGTGGCTAATATTCTTAACACCATACAAAAATTTTATGCAATTGCATTCTAGTGAGATCCCACATCGGAAACAATTTATCTAATTCCAATTCCCATAAGATCTTAGTCGCATGGTTCTATTGCGGACCCGTGGGTTTGTGACCAGGTGGGCATTAAAGTAATAGACTGTATGCCTTGGGCCTGACCAAGTTGGGTTCTCTCTCTGAACTTCAAATTTGGCACAGCACATCATACGCACAACTAAATTTTGAAACCTTTTTCTCTATATGTTTTAGCTCACATCAGTTCTAATCAATCTCACAAAATGGCAGATATGAAATGTCTCTAAAAAATCATATCATAGAAAAAAAATGAAAACATATTTATTATAAACTACTCAAATTGAACATTTAAACCACCAGTACATTAAAACCAGCAGGTCATGTCAGCTATTGAATTTCCAGAGTCTGATGTGCCTGCCATTATGTGCAGTGACAACCTTCTTCATCCCAACAGCCAAGCATGTGATGGGAGGTCGATAACTTTTAGGAATGCTGTCAATGGGCATATCCTCTGAAAGCCTTCTTCCTTTCCTTTTTTCAGTAGCTCCATATGTGTTCTGGGAGCTTGATGATGCGTTACCTTCCATGACGCAGCTTGCAAGAACTTGACCTGTGTTTTGATCTAATGTGCGTAGCACACCATCTATTCCACCAACAACTAAAGTTGACTTGTCACTTCGCAGGTGTTGCACAGAATAAACAACATTTGGACTCACTCGTGTTTCCCATAGAGATCTCATTGTCCTGAATATTACCATTAACAGACTTGGTAACTGACCAATAATAAGAATCCATAATAAAATTCCCAAAATTGTCCTGGTATTCATTTTATTGCCTATTTACATTTTAAAAAAAAAAAAGGGAGAAGAGAGATGAAAAATTTAAGATCATAACAAAGGTGATTTTGTAGAAATCACAGCTTTCGCTGGTTGCAATATATATTCAACTTTTGCTATTTTATTAATTTTGTTTAACTTGTCCTCTTATCTACTTAAAGCTAAAATGTAAAGCCAAATCCTCATCAATTTGAGCTGAAATATCACTCATTTGGGGGTTACACTTATCACGTCATGATATTTTCTTGAGATACAGATTCTACAATTAGAATGTTATGGCCTTTAGGGTTTTATGATCTGGTGGTGGTAAAAGCTTATGGGCCACATAAAGTACTGGTTTTTTCATCTACCACTAGCTGCATATTCGAAAATGAGAACATAGATTCTCCTCAGAAAACCAAAAAGCTTATGCTATGAAATAGAACTCTCTTGAAGTCTAATTCATAAATAGTATTTAGAACTAATATATACGTACCGAAGGTCCCAACAAGATGTATATCCAGACGTTGATCCAGCAAACACTAGATGTGAACAAGCATTGTAACACAAAGTCTTTATGCCTGTCAGGAGAAGTTGAAAGTTTATGCACTTACGAATGAAGAAAAAAGCCCTGGTAAGTTCAGGAGGAGAAGAAAAAAATGCTTCAAACTAAGAAGCATTTTGCGACAGCAGGACACACAATAGCATCCACTTTATTCAGGAACTGGAAGTCTACTGTATTACTTTCAATGAAAAAAGTTGATCCAACAAGGAAAAATGAGCAGATACAAAAGGACGTTCTACCCACATGAAGAATATGAAGTAACATAGCACAAATATAGCCCATGCCTAAATGAGGTTTAGGTGTTGGACATGACCTCAAACAATATAGAAGACTTAGACATGTAAATTTTCAAAAAGGACACAAGGTCCCCAAATAGCCAAAATGCAAAAATAGGAGTGTGATGTCAGGTGGAAATAATACCACAGACAACCCAGCTCCACTTCACACTTTCTAATAATATCATGTTTATCTATATATACATCAACAAAACTCAACTTAACTCAACCAAGCTTTAATCTCAATACAAAAAGAAATAAAATAACTGATCTAATAAAAGATGACAATGGAAACAAAAACAGTGTCATACACATCAATGCCAATAAGCAAATATATAAACATGGCCACAAGATTTCCGACAGAGCAGGAATAGAGTACCTCCTATTGTTATTCTTGATCTTAGTGTTGCTACCTGCTGATCAGATAAAATACCCGAGACTGTGATGCTCCCAAGGGAGGAACCACTAAGTATCAACTGATCATCGCTCAAACATAAGCATGTTACAGGCCCAGCTCGCATCCTGCAATTAAAAGTTCAATATGATCCCCACATCCACAAACCACTGATTAATGTCGAGATGCATACTTCTGTAATGCTCAGGACTTTAGTTGAAAAGAAATACTCTTAACTTAAATGGAATAGACTAGAGTGAGAGTTCTTTCTCATAAGCATCCGTGAGGTCTCCTATAATATGTACTGGGCATGTTCATTATGGCTCCTGAGGGAAGGATAAACATCTATGCAATACTGCTACATCCATTGACCTAGACAGATTCATCCAATTGTGGAAAGTGAGGGAGTGCATAAGTTTGATGTCCCAAAACTATTAGACATTTGCTGAGTGTGTATTGTGTGGGTGTATGCCGAGTACCACATCGGGCATATATAGGATTAATTTAGGTTTTATTACCAATTGCAAGGAATCTCAATTGTGAGTAGGCTAGTCCTTTTATGTTATAGCACAGATGGATTTAAGTGGGGGAAACTGTGATGCCCAAGATGGATTAGATATTGACTGAGTTGTTACAACACAGCTAACCAAGGAAATAGCAACACATTCCAATTTATAAATTTCTTGACACCATACCTAATTATTCGAGAACACTTTCTACTGTACATGTCAAATAAACGAGCTGTGCCATCCTCACATCCGACCACTGCCTCTGGATCATTGTAACTGTAAGCAGGGAAGGAATCAGATTGTTTTTGCGCATAACAAGCAAACATAACAGTATAACACTTTACTTTGAATGTTAATATCCTAATGATAAGTTAGAGAAATTATAAGGAGCCAAATAATTAAGTTACAGTTTGGAATCAATCATGAATAGCATTAACAACGTGGGTCTTCAACATACAAGTAACTTTAATTATTCTCTAGCAAGTAGGATATCTAAGGCTTAAGCTCTTGATAGGTGCTGAAGGGAAGCATTTATCTCAAGATTTTTTTAATCACACTTTTATGAGCTAAATGGTAGGTTTGGTTCTAACTAAATCTTCATGGGTATTCTTACCTCAAAGTAGCACAATAGCATTGCCCCCTTCTCTCTTTTAAACCTCCATTTTGCAAAGCCACCCCTCCCACCACTGTGTATAGCAAAGGTTACTTCTACTATCAATCTTTCTAAATGATGAATTCACTTAGTGACTTACAAACTTGTTTCAAGATGGTGGACTAATACATTGGTACCACTATCTAAAGGACCACTTAACAAGCATAAACAAATAAATAATAAAAATACAAGATCAGAAGTTTTCACATCACATAAAAGAACTGCTTTGTATAGTTAATAATCTTAATTTTACAAATTAAAAATCATAATTAAAAACCAGTTTGTATACTTAAAAGATTGCCACACACTTCTCCAGCCATCTACATGATTAAAAGAGGGTGTGTGGGGGGGGGGGGGGGGGGGGAACAAATATGCCAAAAAGAACTCGTACCAATTATATTTTCTTGATTCAGAATTTAGGAAAACATCCAACAAACAACAGTCTTGTATAGGATTTAATCCTGCTAGTGGTAAGGTTCACAGACTTAAAAGACATCACAGAAAAAATCCATTGAGGTGGGATCTCCAAGAGCTATGAAGCACGGGTGCGGGTGCGGGTGTGGGTGCGGGACTTGGCAATTTTTGAAAAAATAGGGTGCGGGTGCGGCGGGGTGTGGCGATTAAAAAATTATTAAAAAAATATATATATATATATTATATTGCTAAGCATGCTTTTTTATATAATAATAATAATAAGTACACAAAAGTTGTTGACACTTGAATTATTGACAAAAATATTAAAATAGGTGTAGCTTCCCATTAAAAAAATAAAAAAAAGAAAAGAAAAGAAGAAGATGGGGCTCAGTCACGTGATTGGTAAGAGGCACATAAAACAAATAATGCCCAGTTGATAACAAAAAGGCATTTAACAATCCTTTTCCCAAAAAAAAATAAAAACAAAACAAAACTTATCAACACAAAACATAACGCACGGCTCCGGCGAAAAAAAGAAAGAAGAAGACGAAGAAGCAAAGAAGAAGAAGAAGAAGAAGAAGAAGAAGAAGAAAGGGGTTAAGGCCGGTGAAACTGTGACGGCGATAGCGGCGTGGTATTTTCGGTATAAGCTTCTTCTTTTTTTTTTTTTTTTTTTTTTTTTAATTTTTTTTTCCTTACCGCCGATTTTCATTTTCCGGCCGAAACACACTGATATTCGGCCGAAAAGATCCGATTCGATCTGAATCGGCGCGCGTTGGCATCAAGTCGGCGGGTGTTGGAGTATATCGCGAAACGAAAAAAAGAAAAGAAAAAAAGGGGGACGCGGCACGGACGTGCAGGCAGCGGCGTCGCCTGCTCGTCCCCGTGTCGTGCCGCGTCGGACTCGGGTGCGGCGGCCCAAACGCCGCACCTGTGCTTCCTAGTCCCAGAGTGCCATAAGCAGAAGCCAGTAAGTACATATTCAGACAGGCATCACTGCATGGTGAAAGAATCATATATGAAATTCCCTTATGATGATGCTTGGTTGAGTGCAAAATAGCTTGAACTTACAAATGTCATGGCATTGGAATCTCTGGTTCCCTCTGTCATGACATCCCTTTATTATTATAGATATCCATACATTCATGTAATATGCTGGTTGCATTGTAATAATTACAGCTATTCATAAATCAAGATAACGAGAAAATTCCACATACCGCATGCATAAACCCTTCACAAACGTGCCTTCATTTGACGGAAATATACTTCTTTTCCCATTTCGCCTCCATATGCATATACGAGTACCAACCAAACCAACAATCTAGAAAGATAAATAATACATTCTGAAATTAGATAACGTAAAGAGATCCATAAAATTATCAATCTGTAGCCTTTCAATAAAACAAAACAATTTAATCCAATAAAAAGTTTATTAGCTTCTGAGACCAAACATGAAATATCAAATAATATTGGCCTATCACTCATTTGTACCCATAAAAATAAATTTACAGGAGGCAGAAAAGAAAGATGTTGAACTTCAGGCCTGCTACTTAAACCTCTGATAAAGGTAGAACCATTCTGCAATTCTAATAGCATGTTGGAGGAATCTTTAGAGGCTAATTCATGAGATTAGTTGTAAAATTTGCACTAACGAATTTTGTGAATTCTTTAGGTGAAGATGCATTCATTACATATCACTCCATTGAAATGAAGCAATGCCATAGAAACATCAACAAATTGAAATTCATACTTCATGATAAACACAGTAACATAATTATAAAAAAAAAAATGATAAACACATCATCGTGAATCCTCAAACCAATTTTTTGGAGTATAGGTCAAGTTTCACATACACGAAGACACTCGAAGCATTGATTTATTAATGTTACCTTGCTCTCATCAAAATCAAAGTCAACTAGAGGAACTGTGTCTGGAACAGCATATTCTTCCACACATTTGTAGCTTTCTAGCGACCAGAGACGCATTACCTAGCATCATTCACATGCAATAAGTTAACAGTATTATGATGCAAAGCATAAAACAAAATCTACTCTCACCAGGGGAGAAACATAAAAGTTGAATAGTAATTATTACAATCCTTAAGAATGGCATCGTAGGTAGCAACTTAGCATACATGGTACTATACCTTATCGCCTTTGCCAGTAAGAATCAAGCCCTTCTTCATTCGGCACTGATTAAACCTAATAAAAGGCAAGGTTAGAAAAATAAAATCCACTACCCAAGATTTGCCCATTCACACCTACACACACAATCCGCATGTAACTTGTACACTTTCACATTATTAGAATAACAAGCATAGAGATATACCAAACTTTCACATTTTGATGAAAAAGTTATATTTTCCCCCGTTAATGTGGATCTGCTAAAGATTTGATAAAGTTCAAATTTTCACAACAATAGAGATATCCTGCAAAACATCAACCCAACCCTATAAATGAAAAAATAGCAGATCCTCATACTTTTAGAAAAGAATTCTTCTATTATAAAACAGGCGAAAACCATGCACAAATGACACAAAAAAAGCACCAAACAAGAGAGAACAACATAGGAATCGACACCTTAGGATTGGCTAGAGTCAGCATCAGACCATTGGAAAAATTTCAAAAGAGAGTTTTATTAATCAAGCAAACTTCATAACAATGGTGAACCCTGGGTTCCATAAATAGAGTTCCAAATTTATTATCCTCGTAGAAAAAGAAACTAACTGTACTATCCTAGTAAGAAAAGCATTTAAATTCCGTAACCTAATTAGAAAATAAAATAGCAGATTACATAGATATAGTAAATCCCAGACATTAAGTGATTAGGCCTTAGGCCCAACTAATAGCAGGCTCCATCCATAAGGCCACTAGTTTGGCATCTTTTTTCGGGTCTATATCCATAAGTCTGTGTTATGGGAGGCCTAATCTTGTGTCAGCACCAACTCCCTTAAGCTTAGAAGAACTTGACCTGTTGAGTGTGACTCATGGCACTTCTGAACTCAAGCAAATTTGGGTCAATCTACTGGCTCAGAACAAGTAATCCATGTGCGATCATAATCTAGCCATCCTCGCCAACAAACTAGAGAGTGTTGAATTCCTCAATAACAATATGCTCATCTAAAGGTATGTGGCAATCCTAACACAATGTCCATGCTCATATCTTGACAAGGGAAAATCTGGGAAAGGTAGTGGGATATAAAGACTGGTGTTGCTTGTGATGTTTGGCCAATTGACATTTCAGCATTTCCCAATTATCTTGGCAGTGTCTCACTTAAGGCTGAGCAATTTAATTGACATTTTACTTTCTCAATTATCTTACCCAAACCAAAATGTCTGAAGACCTCCCACATAATCTTTCATGCAAGGAAATCTAACTGAAGTTCATGGGATACACAATTGTCTTTGGAGAAATACCCACCTTGAAGATTGTAGACGGATACACTAAATAGGGAACTATATAACTCTTCAAAGTCTGGGCGCAATTCATACTCCTCCTTAAGTCTCTTGAACCTTTAACCTTAATGCTCATGATTGATAGCAAGGATGCTGATGATTGATAGCAAGGATATCCTTCAACTAAGAGAATTAGGTTCTTTATTCTCAACTCCTACTGCATGTTTCACTACAAATAAGTAGCATTGTAGGAACTCAACCTAACGGCCATGCCTAAAATTTAACTTCTTATGAGAGTTGAGGTTGCATAGGGCTTTCATGGTCAAAATAGATGAAAATTTTTTGTGAGAGATGATAATGGTGTCGAATACCTTTGTTTAGCCTTATTCATTTGTCCACTACAATAAGCTACTAGATGCTGCCCTCGACCAAGTAATCCACCTATCCTAATACTTGATGTATCACATTTTACTTGAAAGACTTTTTTTTTGAAATCTGCATGGCACATGATAGGTGCCTAGGTCATCTTTTGTTTGACCTCTTTAAATGCCATTTTAGTAGTATTTGTTCATTTAAACACACCTTGTTCCATACAATTAGTAATGGAGGACATGATAATACGAAATCTTCAGATGAACCTACGGTAAAAGGAAGCAAGCCCATGAAACTCTAAATGTCATAAATATTTATGGGGTTGGACCAATCTACAATTGCCTTAACCTTTTTGTGGTGACAATGATGGTGTACCTTTGGTAATGGTCATCGTGATGATGGTGACAACGTGATTGTTGTTTATGTGATGGGTGAACACTTAATGGATTAGATTTTAATGGAATAAAGGGTCAGTTCAATAAGAACACAAAATTGCAGCAGCGAGTGTGGTCTACTTTCAACATTAAGTATGCTGTTACTAAATGTCTCTATATAGTCCTTTTAATTTAAGACCTGATTTACGTGTTACCAAATGAGCTTGCTAAAAGTTATTATTAAACAGCCCAGATTCTTTAGTTCACTCTAAGAATCAATTGACAAAAGCTACCATAGAGCGAAGTTTCTTCCCTAATGATATTTAAGTTTCCATGATTCTGAAGTTTAAACATAATTTGATCTGAATTGACTTCGAAACAACTACATAAGAACTGTTTTATGAGAGAAAACAGTTTAATAGCACAACATAATCTCGAGTACTTTATGCCTATCAACATAGTACTCAGAGACTTTTCAAATGTTCATAATCTACCTCCAACTATATTCAGATTGTTCTTGCATAATATAACAAGTAATCATTCACAATAAACTTACATATAAATGACAACTAAACAAGAAGAAGAGGATTTACCCAACCGAATGACCTTTCCATTGATCAATATTGATCAAACCTTCTTGTAAGGAGAATCTGTGATGCTCCATGGCAAGCTCCTCTAAGTATGCCTTTAACGATGTCTCTGAGCATGTAGACTTATTGGAAAAATCTGTGGAGTTCTGCTTCTGATTGACGTAGAATTCCCGCAGCAATTTAGACTTATTAATAATCGTATTCCTTCATAAAAAGCATTGAGAAAGTAAATTGGTCAGACATATAACTACATCATTTTTTATTTATTGATTTTTTGTGTGTGGTAACTAGACATATATGAATGACATACAAACTTATCACAAAAAGCAGGCAACCTTTATAATGTGTCCTATCCTATAATTCCAATTCACATGAAAATTTCTCTAGGTATTATAAGTTCTATTGCAACTTTGTTACAAACCAATTTGGAAGCTGAATTATGATGCCATGCATAACCGGTCCGCAAGTCCAAATCAATTCACAACAAAAATGTACTCAATGTCTACAAGTATATATTATCTTCCATTACTCGGATCACGATCCTCTAGAGTTCTTAAGGTAACTCTCCATCATGGGGTACTAAAATTATATTCATAAATTTTGAAATTGGTGGATTAATTAGATTTTGCCACATCACCATCATTTATTTATTTTGAGGAAGTGGCCATTAATATTTATTTAAATTATTGACAATGTGACAAAATCTAATTCATTTACATAAATGAATAAATAAAATGGATGGCTATGATCTTTCAGAAACTCCATAGTGGGATTATCCTAAGAACTCTATAGACTATCTCAATTCGCATAACCCATGTCACAATTGTTAGAAATTTGTCAATAAAGTTAATACCCATTTGAATTTTTACAATAATTTGGAAAGATCATAACTTTGTGCTTAATTATCAAAAGAAATTTAAGAGAGAGAGAGAGAGAGAGCACCAGTATTTACAGACGGCGGAACAACGAGCGAGGTCGAAGAAGTCGAGAAGGGCGAAGATCATACAGAGGGTGTCGTGTTCGAGGGACTGGATTGTCGTTTTCGCGTTCCTCTTCTTCCTCTCCGACCTGTCGTTTGATGAACTGGGTGTGGGTCCCATCGTCGCCTTTTTGCTTCTGTGGCCTGTGGGAGTTCTTCGGCGCTCGCTGCCGCTAATTTCTAAGCCCAACGAGAAAGAAAGACAGCACAACGACCACCAAAGTGATTTTTGTTTTTTTTTTTAGTTTAAACCGTTTAATTATTAAATTTATCAAACTAACAAACGGAATGTCCATTTCAGTAACGGTAATGCTGTTTTTTATTTATTTATATATAAATTTTATAAAATTTTATTTATTATGTTGGACGCGACAAAATTTTTTCACAACTGTTAACGTGGTGAATTGTGCTTAGTATATTATGCTATTAAGGTATTATTATTACCAGTCATAGATATGATTATTTTGAGATATAGTATTATGTATAATTTATTTTCTAAATTTTATTGTCAATAATTTATTTACTATTAAATTGAACAATGTATAAAAAGTAATTTCCATCCTCTTTATTTTTACAAATATTATAATATTTGGTGTTTATTTTTATTGATATTATTCTTTTTTTTTTTGAAGTGGTTTATATTATTCTAATTAATTTGTTATGCATTATATTTTCTTCATTTCTTTTGGTACAATTAAAATGTTTAAGTTTCAAAATTCTTATTATCTTAAGAAAATTATTATTATCATTATAATAATCAAAACTTATTATATAATTATAATTGATATTACTCAAATAACTTATAGTACTAACCAAAACATGTTTTTCCTGTTATTAAATTAGTACACTAAAATGGATTGAAGTGGGTCAAAATGGATTGAGTTGGACCAAAGTGGATCATATGAACCAATAAGACCGAATTGGACTAAATTAGTTTAAATAAACTGACTTAGACCTAAATGGACTTAAGTGGGCTGAAATAGAGAATGGACCGAATTGGACTAATGTGGACTAAAATGGATTGAAGGACCGAATCAGACCAAAATAGACTAAATGGATTGAAGTTGACCTAAATGGACTGAATTAGACAGAAGTTACTCGACTAAATTGGACCAAAGTTGACCAAACTAGATCAAAGTGGACCAAATGCCGAATTGTAATTAGTAAACATAACTCAAAAAATTAGTAATAATTACAATAATAATAAAATGATGATGGAAAGTAAAGCTGAAACCTATGATAAGTAATGTATTCCAATGTAATGGAAGTGGTTTGTTGTTAAACTAACATCAATCAAATTTGTTATCACATTAATATTTTTAACTAAATTATCATGCATGCGTTTGTGATTCTATGTGCTTGTTGAAGGCTTTATTCAAGTTGAATTTGGTACCATGTAGTGAAAGTTGGTATACCACAAAAAAAATACCCAAGAAAGTGCCTTGCATGTAAAGGCATAATGCATTATTGCATACATTAATATTTATATACATATTTTTAAAAGAAATAATGGAAAGAAAATGATGACATGGGCCCTGATATGGTTCAACGGAAGCGTAGCAATAATAAATGCTTAAGCTTCGAGATATTATATAAATTATTTTTATAATTTGATTATTAGGGATGAAGATTTAAATAGTAAATACTGAACTTATTTGTTAAAAACACTCAAAAGTAGTTGAGATATAAGATTCTTGGAAGCCTACGAGTCTCCATCGTGTCCTAACATTTCTCATAATAAAGTACACTACTTTCTTTTATCCACTCAACAATTGGGGTACAGCCGTCAACTAAGACTTAAAAAGGATTTGCAATCCATTGATACTCGTAATCTTCATCATATGTTAAAGCAAAAGAGGTTAGTTTATTAGCTATCCTATTTGAAGCAACCACATCAACTCGTGTAAAAGATTCCGTCTATTTTACATAAAAAACCTACATTTTCTATTTTACATCATCACTTTTACAAAACACCCACATCAGTTTATCTATTTTACAAGACTTTTCAATAAAATATTCATTCTTCACCAATTTTTTATTATTTTCCCTAATGGTCATACTTTTTTAATTTAAACTTATATTTTAAGTAAACTACTAACACTGGTGGCTCGGCCAATGGAGCCGCTTGTGGTGGAGATTTGATGGCTGAACCGCCAAAATAGTGGCTTCGGCGAACGTCGCTGGATTGGTCTCGCCGCCCACTGTACCGCCTAATAGTGACCCACCGGTGGGTGGATTGTTAAAATAGTGGCTTCGACGAACGCCGTCAATGCCCAAACTACTAAAATAGTGGCTTTGGTGATTGCCCATCGGAATGGTGTCTCCGGCCATTGTACCGCCATAATTGGTGGACCGATTGATGTAATAGTGGCTTCGACGACCGTTGCTAAGTCGATGTCTTCGACCGTCGTATTGCTAGAATTGGTGACTGAACCGATACTGCCAAATCGATGTCTTCGACCAACGGTCATTTTTTTTATACCCACCGGTCATAGTTTTTATTACTATATCCACCGGTCATAATTTTGAAATTCAAGCTGTAATTCAAACCTAACTTTAAACCCAATAGTAAATTCAAACCTAAAGGTCATATGTTTTTAACTTTAAACCCAATGGTAAATTAAAACCTAAAGGTCATATATTTTTTAACTTTAAACCCAATGGTAAATTTAAACCTAAATGTCATTTTTTTAACTTTAAACCCAACGGTAAATTCAAACCTAAAGGTCATATTTTTGAAATTCAAACTCAAGTCACATTCTTGCTCTATAAATATGACCATTTTCTCTCAAATTTCCATCCACTTCTACAAAATTATCTCTTCCATTCGGTTTTTGTCTCTTTTAATGGATTTCCATTATGACATTGATTTTATTTTTCCAAATGATAAGCCTCCATTTGACTCATCTTTTAATGATGATGAGTTGGAACTTACTCTAGCTATTGCCATAGAAGAATTAAACAATGAAGGAGCATCAACATCACGTCATCGTTTGGTTCAACCTCGCAAGTTTATCTTGCGTAATCCTTTGCAAGGTCATGACAGGCTTTTCCATGATTATTTTGCTGAAACACCTGTGTATCCTCCTACTGTATTTCGAAGGAGGTTTCGAATGAGTTGTTCTCTTTTTCTACGTATCCATTCAAGGGTTGAAGCTACTGAACCATACTTTGTTCAAAAAAGAAATGCGGCTAACACAATCGGGTTGTCTTCTTTTCAAAAGATGACCGCCGCAATCAGAATGCTTGCTTATGGAGTGTCGGCTGATTTCTTGGATGAATACTTGAGAATTGGAGAAACCACTGCAATAAAAAGCTTAAAATTTTTTGTTAAAGTGGTAGTTTCAATCTTTTTTGAAGAGTACTTGAGGTCACCAAACAACAATGACATTGCAAGGTTGTTAGCAATTGGCCAACATCGTGGATTTCTAGGAATGATGGGGAGCATCGACTGCATGCATTGGAAATGGAAGAATTGTCCAAGTAAGTGGAAAGGTCAATATATTGGTCATACACGTGATCTAACGATAATTTTGGAAATTGTGGCATTGTATGACCTTTGGATATGACATGCAATTTTTGGGTTACCAGGGTCTCACAATGACATCAATGTCCTAGAGCAGTCTTTTGTATTTTCTGAGCTTGCTGAAGGGTGTGCTCCACCGGTTAATTACTCGATAAATGGTAGTGACTATTCGATGGGGTACTATCTTGCAAATGGTATATATCCATCATGGGCAACATTTGTCAAAACAATTCCAGCACCAAAAGATCGTAAAAGACAACATTTTGCTTCCGCACAAGAGGCGGCTAGGAAGGATGTCGAACGTGCATTTGGAGTACTTCAAGTGCGATTTGTAATTGTGCACAAGCCTTCACATTTTTTCCACCTTGAAACGCTTAAGGACATTATGATGGCATGTATAATATTGCATAATATGATGGTTGAAGATGAGCGACATACTTACCTTGGAGCAAATGACTACGATTATGATCAAATAGATGATAATGGACTTGAATCGGTGTCACATACTCCCACTTGTAACCTTATGCAATTCATTGAACGTCATAATTCTATTAGAGATAGAGGAATTCATTCTCAACTTCAAGCGAATCTCGTCTAGCATCTATGGCAACTACAAGGCCAGTCATAGGAATTTGAAATTTACTAAGTTTAATTTGAACCTTCATTGGAATTTGAAATTTACTAAGTTTCCAAAAAGGACATTGTAAATTTTATTCTAATATTAAACTTCATTGTCACTCTATTAAACTTCATTGTCATGAATTAGAAATTTACTAAGTTTTTTTTTTTTAAGATAAAAGATAGAAATTTTATTTGATAAGATTTGCAAAGAGTACATAAGAACACTGCAATTACAAAAAAGTACCAAACCGCAATTACAACCGTTATAACAGATTATTCTGCAGCTTAAACATAATCTTTGATCTCCTTCAACAGCTTTTCCACAGTTTCAACTTGGCTATTATATTTATAGACCCTTGGAACACCTTTGCAGCCAAATGTGGTACATAGCAGAAGCCTTAGAACTGCCTATTATGCAGAAAAATAACACTATGCAGAAACACAAAACAGTTTCTGAAGAAACAAATAATTATGCAGAAAAATAATACTATGCAGAAACACATCAGATATGCAGAAACTATCAGCAAGTACAGCCACCTTCATACATCAAATATGCAGAAACTATTAGCAAGTACATCAGATATGCAGAAACTATCAACTGTTGAGAAAGTGCTATTTACATTCAAATAGCATATACAAACAATAAAATCAGCAAGTACAGCCACCTTCAACAAAGACATTGCTTCACGCAAAACAGAATGACAAGAGCAGAATCACAAATTAAATTGAATAATCAAGTGCTATTGTCCGTGCACAATACGAAATTTAGAACATTGCATCTATTTCCTTGCACAAGTGAAGACTACAGAAATATATCTAACATGATTAGAGATTGAATAATTATGTTCCCTGCACAAGTAAATACTATAAAAGAGATGTCTAACATCAAATCATCTATGTCAACCATGTGCTAGTATCTTTGCACTATACAAAAAATTACTTGATTAGATATTGTCAATAATAATATTCAAATTATGATGAAAATTTAGACCTTAACCTCTCCAAGATTTCCAAACGACGTAGACGAATATATTCTTTTTGCTCAGGATCCATGGTTCTTGTATCTTTCATCATAATTTCGTCTTCCATTTTCATCTTTTCTACTTCATTCTTCTCTTCCTTGATACGAATCAACTCTTCATTCTTCTCTTCCTTGATACAAATCAACTCTTTTCGTTCTTCGGATGCAATGAACATTAACTCTCTTCGTTCTTTTAATGCAATGCGCATACTTTCCTTTTTCTCCTCATGCATTCTCCTCTTTTCTTCCTTGATTTCGTCCAATTGGGAGGAAAGAATTGGGACCACATCATCACAATTCTTTCTTTTCTTTAATTTCTCCTTTTCGGCCTTCTTGCCTATGGGTCTCTCCAAGGTTTCGCCGGAGTTCATCTCATCATTATCTTCATCTAGATTTATTGAGCTTGCAAAAGTATGACAAGATTGTGTGGCTGACTTTTTTGTGCAGACCTTCAAATTATTTCTTAGAATCAACCACTTAGCTTCATTCCTCAAAATTCTACAACAATGTTCCAATTGAAATGCATTTTTGCTATTATTTAGATAAATAGCTTTTGCATCTTCAATCTACAAAAGTAAAAAATTGAAAATAATGAGAATCATAAAACTAAAAGTGTATTGATGTACAATACATATTAGATGTTGAGTTGAAATACCTTGTCATGCTCAGTTTTACCACTTTCATTCCGGTTCTCAATTTGGGCCAAGCATCCACAAAACTTGTTGGTCTCCTTTTGAATTGTTGACCACTGACTATTTAGAAAATTCTTGGTGCGGTCAAATTTCTTGTCATTGTGGAAGGTGACCAAATTCTATCCTAAAATGTTGTGTATTTTTGGTTCATCAATATCATGGTATCTAAGCTAACATTGAGCCACGTCGACACTAGCACTTAATGTCTTCATCTACGGTGAAGTTGATTCCATGTTGACCTTTCTTAGTAGTTGATTTTTTTTACAATGGGGGGTATAGATTGTCCCATTTCAACTTGGGGTGGAGATTGATGGACATTCATGTCTGAATGTGGAGTGGACATCAAAATACTACTGTCAAAAGACTCAAAACCTTATTCATTATCTTGTAAAATGTCAAGGAAGAAGGGATTTTGTGAGTTCATCACCTAACAAACACCAAAGTAATTCAGAAGCAACACTAATAAGTAACAAAATTGAAGTTGAAATTTATCTACTAGATAATGTAGGGGAAAAGAATTGACAGAGGTGGGTATAACTCACTGAAAGCATAGATTTAAGAGTATAACTCGTTGAAAACACAAAGGTAAATAGTATAGGATCTATAATAGAGCTTCTCCATCCTTCAGAAACTAAAAGAAACCTCACGAACTAAGAAGATGAACGCAGTATGGGATCTAAACTGCTTTCATCACAAACATAATAGTCTATTAAGGCAATCACATCACCCTCAGCTCTCATAACCCTTTTACCCATTCCTAGCTCCACCTTGTCTTGAATCAAACAAAAAACCATCTCCATTAAACACAACTAGTAACTCATCCACCCTCAACTCAGTTCACCAACTCAATTCAAACCACCCAAATTCACCAAAGCCAACTCACCCATTACCAAACTCACCACCAACTCAACCTACTCACTCCAATGAGTTGGATTACTCACCCCAAACCTTAATTTAACTTGCCTACAGTTACCACTCAACCTTCTCAACTTGACCACTTCTACCACCAGGTCCACCACACAGTCCCCTCCCCTCACCCACCAATACATGATCACCAAGAAAAGAATCACACCATTGTCTTATTACTCATACATAAACTCACTACTACTACCTTACCATTTTATCACTGAAACATGATCAAGAAAACCACTACACCACCCCACAGCTGAACCTCCACCATTGGTAGCCAAATCCACACCACTGCAAAACCCAACATCCCAAATGGAACCTCAAACCACCACCACACTGTTCCACAACCATGACACATACCTAGCGCCACCCCTACGCTGCAGTAAGCCCGCCCATTTCACCACTCAAAAAATTTTGAATTTATGATTAGAGAACAATGCGCACATAGAGAAGAGAACCTTAATTCCTTTATAATGGGGAGAAAAACTTTATCTGTATCAACTTTATTTGATTAGGATTGAAGCCAATTTATCAATAGAACATGTTTTTACCCCAATAACCATTTAATTCTTTACCAACAGCCATTGGTATTTTCCAAGTGCATAAATTTATCATATAAACATCAAATGCCCAAATCGAGCTCTAATAGTCACTCAAAACCTAGATAAAAAACAAATTCCAATTATCAAATTCCACTCACTACTTATAGACCACAGTTGACACATTGGCTTAAAAGTAAGAAGAAAACAAGTGCAACTACAAATATATGGCATTCATGCATAATGCAATGTTGATAATACAATGCCAAACTCGTAAATGAAGCTGCGGAGTGATGAACACAAATATTTATAAACACATACGTAGAAGCCAAAAAATAAAATAAAATAGGGAACTTACTATGAAGCTGCGGTCTTTAAAGGAGTTCAGCCATGAGTTAGGTTTAAAAGAGAGAAAGGGGATACTGACTTGACAACTACAAGCACAATCCTTTAGCTTTAAGATAAAATCCACATGGAATAAGAGACTCCACCAAATCAGCACAGGGAAAACAGTCTGAAAACTAAGTATATAACTAAGTAGTTTATAACTAAGTATATACCATGTTCAATCAGTCTAAAAACAGGGGAGAAACAGGATGTGCTCCGAAGAATCCCTAAAAAAAACTCCAAACCAGAAAAAATTTGAAACAAGAAACTCCCAAGAATCTTGCTTGAAACCAAAAAGCAAAGAAACCCTAAAATCTCAATGAGAAAAACCCATACCTTTTTAGAGAAATTAGCACCAAAGTTTGTCAATAGAGAAGATGAGTCTGTCAATTGATCCACCCTCCTCACGGGCTACAAAAACCCCAAACCGATCACATTATTTTCCGTGGTGATGAGAATGAGCAAAAGTAAGAAGTAGACGAAGAGAGAAGATGAAAGGAAGAGCTCAGGAATGAAAAAGGGAGAGAGAGAAGCTGAGACTTGAGATAGGCGTTGGTGTTGCTCAATGAGAGGAGAGAGAAAAAAGAGCAAAAAATGAGTTTTATATTGTACAAAGATAATATTAAAATACTGAATAAACGAGCTATAGTAACCGTGTAAATATACACGGTTACTGTAGCTCGTGGATGAATTTACAAATCTTTATACATTTTTACACCCACTGATGTGAGTGTTTTTTTGCTCAAAATGTGTAAAATTTGTACTTTTTTCAATTTTAGAAGACTATAAATAGATTGATGTGGTTGCTCTTACATTCCTTAGCACAAATATGAGCTTCAGGCCTTTCATTTCTTCCTTCCAAATATTGATAATGGAGAGTATATGTAAAATGGTGTCTACCTGTCTAATCACATTCAATAGTAAACTGTGAAAAACCACATTTCCTGACCTATTTTTATGCATTCCCGAAATGCCAATATTATTTTGCCAAGTTCACCCATAATTCAATTATGATGCATTCCTCATTTACATTAGCCTTAATACTTCATGTTAAGGAGGTCACTAGGTGCATGATTTTTCAATTGATCCATGTTCATCTCAGGCTTTTAGAGGCTCTCATGGGTTTCCTCACAATTTCTTGCATATATTCATATATATTTTATATACATAGAATCCTGACTTTGTTGCAACTTGTTGGGTTGCTTACTATATGTAAGATTCAATTTTAGCAATTAGATGGTGATTATTCGATCTTAAAATAGTTTACATTATTTGCATGTTGTTAAATTAGGTTGCCTTTCACATTCAAATTGTGAAGAAAATTGCTTCTAAAAAAAAAAAAAAATTTGTGAAGAAAACTAACAACGTGAAGTAGACTTAGTAGAGTTCTTTTGTTTTTTTCTTTTCAAGAAACACGTGGAGAGTTCTGAATGAAGAAGAGTTGCTTTTGTTGACTCTTCTGATCTTCACACGAATCCAACACTTACAACTTGCAGTATAATTTTCTTCTACCTTTTTTAGATGATAGACTATTAATGCCTTATATCCTTCGTTGACTATGGAGGGCAGTATAGGATAATCTTGCATGCATTCTATACAACTCTTGCCAGTAAAGGATAATTTCCTTCTACCTTTTAGATGATCATCATTCCCATCTATTGCATAAGCTCTTAATGCTTTATCTCCTTTGTTGTGAGGGGTGGAGGTGTGAACCATTTATCACTCATAATTTGTTCACGTGACGAGTTACGGTAAAATTTGTGAATTTTTTTTTTTTGTGTTCCTAACCTTGCTTGAAGCAAGATTGTATTTGGTTAATTTGTAGCAAAGTGTGCATAGCATTTTATGTATCAATAAAATGTTTTTATTTTATTTTACTAAGAGTTCATTTGTTTATTTTATTTGAATAGCTGAGATTTATTACAACGTATTCGATACTTTTGATCTAAATATTAAATTTATTATTTTGACAAAACACATCCGTAGCAACAAATCTTAACATCCTATAATATTATTTCTTTGTGGTCTCAGAATAGCTTTAAAGAAAGCTGTATTTTTGACTACTTCCTTACGGCCAATTCACTTTAACCTTTCAATATATTTCTTCGTCCTCTAATCCTTATCCATCTCTTTGCATCTACTATTAAAGTTTCTTCTTTATGGATATGACTTAGAGTCGGTTTGGTTGGAGGGGTAGAAAAGTGGAAAGATAAAAGAGTTCAGACCATTTGTGTGTTTAGCTAGGAGGATAGAAAAGTGGAGAGATGAAAAATTCATTTATTTGGTTAAGAAAATAAATGAGAGGATAAAAAATGAAATTAGTGTAATTTCCAGTTATGTCCCTATTAAATAATAATAAAAAAGACAAAAAAGTGTCAATTGTTGGGAATGACAATTTGGTCTAAAACACACCTCCGTTTTCTTGTCAATTTGGTGGGGTTGGAGAGAAAATAGCTGGTCTTACCATTTTTCTCTCTCCCTCCCCTCCTAATCAAACACTCATTCCATCCATTCTCTCTTATTTTCCATTCACATTTTTCCATCCTCTCCACAATCATTCCAACCAAAGATACCCTTAGTGTTTCTTTATGCTGCACAAATCATGTTAATTGATTTGAAGTACTCATCTTTCTCCATTTTAATAGTCTCTTCCTTCTTTCCTTAATTCGTTTTTGCACTTGGGGTACTTGTAATTGCAAAATATCAACTTTAGAAACCAAATTATTAAATCATTTCACAAATGCAATTTGTATTGATGTCGAGTGAGTACAGTTCTCTATATTTCTAACCTATTAAAAAGAATATAATACAAGATCTGGTAATGAAATAAAAAACCAGAGAACCTCTTTAATGGAAAAACCTACTCTGGAGACCTAGTCTAGCTAGTAGAAAAATAGTTACAACAATCTATTTATTGAACATTTGTACAACTAGATGACTTACCATTGTAAACCCTGCAAACTCCTAACTTGCCCCACGCAGCAGATCTTAGTTCCGCCCCTGTTTATAGGCTAATAACTCGGCACTTGATACTTTACCTTTCTTAATATTGCAAATGTTAGATCTTCGTCGTCAAAATCTGGCCTCATGCAACAAATTTTGGTTCCGCCACAAATCTAGTCCCACACAACAAATACTGGTTCCTCCCCTGTTTACAAGGTAATAGCTCGGCATTTGATGCTTTACCTTTCTTAATATTGCAAACGTTAGAACAACTGCATCAGTTGATGCAAATTCTCCTTCTATTTTGCACAAAAAAACTACTTTTTTTATTTTACACTAGCCTCATCACACGCGCTTCGCGCGTGCGATGAGGTTTTTTTTTTGTTAGTGGTCCTATTTTGTAGAAAAAAAAAACTATATTTTTTATTTTATTTTATCTTCTCTATATATTGAGAGGATTCAAAAAGTTAGTTATTATGTTTTCAACTTACAAAAATACTCCTAATTTAATTAACTTATTCTTATTCCTAAAAAATAAAAAATAAAGTTAAAACTGTAAATCAACAAAAACTAATAACAAAACAGTAAAAAAATAAAAATTGTCCACAATCCCCACTTTCTCCTAAAAAAAACGATCTCACCTTCTAAAAAGAACTACCCTACAGTTTTCTATTAAAAAACGCTTATCCCAAGTTCTGTAAAAAAATAAAATTACCCCACCTTCTTTAAAAAAACCCACCCACAGTTTCCTTAAAAATTTAAATAAAAATTAAAAAAAAAACTGCCACATATCACATATAAAAACAAAATAAATAATAAATAAATAAAAACTAATATATATCATTTTTATTTTAAAAAAGTAATTTAAAAATAGATAAAGTAATTTAAAACTTAACAGGAGAGTGGTCCTATTTTTTAGGCAATGTTTTAGTGGGAGTTAGAATTGCAGTTTTACCGAATTATCCTTTAATTTTGTCTCTACTTAAACGTAAGGGTGTAGAGGCATTTTTGAACTAAAAAATGTGGAATCCAAACAGGGGAAGCCCCTTAAATAATAGTATAGATACTCACTTTTACAAAACACTCGCATTAATTTATTTATTCTACACATTTATTCAATAAAATATTCATACTTTTACAATTTTTTATTATTCTCTCCCTCATTGCTTCTCTTTCATAGACCCAATCCGAAACCCATCTCCCTCACTGCCTCTCCCTCTCTCTCTCACAGGCCCAATCCACCTCTCTCTCACTTTCTCATCAACCAAACAATTATTACAATCCTCCATTTCATAATAAAATAACCACAAAACATCCAAACGACGCCATGGAACAAATTTTGGGATTTTTTTGACAAATTTTTTGTCTTTTAAAATTTTGGGTTTTGTTTGTTTTTGTAGGGTGAAACGGAAATGGAATGCTTGTGACGATTTTTTCCATGGCGATGTTCACAGACCCAATCCACCTCTGCTCTTGTGATGATTTTTTTTGTAGATGAACTACTTGACTTGTCTAACGAAGATGAGTTTGTGAAAGATGAAGAAGAGGAAAAAGATAAAAGCTTTGTCTTTGACCGCGAAAATTCTAACACCAAGACCACCACTTTCACTGCCAGCAAAGACGAGTTTGGCTCCGTACCCACAAGCGAACTCGGCAGAGACGAAGGGGGACTGAGGGGAGGTGAGAGAGAGAATCAGGTGATAGTGAGCACCTTTTTCTATTTTGCACAATTTTACATCCTTGAATGCAGTTGATCTTAGATCTTCGTCGTCTACTTGTATTAAAAATCTGGCTCCACACAACAAATTCTAGTTCCGCCTTGTCTTACAGGCTAATAGCTCGGCACTCGATGCTTTACTTTGCAAATGTTAGGTCTTCTTTGTCCATTTGTGTATAGCCGCCGATCTTCAACACCGACAAAGAATTTAGCTCTCCACTTTAATTAGTCAAGGACAATCCAATCCTTTAGAGTCGTTGTGTTTTGTCGCGTACTCATCTTTTCCAATCCTCCTTTGTTTTTATTTGTTTTGTTCAATTAATTCCACAACACAACTGTTCAATTAGTCGACGACAAAAGCTTCGTTTTCCTATCAGAAAAGTGTATGCAGTTATAAACGAATGTATTTTCTTTTTCCTTTCTTTCTTTTTTAAATCAGAAAAGTATAGAAAATTATCTATACTATTATTAAGGGAATAAAACTCTTTCGTGTCTACTTTTGTTTACTTCCAAGTTCCAACACTAGCCTAATACACATTGAAATTGTTTAAGAGTTAAACATATGGACACAAAGGTTACAATATTTCTACTCACACTAGTACAGCAGTGGAAATTAATTAATTAGTTTTCTAAACTTTAATTTTATTATTCATTTCCTTTTTAGGAGAAACAATTTCTCATGAAAAAAAGAAAACAAAACAAAAGTCTTCAACACGCATAAAAAGAGTAGAATGCGAGAAGCTACTACTAGCTTTTATTGTGCTTTAAATTATAAAAGTGATCTAAAATTTAAGTATTTGAAATATGTTCTTTTTCTTTCCTTATTTGCCACCGTAACTTAGAGTTTTTTTTTTTTATATAAAAAAATTTAATGTGTAGTTATTTTGGACCAATTAAAAAAGTGAGCACCAAAAAGTAAAATCTCTTAATAAAATATAGATATTTTTATAAAAGAATAGTAAAGATGTTGGACCATTACTCTAGAGTCCAAGACAATTATGTGATAGAGAGACATATATTGTCTCTATTATTTGAAGTCTCTTTATGGGTCACACGTTGCATGTGCATTTTTTTGTTTTATTTCTAGAAGTGCGATCGGATATGTGGAGAGAACGAAAAAGTGTAGAAAAAGGTCAAAATAATAATATTAATAGTAGTGAAAAATGACATATCAATATAAAAAATAATAGAGAGTATTATTTTGGATAAATAGAATACAATGGCTGAAAAAAAATACATTTAATTGATTTTATTTAGTCTATTGAAGATTATAAGTGGACCCCAAAAAATTTAGGATTAAAACTTATTTGCTGTTTTAGAAGTGGGATGTGTTATTAGTGCAAGTATTTTGAGCAGTAAAAGAAAAGAGAAACTATAAATGGTATTTGGTCATGGATATAATATAAATTGCTAAGCGTATATAAAATCACTTTGCTTCTTACATTAAAATATACAAATATTTCATAATAACGAATAGAAAAATCCATCAAGACATGGCTGTTCAAAAGATCGCCCAACCCAAACCACCCCTCCTGAATCCTGATTGGTTGCAATGCATACGGTTAGTTTTAACCATTTTTTAAATAAAATATTACAAATCTAAAATATTTTATCTAATATCATATTGTTTAAAATTAGATATGACTATGATACCTCTTGCTTTTTAATAGAAAAAAAAAATTGATGTCACGCCAAATAAAAAAAAAAAAAAAATTCTTACTCTCTTTGCAAACAAAAATGATGTAACGTTATGTAAGATCTTATCCTATATGCCTAGCCTTTTACTAAATTTACCCTACATGTGGTTCTCATTCATCACATATAATCTTATCCTTACACATGAATATTTCTTATTCGTTGCTTATAATCATATACCTATAGCTCTCTCTCTCTCTCTCTCTCTCATAGTTGTTATTGCCATTAGTATTGGATAGAAAAAAAGTAATGGAAATAATTGGATCCAAATTCATAAATTTAAGTTTTTTGGATTAAGCAATGTTACATTAACTTCTCAATTAGATTCTCCCTAACGTGTTATCTTCTGAAAAAGGTGGTATTTAAATCCATTGTGGTGTGAGATAATGTGGCAAGGTTATTAAGGTCTATTTCATAATTTAAGTGAGAAGGGTGCAATGTGAGGTGCATATATATAGATGATTTTGAAAAAACACCCAACAAAGTAATATTGTCAATGATGTTAGTTAAAAAAAAAAAAAACAGTTTTGTGCGAGGTTACAATGGTATTATCTCCTCAACAAACTACCCCCCTATTCCTTTGTCATTGTTGTTACCCCCTCCCTTGCCCACCCAATTCCTTTGTCACAAATTGCTTGCCAATCGGTTGCACCCTTAACTGAAAATACGGTTTAGTAGGCTTACCCTTAAAAAAATAAAAGAAAAAAGAAAGAAAGAAACCTCTTGAAAATTTTCATATATCATTAGCTTAGTTAAAAAAAATAAAAGGAAATTTTTTTTATCATTTTCTTTGTCTAATTTCTCACCAAATGATTCTAATAAAATGAAGCTAATATAAAAAAAAAAATTTATATCTTCATTATTGCATTAGTATGATAAAATGATTTTTTTTAAGAGAGTTTTAAGATCTCTTATTCAATAATGAAAAAACTTTACCAATTGAACCAACTAAAACCTAAAATAAAATAAAATTATACTTCCTTTTTTAAAGGGAATGCACAAATTAACCGAGGAGTGTTCAAAAAATTTGTCAACAAGCCCTTGATTGGATTCCTTAAGGAAGGTGCCATATCGAGATTGGGAAAATTGCATGTGTTATTAAATCAACCAGCGCATCCTCAATATTAACATTATTTAAAGGAACATGATTGAAGACCATGAACAAAGTATTTACTCCTTGTTATTTTGACCATATATATCAAATACATTTACATGATCCACTTATTTCATATAACAGAATTGCATGTCCTTAATTACGACAAATGGCTCAGTTTATGTATAATGCATCATGTGATGTGCTTTTGTCATTTCGCACGCTATAATAAGTATATTAAAATTATTAGCATAATTTATTTAAGTAGAAATCTATTACTAAAGTTGGTTATATATAATGGCGGCTTTAGGAATTTTTTTAGGGTAGTCATTTAGAAATTTAAATTATACAAAACCTAATAAAGAGATAACTTAAATATTTGCTACAATTGCAAGTCAAGTTACTAAGGAGAGGAAAATTGTTGTGATTGCAAAGCCAAAAAGAGTATAACTGTTGTTATCATAAAAAAGAACTCACAACCACAATATTTTTCTTAGTACCATTTTTTAAGGAAAAATGAAATTAGAAATTATTTTATTGAATAAGTTGAATGATTTACAAATTTAAATAATTAGCCATTTTTATCTTTTTATTTTATAATAGGCTTTTTGTTGAACAATTTGTTCACTTCTTGTTGTTTGGTTTATGTTTGTTATTATTTGGGCTAATATTTATTGTTGTTATTTAATATTTTAAAAAATAATTTATAAAAGGGATTAAGGATTATGTTTGGGGGGGGGAAGAGAATTAATTTTGGAGTAATGCTATGTTCATAATATTTTTATAATAAATCTTATGCAAAAAACTGGTATTGGTGGGTAAAAAAATAATATCGGTATTTGGGTCAACTTAGAATTAGTAACAATTTACTACATTGAATTTGTTGTGAAAGTATTGTAAAAATGTCGTGAATGTAACATTACTTTTATTTTTGTTGAACTTAAATTTTTGTAATACTCAAGTCAGGATGTTCAACATTTTTATTAGGGTAGTCACAATAGGTTAATTTAGTATATAATATATTTTTAGCAAGTGTGTGTGTGTGTATATATATATATATATATATATTTTTTTTTTTTTTCAAGTCAAGTGCAAGTTAGAGTGGTCTTGTGACCATCCTGACTTGCATGTGGAGCCGCCAGTGTGTGTGTGTATATATATATATATTATACTTGCATTATGTGACTTAGTATAAATGTTACACATTATATGATGTGCTTTTGCCATGCAATTATATTAAAATAACATAGTAATTAGCACTAAGTTAAATTCTGCTGCCAAAGTTTCGAGAAATTTAAAGTACCACTTCGATTATAATTTAATTATTAAAAAAAATTTCAAAGATAATGATATTAGACAATGTATATCATTTCAAAGATAATGAAATTTATGGTTATTTTAATTTATATGGATAATTTATTATTACTTTCATTTTGATAATGATATTAGACAATGTATATCATTATCAAAATGAAAGTAATTAATTATATTATTGAAATAAATTCATTTACATATGATTTTTAATTAATTTGTCCATGCACCATTTGGCCACATTAAATTATTTGCATAATTTTCTCTAAGTGAAATATATATATTGTCAAAGTTTCAAGAAGTAAAAAAAAAATTGTTCCGATTAAGGTTTTATTATTATTATTATTATTATTATTATTTAATTTAAAAAATATTATTTTACTTATTTTAAATTATTTTGATATTCTGCCATAACATATTTTTTTCAGCCACAAAATCAGATTTTATAGTCGTGCATATTCTATATATGTAGCTTTTTTATGCAAGTATTACAAATTGTATGATGTGCGTGCTTTGGTCTTGTGATGCAGTATATATAAGTACATTAAAATTACTAATAAGTATATTTTATTCTAAATGAAACTATTATTGATGCATGCTTTAAGAATTTTATAAGAATAATTTATTATTTAAAATCTAAAGTTTTTGGTTGTGATAAAACTTGGTCGCACATGATGTGCTTTCACACATAATTAAACTTATTTTTATTTTTCTAAAAATTGCTTTCAATTTTGTTCTATTTCAATTATATTAAATAAATATATTCTTATTTTATATCTAATTAATTATAATATTACTATTAGTATATTATATCATTATTGGTAGTACATATATAACAAAACATATTCTACTAACCTTTTTGTATTTATTATTCGAAAAAACCTTTTTGTATTTTGTTTTTTCTTCCTAGGCATCTTTGACTAATGACTAACATCTAGGATGAGAATGACACTTGGTGGAAAAGCCATCATCGCTATTCTAAGTTTTTAACTCATCCTAAAAGTTGAAGCGTACACATTTGGAATCATCTTTCTTCTACTACATTATATAAACAACTATAGCTTAATTAAGATCCATATCCATTATCTTTTTCCTTTCATATCTCTTCCTTATATTTGTGTCTCGTGTGTGTCTAACTGGAGAGAAACAGACACAATGGAAAGTAAACCTTTTTGTTGGATTCTTCTATCCTTGCTCATTCTTTCATGCTTTGTGTCTCAAACTGATGAAAAAATGCAAGGACAAACTCTAGCCTATCTTGACAATTCCACATTGAAGAAAAGTTCTGGCTTTGACACGAGTTTTTTCGAGGCAATCGACAATTTCAATGAAACTAGCAGTGTTCATCCTCAGGAGGGGTTGAAGGAGAAAGATAGGATTGAGAGATTGCCTGGACAAACCCAAGTGAATTTCTCTCAATATGGTGGCTATGTTACGGTGGATAAATCAGCTGGTCGTGCACTTTATTATTATTTTGTTGAAGCTCAACATTCTAAGGATTCATTGCCTCTACTTCTTTGGCTTAATGGAGGTATACACTATACAGTACTATATATACTTGATCCTATCTCAGTCTCCAGTTAATGTCACTATCAAATGGTGGAAACTCAAAGTAATTAAATGCATGCTAGTTCTCATAAAAAAAAAAAAAAATGCATGCTAGTTTGTCTGAAGTAAATACATTTTTCTTTTTCTTTTTCGTTTTGTAGTGCTTTTCTCTTTTTATTAATTTGTTTCCTTTTAATTTTTAGAGATAGACAGGGAGGGATAAGTATAGTTTTAAAAACCGGACCGGACCGACCAGTCCAATTGAGAACTGACAATCCGCTTAAAATTTTCAAAATCGGTAAAAAACCGGGATTGAACCGGAATTTTTTTAAAAAGGGTTCAATGTCCGGTTTGGTTCTTAAAACCATGAGGATAAGTGATTAGAAAAAAAGAAGAAGTATATATTTTATTTTTAACGGTGTGTGTTGCCCTTCCTCATTAAAAGCATTACTACCCCAAGAAACTTTTACTTTGAACTATAGTCAATTGTTCCTAAAGAAGCCCATAACTAACACTTAAAATTAAGTTAAAACTACATATATTTAACACTACACAAAATAGGAAGAAGCCTTGTTCTGGTATTATTAATTTACTTTAGTCTTTTTATTTTAATGTTAAAGGCACGTGCATACAATTTAAATTGAAAATAGAAATGTAAATATTAATTGCTATAACTCGATGTTATATTTGACAACGGAGTAGAAATGTTATCTACATCTATAGTATCTGGCACCTAGTTATAATCTGGTCTTATTTGATGATTATTATTCTTGCTTAATTTCCTGGCTAGTTATAATTATATGGTCCTATTTGATGATTATTATTCTTGCTTAATTTCTCCATAGGTCCTGGTTGTTCATCTCTTGCTTATGGAGCAATGCAAGAGCTCGGGCCATTTCGTGTGCACAGTGATGGCAAAACACTTTACAAAAACAAATTTTCATGGAATTATGGTATAGCTTTCATAACATTAATTTATTTTAGGGTTTTTTTCCAAAATTTAATAATATAATTAATTAATTATCATTCTCTTCCAAAACATATTTTCAATTTTACTTGTTAATAATTTGAATTTTCTCTTCAGCCGCAAATGTTTTGTTCCTTGAGTCTCCTGCTGGGGTAGGATTTTCGTACTCCAACACAACAAAGGATTATAGTATGAGTGGAGATAGAAGAACTGCAGGAGATAATTATGTGTTTTTGTTGAATTGGCTAAAAAGATTTCCTGAGTACAAGAATCGTGATTTTTATGTTGCTGGAGAAAGCTATGCCGGGCATTATGTTCCTCAACTGGCACATACCATTCTCTTTCATAATAAGAAAGCTAACAAGACCATTATCAACCTCAAAGGGATCATTGTATGTCTCTCCCTCTCTCTCTCTCTCTCTCTCTCTCAAAACACACACAAATTAACAATTGTAAATTAGATAATAGTCTATGAGAAATAATTAGATGTCACACTATAAGTGTTTATATATCTTTAAGCTATTCAAAATGAAGAATTTACTGAAACTTAGATGTTACGCTACATGTTAGTCTTTCCGTTTTCAAAAATTATCATGATGGTGAAGGAAGCCATGCTTAGTATATTAGACTGTAATTAACGACATACTTTGTCTTGGTGATCACATGAGACTTACTAACTTTAAAATGATTTACAAGGTGAATTGATGTTCTAGAGTAGAATTATTTATTGAAAAACTGTTTGATAGAAGTTTATATAAACAAAAAATAGTTTATAAAGTTTGTTTGGTTTGTGAATTTCTTTTTTCAAGCTTTAAAATCTGATTTTCATTATTCAAGATCACTGAGATGTTTAAACTCGAAATTGAATTTTAAACTAATTTGTAAAACACAACGGACTACGGATATATTAATATATGGATAAAATGAGTATTTTATTTTTGTTGATAATTCACTAGTTATAATAAGGTAGTGGAATACGGATATATTAATATATGGATAAAATGAGTATTTTTTTTTGTTAATAATTCAATATTTATAATAAGGCAGAGGAGATTTGAACATAGCATATTTTTGTTAGAAATACCAAACATTTAGAATGTGCCAACAAATTAAGTTATAAGATTTTTAATGATAAAATAAGAGAATATTAATATCTTTTTTTAGATAGAAAATATTGATATCCTCGACTGACTAATCATAAGGATAAGGATATTCTCATTACGCATGTAGAGATAAGAGATTTAACTCACTTTGACGTCTTAATTTATTATGTTACAGCTTTAACCGTTTGTAAAAGAAATTTCTTATAAATTTATAAGATATAAATACTATCAAATGAAAATTATAGATGATTTAATTATACAGATTAAAGGTCAAAATATGTAGATGGATGGTGTTTAATTTACATAGAAGTATCCATAGTTCAAATCCTTTCAACTATAGAATTGTAAAAAAGAAAAAAAAGCAGATTCAAAATTATTTATTAAAAAAAAAAAGTAATAATGGTGAATATATGAGGAGATGAAGGTCAAGGTAGTTCAAGAGGCTCAAGCTTGAAATAGTTGTAGAGCAAGCCACATAATTCTAAAACTATTTATATATGGTAAGTATTATAATTTTAAAATTAGTTTATTGGTTAGCCTAGAATTATTTTGAAGCTTAACTGGTTAACATCTTTGACGTTTCTAATAGAAACATGTATTTAGGGTTCAAATCTTCCTTTACAAAACAAATATCTTAATGTTTTCGTTTTTATAATGCAGATTGGAAATGCAGTGATCAACGATGAAACAGATACGCAAGGAATGCTTGATTACCTTGAGACCCATGCAATCGTTTCAGACCGAGATATGTATCAAATACAAAAATATTGCAAGTTCTCATCCAATGCCTCCACTCAGTCTCATGAGTGCATTGCAGCCAGTGAAGCAGCGTCGAAGGATATTTCCTACATCAATATCTATAACATTTATGCTCCCTTGTGCTCCTCTTCCAATCTCACAGCTCAGCCCAAGAAAACGTCTGTAAGTTGATAAATTTTTCTAGTGAGTTTGAAGTGAGAAAGAATAAACAAGAAGGGAAAATATAATAGTGGTTATTAAATTAAGGAATCCAATTCTTAAAAAATTTATGTAATTTTTTTTCCTTCGTTGCATACATGCTTCTAATTAAGATCCGAAAGTGCTTAAATTGTTAAGCAAAAACTGTGCTTTTTTGCTTTAGAACTTAGAGGTTGTTAAGGATTTCTATTTTATATTTTCTTTTTCACGCATCATTCATGTTAAATTAGTCTGAAAAAATTGGGTGCGAGCTTGAGAAATGGTGTTTTAGGTTTAGAATGAACATTTATAAAAAGGTTACGAGGATTTGAAGTTGCGAAACAACGTTTTAGGTTTTAAAAATGTGTTTTAAGGCTCCCAAATCACTTAACTAAAGGGACTCATTATTTAAAAGAGATGACATTTATAACATATCGTATTATGAGATTTTGCTCCTAAAAATGTACTAATTTACATTGTTCTGTTATTTTGTGGTGCAGATATTTAGATTTGATCCATGCAGCGAGTACTATGTATATGCTTATATGAATAGGCCTGATGTTCAAGAAGCCCTACATGCCAATGTTACTAGACTCACACATGACTGGGAACCATGTAGTGATGTCATACAGAAATGGGTTGATAGTCCATCAACCATCATTCCCCATTTGCAGGAGCTCATGGCCAATGGCCTTCGAGTGTGGATTTTCAGGTAAAAGTATTATTGTCATATATTTCGTTGTTCTATATTGACACAATTAGGAATTAACCTTTATTTATTTTTTGTTGTTGTTACTCTCTCTAATTAATTTAGAAACGTTTTCAATTCAATAATCTTAATTTTTGTAAGTCATTTAACTTGTATTTTCAATTTTGTCATTCTTTGTCCACCAAAATGAAGTTGCATTGGAAAGCGAAAAAATCATTAAAACTAACAATGATGTTTGATGAAATTAGACAAAATAACTAAATGAAAAACAAATTAATGTTAAATGTTTGGGGGAAAAAGAAGAACTGAAGTGAAAACAGGTCAAAGTTAGATCATTTTAATTTGTAATTTAGCATTATTAATTGTTATTATTGCTAATTGGTTTATAAATAATTACATAGTTCATCTTTGCTAAGATCAATACTCCACCTTAATGGAAAAGATTAACCTCTTTCATTTGCTTAACGAGCACAAATTTATCTACCTCCTTTAGGTCTCTTTATTCTAGAATTTTTTTCTCTAGAATAAAGAGACCTAAAGGAGGGAGTAAATATTGAGGTTCAAGTTTTTAGATGAAACTTTACACACATAAACTTAGAGTAGGTTAGAATAGAATTTTTATTTCAGATTAAAAAAAAAAAAAGTTGAAACCAATAGGTCTTAATTACTATTACTTGGGGTTTAGTTGGTTATAAAATGGTTACGGACTACAAACTACAACATATAGAGGAAATCAAATCCCAGATACAAGTCATCTTAACTTCAAAATCACAAGGAGTTTTGAAGAGTTAACCTTAATTTCTAGGATGTTTCAGGGCTTACCACACGTTAACATGTTAGAGGCAAAGAAGTTACTGATTATTTCACTGACTTTTTATCTCTTGTTTAAGAATTGTGGATCATCTCTTGGCATCCTTATATATTCTGATCAATATATAATAATCAAAGTATATATACAAATCTCAAATGAGTCTTTATTGGATGAAATGCAGTGGTGATATTGATGGAAGGGTTCCTGTTACTTCAACAAAATACTCTATAAACAAAATGCAGCTTCCTATAAAGACTGCATGGCATCCTTGGTTCCTCACTAAAGATCAGGTATTGCACAGTTCTGTTTATCTTGAATATTTCAATACATGTTTTTGCTTCAAAGAGCTCAAAATATTCTAACATCCTTTATTTAATAGTGAAGATAACTTTTTTCGTTGTTGTCACAGGTTGGTGGTTATACACAAGTGTATGAGGGAGACCTAACATTTGCGACAGTAAGAGAAGCAGGACATCAAGTGCCGAGCTACCAACCCGCGAGAGCATTTTCTTTGATCAAACACTTCCTTGAAGGAAAACCACTTCTTGATATCAGTAGACATAATTAATTTTCAATTTTATCTGCATTTCATAAGCCCACATCGGCTCTAGCTAAGTTGGTTCCTTTGCCTTTGTAGTACCAACTATGTTTCTTTTGGTTATTTGAGTTTACCTAATAAAAAGTTAACAGCATGTTTCTTTTTTGAGCAAAAGCCCAACTTGTTTTTACTTTTCAATCATTTAGAGCATTCTTATCAAAGGTGCTAAAAATCCTAAATGCTATTTTTTAGCATTTTTAGCACCTCAAATGCATGATAAAAATCTACCTACAACAAATATGCTAAATCTTAAAATTTTTAGCATTGAGCTACATTAGAATCTCATTTTTGAGACCATACTGTAGCAAGATGCTAGAATTTTTAAATATTTTTTCCTTTTTCTCTCTCCCACTTTCTTGTGTGCCGTGCGTGTTTCTTCTCCCTAAGCTTTCCTCTCTCTCTCTCTCATCAAACTCAAGCTTTCCTCAGGTATATCAAACCATACCTCACCTCTAAATGGATTTCTGTATTGTTTGGAGCTATCTGTGATCTGGGTTTTTCTCAGTTTTGTTAGATTTGTGTACAAACAATGTATAAAAATTTTCATGATATTTATTTGCTTAGATTTAATTACAGACATTTGCTTAATGTGATCCGATTGTTTGATTCTCTCGCTCCATGGGAATAGAATTGGGATATGGTTGTAGAAATCAGATCTATATGTGGGTTTTGAGAAATATTTTTAAGTATGGGTTTTGTGAGCAGTGCATGGATCTGGTGATTTGGTGATGTTTTTGGTTCTAGAGAATGTCAGTCTCTGATTGGTGGGTCGGTGAATGGATATGGTGGCTAGCGATGCTGGGTTGAGAAAGAGAGACACAGAGGAGAGAGAGACAAAGAAAGGAAGAATAAAAAATGGGTAGGATTGTGGTGGCTGATCGGTGTGGGTCTCTAATCGTTGTGGTGGTTGTTGGAATTGTGGTGGCTGGTGGCTAGCGGTGGGTAGGAGTGCTGGGTTGAGATAGTGAGACTGAGAGGGAGAGAGAAACAGTGAGACCGAGAGGGAGAGGATGAAAAAAATAAAAACAAAAAAGTAATAAAGAAATAATATTTAAATGAAGTTGTAAAAAAAAAAATAGAAGTTTTGATGTTTAGTGTATTATAAAGTGAGATGTTAAATGTTATAAAGTGGCTTTTTAAGATGCTAAATACTAAAAATTTTAGAATGCTTGATGTGAATGCTTTTAATATACGGTCCACTTTTGTTCCAACAATTATATCACTGATAGGGTTCATAAATGTGTTGGTGAATCCTAGTGTAGAACATATCAAAATTGGGTTGTATTAATAAATCTGTTTTAGGGTTGAGTCTAGGCTAGAAGCTACTCAAAGACGACAAAGTTTGGGTGTGGGTTCCATTGTTGCCTTTATTTCTATGGGAGCTCTTCGGCGCTGCCCTTGATTTCTAGGACAAACAAGAAAGAAGCACAACGACCACGAAGGTGATTTTTTTATTTTTATTTTTTATTTTTACTTTAATAGATTAATCATTCATGTATCAAACTAATAAACAGCATGTCCATATTGGTTATGGTACAGTTTTTTTTTGGGAGCAATATTTAATTTTCTAATAATTTTTTTAACATGCATCTAGTAAACAACCTAGCATTCATCTATTATAGCATATCATATGGCATTTTATAGACATATCAACTTGTCACATCATTATCAATGTCCATATGTATCTCATCATGTCCTAAAATTCATCTAAATAGACATATCATCATCTCATCCACAATCATAATCTAACATTCATCTAGGCATGGTATATGTCCTACCCTTCATCTAGCCATTTCGTGCTTTATCTCACGGAATAAGATATTACATGGCATCATGAGGCATATGGGCAGCAAGCATATATCATTACAACATTCAAGGGCCATAAGCATGGAGTATAAATCATGTTCATCATCCAAGCATTGCACATAACAAGACATCATATGTTCACCAAGCACATCACACTCATCGCATATATGCATGTCCATGTTATAATGCATGACTTCCATTCACTTCCCTCACTGTTTCACAACACCACAACACCTATACATTAATGTATGTTCATGTTCAAATGTAAGTTCAAGTGTTCGCACAAGCATATTAACCCTAATTCTTAATCTAATAATCAAAGCATATAAAACATGTTATACAACTACATACTTACCTAAAAAAGCATAAACTAAACTATACAGACCTAAAACATGCATGTAAACTAATAAAATAGAAAGAAAGCAGAAGAACAAACAATTCTAGGTTTCTGGGTTAAACATGCGTGCGCATGCATACGCATGTTCTTGTCCTAGCATGCTTCTAATCTACAAAGCAATAAACCTAAACTACATAGAGGATAATCAAAACAATGGAAACAAAAAAATAAATAAATAAATAAAAGAAATTAGGTTAGACCCTTACCTCAAACATAAGAGCTCTTGGAGCTTGATTTTGACCGTTCTCCTCAGTTAATCTACAAAACAAAATACCCAGTGGGTTAGTAAGTTAGACTAGAGGGATAAGAACCAAAATAGGTCCTAGCCAAGAAACTTTACTTTAGGATGATTTTTGAAGTAAAAAGCCTCTCTTAAATCACTATTTTGGAGTGGAATTAGTGTGCTGTGGAAAATGAGCCATGAGGCCTTTTATAGTGTTCAAAGAGGAGGGGTAGGGGTCTTCATAAGTGATGTGGAATTAGCTCTACCACATATTCCATTAAAAATTTTCCTTACATGGCTTTTTGAAACCCTAATGCGCATGCACAAGGCTGTGTATTCATGCTCGAGGCTACGTACATATGCTTAGGGTTCATGCAAGGTTTTTCTTTTCCAAAAACATCTTTCAACTAAAGAGTTCTTTTGGCTAGACCTTAGATCAGCCCTAAACCCTTCTAGTGGTATCGTCATTGGGGAACGACTGAATGAGGGCTTAAGGCATAAGAGGTATAAAATGAGATGTCTATACACCAAGAAATCTTATTGGAAAGAATTTTTGTAATTTCAAACAATCTCTCATACACTCTTTAGGTCACAAGATGAGTGAGTTAAAAACAAGTTCTTTCAATGTTAAGCAACACATGTATGTATATATATATACTCGTATTTTTTGTATCAAAAATCTGTCCCCTAAGTAACAAATTCTGGCTACACCCTTGTCTTACAGGCTAATAGTTAGGCACTCAAAGCTCTACCTTTCTTAATATTGCAAATGTTAGGTCTTCATCGTCCACTTGTGTATAGCCACGACCTGTAACACCAACAAATTAAGAACTTAGCTCTCCACTTTAACTAGCCAAGGACAAATCCATTCCTTAGAGTCGTTGTCTTTTGTCTCATACTCACCGTTTCCAATCCTCCTTAATTTTTATTTCTTTTGTTCAATTAATGCCACAACACAGCTGTTCAATTAGTCAAGGACAAAGGCTTCGTTTTCATATCAGAAAAGTGTAAGCAGTTATAAACAAATTAATGTATTTTTTTTCTTTTTAATCGGAAAAGTAAAGATAGTTTTCTATACTATTATTAAGAGAATAAAACTCTTTGGTGTCTACTTTTTATTTTTATTTTTTTATTTTTTATACTTCCAACACTAGCCTAATATGTTTCTCAAAAAAAAAAAAGCACTAACCTAATACACATTGAAGTTATTTAAGAGTTAAACAGATGGACACAAAGGTTACAATTCTACACCCACTAGTACAGCAGTGGAAATTAATTAATTAGTTTTCTAAACTTTATTTTTATTATTCATTATTTCCTTATTAGGAGAAACAATTTCTCTTGAAAAAAGAAAGAAAACAAAAGTCTTCAACACGCATAAAAAGAGCAGAATGTGAGAAGCTACTATTAACTTTTATTTTGCTTTAAATTATTAAAGTGATCTAAAATTTAAGTATTTGAATTTTTTTTTTCTTATTTGCCACTATAACTTAGAGTTTCTTTTTTGATTAAAAAAATATAATGTGTTGTAATTTTTGGACCATTTAAAAAAGTGGGCACCAAAAAGTCAAAAAAACGAAGCCTTGAGAGAATAAAACTCTTTGGTGTCTACTTTTTTCCCTTCCAAAACTAACCTAATACACATTGGAGTTGTTTAGAAGTTGTAAGGTTTTAGACCCCTTAACGCAATATATTTAATCTAATATTAAGCCAAGTTGATTAACAAGTTTTTTAATTAAATCTAGGTTAAACAAATATGTGTAAAACAAGTATAATGTGAAAAGTAAATAACACATAGATCTGATGACCCAGGTAAACCAAACTGGTTAAAAACCTGAGGAGGCTTTAACTTAGCTATCCTCAAAGTAAAAATAGATCCATTATGAAAGAATTGAAGTTTGTACAATAAGACTTAGACCACTAACATCCTATTGCTACCTCGTGTAGAAAACTTACTACTACGACCATGTGACAGCTTCAAGTCCATAAACTACTTCTTTCCTTGATCAGCAGCAATCACAAGTTTTCCTACTTGTGACTTTGAGACTCCACTTAAAGGTTTTAAATCTTCTTGAAAGTTCTTTATGCAGCAACTGAAGCAATCATCAAGTTCTTGACGTGAATCTTGATCTTGTTAGCTCTATATGCGTGTTTGAAGGTAAACACTTCTCAGATTTCACTGAAGATTCAACACAACACTCAACAAAGACTTCTAAAACGTAGCTAGGGTCAATCAAGCAAGTTTGGGTCAATCTACCGGCTCAAAACAAGTAATCCATGTGCGATCATAATCTAGCCATCCTCGCCAACAAACTAGAGTGTTGAATTCCTCAATAACAATATGCTCATCTAAAGGTATGTGGCAATCCTAACACAATGTCCAAGCTCAAATCTAGACAAGGGAAAATTTGGGAAAGGTAGTGGGATATAAAGACTGGTGTTGCTAGTGATGTTTGGCCAATTGACATTTCAGCATTTCCCAATTATCTTGGCAGTGTCTCACTTAAGGCTGAGCAATTTAATTGACATTTTACTTTCTCAATTTTCGTACCCAAACCAAAATGTCTGAAAGACCTCCTACATAATCTCCCATGCTAGGAAATCTAACTGAAGTTCATGGGATACTAAATTGTCTTTGGAGAAATACCCATGTTGAAGATTGTAGACGGATACGCTAAATAGGGAACTATATATCTCTTCAAGTCTCGGCGCAATTCATACTCCTCCTTAAGTCTCTTGAACCTGTAACCTTAATGCTCATGATTGATAGCAAGGATACCTTCAACTAAGAGAATTAGGTTCTTTATTCTCAACTCCTAAATCATGTTTCACTACAAATAAGTAGCATTGTAGGAACTCAACCTAACGGCCATGCCTAAAATTTAACTTCTTATGAGAGTTGAGGTTGCAGAGGGCTTTCATGGTCAAAATAGATGACAAATTTTTGTGAGAGAAGATAATGGTGGCGAATACCTTTGTTTAGCCTTATTCATTTTTCCACTACAATAAGCTACTAGATGCTGCTCTTGACCAAGTAATCCACCTATGCTAATACTTGATGTGTCACATTTTACTTGAAAGACTTTTTAAAAAAAAAAAAAAAAAATCTGCAAGGCACATGATAGGTGCCTAGGTCATCTTTTGTTTGACCTCCTTAAATGCCATTTTAGTAGTATTTGTTCATTTAAACACACCTTGTTTCGTACAATTAGTAATGGAGCACATGATAATACGAAATCTTCAGATGAACCTACGGTAAAAGGAAGCAAGCCCATGAAACTCTAAATGTCATAAATATTTTTGGGTTGGACCAATCTACAATTGCCTTAACCTTTTTGCGGTGACAATGATGGTGTAACTTTAATAATGGTCATTGCGATCATGGTGGCAACATGATTGTTGTTTATGTGATGGGTGAACGCTTAATGGATTAGAATATAATGGAATAAAGGGTCAGTTCAATAAGAACACAAAATTGCAGCAGCGAGTGTGGTCTACTTTCAACATTAAGTATGCTGTTACTAAATGTCTCTATATAGTCCATTCAATTTAAGACCTGATTTATGTGTTACCAAATGAGCTTGCTAAAAGTTATTATTAAACAGCCCAGATTCTTTAGTTCACTCTAAGAATCAATTGACAAAAGCTACTATAGAGCGAAGTTTCTTCCCTAGTGATATTTAAGTTTCCATGATTCTGAAGTTTAAACATAATTTGATCTGAATTGACTTCGAAACAACTACGTAAGAACTGTTTTATGAGAGAGAACAGTTTAATAGCACAACAGACTCTCGAGTACCTTATGCCTATGGCTATCAACATAGTACTCAGAGACTTTTCAAATGTTCATAATCTACCTCCAACTATATTCAGACTGTTCTTGCATAATATAACAAGTAATCATTCACAATGAACTTACGTATAAATGACAACCAAACAAGAAGAAGAGGATTTACCCAACTGAATGACCTTTCCATTGATCAATATCAATCAAACCTTCTTGCAAGGAGAATCCGTGATGCTCCATGGCAAGCTCCTCTAAGTATGTCTTTAACGATGTCTCTGAGCATGTAGACTTATTGGAAAAATCTGCAGAGTTCTGCTTCTGCTTGGCGTAGAATTCCCGCAGCATTTTAGACTTATTAATAATCGTATTCCTTCATAAAAAGCATTGAGAAAGTAAATTGGTCAGACATATAACTACATTTTTTTTTTGGTGTGGTAACTAGACATATATGAATGACATACAAACTTATCACAAAAAACAGGCAACCTTTATAATGTGTCCTCTCCTATAATTCCAATTCACATGAAAATTTCTCTAGGTATTATAAGTTCTATTGCAATTTTGTTACAAACCAATTTGGAAGCTGAATTATGATGCCATGCATAACCGGTCCGCAAGTCCAAATCAATTCACAACAAAAATGTACTCAATGTCTGGTTGTATATATTATCTACCATTACTCGGATCACGATCTACTTATTGTAACTCTCCATCATGGGGTACTAAAATTATATTCATAAATTTTGAAATCGGTGGATTAATTAGATTTTTGCCACATCACCGTCATTTATTTATTTTGAGGAAGTGAACATTAATATTTATTTAAATTATTGACAATGTGACAAAATCTAATTCATTTGCATAAACAAATTAAAAAATGGATGGCTATGATTTTTCAGAAAATCCATAGTGGGATTATCCTAAGAACTCTATAGACTATCTCAATTCGCATAATCCATGTCACAATTGTTAGAAATTTGTCAATAAAGTTAATACCCATTTGAATTTTTACAATAATTTGGAAAGATCATAACTTTGTCCTTAATTATCAAAAGAGATTTGAGAGAGAGAGAGAGAACCAGTATTTACAGACGGCGGAACAACGAGCGAGGTCGAAGAAGTCGAGAAGGGCGAAGATCATACAGAGGGTGTCGTGCTCGAGGGACTGGATTGTCGTTTTCGCGTTCCTCTTCTTCCTCTCCGACCTGTCGTTTGAGGAACTGGGTGTGTGTCCCATCGTCGCCTTTTTTTGCTTCTGTGGCCTGTGGGAGCTCTTCGGCGCTCGCTGCCGCTATTTTCTAAGCCTAACGAGAAAGAAATAAAGCACAACGACTACCAAAGTGATTTTTGTTTTGTTTTGTTTTTTTGTTTTTTTTTACTTTAAACCGTTTAATCATTAAATTTATCAAACTAACAAACGGAAATGTCCATTTCAGTAACGGTAATGCTGTTTTTTATTTATTTATTATATAAATTTTATTTATTTATGTCGGACATCTTCGACAAATTTTTTTCACAACTGCTTACATGGTGAATTGTGCTTAGTACATAATGCTATTAAGGTATTACTAGTCTCATCACATGCACTTCGTGGGTGCGATGAGATTTTTTTTTAAATGGTCCTATTTTGTAGAGAAAAACTGTATTTAATTATTTTATATATATAATTTTTATTTTAAAAATCTAATTTATAAGTGAATAAATCAATTTAAAAATAAAAAGGAAAGTGGTTATATTTTTTAAGCAATGTTTTAATGGGAGTTATAATTGCATTTTTACCAGATTGTTCTTTAATTTTGTCTCTACTTAAACATAGGACTGTAGAGGTATTTTTGAACTAAAAAAATGAGGAATCCAAACAGGGAAAGCCCCTTAAATAATAGTATAGAAGAAAGAAAAAAAAAAGACTCATCAATCTAACAAAACTAAATTCACTAATTGCTCCCAATTTTCAAATAAAAAGGATTGTCAGCGCTTATGTTATAGAAGGAGTAAGAGAGAGAGTGAAATTACACATGCACACATTTCATTCCTTCCCCACCATTCCCAGCTATAATACCATATATTCATAAGAACATTTGTGTTGTAAATTGCATTCCATGGCTATGTAGTCTTTTTCTTTCTTTCTTTTTTTCCATCTCATATGAAAATGAATTGAATTAATTCAAAATATTGAGTATTCACAAAGATGACTACTACAAAAAGTAGCTATGAAAGATTTTGAAACCGAGAAAGATGGATTGTGGATATCCCGATGAGTGTGAAGCATCAATTTTATAGTAGCATTTGTACTTGCAAATAATATCACTTTTAGAGTATAATTTATTGGTTATTGTTTAGCAGAAAGCAAATAGGACTTCCCAGAATATAAGTGGGAAGCAGAATTTTCAGCACCTAAAAATACATCAAAGTAAAATTTGAGGTTCCCAAATACTATCTACTTAGACTACTTGATTCATAAAATAACACTTTCACTCAGCCAACTTTAATATCGCTACCTTATATAGGTAGAATACACTATGTCATCTCCATGAATAAAGGGAAAACAATCATCCGCAAATAAAAGGTGACAAATAAGAAAATCTCATTAGAAAGGTCATGACAAATTTTTAAAACGTGAGAAAGATGAAACTTTGAGATCTCAATTTTCAATTTCTCACTATTTTTTAAACATAAATTCATAGAAAAGAGGGAACAAAGGTAAGCCTACCTCAAAGAAGAGTAAAAAAACCACCCATTGGTAAACAAAGAAGACCTGTGGGAACTTCTCTTTGAAGACAACCGCGCCCTCTGCTAGGTATCACGTGGCAGTGGAACTGAGTAATTGGCATTATCATCATTCTCTGCAACGCAAACTAAAAAAAATTTAAAAAATAAGAGTAAGAGAAAATTGTAGAGAGAGAATTTCATGAGAAGCAGATTAATCACATAATGATAAAAGAGGTTGAGAGTGGAGATTGAGGAGACAGAGACTATACAAACAGAGGAGAGAGAACCGTCTCTTATAAGGGATAGTAACGTATGAGTTTTTTGTTTAGTGGTCCTATTTTGTAGCAAAAAAAAAACATGTGTTTTTATTATATATATAATTTTTATTTGAAAATTTAATTTATAAGTGGGAAAAACAGTTTGAAAATCAACAGGAGAGTGATCCTATTTTTTAGGTAATGTTTTAGTAGGAGTTAGAGTTGTATTTTTACCAGATTGTCATTTAGTTTTGTCTCTACTTAAACATAGGGATATAGGGGCATTTTAGAACTATAAAAATGTGGAATCCAAACAGGGGAAGCCCCTTAAATAGTAGTATAGATTATTACCCATCATAGACCAAATTATTTTGAGATATAGTATTATGTATAATTTATTTTCTAAATTTTATTGTTGATAATTTATTTACTATTAAATTGAAAATATATAAAAGTAATTTCCATCCTCTTTATTTTTACAAATATTATAATATTTGGTGTTTATTTTATTGATATTATTCTTTTTTTGAAGTGGTCTATATTATTCTAATTAATTTGTTATGCATTATACTTTCTTCATTTCTTTTGGTAAGATTAAAATTTTTAAGTTTCAAATTTTTTCTATACTATTATTTAAAGGGCTTTCCCTGTTTGGATTTTTCATTTTTTGTTCAAAAATACCCTTACACCCCTATATTTAAGTAGAGACAAAACTAAAGGACAATTCAGTAAAAATGAAACTCTAACTCCCACCCAAACATTGCCTAAAAAATAGGACCACTCTCCTCTTAATTTTCAAATTGCTTTATTCACTTATAAATTAGATTCTCAAAATAAAAATTATACATCTATCTTCTATACTATTATTTAAGGGGTTGCACCTGTTTGGACCGAATTTTTTTTGTTCCAAAATACCCCTACACCCTATGTTTAAGTAAGGGCAAAATTTAGTAAAAATGCTTCTTTAACTCCCATGTAGAACACCATCTAAAAAACCACTCTCACGGTTTCAAACTCAAAATTGGTTGAAATAACTGATCCCAAAATTCAACAATTAGATCCTTCATTGCCCAACTACAACCGTACGCCTCCAAATTTCTATCCGCTAATTTTCTTATGCAACTGAAAACTATCTGCAATAAGGCTGTAACGTGACTACAAGGAAAAAATGTTCTTGGATTTTATTGAGAGCGAGAATGTACCAAGGGAGGCGAAGAATCAAAACAGAACACAAAAGGTCATTGTTTGAATTAAAAATTTTCTTTTTCTTTCTTTCTTTTCCTTTTACAGTTCGGTTATGTAAATTTTTAGGTCTTATTGTGTTTTGGCTATTTGTTGTTTTACACATTTATTATAGGCTTTGATGATGATAGTGATGAAGTGACATGTGGGTGGCTAGAATTACTGATTCGTGCTGACAGAGGTAGTGGTATGGACATGTTTCAATTCATTGACCCAAGAATGAAAACCTTGCAAGAGAATTCAATCATTTCTTTCAATAATGCAGCCTTTAAAGTATCTCACGAGTCTTTGTTTTGGAGCAGCAAATCATTGGTTCTGGGGATAAGCAAAAGCAGTTTGCAAACAAACCATGCCTTTTGAATTTGCATCAAGTGTTACGTGTCCTTCAACGTCGGTTTCCTATTTTTTTACAAGTTCAAGCAAAAAAAAAAAATCCGGATGTTTTAGGTATTTTAATAATATGCTAGCACTGTTTTACATTTAATTTTTAAAAAAATGTTTTAAGTATTTTATTCCTAAAATTTTGCCTATTATTTAGATACTAAATAAAATATGATATTGGAGAACTTATCTTTAAAGATAAAATTTTAAAGTTGTGGTGAAAATTGCTTCTAAATAATAGACTAACTTTTAGGGGTTAAAACCTATACCCTTAAATATATCTTATATTTGATTAAAATGTTACTTCATTTTAAAAATTTTAAAATATGTACAATTTAATCTAATCCAAAATAACTTACCAAAAGACAAAAAGACTCCAAACAAACCATGCCTTTTAATTTGAATTTGCATCAAGTGTTACGTGTCCTCATTTAATAAATTTGCATCAACGTTTTTTTGGGGGGGGGGGGTGGTGAGTCCTTCAACGTTGGTTTCCTATTTTTTTACAACTTCAATCCAAAAAAAAAAAAAATCCCAATGTTTTAGGTATTTTAATAATATGCCAGCACTATTTTACATTAAATTTTTTTTTAAAAAAAATGTTTTAAGTATTTTTATTCTAAAATTTTGCCTATTATTTAGATATTATTTAGAAGTAATGTTTTCCATGATTTTATACTTTTGCAATGATTGAGAAAATCTAGGGATGACAATTTGAAATGCTTTGGATCAATTTTCAAAATTCAAACCCAAAACAACAGTGTAAATTTTTGGTGTTAATCTAAATTCAAATACCCTTCTTACCTTTTTTTAGTTATTTTTATGGATTTTTTTTACTAAGTAACTATCTTTTAAGATTATAATAACTTCATATATAACTCCCATTAAAAAATTATTAAGAGAAATAAATTAATAACACTAGCCTCTGAGCACGCGCTCACGCGCGTACTCAGAGGCTCTTCTATTTTTTAGAGTAAAGGTTAATTTAGAGTATTTATTATAATTTGGGCTTACTACATTTCCCAATCACAAAAAAAAACCTAGGGGTGTGATGAAAAATTATTTCACCACACATAATACTCATCACACCCCTAGGTTTTTTTATTTTTATTTTTATTTTTTATGATTGGAAAATATAGTAATCTCAAATTATAATAAATGCTCTAAATTAACCCTTACCCAAAAAATAGAAGAGCCTCACGCGCGTGTTCAGAGGCTAGTATTATCTTAAGAAAATTATTATTATCATTATAATCAAAACTTATTATATAATTATAATCGATATTACTTAAATAACTAATAGTACTAACCAAAACATGTTTTTTCCTGTTCTTAAATTAGCAAACTAAAATGAATCCAAGTGGGTCAAAATGGAAAAAAATGGATCGAGTTGGACCAAAGTGGATCATATGAACCAATAAGACCAAATTGGACTAAAGTAGATTAAATAAATTGAATTAGATCTAAATGGACTTAAGTGGGCTAAAGTAGACAGAATGGACTAAATTGGACTAATGTGGACTAAAATGGATTGAAGGACCGAATTGGACCGAAATAGACTAAATGGACTAAAGTTGACCTAAATGGACTGAATTAGATAGTAGTTAATAGACCGAATTGGACCAAAGTTGACCAAACTAGACCAAAGTGGACCAAATGCCGAATTGTAATTAGTAAACATAACTCAAAAAATTAGTAATATTTAGAATAATAATAAAGTGATGATGGAAAGTAAAACTGTAACCTATGACTAGCCTCATCACACACCCTTCGTATGTGCGATGAGGCTTTTTTTTTTAAGTGGTCTTATTTTGTGGAAAAAAAACTGTATCTTATTATTATTATATATATATATATATATATAATTTTTTATAAAAAATATAATTTATAAGTGAATAAATCAATTTAAAAATTAAGTGGTCCTATTTTTTAGGCAACGTTTTGTGGGAGTTAGAGTTTCATTTTTACCGAATTGTCATTTAGTTTTGTCTCTACTTAAACATAAGGGTATATGGACATTCTTGAACTAAAAAAAATGAGGAATCCAAATAGGGGAAGCCCTTTAAATAATAGTGTAGATATAGATAATAAATACTAGCCTCATCACACACGCTTTGCGCGTGCAATGAGGCTTTTTTTTAGCCAAAAGAAAAAAAATCTGTGTTTTTATTTTGAGAATCTAATTTATAAGTGGATAAAACAATTTGAAAATTAAGAGGAAAGTTGTCCTATATTTTAGGCAATGTTTTAGTGGGAGTTAGAGTTGCATTTTTTCCAAATTGTCTTTTAGTTTTTTCTTTACTTAATCATAGAGGTGTAAGGGCATTTTTGAACTTAAAAATGAGGAATCCAAACAGGAGAAGCCCCTTTAAATAATAGTGTAGATATAGATAATAGATATTAGCCTTATCACACGTGCTTCACGCGTGAGATGAGGTTTTTTTTTTTTAGTGGTAGTAGCAAAAAAAAAAAAATCTATGTTTTTTATTATATATATAATTTTTATTTTGAGAATATAATTTATAAGTGGATAAATAAATTTGAAAATCAATAGGAAAGTGACCCTATTTTTTAGGCAATATTTTAGTGGAAGTTAGGGTTTTATTTTTATTGGATTGTTCTTTAGTTTTGTCTCTACTTAAACATAGGAATGTAAGGGTATTTTAGAAAAAAAACAATCTGGATTTTCCTTTAGTTTTATTTTTTATTATATCCGGCCTTATCTTGTAACTTACCCCCCTTTTGGTATCAGAGCCGCCGCCTTTGTGCGAAGCAGGAACTCTCACTCCCCTACAGGGATATGGAGAGGCTCTCCGCCTGCTTGGCGTGTGGTTGCCCTGGTTTACGGGTTACGCCCTCGTCGACTCTGATAGGTACCCTTGGGTTCTCTCGTCGCCGATGCGGAAACGTAAGACCTTCTGGTAGGTCATCGTACCTGGAAGGCAGGATCGGTCGGGGCCTTTTGGTATCAGAGCCAAGTTTGGCCCGGTCGGAGTTGTAAGTTACTGTTTATCATTAAATCAAGTTGGTCGGCACTGCCGCCATAGTTATCCAGATTATTTTGGCATTATAATTATTTTGAATTATTTTATGGATATATCTCTCATACCCCATATTTTGTTTTACATCTATTTCATGATAACTCTTCTATTCCCATTTATTTATTTCTTCGTCTGCTATTATTTCATTATTTTCTACTACATCTGCAAATGGTAGGCTGAGCCTCCTTCTAACCATCCTATTTGTTATTCTGTGATTATTTGTTCAGATTAACCTTTGCTTCCCTGTTATCCCGATTCTTCCTATTTTTGTGTTTAGCCCTAAAGTTTGTTGCAGATTTATATACCTGTGAGATTTGTTACCAAAGTCTGTGGTGTTCTCTGTTCTATAAAGAGGCCGAAAATCTTCCTAGGTTTGGTTTGGTCAACCCGTTGAAGCCGAGAGAAGGCGTGTTAGGGTGGTCCCCATTATTGGAGGAGAGTCCGGCGGAAAGGAGTTCACAGATCAGGTGTCTATCCCATAGTTGTATTTTTGTGCTTCAGATCTAAAGGGTAGATCCAGAAGTTTGAGGATAAAGGTGACTAGGTTGTAATCGTTGATTTAAACTTGTAACCCCAGAATCATGAATAGGTTGTTTAGGAGTTCCTCTTCCACCAGCATTAGATGTTCCCAACCTACATCCATTCCAGATATCCCAACAGACATAGGAGTACTTAATTCGGAGTCTTATGAGCTATCCGATCTAGATCTAGACATAGGAGATTGGAATATCCCAAAAGTAGCCACCAGCCAATTCTATAAGTCTTCATGGTCTTTGAGCAGAGCGTTCAAAACAGACTACCATGTTAAGACCATAGAACAAGTCTATGGAATAAACAAGGAGTACGAAACGTGCTACTTGTTATCCCCTTCAGCTATCCAGAAGCATAAAGACAAAGGACATAACTTCCTGCACATAGGATTAGTCCAAGTTGGAGTGAAACCACTCACCAGAAGAGGTTTGAACAGCTCAATCCTCATGGCCCTTAGAGATGCTCGTCACATCAGATTCGACGATAGCCTTCTAGGAACCACAGAAACCAGTCTTAGCAACAGACCCATCCATTTTAACTGTTTCCCAGATTTTTCTATCTATCTCCATGACAGCACAGTTATCAAAGCCCTCACACTTAATATCAAGACCCATAGAACCTTCATGACACAGGGAACCAGTCAGATCGCCTTGATATACAGAGTATACTACAAGTGCATGAGAACGAACATGAATGTTGGAGCACTTGATAGGAGACAGAAAGGTGAGACAACCCTCATCCAGACCACTGACCCTAGCGCCAAAATTAAGGTTCCAAGAACCCTCAAATGGTCAGAAGTCACTTTCCCAACCAATTGGACTTTAGAGAATGAGAACTATACTCTACAGATCCAAAACCCAGCCCAGAATCCAGATCTAGAATTTGTCCAACAACTAGCCGACGGCACGGTTAGGTTAAGTTTCGACAGATCTAGGCTTAGCACTCCTCTAGATTATGAGTGTAGGCAACCTCTGGATATATCCCGGTTTAGATCTCCAACCGATCTACATCAGCCCCATAGGCAGTCACCTATCTACCTTAGAGATAGATCTGCATCCCAGTGTAGCTCAACCAGACCTCTAGGATCACCATTCCCAAGGTCTAGAAGAGACTTAGGTGTTTAACTTCAGGGAGTTAGAACCAATTCCCAACTCACCACACCTTGCTACACAGCCAAACAGGATTCGATTGTCAATGAGGAAGACGATCGTGAGCAATCCCCTCCATCCCCATCTGAAACTGATATGGAACAGCCTCCAGATCAGCAAGAAGAATCTCTGAGTATCTTGGTCCTAAACAGAGAATTCGTTCCTGACCTAGAAGAGTTAGGTAAGGAGTTTAGTTCTGAGGAAAACAGGACTCAAAGAGAAGCCTACAAAGCCAATTATACCAGAGATCAAAAAGAAAAGGTATTTGAAGCATGGACGGCATTCATGAGGGAAATATCCCGTAATGTCCCCTTTTTCATATACTTCGAAAGGTATTTTGGCCAGCACAAGCAATTTTGTGCCTCTACCAGAACTTGGACCTTAGATGAACCCAACCCAACTAAGGATATGGTTAGCAATCCAACTCTTAAGCAGCCTCTAGTCAAGTCTCCTGCAACCAACTTCAGTTATCCTAAAGACAAAACAGCCTTAGAAATTGTTGCCCAGAAACTTGAAGAACTAGCAAAAACCTCAGCCGTTCCTTCACCAAAGTGTACAAGTCAGCTTAAGGTGTTAAAAATCCGTACAACCTCTAGCAATTCCTCCTCTGACACAGATGATGAAACCCTAGAAGCCAAGTGGAAACGCCTGAGAATGAAAAGACCAGAAAGACGTGCTAGCAGAGCTCATCGACCTATTTCCAAAGCTTACCAAAGAACTATGAACAAGCCTGGAAAATGTCATGGTTGCGGCAAGCGTGACCATTTCAAGAGAAATTGTAGCACCAAAAACTCTCACCTAAGAATGGGTGACCCCGTTGTCAAGCCTCAGGAGCCTAGCCAAACCCACCAGCCTTCGGTACGAGAACCAAGTAAACTTGAACCCAGTAACCATCAACCCAAGGTAGATGGGAACCAATCCCACAATAGGTTTGTCCTGTCCAAGAAGGAAGTTAAGATCAACGACCTTCAAAGAGAAACCAAAGAAACCGGGTGTGAAATTAGGACCTTAAAGCAAAGTCTTAATACCCTCCAGGAAACTCAACCCTTGGAAAACACTTCTTATCAAAGCAATATGAAAGATCCCTCAGATAATGAAGTTGATCAAACAGTTGACCCTACAGCTGATCTCATCCATGAACCCAGCAAAGAATTGTTCTTAGATGCTATTACTAGGATTAACTTTCATAAATGACACTCCAAAGTCAGGATTGTCATTAGCAAAGATTTTGAATTCGAGGTCATAGCCTTAATTGATTTAGGTGCTGATCTCAACTGCATCCAAGAAGGGATCATTCCCTCCAAATACTTTAAGAAGTCTAAGGAACGATTGACATCCGCAAGTGGCGGAAAAATGCAGATCGAATTCAAACTTCCTAAAGCCCATGTTTGCCAAGATAACATGTGTTTCAAAACCACATTTGTTCTTGTCAAAAATATGACAGACAAGGTCATCTTAGGAAATCCATTCCTTTGCATCCTTTACCCTTTCACAGTGGATAGTAAAGGAATCACTACCCAACCCTTTGGCCAAACTATCAAGTTTAAGTTTCTTAGTGGACCAGTGCCTAGAAACATTAGCACTATCCAAGCAAACTTTGTCTCCAATACCTTAAACATGATTAGTGCCAAGACCATACATCTTAAATACCTTAAGGAGGAAATAAGATGCAAGAAAGTTGAGGACCAACTAACTTGTAAAATCCTCCAAGAAGAGATCAGAAAGTTCGAGGAAAAACTTAAGCAGGAAGTCTGCTCTGATCTACCCACAGCTTTTTGGCATAGAAAGAGACACGAGGTAGCTCTCCCATATGTCAAAGATTTCAATGAAAAGGATATCCCTACCAAAGCTCGACCTATCCAAATGAACCAGGAACTTATGAATACTTGCAGAGCTGAGATAGAGGACCTCCTTAAAAAAGGAATCATCAGGAAATCTAGATCACCATGGTCTTGTCCAGCCTTTTATGTCCAGAAAAGTGCTGAGATAGAGAGAGGTGTCCCTAGGTTAGTCATCAACTACAAGCCCCTCAACAAAGTCTTAGAATGGGTAAGGTACCCAATTCCCAACAAAAAGGACTTAGTCAACAGGCTTAGCAAAGCAGTTGTTTTCAGCAAGTTTGATATGAAGAGTGGATTTTGGCAAATACAAATCAAAGAGCCTGATAGGTATAAAACAGCCTTCACCACACCCTTCGGCCATTACGAATGGAATGTGATGCCCTTCGGTCTCAAAAATGCACCTTCTGAATTCCAAAATATCATGAATAAGATTTTTAATCCATTCTCCAGTCATGCCATTGTATACATCGATGATGTACTCATTTTCTCAGATTCTTTAGAACAACATAAGAAACACCTTAGAGCATTTCTCAACACCATCAAGCTCAATGGTCTTGTTGTTTCAGCCCCCAAGATCAAACTTTTCCAAACTAGAGTTCGTTTCTTAGGTTTTGATATTCATCATGGTGTTTTCAAACCCATAGACAGAGCTATCCAGTTTGCAGATAAGTTTCCAGATGAAATCCTAGATAAAACCCAGCTTTAGAGATTTCTAAGTTCTCTCAACTACATCTCAGATTTCTATCAAAATCTTAGACAGTAATGCAAGCTCTTTTTTGATAGACTTCGAACCAATCCATCCCCCTGGACTCCAGCCCATACTACAGTGGTCCAGCATATCAAACAATATGTTAAAACCCTTCCTTGTTTAGGAATTCCTGCTGACAATTCCTTCAAGATTGTCCAGACCGATGCCTCAAACATAGGTTATGGTGGCATCCTCCTCCAGCGTGCTATTCCAAATTCTCCTGAACAGATAGTCTGTTTCCATTCGGGAATATGGACTCCCACTCAGATTGATTATAGTACTATTAAAAAAGAAATATTATCCATAGTACTATGCACCTCAAAGTTACAACCTAGTCACCTTTATCCTCAAACTTCTGGATCTAACCTTTAGATCTGAAGCACAAAAATACAACTATGGGATAGACACCTGATCTGTGAACTCCTTTCCGCCGGACTCTCCTCCAATAATGGGGACCACCCTAACACGCCTTCTCTCGGCTTCAACGGGCTGACCAAACCAAACCTAGGAAGATTTTCGGCCCGGAAACCATAAAGAAGTCATTGAAATGATGGCATTAGGATTCACAGGTAAACTCCAGCAATGGTGGAACAATTGCGTTACTGAAGTGTCTAAAGAAGACATCAAGTATGCCATCCAGAAAGATGAGGAAGGAAACCCCATCATCAATGAAATTGAACAAGGAATTTCTGATGGAGTCAATACCCTGATTTATACAATCATGAAACACTTCATAGGAAAACCCAGCAATATCACAGCTAGGATTTATGAGCAGCTGAGTAACCTTAGGTGTAAAACCCTAGGAGATTACAAGTGGTATGAAGACGTCTTTACCACTAGGGTCATGCACAGAAGAGATTGTAATTCTCCATTTTGGAAGGAGAAATTTATTAATGGTTTACCAACCCTCTTCAGCCAGAAGGTTAAGGAAACCCTTTGCAGCCCCTCAGGTGTCATAGACTATGATAACCTAACCTATGGAGACATCTCTAGCACCATTCGAAGTGAAGGAATGAAGATGTGCAGAGATCTCAAAATCCAAAGCCATATGAACAAGAACAAAGCCAAGTACGAAATAGGACATTTCTGTACATAGTATGGCTTACCCTCAGTCAAACCTTCCAAGAGGAAATCCAAGCACAAAGGAAAGGAATCCTTTGAAAAATCCTATAGGAAGGAAGCAACCAAGTATTATAGAAAGCAGAAGTACAAGACTGATGATTTCTATAAGAAAGGAAAATCCAAAGAACCCATTCCACAAGCATCTGGCAAATGCTACAACTGTGGAAAGAAATGTCATTTCAAGAGCGAGTGTAGAGCTAAGGCCAAATCCCTTATCAATACCCTCATTAGTGACCAACCCAGCAAAAATGAGATCTTTAAGTTACTAGAACTTGACCGCTCAGACAGCGAGTCATTCAGCAGCGCTAGTGATAGTGAGCTTAGGCAGATATACAGGTCATCCTCTGATTCCTCTAGGACCAGTACCTCTAGTGGCCCGGATGAACCCACACCATGCAAAGATGGTTGTTGTAGGAACAAAATCATCAGTGTTCTCAACAGACAAGAAGAACTCCTTTTAGACCTCATAGAGGCTATAGAAGATCCTATCATCAAAGCTCAGAAGCTTACCCTTTTCCATCAGACCTTAGTAAAGGAAACTAGCAAACCTGCACTAAGGATCCAGCAACCCAAGGTAGATTTAGAGCAAATCTACAATAGGTTTACCCAGTCTAAGAAGGAAGTTACCGTCAACGACCTTCATAAGGAGATTAAGGAAACTAAGTCAGAAGTTAGAACCCTGAAGCAAGAATTAACCATTCTTAGGGTCGATTATGATCTTCTCAACCGAAGAATCCAACTTTTGGAAAACACTTCTCATCAAAGCAATGAGGAAGATCCCTCAGATGATGAAGTTGATCAAACAGTTAACCCTACAGCTGACCTTATCTAGGAACCTAGCAAAGATTTGTTCTTAGATACCATCAGCAAGATTAATTTCCATAAATGGCATTCCAAAGTCAGGATTGTCATCAGCAAAGATTTTGAATTTGAGGTCATAGCCTTAATTGATTCAGGTGCTGATCTTAATTGCATTCAAGAAGGAATCATTCCCTCCAAGTATTTTAAGAAGACCAAGGAGAGATTGACATCCGCAAGTGGCGGAAGAATGCAAATTGATTTCAATATCACACAAGTTGAGGTTTGCCGAGGCGGCATATCCTTTATGACAAAATTTGTCCTTGTCAAAAACATGACAGATAGAGTCATCTTAGGAAATCCTTTCTTGTGTTTGTTATATCCTTTCATCACAGATAATGAAGGAATCACAGCCCATCCCTTTGGTCAGTCAGTCAAATTTGAGTTCATGAGAAGCCCCGAACCTTGGGAAGTCAACTCCCTCCAGAAAGCTTCTATATCAAAAACTCTCAGTACTGTCACCATCCTCCCATCACATAATCAAGCCCAGCAACTTGATTCAGCCAAAACAATTGATTATCCCTTTTACTCCAATCAATTGTCATCATGCATCCATCATATTTGCATCTCTGCATCCATCAGTTTTAAAAGCAAAAGGTTTTTTAAAAATTATTTGAAAATTTCAAATGATCCAAACCTTTCTTGGCAGGAGAGAAAGAGAGCAATATTTAATACCACTAGTAAGTGGAAGATGACTTCTTCAGCAGAGAAGAAGGGCAAGGGGAAAGTACCCGCAAGGGACTATCCTCAAGACAAAAGACTACCAGCGGGACAGTCTTTTGTAAAGCATGAAGGCGCATCCTCTACCAGCCATAGAGGAACAACATCCCTTCAGGAAATTGTCCCTCCAACGGTGACATATTCCAGTGGTGATATGGCTATTGTTTTACAGGAAGTCTTATCCAGGGCATTACAATTCAATAATGGAGCTTACACAGACTTACCCTACTCCATTAAATGTCTCCTTGATAACCTTCAATTTGCCTACACCAGATCAAACCAAGACCTTTTCCAAAAAACCCTCAGAGCCCTAGAGATTCACCTAGTTAGCCTTGAGGCTATGAATGAGGTCTTAACCAGTCAACTCTCTGGCAAAGAGGATATCCATTCAATGGATAGAATGACAATCATGGGCACTGACTATGCTAGGCTCAGTCTTAAGACTCGAGCTACTCTAAGAAGTGCCACTGCCAACTTGCCTTCAGATTTACAATCTCGTATTCTGAAAAGCAAGATTATGTTCGAAAGTTTGAATCTTTGGTATGAACATTTCAAAATGCTGGTCACAACCACTATTCCTAATTCAGATGATTCAGATGATATTGATAATATCCTAGTACAATCCGCATGGGAAGAATACTTTGGGAGCAGCTCCAGAGTATATGAAAACTAGATGGAAGTTCATCCCTCAAAGCATCTTGTCCTCATTAATGGTTTTACTTATCAGGACCCTTGGTATGAAGGGTACACATATGTTTCATACAGATACCCTGATGCCCTAGCAGAACGCTGGAGGAACTACTTCAACGACCAAATTCTTGATATCAGCCAGGATCTATGGAAGGATTACCATTTTATAGGTTCTACAGATAGGATCTATGTTTTTGGAAGACGTCCATATGACTCTGCCATCAGAAATCTCAAGAAACTTGGTCCAAATAACCCTAGAGAGTTCCTGTACAAGGAAAAAGAACCTCTCCTCTACTGTGGACTCTACAATCACTATGCCAGATGTCATGAGCACAATTGTGATGATAATTCTCCATGGAATCCTTATGATGGGTATCCATCAGATGCTGATATGAATAGTAACCGGATTGTGATCTTATCCTGAGTTGCTTTGTCAGGATACTTTCTAATCGCTATCCAAGTTATACCCACTGTAAGGATCTTGGGAATCTTGGAACGGATCAATTGGATTGTGGTTGACGGATCCCTCAGAGGCAGTAGGAGAGACCTGTTCTTCTGATTCTAGCTGTTGTGAGTGAGCTATTAGCTGCTGGGCCAATTCTTTTAACTCTTTGCTAGATTTTCCGGCAATCTGGACAGAGTCTAGGCTAGACTGAGATCTTCTCCTGTGGGCAACGGGTTTCTGAATTGGGGGAGGATAATCCTTATAAACCTGATTGATAATTGGATTAATCTTAAGGCCGTCCCACCACTTTACTGAGAATTCTCGATCTAAGAGGTTGCTGTTAATTGTGTATTTCCACATACTGATCCAATGGATCCTGTACCTCTGGGTGAAGATCAAGATTACTGGGAACTGGGATCTGTGTCTGGAAGAGCTGCATCTTGAATCAAAGTACCTTAAAGCATCTTGTAATGGTTTTGGGAAGATTTGAGGGATGGATCCAAACATTTCCCACCACTTAAGGAACCAGGAGGGGGTTTGGCTCTCAAAATCTTTACTGAACATTAAGAACCATGAATGATTAAATTTTTGATTCTGGAAGAAGAGTAATTTTTCAAAGGCATTCATGTAGTCATAATAACTGTAATGGAGTACTGAGCCTGATGGAGATCTGTGATTTTTGAGGATCCTTAACAAAGAAGGAGGGAATTTTGGAGTTGCTGAAGTTGCTCCTAAAATTGGACCTGCTGAAGAATGAAGTCTTGGCTTCCTTTTATAGGCTGGATGGAGCCTCAGATGCCGGCTGAAGACTGCTGAAATTACGGAGAGTAAATTGCTTTTACTGAGGTGAAAGCTGTTTTATATATATATATATATATATATATATATATATATATATATAGATTTGTTTTTGGATAAATGTGGGGTGTTTAACTTATTTTTCTATTTAAAAAAAATAAATGTATAGTTACTTTGAAGAAGTGAGATAGTGGAAGAGTATTCTTATTTTGTAGGCAATATTTTAGTGCAAATTAGACATGTATTTTTACCAAACTATCATTTAGTTATGTCTCTACTTAAACCTAGGGGTGTAGGGGTATTTTGGAACAAAAAAAAAATCTGGTTCAAATAAGTGCAGTTGCTTAAATAGTATTATAGATAAAAGAAAAAAGGAAAAGAGAGAGAGAGAGAGAGAGAGAGAGAGAGAGAGAATGTGAGGTGAGCATATCTTTCTGGATAAGGATGTATAGTTTTTTTTTTTTTCAACAAACCGCATGGGACGTAATTAAAGAAGTTAGTTGAGTTCAAATAGAACATTACCATTATTTGGATTTTGAACAAACCGAAAGGAAACCTGAGGTTGTTTAAAAATTAAAAAAAAAAAAAAAACGTGGGATTGTGGGTTAGATTTTTAACTTTTGTTATGGATGAGTAGTAAGTGGCTAACTTTTAGGACTAAAAAACTAAATTTTGGATTAAACAAAAATTGATAAATGTTATTAATTTTTTTTAAAAAGAACAACATTACCAAAAGAAACACTACACATCCATAACAATAGTTAAAAATAGTTTAAATTTCAAATATATCAACAATATCAACAACCTTTAAAACTGAGAAAAAGGTACGTAACATTTTTTATGAAGTAGTAAATTAATACTTATGGAAAAAAATTTAAATTGAATTTGACATAGAATTATACAAATAAAAAATATAGTTTCTATTACAAAAGAAATTTTTTACAAAAATTTCTTTGATAACAACCACTTTATGTGAGGTTTAATACATATAATAATTATTGTAAAGTCTCTCACCTGAACTTATCTAATATTTCATTCCAATGACTCCTCAATGCAATCCAAAACATTTGTGCGTATGTGAACCTGAGAGTAATAAAAGAATTAAAGTTAAACCAAGTATTTTTAAAAAAATTTAATCAACAAACCAAAGTTAGAATTTAACTCTATCATGGACTCTTTAAAATCTAATCACCACATCATCAACTATTTAAATAAATAACTAAATAAAAAAATAAAATTTAACACCAAAAACATATACAATGAAGGTAAAAAAAAAAAAAAATCTTAAAAAGAAAAAAAAATACGTAGAAGGAAAAAAAAAAGTAAGGAAATAGAAGATAAATTTTTTTTAGAATTTAACTTTATCATGGACTCTTTAAAATCTAATCAAATTCAAATTTTCAAAATTACATTTTAAAAAAAAAGAAAAAAAAAGAGAGTTAACGTGATACATATATAAAAAAAAAAAAAAAAGTTGAACTCAAAGAAAGTCAATCATAAACCAAAGAAAAGAAAACAAAGAGGAACTTGCAAAAGATAAAACCTGAAAATTTGTTGGTTGAATGTTTCTTTTGTAGCATAAGACAGCCATGTCTTTGGATCACAATACCTACAGCATGAAATGACAATTCATTAAGAAGTACAGTGGTAGAGTATATGAAGGAACCATTCATTTTAAAATTACATTTAAAAAGAAAAAGAAAAAAAAAAGAGAGTTAACGAGATACATATATATATAAAAAAAAGAGTAAAGCTCAAAGAAAATCAACATAAACCAAAGAAAAGAAAACAAAGAGGAACTTGCAAAAGATAGAACCTGAAAATTTATTGGAATCTCTGACAATAAATGTCTTTAATCTGAAGAAAAAGAAAGGAGGATGTAGAGCTAAATTAAATGTCTTCAATTTGAAGAAGAATGAGAGATAGAAAGTGAGATAGAAACTGCAAAGCGTATGTGAGTTTGTGGGTTTTAAAGTGTAGGAGTTTTAATTTACATATTTATCCTCGTTAGTTGAAAACTTGTAAGTGGATATGATAAGGGTACTTTAGGCATCCAAAATGTGGAATCCAAATAGGGGAAGCCCCTTAAATAGTAGTATAGATATCTAATTTATAAGTGGATAAAGCAATTTGAAAATTAAAAGGAGAGTGGTCTTATTTTTTAGGCAATGTTTTAGTTGGAGTTAGAGTTGCATTTTTACCGAATTGTCTTTTAGTTGTTTCTCTACTTAATCGTAAAGGTGTAAGGGCATTTTCAAACTAAGAAATGAAGAATCCAAACAGGGGAAACCCCTTAAATAATTGTATAGATAAGTAATGTATTCCAATGTAATGGGAGTGGTTTGTTATTAAACTAACATCAATCAAATTTGTCATCACATTAATATTTTTAACTAAATTAACATCAATCAAATTTGTTTTCACATTAATATTTTTAACTAAATTATCATGCATGCATTTGTGATTCTATGTGCCTGTTGAAGGCTTTATTCAAGTTGAATTTGGTACCATGTAGTGAAAGTTGGTATACCACAAAAAAATACCCAGGAAAGTGCCTTGCATGTAAAGGCATAATGCATTATTGCATACATTAATATTTATATACATATTTTTAAAAGAAATGATGACATGATCCTTGATATGGTTTAACAGAAGCGTAGCAATAATAAATGCTTAAGCTTCGAGATATTATATAAATTATTTTTATAATTTGATATTTTCAAAAATGATTCATTATTGTGTGTCCTTAGGGCACACATTAGCAAAATCCTTTGATTATTAGGGATGAAGATTTAAATACTGAACTTATTTGTTAAAAACACTCTAAAGTAGTTGAGCTATAAGATTCTTGAAAGCCTACGAGTCTCCATCGTGTCCAGACATTTCTCATAATAAAGTACTCTACATTCTTTTATCCACTCAACAATTGGCTACAGCCGTCAACTAAGACTTAAAAAGGATTTGCAATCCATAGATACTCGTACTCTTCATCATATGTTAAACCAAAAGAGGCTAGTTTATGAGCTATCCTATTTACATTCATTAGCACAAATATGAGCTTCAGGCCTTTCATTTCTTCCTTCCAAATATTGATAATGGAGAGTATATGTAACATGGTGTCTACCTGTCTAATCACATTCAATGGTAAACTATGAAAAACCACATTTCCTGACCTATTTTTATGCATTCTCGAAATGCCAATATTATTTTGCCAAGTCCACCCATAATTCAATTATGATGCATTCCTCATTTACATTAGCTTTAATACTTCATGTTAAGGAGGTCACTAGGTGCATGATTTTTCAATTGACCCATGTTCATCTCAGGCTTTTAGAGGCTCTCATGAGTTTCCTTACAATTTCTTGCATATATTCATCTATATTCTATATACATAGAATCCAGACTTAGTTGCAACTTGTTGGGTTGCTTCCTATATGTAAGATTCAATTTTAGCAATTAGATGGTGATTATTCGATCTTAAAATAGTTTGCATGTGTTATTTGCATGTTGTTAAATTAGGTTGTTTTTCACATTCAAATTGTGAAGAAAATTTCTTCTTGAAAGTTTGGATTTGTGTTACAACACAAGAGCTTGTTTAGACCCCAAATTAAATGATTACGACTAGATTGTTTTTACTCTAACTTATCTAAGTGCGAAAATAAGAATAAATGAAGTGCAAACAACTGATACTACTCTAGTGCATAAACATGAACAACAAACAATAAAAGTAAAGCATAAGAGTAAGAGAAGAAAGATGCAAACACAAGATAACACGCCGATGTGTTATCGAAGAGGAAACCGAAGAACTCGGCGAAAAACCTCTTCGCCGCCCTCCAAGCAGTAATCGATCCACTAGAGAATAAAGTTGGAGTACACAAATAACAAAAGACCCTCCAAGTCTAGTCTACCCAATGTACTTGAGCCCTCCAAGCTCCTGCTACCAACGGACTTCATGGAGTCATGTCTTCTCTAGCTTTCCAGATCCAGCAATATGCCCGATTGCATCCGCCAAGCCTCACCGGCTTCATTTGGCAAATCCCAAAAGCTTCCCAAGTTCCAAAACACTCTTTACACTCTGAAAAGGTGTGTATTGTGTTTGGGTACAAATCTCCTCACAAGGTATGACAATGGGAGAGGGAAGGAGAAGAGGCTAGAATGAATCTCACTAAGGATTGGAAGCTCTCTCTTTAAAAGATGGGTGTGTGTGTTGTAGGAAACCTATCTAGGAATTTTCTCTCGAATGGCTTCCTTACACATTTGTGGGTAATGAGGGTATATATAGTATGAGTGAAGGGTAAGAAAGTCACACTTAAAAAATCCTCCAGGCAGAGAGTTTCGCAAGTATTTCACGGGAAGGCCTTACTCACAAGACATTCGCGAAATCTTCCAAGCTGGCACGACTCTTCAGCTTCCAGCATGTGCTTCTCACGTGGCTCTTTCGCGGGTTAGCTTAAGATAGTTGCGAAATCTATTGATCTTTAAATAAGCTTGAGTCTTCACCAACTTAATACTAAACCCAATACAATAAAATTCCACAAAATACAAGGAAACAAATTTAGCAATCACAACACTTTTTGTCATGGAATAAAGCCAACATAAAACATAGTTGTAAATCACAACTTTACAATCTCCCCCTTTGGCAATTCCGTGACAAAACACCCTATAACAGACTCTAGACTTAAACGTGAGTTTGGGAACAATGACAAAACTCACTCACACCTAAATCTAGAAGTTGTGAAGCACTTGGAACATATATACCTGTAACTTGAAACACTTGCACAAAACACATTAGACCCTCAAGGTTAAAGCAAGTAATAAAAGAACAAGTATAATGTAACAAGTAAAATGCGATCAAGTAAACATGATGTGAAACATACGACAACTTGATCATACACCAAAACAGTCATATGGAAAGACTACAGTGATCATTTAACTAGTAAACGATCATCTAGACACACAATGCAATTAAGTGCAAAGTAAGAATTAATTTCATGTCCAAAACACTCAACCAATGCAAAATACCAAAGTATTTGCATAAGGATACACGATCCAACAAGGACATAAGAGTGTAGTACTCAAGATTAACTATAAGTACAAAAAAATGCTACAAAGCAAAGAGATAGACACGAAGTACTGAATATAAAACTGAATTTAAATCAAAGTACTTAAAGCTTTAAAAGAAAGCAACGTAAATAAAAGAGCAAGTAAACAACTAAACCACAACAATAATTAGCCAAAAGGTCTAAAAAGTGCATGTGCTACAGTCTACACTATGTTTCGCTATGCTCTATGTATCTCCCCCTCAAAATGTACTGCTCCCCCTCAAAAGTTTCTCCCTTTTTTGACTGGAATGGCCAAATGAGCTAGAACTGATCGGATTCGGAGTCGGACCCATGAGTCGTCGACATATCCTCGATCTGTGATGATAGGGTAGTGAATTGACCTTGGAGGTAAGCAAATTGCTCCGTGGTATGATGCACATGAGACTCAAGCATGCCATATATCTGATCAACCGTTGCTAGAAGGTGATCAAGACGATCGGATCCTCGTGTAGGTGTTGAAGAGGATGGTTGTGCTGTGGTCTTTGGGGTAGAAGTGAAGCGATCAATCTCATCTTCTGTGTCTCCACCTTCATCTTGAACAGCAGCTCTTGGAATTTGAGAAGTGCCGGTCTTTAATCCTTTGATGTGAGCTATGCTTCGAATCACTGTGTGACCACCAATAGGATAATCCCTCTGAACCACAGTGAGACCACTCGGAAGTTTGAGCCTCATTTTTGCAATTAGGCCCATTATAATTGAAGAGAATGGAAAAACTGTTCTGGAGTTTTGCTTCACAATGCTCTTCTTCAAAAGATAGAGGATGTGTCCACAAATATCAATCTCTTTGTGAGTGAAGAGATCGAACAGGAAGATGGTCCTTGGCTTGGAGACCGGGTATAAGTTGTTGATCATCACATGACCAAGGGTTCTCATCTTTGAATTGAATTGGATTGTGTTTATGGAGGTTTTCTTAGAAGTACCGCCAAGTATCCTTACCATCTCCTCAGTAGATTCCAATCTTTCATCATATTGCATCGTGATTGGTTGACATGGAGGACAAACTTCTAAAAACTCCTGAATGCTGTCCCTAGTGATGACAAATTCTTTATGTCGTACCCAGTAGTTTATATGATCCCCTTCAACACTAGCATTGGAGAAAAACTCTCTAATAATCTCTTAGTACACTACTCCACTTGGATTTAGCAGTTTTGTCCATGTCCTTTCCTTGAACACTTCAAGTATGAAAGTGTCCGCAAGAGTTTCTAATTGCACAACTCTTTCCATGATAATAGTTGCTCATTTGTAGAAGTCATTGTACTTCATGTCTGCCTCAATAAACTTGAAGTTGTCAGAATATGTGCGAGCACGCTTGGAAGATGGTTTCTTAGCAGTATGCTTGGTGGGAGACATCTACAAAACAGATATAAAGCACAAAAAGAGAAACAGATATAAAGCACAAAAAGAGAAACAGAAACACAAAACAGACCACAAACACTTGATTAGATTCAAGTTAGTCCAAAATCAAAAGTAAAACAACTTAAAACAGAGTATAATAAACTCAAAACAACATGTTATAAGCATTGAAGCATGTAAACATAAACACAATGCATAAAAAAATGACTGTGCATGTGTGTGTATGCGCTGATGCATGTGAGTGCATGTGCTAATGCATGTGTGTGCGGCAGGTGATGCATAGTGTGTGCCTAAGTGATGCATGGCATAGCATTGTGAGGCACAAAATGGGAAAAGTGTGTTAAACACACATCCAATGATCAAATCATGTCAAGCATGTCTAATCAAGGGTAAACCCAAGCATTGGAACTCATTTGAGTCCAAAACAACACAAAAATGTCATTTGGACATTTTTTCAAACACCTAACATGCAATAGAGTTTTACATGAAAAACAATGCAAGAGCACAAATGAAAATTCCTAAATACATGCTTAGAATGCCACATGGGGCCAACACATACACAAACATAGCAAATGGGATTCACCTTAATCAACAATTTGGAAAAAATTTTGCTTAGAAAACATGAACCCAACCCTTGTTTTGAAAAACCCCAAAATTTGTAACCCTAAGAGAATTTCTGCATAATCTAAGACAAAAATGGAAAAAAATGTTTAGGAAAACATACCTTGAAGGGAGTTTACAGAGATTTTGCTTGGGGTTTGAGAGACAAAGTGAGGGAAAGTGAGTGATTCAAAAAAAAATGTCACATCTGCTACTTAAAACTGAAAACACGCGATTTTCGCGGGTTAGAGAGTCGTGAGATTAGTTTTGAGACATATAGAGACTTTCACGAGAAGCTTTTAGTAGTGACATAGTCGCGAGACACTCGCTAAAGTCTCTGTATGAACTTGAAAAATTCCAGTTTTTGCCTAAAACCATTTCGCGAGTAGAGTTTAGTTGCGGAATACTCGCGAGGCAGTAACGAGACTCTCTAGATGAAAATGTGACTTTTTAATTTCCCTTAAGCACTTTTCGCGAGTAGCTCTAAGTCACGAGCTGCTCGTGAAAAGCCTCTGAACCAGTTTTTGAAGAAAAACACAAAAATGCATTTTGAACAAAAACTTGAAACACGAAAGTATAAAAACACTTTCAAAAACATATAAAATAATCAAAAAACCTTTTTGGTTTTGATCGGCAAGCAATTGAGTATACACATCACATTTGATCATGTACAATCATACGAATGAAATAAGCATTCATTGAACAAAGTCTTGTGTGTTGTGTGTGAGTATCAAATGTGGTATAGTCCTTAGTCTAGAATGAAGTTTCAATGATCAATTCAATCAAGTCATACACAACTAGTACTAAGTCAAGTGGACTATCTCAATTATAGAAATGAACATATATGATCTCCCACAAGAATGAGTACAAAACTTTGAAGCTTTTCATTTTGGCTTCTTTACAAAACATAACATATGATCATTTTTGAACAAAGTACATCTCATTTTGAGATTGATGCCTAAACTTTTGATATTTCAACTTTGTAAGTGATTAAGCCTTTGGCTTTTTGAGGCACCATATATTTCAATACAAGTTGCTTTCCATTTTTTCTAGTCAAATTCTGGTATGTGCGATGGCTTTTGCAGCTCCATATCTCTTTTCGAGATTTGACATTTGATGAGTTCTTTAAGCAAAATAAATAAATAAATAAAAGTGTGGGAAAAGATATAGGCACAAGTCTATGCATGTATCAAGACCAACAAGATTATCGACTAATCATTCATGACAAATTTGAAGATCGATTTACAACAATTATACATAGATTTCAAGATTTGTCCTACAAAAATAGATGTGCATACAAAACAAGCTAAACTCGTAAATGCACTATGCCATTAGTACGAAAGTACTAGGTCAAACTCACATGTGATATACACAATATAAGCGATCAAACTTTTTGAAGATTTTTCAATTTTTATGAGTTTTTGGATTTTTACACACACAAAAACAAAAGTATAAAAGTAAGATCAAATGTAAAAACAAAACAATGCATATAAAGAGATGCATGATGCACAAATGCATGATAATGAAGCATTCAATGCATAAAGGGTCCTACAAAGATCGAAAGAATTAGATGAAGGACCAAACAAGCAAAAGCTTAACCATAGGAACCATTCCTCATCCAAACGGAACAATTGTTTGGAATAAGTGTCTCATGAGAAGTGAGACGAGGGTTGGAAGAATGAGAACCGGAGATGCACATAGAAAAGGAGGTAAGAACATCAAAAGCTTTCTTTAACAACTTACCATTTTCCCACAAAACCGGTTTAGCTTTCATAGCACAACTTCCAAGAAGCTCAAGTTTCTTTTTTCTTTTGATTATTTTAAGAGCATGAAACTTAGAGCAATGTGGTCTAAGATGGCCAAAAGCACCACAATGGTGACAAACAATGTGTTTAGGTCCACTAGGCTTTTTGAGAGGGGATATAACAACATGGTTTTGTTCTCTCTTCAACTTGGGACATTAAGGTCTTATGTGACCAATCACACCGCAGTGGTGACAAGTTGGAACAAACTTAGATCCATTCAAAACCTTAGATTGAGACCTAAATGAAGGCTTTGGCTTAAGAGCCTTTCTCTCCACCTTTTGATTTCTTTTGTGTGAAGGAATGTACACCGATTTGTCATTTGAGGTAGAACACACAATAGGCACAAAATTGGGTACCACAACATGATTGCAACAAATATTTTCATTCCTTTTAGCAATAGGTTCAGCAATTAAACACTTAGCATGCATCTTAAGAGATTCATTTTCACATTTTAGTTCATCAACAAGTTTGTTAGATAAAACAAGTTTAGCATCCAAGATATTCAAACATTCAAACTCCTTTAGTTTTTCAAGAGAATGTTCAGCAATTTTCTTATACTTTTCAACCAATTTGTTGGATTCATTGAGCTTAGCAATCAAATCATCCTTTTCACACATAAACTTGCTCAAATTCTCATGAACCTTCGTAGTCTTTTTCTTCAAGAGTTTGACATTTGGAATATTAACAACACCCATAGATTCATGTAACATGTCATCACAATATTGAGGATTAACACTCATAGAGACATTTTCACAAACACATGGCATGTTACAATCAACAACATCCGTAGAAATATACAAAACACTATCCATGGCAAAACACACAAAGGGGTCAAGGATCACACTTAGGTAATGAAACCAAAACAAGTGTACCCGCTCTGATACCAATTGAAAGCTTAAATTTGTTTTACAACACAAGAGCTTGTTTATACCCCAAATTAAAAGATTCCGGCTTCATTGCTTTTACTCACGAGACACTTGCGAAATCTTCCAGGCTGGCAGGACTCTTAAGCTTCTAACATGTGCTTCTCACGTGGCTCTTTTGCGAATTAGCTTCTAGCGAGACAGTCGCGAAATCTACTGATCTTCAAATAAGCTTGAGTCTTCACCAACTTAATACTAAATCCAATACAATAAAATCCCACAAAAATATAAAGAAACATATTTAGCAATTATAATACTTTTTGTCATGGAATAAAGTTAACATAAAATATAGTTAACATAAAATAGAGTTATAAATCATAACTTTACAAAAAAAAAAAAAAACAAAAACAAAAAATTTGTGAAGAAAACTAACAACGTGAAGTAGACTTAGTGAGTTCTTTTGTTTTTTTTTTTTCTTTTCGAGAAACACGCGGAGTAGAGTTCTGAACGAAGAAGAGTTGCTTTTGTTGACTCTTCTGATCTTCACACAAATCCAACACTTTCAACTTGCAGTATAATTTTCTTCTACCTTTAATAGATGATAGACTATTAATGCCTTATCTCCTTTGTTGACTATGGAGGGCAGTATAGGATAATCTTGCATGCATTCTATACAACTCTAGCCAGTATAGGATAATTTTCTTCTACCTTTTAGATGATCGTCATTCTCATCTATTGCATAAGCTCTTGAGCGCAAGAACACAAAAAGTCCGTAACTTTTGCAGCAACTCACCATTTGGTGGGTTATGAGGGGTGGAGATGTGAACCATTTATCACTCATAATTTGTTCACATGACGAATTGCGGTAAAATTTGTAAATTTTCTTTTTGTGTTCCTAACATTGCTTGAAGCAAGATTGTAATTGGTTAATTTGTAGCAAGGTGTGGATAGCGTTTTAAGTATCAATAAGATGTTTTTATTTTATTTTATTAAGAGTTCATTTGTTTATTTTATTTGAATAGCTGAGATTTATTACAAAGTATTCGATACTTTTGTTCTAAATATTAAATTTATTATTTTGACAAAACATATCCGTAGCAACAAATCTTAACATCCTATAATATTATTTCTTTGTGGTCTCAGAATAGCATTAAAGAAAGCTGTATTTTTTACTATTTCCTTACAGCCAATTCACTTTAACCTTTCAAAATATTTCTTCGTCCTCTAATCCTTATTCATCTCTTTGCATCTACTATTAAAGTTTCTTCTTTATGGATATGACTTAGAGTCTGTTTGGTTGGAGGGGTAGAAAAGTGCCAAGATAAAAGAGTTTAGACCATTTGTGTGTTTAGTTGGGAGGATAGAAAAGTGGAGAGATGAAAAATTTATTTGTTTGGTTAAGAAGATAAATGAGAGGATAAAAAATGAAATTAGTATAATTTACAGTTATGTCCCTATTAAATAACAAAAAAAAAAGACAAAAAAGTGTCAATTGGTGGGGAATGACAATTTGGTCCAAAACACACCTCCGTTTTCTCCCCAATTTGTGGGGCTGGAAAGAAAATAGCTGGTCTTACCATTTTTCTCTCTCCTTCCCCTCCTAATCAAACGGTCATTCCATTTATTTTCTCTCCTATTTTCCACTTCCATTTTTCCATCCTCTCCAAAATCATTCCAACCAAAGATATCCTTAGTGTTTCTTTATGCTGCACAAATCATGTTAATTGATTTGAAGTACTCATCTTTCTCCATTTTAATAGTCTCTTCCTTCTTTCCTTAATTCGTTTTTGCACTTGGGGTACTTAATTGTAATTGCAAAATATCAACTTTAGAAATCAAATTATTAAATCATTTCACAAATGCAATTTGTATTGATGTCGAGTGAGTACAATTCTCTATATTTCTAACCTATTAAAAAGAATATAATACAAGATCTGGTAATGAAATAAAAAACCAAAGAACCTCTTTAATGGAAAAACCTACAACAATCTATTTATTGAACTTTTGTACAACTAGATGACTTACTATTGTAAACCCTGCAAACTCCTAACTTGCCCAACGCAGCAAATCTTAGTTCCGCCCCTGTTTATAGGCTAATACCTCGGCACTTGATACTTTACCTTTCTTAATGTTGCAAATGTTAGATCTTCGTAGTCAAAATCTGGCCTCACGCAACAAAACTTGGTTCGTAGTAGCAGCTGTTGCAAGATTGATGAAATTGAAGATGAATACAGTTCTATTCCAAGTGTACAGAAGGCACTTGATGCTTTACCTTTCTTAATATTGCAAACGTTAGATCTTTGTCGTCTACTTGTATTAAAAATCTGGCCCCACGCAACAAATCCTAGTTCCGCCCTGTCTGACAGGCTAATAGCTCGGCACTCGATGCGTTAGGACCTGTTTGGTAGAAGAGTTTGAGTAATATTATTTGAGTATTTTTGATATACGTGTGAGTGAAAAAACATATTAAAATATATGTAAAGTTGTTTAAAATGTGAAAATGTATAATAGAACCACACAACCAAACATGCCTTACTTTTCTTAATTTGCGAATGTTAGGTCTTCGTTGTCCATTTGTGTATAGCCACCGATCTTTAACACCAACAAAAAATTTAGCTCTCCACTTTAATTAGTCAAGGACAATCCAATCCTTTAGAGTCGTCGTGTTTTGTCTCGTACTCATCTTTTCCAATCCTCCTTTGTTTTTATTTGTTTTGTTCAATTAATTCCACAACACAACTGTTCAATTAGTCAACGACAAAAGCTTCGTTTTCCCATCAGAAAAGTGTAAGCAGTTATAAACAAATGTATTTTCTTTTTCCTTTCTTTCTTTTTTAATTCAGATAAGTATAGAAAATTATCTATACTATTATTAAGAGAGTAAAACTCTTTCGTGTTTACTTTTTTTTTTTTACTTTCAAGTTTCAACACTAACCTAATACTCATTGAAATTGTTTAAGAGTTAAACAGATGGACACAAAGGTTACAATATTTCTACTCACACTAGTACAACAGTGGAAATTAATTAATTAGTTTTCTAAACTTTAATTTTATTATTCATTAATCATTTCCTTTTTAGGAGAAATAATTTCTCTTGAAAAAAAGAAAAGAAAAAAAAAGTCTTCAACACGCATAAAAAGAGTAGAATGCGAGAAGCTACTACTAGCTTTTATTGTGCTTTAAATTATAAAAGTGATGTAAAATTTAAGTATTTGAAATATGTTCTTTTTCTTTCCTTATTTGCCACCGGAACTTAGAGTTTTTTTTTGATAAAAAAAAATTGTTGTGTAGTTATTTTGGACCATTTAAAAAAGTGGGTACCAAAACGTCAATTCTCTTAATAAAATATAGATATTTTTATAAAAGAATAGTAAAGATGTTGGACCATTACCCTAGAGTCCAAGACAATTATGTGATAGTGTGACATATATTGTCTCTATTATTTGAAGTCTCTTTATGGGTCACACGTTGCATGTGCATTTTTTGTTTTATTTCTAGAAGTGCGAGCGTATATGTGGAGAGAACGAAAAAGTGTAGAAAAAGGTCAAAATAATAATATTAATAGTAGTGAAAAATAACATATCAATATAAAAAATAATAGAGAGTATTATTTTGGATAAATAGAATACAATGGCTGAAAAAAATACATGTAATTGATTCTATTTAGTCTATTGAAGATTATAATTTGACCCCACAAAATTTAGGATTAAAACTTATTTGCTGTTTTAGAAGTGGGATGTGTTATTAGTACAAGTATTTTCAGCAGTAAAAGAAAAGAGAAACTATAAATGGTGTTTGGTCATGGATATAATATAAATTGCTAAGTGTATATAAAATCACTTTGCTTCTTACATTAAAATATGCAAATGTTTCATAATAATGAATAGAAAAATCCATCAAGACAAGGCTGTTCAAAAGATCGCCCAACCCAACGCACCCCTCCTGAATCCTGATTGGTTGCAATGCATACGGTTAGTTTTAACCATTTTTTAAATAAAATATTACAAATCTAAAATATTTTATCTAATATCATATTATTTAAAATTAGATATGACTATGATACCTCTTGCTTTTTGATAAGAAAAAAAAATGATGTCACGCCAAATAAAAAATATATAATCTTGCTCTCTTTGCAAATAAAAATGATGTAACATTATGTAAGATCTTATACTATATGCCTAGCCTTTTACTAAATTTACCCTACATGTGGTTCTCAATTCATTCATCACATATAATCTTATCCTTACACATGAATATTTCTTATCGGTTGATTATAATCATATACCTATAGCTCTATTGCATCTCGATTTAAACCTCTCTCTCTCTCTCTCTCTCTCTCTCTCTCATAGTTGTTATTGCCATTAATATTGGATAGAAAAAAATTAATAGAGATAATTAGATCCAAATTCATAAATTTAAGTTTTTTGGGTTAAGCGATGTTATATTAACTTCTCAATTAGATTCTCCTCAATGTGTTATCTTCTGAAAAGGTGGTATTAAATCCATTGTGGTGTGAGATAATGTGGCAAGGTTATTAAGGTCTATTTCATAATTTAAGTGAGAAGGGTGCAATGCGAGGTGCATATAGATGATTTTGGAAAAACACCCAACAAAGTAATATTGTCAATGAAGTTGGTTAAAAAAAAAAAAAACAGTTTTGTGCGAGGTTACAATGGTATTATCTCCCCAACAAACTATCCCCCTATTCCTTCATTGTTGTCGTTCCCCCCTCCCTTGCCCACCCAATTCCTTTGTCACAAATTGCTTGCCAATCGGTTGTCATTTCCACCAAATTAACACCCTTAACTGAAAATAGGGTTTAGTAGGCTTACCCTTAAAAAACAAAAAAGAAAAAGAAAGAAACCTCTTGAAAATTTTCATATATTCTTAGCTTAGTTAAAAAAAAAAATAAAAGGAAAAAAATTTATCATTTTCTTTGTCGAATATCTCACCAAATGATTCTAATAAAATGAAGCTAATATAAAAAAATTTATATCTTCATTATTGCATTAGTATGATATAATGAATTTTTTTTAAGAGAGTTTTAAGATCTCTTATTCAACAATAAAAAAACTTTACCAATTGAGCCAACTAGAACTTACAATAAAATAAAGTTATACTTCCTTTTTTTTTTTTTTAAGGGAATGCACAAATTAACCGGGGAGTGTTCAAAAAATTTGTCAACAAGCCCTTGATGGATTAATTCCTTAAGGAAGGTGCCATTTCGAGATTGGGAAAATTGCATGTGTTATTAAATCAACAAGCACATCCTCAATATTAACATTATTTAAAGGAACATGATTGAAGACCATGAACAAAGTATTTACTCCTCGTTATTTTGACCATATATATCAAATACATTTACATGATCCACTTATTTTATAATATAACAAAATTGCATGTCCATAATTACAACAAATGGCTCAGTTTATGTGTATAATGCATCGTGTGATGTGCTTTTGTCATTTCGCACGCTATAATAAGTATATTAAAATTATTAGCATAATTTATTCAAGTAGAAATCTATTACTAAAGTTAAAAAAAAAAAAAAAAATTGAACGATTCACTCATTCATTAATATGTAAACGGTTATAATGCAACACATCTATAGCAGGTGGGGCTCATCCTTCATCCAATACAAAACATCCACAATGTTCCTAGCAAATCTAGCTAAGGAATGAGCTACCATGTTCCCTTCCCTTTTTACACAGCTAATACCAACAGATTGCCAACCCAAAAAATAAGATCTAATGTCATCAACCACATGTCCATACAATGAATTATTTACTGCAGATGCCGAAAGTGCTCTCATGATATTTGAATTATCTCCCTCAGTTATCAGGTTTGAGAATCCAGCTTCCATAGCAAATTCCAAGGCTTTGTGACATGCCAATACTTCTGCTTTATCGCTGTTCTGCACATATTCTCCCTTTGCCAACACAGCAGCCATCACCTCACCTGCATGGTTTCTAATTATTGCGCCAACACCAGAACAATTAATGTCCGAGAAGACCGTTGCGTCAAAATTTAATTTGTAGACATCCTGTGCAGGGGGCTGTTAGTAGCTGCTGCTTCTTGGTGCTGCATTTGAGATGACAGTACTTGCTTGAGCTTTCTTGTACTCTTCTAACATTTTAGCTGCTTTGTTATTCAACCACCGCGGGTCCTTCATATGTCTTCCATGTACAACCACATTCCTTTGATTCCATATGAGCCAAGCTTGAACAAAGAAAAGCCCCATCTCTGTTGTAGATAACCTGTCCGCCAAAGATTCAAAAAGCTGCATAAAATCAAAATGGTTAGTCTGAATTTTCTACAACACAGTGAGGCTTCCTGCCCAAACATCTTGGGCTGCTCCACACTCCCATATAGCATGAACAGCATCCTCGGGTTCCCTCTGGCAGCAGTGACACAAATTTTTTAGAACAACTTTGCGTTTTGCTAGACTCATCCATGTGGGATGAATATCACGGCATGCCCTCTAGCCAAAATTTTTTATCTTCCCAAGTATTTTAGCTTCCATAACGTGCTCCACATCTGCTGCCATCCACTCCTATTTGATGATTCAGCCCAACTAGCTTTCCTTAAAACCTGTCATGGAAGATGGTACCCAGACCGAACCGAATACTCACCCCTCTTATTATGTAGCCATACCACTGAATCTTCCACAACCCTTCGGCTCAAAGGGATTCTACAAATAGCTTCAGCCTCTTCTTGATTAAAATGTGTCATAATGATTTCCTTTTTCCACCCATGATGGTCCTAATCAATCAAATCCGATACTCTCCAGCCCTCCTCCATTCCATGCACCGGATGTAGAATCTTGTTTGAAGGGTAGGTTGGAATTCACTTATCCTTGGTAACCACAATGGACTCTCCATTCCCTACTCTCCAACAACACCCACTCTTCAAAATTGGTAAGGCAACCACCATACTTTTCCATACAAAGGAGCTGTTTGGAGAGTCTTTCGCATAAAGAAAATTACACCGAGGAAAATATCTTGCCTTGAAGCATTTAAACATTAGAGACTCATGATTTTTCAGCAACCTCCAACCTTGCTTGGCTAACATAGCAAGATTAAAATACCTCAAATCTCTAAAGCCCATGCCCCCTTCCTTTTTTGCTTGAGTTAAACAATCCCAACTCTTCCAATGAATTTTCTTTTCATTGCCTATTTGCCCCCACCAAAATTTAGCACACAAGGAGTTTAGTTCATCACACAATTTCACTGGTAATTGAAATACCCCCATGGTATAAGTAGGAATAGCTTGAGTGATTGCCTTGATAAGCACTTCCTTCCCCGCCTTGGATAACAGCTTTCCCTTCCAACCCTGCAATTTTTTCCAAACTCTATCCTTCAAGAAAGAAAAAGCTTAGTATTTTGCTCGACTCACCAATGTTGGTAGACCCAAATAAGAGTCAAATCGCTACACCTTCTTTACACCCAAGAGTGACACAATCTCATCCCTATGGCTGCCATGGGTATTGCTACTAAAATAAATCGATGACTTCTCCATATTAATACACTGGCCTGAAGCATTAGCATAAACCTGTAGCATCTCATTGATCACCTGCACCTCTCTAGTAGTTGCTTGGCAAAAGAGAATAGAGTCATTTGCAAACATTAAATTTGAGATTGTTGGTGCCTCTCTACAAATAGACACACCCTTAATTTGCCTATCCATCTTCGCCTTTGCCATCATTGAAGTAAAACCCTTAGCACACAATAGGAATAGGTATCGTGATAAGAGATCCCCCTGACGAATCCCCCTAGATGGCCTGATGTTGCCATATGGCTTCCCATTAATAAGAATGGAAAAAGAAGGCATGGTGATACAACCCATCACCCAACTAATCCAAGTGACTAGAAAACCCAACTTTGCCATAATACCCTGCAGGAAGTGCCACTTAACACGGTCATATGCCTTACTAATGTCAAGCTTCAATGCAAGAGATTCCTTTTTGCCTTTTTTCTGAGAGTGCATGGTATGTAAAGTTTCATAGGCCACAAATATATTGTTTGTGATGAGTCTCCTTTCTAGGTAGGGGCTATAATACTTGGGAGAATATGTTTCAACCTATTAGCCAAAACTTTGGATATAATCTTGTAAATAACATTACATAAACTAATAGGTTGGAAGTCAGACATTTTCTCAGGTGACTTTATTTTAGGGATCAACACAATATGGGCATGATTTATAGCAGGAACCATGACACTAGAATTAAAATAATCCAGGACATCATTAACAACACTATCACCCACTGCATGCCAAAATTTTTGGAAAAAAAGTGCGTTTATACCATCAGGCCTAGGTTCCTTGATTGGCCCCATTTAGAACAGTGCAGCCTTGATTTCTTCAGCAGTAAAATCACTAGTTAAATCTTGTTGCATTTCTGGGGTCAGCTTGTGAGGTACAGTATTGAGATAATCATCAATTTGGGAACATGTACCTACAGTAAACAAGTTATCAAAATAATCAGTCGCCACCACAGCTATTTCTTCCTCCTCCTCCATCCAAGCATCCTTAGTATACTTTATCCCCTTTATATGATTTCTCCTTCTACGTTGTGAAGCCTTTGAGTGGAAAAATTTTGTGTTCTTGTCCCCATGTTTCAACCAAGCCACTCTAGATCTCTGAGTCCAAAAAATCTCCTGTTTTAGAAGTAAATCATCCAATGTTTTGCATACAACCAAAAATTCAGCTCGCGAAGCTTCAGTTGTCTCCTCCATATTTAACAGTTCTATCCTTTTTTGCAGTTGTGTAATTTCCTTAGTATTCGGGTTTGTTTTAGTTGAACCCCAAGCACTTAAAGCCTCACCACAACACTTTATTTTATGTTGGATCATCCCTAACCATTGACCCCCAAACTCACCAGTCACCCATGCATCTGACACAACCTCCTCACAATCCTCCCAATGCAACCAATTTTCCTCAAACTTAAAGCCTTTTCTACCCTTTCTCGGCTTCATGTGTTTTGTTCGAAGAATAATAGGAAGAGGATCTGACTCATGAGGGGGAAGATGAGTTACAAAACTTAGCTAAAACTTGTCTCCCCAATCCTTTGTCACAACAGCTCCGTCTAGCTTGAGTTTTGTGTTTGCATCACCCGGTCTTTTATTATTCCAGGTATATGGATATCCTTTAAATCCCAAATCCTCCAACTAGCAAACCTCCAAGGTAGCACGAAAAGCATCAATTTGGCTCATTTGAGGTGGTCTTCTGCTGAGCTTTTATGTAGACTGAATGATTGCATTAAAATCACCAATGCACATCCAAGGTCCCCCCACAAAAGTTTTAAGATGCTCTAATAATTCCCAAGACTTATATTTCATGTTTGTTTCTGGCCAGCCATAGAAACATGTCAGCTACCATTCGAACCTATCTTCTTCCTTCACTTTCACTAGGATATGATTATCTGTGTAATTTATCAACTCTAACACTACCCCTTCCTTCCAAATCAGAGCCAACCCACCACCCATATCCGGTTTTTTTACAATGATTTTATGTGGGTAAGGCAACTCACCATACAACCTATTAAACCCTTCTTTGTCCAACCTTGTTTCCATCAGAAAACACACATTGAGAGCTTGTTCTCTCACAATTTTGTGAAGGCTTCAACCTGTCCAAGGGTTCCTAAGCCCTTGGCAGTTCCAACTTAAGAGTTTCATTGCTCCCAGCAAGGGTGGTCGTCCACCCTCGCCGATCCATCTGCAAAACTTGAAGATAATTTCTCACGTTTCACTTTCTGAACTTCCTTTGCATGTGACAAAGAGAGATTAGAATACTGCTCACTAACTCTTTTCCCTAATATTGGACCCCCAAGTGCTTTAGTGAAGCTTCCTAGCCCATAGTCCATCCTCATAATTCTAGTCCAGGTAGACTTTTGTTTAGGCCCATGATGCCCATTCAACCTAGCTACCTGATCTGCTTGTGGCATCTCCAAATTTGATTCTACAATTCCCACATCTGAAACCACATCATCTGACATCAGCCTATCCGCTACTCCTTTTTCCTTAGAATTATTAATCAAGTTGCCTACTACCGTAGCAACATCAATAGGATCAGATTGTCGTTTATTCACAACCTCCTTATGTAACGTATTATCATCAACCTCTTCCACTTCTTGTTTCTCGTGGCACACCATCTGACTACTCATCTCTATCCCTTGATCCTCGGCCTGATCATCATGTTGATAGAAATCCTCTCCCAGATTTTCGGACCTCCATGCACCAGCCTTCTCCTCCGCCTCTTCCTTTCGTGGTGGTGATCGCTGTCTGCTACCTGCAACCTTCAGCCAATCACCATATTGGTACTCTATCTCCCCACCATTTTCTCCACAGCATAGTGACTAGCACAATGGCGTAAATCATGTCCAAGTAGTCCACAATAATGGCAGAAAATAGGTAACCTCTCATACTTAAACGTTACCCATGTGCATACACCATCAGAGTCTGAAATGAAACCTCCACGCCTCAGAGGCTTTGAAATAGGCAATGCAACCCGGACCCTTATGAAAATTTTTTGCATATCTTGTCTTCGACGCCGTTCAACATCTTCCACAATACCCAACCTACTCCCTACTTCAGTTGCTACTTTAGAAGAAAGCATATCAAAAGGAGCACCCCAAATCTGAACGCACAAAGATGCACACTCCAACTTCACATTACTTGCTGTCATCCCCTTATGCCATCTCTTGAGTATTAGTAATTGATTATCAAAACACCACGGTCCCCCTTTCAACACACGGTTCAGATCAAAATCATTTTGAAACTTGAACTGAAATAGATTCATTCCCACCTCTATAATTTGCAAGCCGGATTGCATCCCCCACACTCTTCTCATTGTTGACAATGCCGCCCTTTTATTAAAAGCCTTGCAAGTAAAAAATTTGCCGATTAAACTCAGATTGCAACTCTCAATCGCAGGTAATCTGGCCTCCTTAGATATCAAAATAACTTTCCTCCTCTGCTGTAAGCTTCATATTCCCCAAACTCTCAATCACATCTTCCGTCATAATAACAGAGTTAACAAACGCAGTCCAAAAAATTGAAAAAAGCAGACCCTCAGGTTGCCCTAAGGGAGGGAGATTCTCGTTTAGTAAACGAGAGAGTAGACTCCTACGTGAGGAGAGGCTGTTAGGAGGAAATTGTGAATTTAATCACTTAAGTCTAACACTCTAACTAGGGATCATATATATATAATGGCGGCTCTAGGAATTGTTTTTAGGGTAGTCACTAAGAAATTTAAACTATACAAAACCTAATAAAGTGCTAACTTGAATATTTGCTACAATTGCAAGTCAAATCACTAAGGAGAGAAAAATTGTTGTGATTGCAAAACCAAAAAGAGTATAGCTGTTGTTATCATAAAAAAGAACTCACAACCACTATTTTTCTTAGTACCATTTTTTAAGGAAAAATGAAATTAGAGATTATTTTATTGAATAGGTTGAATTTTACAAATTTAAATGACTAGCCATTTTTATCTTTTTATTTTATAATAGGCTTTTTGTTGAACAATTTGTTCACTTGTTGTTTGGTTTATGTTTGTTATTATTTGGGCTAATATTTATTGTTATTATTTTATATTTAAAAAAAAAATTATAAAAGGGATTAAAGATTATGTTTGGGGGGGGGGGGGGAGGGGAAGGGAATTAATTTTCGAGTAATGCTACATTCACAATATTCTTACAATAAATCTTATGCAAAAAGCTTTTATAGGTGGGTAAAAAAATATTATCGGTATTTGGGTCAAATTAGAATTAGTAACAGCTCACTACTTTGAATTTGTTGTAAAAGTATTATAAAAATGTTGTGAATCTAACATTACTCTTATTTTTGTTGAACTCAAATTTTTGTGATACTCAAGTCAGGATGTTCAACATTTTTATTAGAGTGATTACAATAAGTTAGTTTAGCATATGATATTTGTGGGGAGTAAAAGCTCTTGAATAAACGTTTAGGCTTTAGGCCTGATTGACTGGTATTAGTTTGTTTTGATCAGGGCCTCTAGGCCCACAAGTCGGTCTGCACTGTAGAGGTCCGAGGAGTTATCTGAGGAAGAATGTCTCCTCGGACAGACCCACCAACGACCCTGGGACTTGCTAAATGGGTTAGAGGCAGAATTTTAGAAGAACTGATGGGTAAGAAGGTGATCCAAGCACCCTTTAGAAGCAGGAACATGTGAGAAATATCTAAGGAAAAAGCTGCTACCACCGCATTAAAGGCTCTGCATCTACTTCCTTGGCCGCATTAATGGGGAAATGACATCTGAACAATGGAATTCCGCATTCCTGCTATTATTTGAAGACTTCAAGAAGGTGGTGGATGGGACAAGGATCTAAGAGGAAGATTTGTATGACACGTGGACGAACCAGTGAAGAAGAAGAAATATATAAGGAGACGAGAGAGGAAAGAGGAGGGGACTGGCTTCTTAGCGAGAAAAAGAACTAAGAATTGTAATCTTTGGCATAGAAAGAAAAGGAATATACAACTTGTCCTCGGCTTACGTCCAAGGAGATTTCTTTGTTATATTTGCTTATCATTTGCATAGATTGAGTCATTTTAGCCTGTTGATCAAATTTCCAACATCCCAAACCTAAGTTTCAAATCTATATTCTACAAATTTCATTATATAAGGCTCATTGGGCTTGTGCCCATCACCTACTTTGGGTCCGGGTACAAATGTGCGCTTACAATATTTTTTTTCAATTGTATATATACATTTTTTTGTCAAGTTAGGTGCAAGTCAGAATGGTTTTGTGACCACCCTAGCTTGCATGTGGAGCAGCCAGTGTGTGTGTGTATATATATATATATATTATACTTGCATTATGTGACTCAGTATAAATGTTACACATTATATGATATGTTTTTGCCATGCAATTATATTAAAATAACATAGTAATTAGCACTAAGTTAAATTCTGCTGCCAAAGTTTCGAGAAATTTAAAGTACCACTTCGAAAATAATTTAATTATTATTAAACATTTCAAAGATAATCATATTAGACAATGTATATCATTATCATTTCAAAGATAATGAAATTTATGGTTATTTTAATTTATATGGATAATTTATTATTACTTTCTTTTTGATAATGATATTAGACAATGTATGTCATTATCATCATCATCATCATCATTATTATTATTATTATTATTATTATTATTATTATTATTATTATTATTATTATTATTATTATTATTATTTAATTTAAAAAATATTTTTTACTTAATTTAAATTATTTTGATCTTCTGCCATAACTTATTTTTTTCAGCCATAAAATCAGATTTTATATTCGTGCATATTCTATGTAGCTTTTTTATGCAAGTATTACAAATTGTATGATGTGCGTGCTTTGGTCTTGTGATGTGCAGTGTATATAAGTACATTAAAATTGCTAATAAGTATATTTTATTCTAAATGAAACTATTATTGATGCATGTTTTAAGAATTTTATAAGAATAATTTATTATTTAAAATCTAAAGTTTTTGGTTGTGATAAACTTGGTCGCACATGATGTGCTTTCACACATAATTAAACTTATTTTTATTTTTTAAAAATTGCTTTCTATTTTGTTCTATTTCAATTATATTAAATAAATATATTCTTAATTTATATCTAATTAATTATAATATTACTATTAGTATATTATATCATTATTGGTAGTACATATATAACAAAACATATTCTACTAACCTTTTTGTTGTTTTTTCTTCCTAGGCATCTTTGACTAATGACTAACATCTAGGATGAGAATGACACTTGGTGGAAAAGCCATCATCGCTATTCTAAGTTTTTAACTCATCCTAAAAGTTGAAACGTGCACATTTGGAATCATCTTTCTTCTACTACATTATATAAACAACTATAGCTTAATTAAGATCCATATCCATTATCTTTTTCCTTTCATATCTCTTCCTTATATTTGTGTCTCGTGTGTGTCTAAGTGGAGAGAAACAGACACAATGGAAAGTAAACCTTTTTGTTGGATTCTTCTATCCTTGCTCATTCTTTCATGCTTTGTGTCTCAAACTGATGAAAAAATGCAAGGACAAACTCTAGCCTATCTTGACAATTCCACATTGAAGAAAAGTTCTGGCTTCGACACGAGTTTTTTCGAGGCAATCGACAATTTCAATGAAACTAGCAGTGTTCATCCTCAGGAGGGGTTGAAGGAGAAAGATAGGATTGAGAGATTGCCTGGACAAACCCAAGTGAATTTCTCTCAATATGGTGGCTATGTTACGGTGGATAAATCAGCTGGTCGTGCACTTAATTATTATTTTGTTGAAGCTCAACATTCTAAGGATTCATTGCCTCTTCTTCTTTGGCTTAATGGAGGTATACAATACTATACTTGATCCTATCTCAGTCTCCAGTTAAATGCATGCTATTTTGTCTGAAGTAAATATATATATATATATATATATATATATATATATATATATATATATATATTTTCCTTTTCGTTTTGTAGTGCTTTTTTCTTTTTATTAATCTGTTTCCTTTTAATTTTTAGAGATAGACATGGAAGGATAAGTGATAAGAAAAAAAAAAAAATGAAAGTATATATTTTATTTTTAACGAGTGTGTTGCCCTTCCTCATTAAAAGCATTACTACCCCAAGAAACTTTTACTTTGAACTATAGTCAATTGTTCCTAAAGAAGCCCATAACTAACACTTAAAAGTTAAAACTACATATATTTAACACTACACAAAATGACAAAATAGGAAGAAGCCTTGTTCTGGTATTATTAATTTACTATAGTATTTTTATTTTAATGTTAAAGGCACGTGCATACAATTTAAATTGAAAATAGAAATGTAAAAATTAATTGCTATAACTCGATATTATATTTGACAACGGAGTAGAAATGTTATCTACATCTATAGTATCTGGCACCTAGTTATAATATGGTCTTATTTGATGATTATTATTCTTGCTTAATTTCCTAGCTAGTTATAATATGGTCCTATTTGATGATTATTATTCTTGCTTAATTTCTCCATAGGTCCTGGTTGTTCATCTCTGGCTTATGGAGAAATGCAAGAGCTCAGGCCATTTCGTGTGCACAGTGATGGCAAAACACTTTACAAAAACAAATTTTCATGGAATTATGGTAAACTGAGTGCATTGCTGGCAAATTAAATACTAAAGTAACCAATTAAAAAATAATAAAAAATTTTAATTAGTATTTAAAAAAATGCCATGTCAGCTTCTAAATATAAATAAATTACTAATCAATTTTAACGAAATTAAAAAGAAAAAACAAAATTAAAAACAATAAAATACATCAATTTAGATCTAATTTATTTTGAAAAAGAACACACAAGAACACAATCGCAGATTTAAACATCAACACAAGAACATAAAGCACAAACCCAGAACCAAATACAAAGAACGCAAACTCAACATAGAACATAAAACACAAACTCAGATCACAAACACAAAGAACACAATTACACAGCCCACCCAAACCCAGACTACACCTTCGCCATTTCCTTCCTCAAATCCCAAGCTCACTCCCTCAACCTCCAAACACAAACTCTCCATTTCATTCTCTATCTCTTCCCTCTCAGTCCTCCTAGCTCAAGATCTCTCTCATCTTTGCTCAAGATCTCTCGCCTCCTCATCTCGCCGCTAACCTCCACAGCCATCGCCGCCAACCTCCAAATCCCTCACCGCCGACCTCCCACGCTAGGTCTCTCATTTCTTCTATCTCTGTCACTCTCTATCTCTTCCCTATCCTTCTTGCTCAATATCTCTCGCCGCCAACCTCTACAGCCCTCGCCGTCGACCTTCAGATCTCTTGATCGGTCGTGGGTGTGAGATTTGGGATGGGTTTCGATGTGTGGGTTTTGGGTCATTGGTTGATCGGTTGGGTTGGGATTTTGGGCCGGTGGTGGTGTCGTGGTTGTGGCGGTGGTTGGTTTGAGTTTTGGGCCAGCGATGCTTGTGGGTGTAGTGGGCGGCGATGTTTATGGCTGTAGTGGGCCGGCGGTGTTTGTTGAAGATTTTGAGTTTTTTGTTTTGTTTTTGTTTTTGTTTTTATTTTTTTAGTTTTTCCTCTTTTGTTGAGGTTTTTGGATTTAGAATTTGTTGGAAATCCAGTGATTGTAATTGTAGTTTGTTGTGGTTGATTTGCCATTGGTGGTGATTTACCGTTGCTGTTGGCGGTTAGTTTATGGTGGTTTTGAGTTAATATATTATTTATGTCGTGAAATGGAGAGTTTGTGTTTGGAGGTTGAGGGAGTAGTCTTGGGATTTGAGGAAGGAAATGCCGAAGATGTAGTCTGGGTTTGGGTGGGCTGTGTAATTGTATTCTTTGTATTTGTGATTTGAGTTTGTGTTTTATGTTCAGTGTTGAGTTTGTGTTTGGTTTTGGGTTTGTGTTTTATGTTCTTGTGTTGATGTTTAAATCTGTGATTGTGTTCTTATTCAAAATGAATTAGATCTGAATTGATGTATTTTAATGTTTATAATTTGTTTTTTCTTTTTTAATTTCGTTAAAATTGATTAAATTTTTTTTTAATATTTAGAAGCTGACATGGCATTTTTTTAAATGCTATTTTTTTTATTTTTTAATTGGTCACGTCAGCATTTAATGTGCCAGCAATGCACTCAGTTTGCCACCTAAACAATTTCTGTTAGTGGGGGCTAACCTAAAGGACCAAAATGAAACGCGTTAATTGATTTAGGGACTAAAAGTGGTAAAATTAAAATGTAGGGACTAAAATGAAAAAAGGTCAAAATGTAGGGACTAAAATTGCATTTACACCTTTATTTTATGGTTTTTTTCCCCAAAATTTAATAATATAATTAATTAATTATCATTCTCTTCCAAAACATATTTTCAATTTTACTTGTTCATAATTTGAATTTTCTCTTCAGCCGCAAATGTTTTGTTCCTTGAGTCTCCTGCTGGGGTAGGATTTTTGTACTCCAACACAACAAAGGATTATAGTATGAGTGGGGATAAAAGAACTGTAGGAGATAATTATGTGTTTTTGTTGAATTGGCTAAAAAGATTTCCTAACTACAAGAATCGTGATTTTTATGTTGCTGGAGAAAGCTATGCTGGGCATTATGTTCCTCAACTTGCACATACCATTCTCTTCCATAATAAGAAAGCTAACAAGACCGTTATCAACCTCAAAGGGATCATTGTATGTCTCTCTCTCTCTCTCTCTCTCTCTCTCTCTCTCTCTCTCTCTCTCTCTCTCTCTCTCTCTCTCTCTCTCTCTCTCTCTCTCTCTCTCTCAAAACACACACAAATTAACAATTGTAAATTAGATAATAGTCTATGAGAAATAATTAGATGTCACACTGTAAGTGTTTATATATCTTTAAGCTATTCAAAATGAAGAATTTGCTGAAACTATTAGAAGTATTGGTTAAATGATTAAATTTACTATATTCCAATAGTTTAAACTTTTGGGACAATCGGTAATCTAACATGGTATTAGAACATGAGATCCTGAGTTCAATCATTGTCTCTTCCACTCTACCTCCTATTTAAATTCCCGCGTGTTGGGCCTCACCAATTAAAAGGTAGTTTCGGCCCACACGTGAGGGGGGTGCTAGAAGTATTGGTTAAATGATTAAATTTATCATATCTCAATAGCTTAAACTTTTGGGACAATTAGTAATTTAATAGAAACTTAGATGTTACGCTACTTGTTAGTCTTTCCATTTTCAAAAATTATCATGATGGTGAAGGAAGCCATGCTTAGTATATTAGACTGTAATTAACAACATACTTCGTCTTGGTGATCACATGACTTACAAACTTTAAAATGATTTACAAGGTGAATTGACGTTCTAGAGTACAATTAGTTATTGAAAAATTGTTTGGTAGAAGTTTATATAAACAAAAAACAGTTTATAAAGTTTGTTTGGTTTGTGAGTTTCTTTTTTCAAGCTTTAAAATCTGATATTCATTATTCAAGATCACTGAGATGTTTAAACTCCAAATTGAATTTTAAACCAATTTGTAAAACACAGCGGACTTTGGATATATTAATATATGGATAAAATGAGTATTTTTTGTTGTTGATAATTCAATAGTTACAATAAGGTAGCGGACTACGGATATATTAATATATGGATAAAATGAGTTTTTTTTTTTTTTTAATAAATAATTCAATAGTTACAATAACGTAGAGGAGATTTGAACATAGCATATTTTTGTTAGAAATACCAAATATTTAGAATGTGCCAACAAATTAAGTTATCAAATTTTTAATGATAAAATAAGAGAATATTAATATCTTTTTTTAGATAGAAAATATTGATATCCTTGACTGACTAATCATAAGGATAAGGATATTCTCATTACGCATGTAGAGATAAGAGACTTAACTCACTTTGACTTCATAATTTCTTATGTTACAGCTTTTACTATTTGTAAAAGAAATTTCTTGTAAATTTATAAGATATAAATACTATCAAATGAAAATTATAGATGATTTAATTATACAGATTAAAGGTTAAAATGTGTGGACGGCTGATGTTTAATTTACATAGAAGTATCCATAGTTCAAATCCTTTCAACTATTGAATTGTAAAAAAAAAAAAGTAGATTCAAAATTAAAAAAAGAAGAAGTAATAATGGTGAATATACGAGGAGATGAAGGTCAAGGTAGTTCAAGAGGCTCAAGCTTGAAATAGTTGTAGAGCAAGCCACATAATTCTAAAACTACTTATATATAGTAAGTATTATAATTTTAAAATTAGTTTATTGGTTAGCCTAGAATTATTTTGAAACTTAATTGGTTAACATCTTTGACGTTTCAAATCTTCCTTCCATCGTAATTATAGAATTACAAAACAAATATCTCAATGTTTTCATTTTCATAATGCAGATTGGAAATGCATTGATCAACGATGAAACAGATACGCAAGGAATGTTTGATTACCTTGAGACCCATGCAATCGCTTCAGACCGAGATGTGTATCAAATACAAAAATATTGCAACTTCTCATCCAATGCCTCCACTCCATCTCTTGAGTGCATTGCAGCCCGTGAAGCAGCGTTGAAGGATATTTCCTCCATCGACATCTATAACATTTACGCTCCCTTGTGCTCCTCTTCCAATCTCACAGCTCAGCCCAAGAAAACATCTGTAAGTTGATAAATATTTCTAGTGAGTTCGAAGTGAAAAAAGAATAAACAAGAAGGGAAAATATAATAGTGGTTATTAAATTAAGGAATCCAAGTTCTTAAAAAATTTATGTAATTTTTTTTCCTTCATTGCATACATGCTTCTAATTAAGATCCGAAAGTGCTTAAATTGTTAAGCAAAAACTGTGCTTTTTAGCTTTAGAACTTAGAGTTTGTTAAGGATTTCTATTTTCTATTTTCTTTTTCACGCATGGTTCATGTTGCAATAGTCTGAAAAAATTGAGTGCGAGCTTGAGAAATGGTGTTTTAGGTTTAGAATGAACATTTAAAAGATGGTTACGAGGATTTGAAGTTGCTAAACAACTTTTTAGGTTTTAAAAATGCTTTTTAAGGCTTCCAAATCACTTAACCAAAGGGACTCATTATTCAAAAGAGATGTCATTTATAACATATCATATTATGAATTTTTTATCCTAAAAGTGTACTAATTTACATTGTTCTGTTATTTTGTGGTGCAGATATTTAGATTTGATCCATGCAGCGAGTACTATGTACATGCTTATATGAATAGGCCTGATGTTCAAGAAGCCCTACATGCCAATGTTACTAGACTCACACATGACTGGGAACCATGTAGTGATGTCATACAGAAATGGGTTGATAGTCCATCAACCATCATTCCCCATTTGCAGGAGCTCATGGCCAGTGGCCTTCGAGTGTGGATTTTCAGGTAAAAGTATTATTGTCATATATTTCGTTGTTCTATATTGACACAATTAGGAATTAACCTTTATTTATTTTTTGTTGTTGTTACTCTCTCTAATTAATTTAGAAACGTTTTCAATTCAATAATCTTAATTTTTGTAAGTCATTTAACTTGTATTTTCAATTGTCATTCTTTATGTCCACCAAAATGAAGTTGCATTGGAAAGCGAAAAAATCATTAAAACTAACGATTATGTTTGATGAAATTAGACAAAATAACTAAATGAAAAACAAATTATTGTTAAATGTTTGGGGAAAAAAAAAAAAACTGAAGTGAAAACAGGTCAAAGTTAGATCATTGTAATCTGTAATTTAGCATTATTAATTGTTATTATTGCTAATTGGTTTATAAATAATTACATAGTTCATCTTTGCTAAGATAAATACTCCACCTTAATGGAACAAATAGGTCTTAATTACTATTACTTGGGGTTTAATTGGTTATAAAATGGTTACGGACTACAAACTACAACATATAGAGGAAATCAAATCCCAGATACAGGTCATCTTAACTTCAAAATCACAAGGAGTTTTGAAGAGTTAACCTTAATTTCTAGGATGTTTCAGTGCTTACCACACGTTAACATGTTAGAGGCAAAGAAGTTATTGATTATTTCACTGACTTTTTACCTCTTGTTTAAGACTTGTAAATAATATCTTGGCATCCTTATATATTCTGATAAATATATTATAATCAAAGTATATACACAAATCTCAAATGAGTCTTTATTGGATGAAATGCAGTGGTGATATTGATGGAAGGGTTCCTGTTACTTCAACAAAATACTCTATAAACAAAATGAAGCTTCCTATAAAGACTGCATGGCATCCTTGGTTCCTCACTAAAGATCAGGTATTGCATAGTTCTGTTTATCTTGAATATTTCAATACATGTTTTTGCTTCAAAAAGCTCAAAATATTCTAACATCCCTTATTTAATAGTGAAGATAACTTTTTCGTTGTTGTCACAGGTTGGTGGCTATGCACAAGTGTATGAGGGAGACCTAACATTTGCGACAGTAAGAGAAGCAGGACATCAAGTGCCAAGCTACCAACCCGCAAGAGCATTTTCTTTGATCAAAGACTTCCTTGAAGGAAAACCACTTCCTGATATCAGTAGGCATAATTAATTTTCATTTTTATCTGCACTTTATAAGCCCACATAGGCTCTAGCTAAGTTGGTTCCTTTGTCTTTGTAGTACCAATTATGTTTCTTTTGGTTATTTGAGTTTACCTAATAAAAAGTTAATAGCATGTTTCTTTTTTGAGCAAAAGCCCAAATTGTTTTTACTTTTCAATCATTTAGAGCATTCTTATCAAATGTGCTAAAAATCCTAAATGCCATTTTTTTAGCATTTTTAGCACCTCAAATGCATGATAAAAATCTAGCTACAACAAATTAATATGCTAAATCTTAAAATTTTTTGCATTGAGCTCAGTAGAATCTCATTTTTGAGACCCTACTATAGCAAGATGCTAGAATCTTTTAATATATTTTTTTCTTTTTCTCTCTCCCACTCTCTCATGTGTCGTGTGTGTTTCTTCTCCCCCAGCTTTCCCCTCTCTCTCTCTCTCTCTCTCTCTCTCTCATCAGACTCAAGCTTTCCTCAGGTATATCAAACCATACCTCACCTCTAGATGGATTTCTATATTGTTTGGTGCTATTTGTGATCTGGGTTTTGCTTAGTTTTGTTAGATCTATGTACAAACAATGTGGAAAATTTTCATGATATTTATTTGCTTAAATTTAATTACAGACATTTTCTTAATGTGATCCGGTTGTTTGATTCTCTCTATCTTCATGGGAATAGAATTGGGATATGGTGGTAGAAATCAGATCTATATGTAGGTTTTGAGAAATATTTTTAAGTATGGGTTTTGTGAGCAGTGTATGGATCCGGTGATTGTTTTTGATTTTGGAGAATGTCGGTCTCTGATCGGTGGGCCGGTGGGTGGATATGGTGGCCAGCGGTGCTGGGTTAAGAAAGAGAGACACAAAGGAGAGAGAGACAAAGAGTGGAAGAATAAAAAATGGGTAGGATTGTGGTGGCTAGTCGGCGTGGGTCTCTAATTGTTGTGGTGGTCGTTAGAATTGGGGTGGCTGGTGGCTGGCAATAGGTAGGATTGCTGGGTTGAGACAGTGAGACTGAGAGGGAGAGAGAAACAATGAGACCGAGAGGGAGGGAGGATGAAAAAAATTTAAAAAAAGTAATAAAAAATAATAAAGAAATAATATTTAAATGAAGTTGTAAAAAAAAAATAGAAGTTCGGATGTTTAATGTATTATAAAGTGAGATGTTAAATGTTATAAAGTGGCTTTTCGAGATGCTAAATGCTAAAATTTTTAGAATTCTTAATGTGAATGCTCTTAATATATGGTCCACTTTTGTTCCAAAAATTATATCACTGATAGGGTTCATAAATGTGTTGGTGAATGCTAATATAGAACATATCAAAATTGGGTTGTATTAATAATCTGTTTTAGGGTTGAGTCTGGGCTAGAAGCTACTCAAAGACGACAAAGTTTGGGTGTGGGTCCCATTGTTGCCTTTATTTCTTTGGGAGCTCTTCAACACTACTCCTGATTTCTAGGACAAACAAGAAAGAAGCACAACAACCACGAAAGTTATTATTATTATTTTTTAGATTAATCATTCATGTATCAAACTAACAAACAGCATGTCCATATTTGTAATGGTACAGTTTTTTTTGGGAGCAATATTTAATTTTCTAATAATTTTTTTAACATGCATCTAGTAAACAACCTAGCATTCATCTATTATAGCATATCATATGGCATTTTATAGACATATCAACTTGTCAAATCATTATCAATGTCCATACGTATCTCATCATGTCCTAAAATTCATCTAAATAGACATATCATCATCTCATCCACAATCATAATCTAACATTCATCTAGGCATGGTACATGTCCTACCCTTCATCTAGCCATTTCGTGCTTTATCTCATGGAATAAGATATTACATGGCATCATGTAGCATATGGGCAGTAAGCATATATATCATTACAACATTCAAGGGCCATAAGCATGGAGTATCAATCATGTTCATCATCCAAGCATTGCACATAACAAGACATCATATGTTCACCAAGCACATCACACTCATCGCATATGTGCATGTCCCTATTATAATGCTTGACTTACATTCACCACAACACCTATACATTAATGTATGTTCATGTTCCAATGTAAGTTCAAGTGTTCACACAAGCATATTAACCCTAATTCTTAATCTAATAATCAAAGCATATAAAACATGTTATACTACTACATACTAACCTAAAAAAGCATAAACTAAATTATACAGACCTAAAACATGCATTTAAACTAATAAAATAGAAAGAAAGTAGAAGAACAAACAATTCTAGGTTTCTGGGTTAAACATGCGTGCACATGCATATGCATGTTCTTCTCCTAGCGTGCTTCTAATCTACAAAGCAATAAACCTAAACTACATAAAGGAGAATCAAAACAATGGAAACAAGAAAAAAAACAATAAAACAAAAGAAATTAGGTTAGACCCTTACCTTAAACACAAGAGCTCTTGGAGCTTGATTTTGACCGTTCTCCTTGGTCAATCTACAAAACAAAATACCCAGTGGGTTAGTAAGTTTGACTAGAGGAATAAGAACCAAAATAGGTCCTAGCCAAGAAACTTTACTTTAGGATGTTTTTTGAAGTAAAAAGCCTCTCTTAAATCACTATTTTGGAGTAGATTTAGTGTGCTGTGGAAAACGAGCCATGAGGCCTTTTATAGTGTTCAAAGAGGAGGGGTAGGGGTCTTCATAAGTGATGTGGAATTAGCTCTACCGCATATTCCATTAAAAACTTTCCTTACATGGCTTTCTGAAACCCTAATACACATGCGCAAGGTTGTGTATTCATGCTTGAGGTTACGTACGTATGCTTAGGGTTCATGCAAGGTTTTTCTTTTCAAAAAACATCTTTCAACTAAAGAGTTCTTTTGGCTAGACCTTAGATCAGCCCTAAACCCTTCTAGTGGTATCGTCATTGGGGAACAACTGAATGAGGGCTCAAGTCATGAGAGGTATAAAATGAGGTGTCTATACACTCCAAGAAATCTTATTGGAAAGAATTTTTGTAATTTTATACACTCTTTAGGTCACAAGATAAGTGAGTTAAAAACAAGTTCTTTCAATGTTAAGCAACACATTTATGTATATATATATATATATATATATATATATATATATATATATATATATATATATATATATACTCGTATTTTTTGTATTAAAAATCTGTCCCCTAAGTAACAAATTCTGGCTACACCCTTGTCTTACAGGCTAATAGTTAGGCTCTCAAAGCTCTGCCTTTCTTAATATTGCAAATGTTAGGTCTCCATCGTCCACTTGTGTATAGCCACCGACCTGTAACGCCAACAAATTATGAACTTAGCTCTCCACTTTAATTAGCCAAGGACAAATCCATTCCTTAGAGTCGTCGTCTTTTGTCTCATACTCATCGTTTCCAATCCTCCTTAGTTTTTATTTCTTTTGTTCAATTAATGCCGCAACACAGCTGTTCAATTAGTCAAGGACAAGGGCTTCGTTTTCCTATCAGAAAAGTGTAAGCAGTTATAAACAAATTAATGTATTTTTTTTTCTTTTTAATTGGAAAAGTAAAGATAGTTTTCTATACTATTATTAAGAGAATAAAACTCTTTGGTGTCTTTTTTTTTTTTTTTTCCAACACTAATCTAATATATTTCTCAAAAAAAAAAAAAAAACCCTAATCTAATAAACATTGAAGTTGTTTAAGAATTAAACAGATGGACACAAAGGTTACAATTCTACACCTAATAAACATTGAAGTTGTTTAAGAATTAAACAGATGGACACAAAGGTTACAATTCTACACCCACTAGTACAGCAGTGGAAATTAATTAATTAGTTTTCTAAACTTTATTTTTATTATTCATTATTCATTTCCTTATTAGGAGAAACAATTTCTCTTGAAAAAAAGAAAACAAAACAAAATTCTTCAACACGCATAAAAAGAGCAGAATGTGAGAAGCTACTATTAACTTTTATTTTGCGTTAAATTATAAAAGTGATCTAAAATTTAAGTATTTGAAATTTCTTTTTTCTTATTTGCCACTATAACTTAGAGTTTCTTTTTTGATAAAAAAAATATAATGTGTTGTAATTTTGGACCATTTAAAAAAGTGGGCAGGAAAAAAGTAAAAAAAAAAAAAAAAAAAAAAACGAAGCCTTGAGAGAATAAAACTCTTTGGTGTCTACTTTTTTTCCCTTCCAAAACTAACCTAATACACATTGAAGTTGTTTAGGAGTAGTAAGGTTTTAGACCCCCTAACACAATATGTTTAACCTAATATTAAGCCAAGTTGATTAACAAGTTTTTTAATTAAATCTAGGTTAAACAAATATGTGTAAAATAAATATAATGTGAAAAGTAAAAAACACACAGATTTGATGATCCAGGAAAACCAAACCGGTTAAAAACCTGGGAAGGATTTAACCTAGTTGTTCTCAAAGTAAAAACAGATCCACTATGAAAGAATTGAAGTTTGTACAATAAGACCTATACCACTAACATCCTATTTCTACCTTATGTAGAAAACTTACTACCATGACCATGTGACAGCTTCGAGTTCACAAACTACTTCTTTCCTTAATCTACAGCAACCACAAGTTCTCCTACTTGTGACTTTGAGACTCTACTCAAAGGTTTCAGATCTTCTTGAAAGTTCTTTATGCAGCAATGAAGCAATCATCAAGTTCTTGACATGAATCTTGATCTTGTTAGCTCTATGTGCATGTTTGAAGGTAAACACCTCTCAGATCTCACAGAAAATTCAACAGAACACTCAACAAAGACTTCTAAAACGTAGCTAGGGTTTTTCCTTTTATACCTGGAGTGAAACACTTAACCCTACACATCATATGGGCTTGGGCTGGTTTAGAAATTCTGCAGAAAATTGTTGATCCACGATTCTTAATCGATCGAGCCTTACAGAAATTGAATAGTAATTTCCTGCAATTACTTTATTCCAAACTTACATAAAACCAAACTTTGAACAAGTCTAAACCTGTAAAGGGGGAGTTATATCAGACTTTGAGCAAGTCTATCAGCCTAATTACACATTGTTGCCCAAAATACAATTCAACCTAACTACTATCTATTAGTTGCAAAATTAGACAGCAGCTTTGAATGAATCAACCTGTAAATTCCTAAAACACTAAACAAACCATAAACGCATGTGTGAAAAATACAAGTAAACCAAATAAATTTCTTGTTTTCAAAAACATAAAATAAAAGACATATACCATAAATAACCTCATTATATAACTCATAACCAATGTATCATAGTTTGTGAAACAAGAACATAAACATAAATAAAACAAGAAACATAAAAATATAAAAATAGTGTCTCCCCCTAACATATACAACACATCATCAAAACATATCTCATATCTCCCCCTAAAATACAATCTACATAAAAAAAATATCTCTGTCTCCTCATCTCCCCCTATCACTATGCACTCCCCCTTTTTGTGACGTATTGCCAAAGGGCAATCAAGACTCATCTGAGGGTGGACTCGGTGGAGAAGCACCTCTAGCATCAGCCAAATCTGCTCATAAGGCTGCAACCTCATTGAGCAAATCCAACAAAATTTGTCCATGTGCCGCTTGAACGGTGAGACATGTCTCCAGCATAGTACGCATAGACGAATAAAATGATGTAGATGGTGGAGGATCCACAGCAACAGTGGGGTCCACAAAAGCCTCAGCCATAGGATCACCAGAAGGAGGGGCTTTAGATGCATTACAAGAGAACAAATATCTATGAATCTCAACAAGAGAAAGAATGAAAAGAGTAGGAAAAATAATTGGAGTATCAGTGATGAGAGCTTACAAGAACGCACATCTTTTAATAGGAATGGTATGTATGTGAGAAATAGGCTAATGCTATGACAAGAAATCCTGAAGAACAAATAATTGAGCTCAGTAAGCTCATGAGTGGTAACCCTAGGATTAGTACCCCAACTAATGGTAGTACCAGTAAGAAGAGACATAATGTCATCAAGAGGAGGAAACTCTGTGTAATGATACATAGGTTGCTGTACCAAAGGTACACTAAGAGCAGAAGTCACTACCTCACGGGTAATGACAAACTCTTCACCTCTTATCCAAGTCTTCACATAGTGAATGTTGGAATTATCAAAGTGGATAGAGAGGTTTGAATAAAACTCTCTAATCAAAGCAGCCGAAGGGGGATGCTCTACATCCAGAAGAGGTAACCAACCTTGACTCTCAAAGTTCCTACATATCTCAGGGTTAACCTCATCTAGTATAACTTTTCTTTTAGCCCAAACAGAACTAAAGATATTCAATTTTTCATAAACCTCTTGATTAGACCTAAACTGAAACCTAGAATATTGAAAATCTGAAGAGGAGGAGGTCGAGGTTTTCTTAGCTCTAGTTTTCCTAACTATGACTCTAAGAGTAGAAAGGAAAAAAAAAATAGCAAGAAAAACACAAAAACCAAGGGCAGACTGCATTAGAAAGGGTTAGAGCATAAAATACAATAATAAATAAAAATCTATATAATGCATGTAATGAATGCACATATGATGCATGCTCTAATGCACAAAAAGCTTGTTCAATTTTTCAACATTTACCAATAAGTGACTAGAACCAAGAGTTTTAACCAAAAACCCCAAATTTATAAAAATCCATTTTTCAAAACCAAATCAAATTGAGTAATTAGACATTATATTAGTTGGGGAACATCATATAATGAATTAATCCATTAGTTTCACAAGTCAATTCATCACTTTAAGCCCAATTGAACAAAAACCCCAATTTCTCAAAATTTTAAGCCCTAGAATTTTCAATTCTTCACAAATCACAAAATTGATCAAATTAATGAATGGAAATCATATGTATATGAACTAGGAACAAAAACCCATTGATCAAATATGAACAAAAACAACCCGAAAATCAAAAACCCCAAATTTCTTTAGTTTGAAAGTCATGAAGAAAATGCATGAAAAATGTAAATAACTTGAAAAAGGAAGGGTATTTAGGTCTACCTACACTTGAGGACAAAAACCCTTGAAGACTTGAGGAGGAAAATGACAAACAATCTTGGATTGGATTGGTTGAGAGAGAAAAGGACGAAAAGGAGAAAAAAATATTTGAAAAAGTGAAGAACACGTAAGTTGAAAAAGACTGTTATTTTTCTTTCCTTTCGAATCTCAATCAGTCGAGTACCGATCGGGTGCCAATTGAACCAGATGGAAGGTTTTCTTTAAAATCACTTAAAAATTTGATTGGTTGAAAAAAAAGGTTTTGATCAATCGAAAAACATATTCGATTGATCGAACACTAATCAAGGATCAATTGAACCAACTCGAGGCCAAGCTTAAAAATTAAGGGATTTTCGATCGGTTGAAAAACACATTCGATCGATCGAAATTCTAGAAAACTGAATTTTTTGGAAAACAGTAGAAGTTTTATGCAAAAAACACTCAATTCAAGTAATTTCATAAATGAAATGCATAAGAATGAGTTTAAAACTTTTTCAAAAACATTTGTTTTCAATCCAAAATTTAAAAAACATGATTTTCACACTTTTTACCCCCAAATTTTCAACCAATGAACATATTTTGTATCAAAAACATAGAATATATAATCTTGGATGGCCAAACCAAATTCACACACAATTTCATGTACTAAGTTTAGCAAAAAATAACTTGTGAAGCGTGTGCAACTAGTAACAACATAAGATACATGTGCGGTGATATGTAGATAGTAATCAATCATAATTTCTACATTATTCATCACATAAATTTGAAAGTGACTATCACCTAAGAGTTATATTATATAACTCTCACATCTCCTAGAAAACAAGCTTGCAATAATGCATTATTTATTTATTTTAGCCTTATTGTATTCATGCAATTTATTATTATTATTATTATTATTATTATTTCCTTTTATTTATTTATTTTAAGGCTACATCTTATTTTCTTTTTGTGCATGTGCTACACTTTCTCGAGCACAAAATTTTACGATATGCACTAAGGTGTTTATGATTGGATAGTAAATAGTAGTGAGATGGTTATTTATGCCGTTTTCTTAGAATTTTTTAATCCTTACAATCAAAAGCATGTGACTTTAAAATCAAGATCATTTGATCAAAAACTATAAACAACTCACACGCAACATGCACTACATAGCTAGAACTAGCAATGTGCAAAAAAAATAAGCTCATTCAAGCTAATCAAGGTACGTAGACATGTTATGTAAAGATAATATGGTCAACCTTAACTACACATCCATGATATGTGATACAAAATACATCCTTCCACATTCCTCTTTCCATTTTTTTGTTTTTTATGAAAATGGTCACAAAGGATTTTGCGATGAAGCACAAGGACAATGTTAGAAAGACTCAATTAGATCGAGCCTTTTGCATACATAACCTCTTAGATGAAACTCTGGTTTTGGAGTTATTATATATTCATAATAGAATAATGAGCAACTCCAGCATTGGTATAAAGGTTTAATGCTTTTACCAATTCACCAATAAATACCATAAGTTCTTGTGCTTGAGGCATAAGTACTTTTTGCTTATTTGTTTGCTTTGCAGCTTGCAACTTGAAACAGTTTGGGCAAGTATGCCCAGTTTTTCCACAAAAATGACAAACCCACAAAGGTCTATCATGCTTCTTGTCCTTAGGGAGGTTAGGATTCTTAGGCTTAGATTCTTTAAGATCAACCCTAATCTTCCTAGGAGCAAGAACATCTTCTTTTGGTTTGACAACCTCTATCTTTGTGGAATGAGTTTCAGACATAGAGATGCTATCAACAAAGCCTAAACCCGATTTGTCTAAAGGAGACTTCTGAATACTTAACATATGATCAAGTTTAGAACTAGCAGACCTATTTGTTTGTTCTCTAGCAACAGATAATTCTAGTTCTAGGTTCTTAATCTTTTCAAGTAACATAATATTTTCAGTCTTCACCTTATTAACTAGTTCATTAGCATCAAGCAAATTCAACAAGAAGTTTTTCTTTTCATGTTCAAGAGTGGCTATCTTCTTTAGCCCTAAATCCACACTCATTGCATCCTTTGCAGCAGCCTTACATAGCTTGTTATAAGCTTCTTGTAAGTCAGCACACTCAGAGAGTTCCCCATCAGAAGGGTTTTCTTCAACAAAATTACTTTCATTAACTACAGCAGTAGCTATGAAAGCAAAGAAGTTTCCATCTTCATCACTTCTAGACTCGTGATCAGAAACTTCACCATCACTAAGGGTTACAACCATATCTTTACCTTTTGATCTCAAGAATGTTAGACAATTCGTACTGGTATTTTATTTATAACTGGATATATTGAAGTTTTTTTGTGCATGAATAATCTATTTTATTTATTTCTGAATCTCATGATGACAACCAATGAAATACTTATTTTCATGAAGATTATAGACATATTGAACCTTTTTAATACTTCAAGAGTTGGGGTGGGGTTATCATGAAATTTATTGACATTAAGAGTGTTTGGTTTTACATTGTAAATCTTTGATGAATTGGTATAATTTGGTGTTATACTTGATACTAATTTGGCAAAAAATAAAGTAGTTTGAGGAAGTTGAGAAAAGAGAAGAGCCTAAGAAAGGGAGGAAATAAATTCTTGAAAAGCATCGGATAAAGCTTGAAGATGTAAGCACAATTGTATATTTATTCTATTTAATGATTCTTTTGTAATACTTATTAAACCAAATGTAAAAACACATTATAATTATTGTAATATATTACTTCATAATATTTGTATTTATCTCATTTTTAATGATTTTATGTGTAATATTTTGATAGTTTCATCATAATTACATGTTTCATCTTATATTAAAGTCAATTTAGCTTTCAATAATTGAAATTAGAGAAATGTTTAAACTTGAACAAGTTAACATTTGATTTAAAACAATCCCGTGTATCACATGTTAACGACTAGTTTAAATTATTTTGATATTCTGCCATAACTTATTTTTTGCATCCATAAAATCATATTTTATAGTCGTGCACATGCTATGTAGCTTTTTTCATGCAAGTATTACAAATTGTATATGATGTGCGTGCTTTGGTCTTGTGATGAAGTATATATAAGTACATTAAAATTACTAATAAGTATATTTTATCTTAAATGAAATTGTTATCGATGCAAGTTTTAAGACCCTAACACTCGGATAGTAGTAGAAAATTCTTACCCACAATTAATTATAATATTAGTATTAGTATATTATATCATTATTGGTAGTACATATATAACAAAACATATTCTACTAACCTTTTTCTTTTTTGTTTTTTCTTTCCTAGGCATCTCTGACTAATGACTAACATCGATCTAGGATGAGAATGATAGTTTTTAACTCACCGTAAAAGTTGTAACATACACATTTAGAATCATCTTTCTTCTACTACATTATATAAACAACTACAGCTTAATTCAGATCCATATCCATTATCTTTTTCCTTTCATCTGTTCCTTATATTTGTGTCTCATGTCTAAGTGCAGAGAAACAAACACAATGGAAAGTAAACCTTTTTGTTGGATTCTTCTATCCTTGCTTATTCTTTCCTGCTTTGTGTCTCAAACTCATGAAAAAATGCAAGAGCAAACGTTAGACTATCTTCACAATTCCACATTGAAGAAAAGTTCTGGCTTCGACACGAGTTTTTTTGAGGCAGTCGACAATTTCAATGAAACTAATGTTCATCCTCAGGAGGGGTTGAAGGAGAAAGATAGGATTGAGAGATTGCCTGGACAAACCCAAGTGAATTTCTCTCAATATGGTGGCTATGTCACAGTGGACAAATCAGCTGGTCGTGCACTTTATTATTACTTTGTTGAAGCTCAACATTCTAAGGATTCATTGCCTCTTCTTCTTTGGCTTAATGGAGGTATTCAGTACTATTCTTGATCCTATCTCAGTCTCCAGTTAATGTCACTAGCAAATAGTGGAAACACATGTATAAATACTTTTTTCTTTTTCTTTTTCGTTTTGTCCTTTGTTTGTGTGATTAGTGACTTTTCTTTTTATTAATTTGTTTCCTTTTAAGTTTTAGAGATAGACAGGAAGGGATAAAACCGATAAGGTAAAAACAAGAAAAGAAAGAATATATTTTATTTTTACCTAGTTTGTTTCCCTTCCTCACAAAAACAGGGGCCACGTTAGCTTTGGTCTAGGGGGTTGAACCCCTAGAGCAAAGCTAACGCCACCCTTGAATAAAAAAATAAAAATTTCAACGTCTTGAGTCCCTAAATCTATATTTTTAAAAGTTCAAAACCAACTAAAATAATATTAAATATGATCTCTTTAACAATCTAATCTTGCAAATATAGTTTTTGATCGAATCTGCAAGCGGAGTGGCTGAATTTGAATGTATTTTTTATTTGTTATTTGTTAAGAGGGGATTGGGGTATAGGCCAGTTAGTCAACCAGTAGTTAGTAAATATTAACACTAAAAAACAATTAAACAATTAGATAAGGGATGATTCTAAAAAAAAAAAAAAAAAATTAGACAAGGGGCATAAGACGGGGGAGTGATTGGGTGAAGACAAAAATAAATGTCAACACAACAAAAATTTTCTTAACAGAATTACAAAGACCAATAGTTGTCGAAATTGAGTTGAATTAATGTATACTTTTGATCGAATATGTGAGTGGATAGGCTGATTTACTTTTTTTTATTTGTTATTTATTAAGTGGGGATTAGGGCATGAGTCAATTAGTATTTAGAGAATGCTAGCTAACTTTAAAAGACAATTAAAAAATTAGACAATAGATTATTCTAAAAGAAAAAAAAAACAATTAGACAAGGGGTGTGGGACAAAGAAGTGATTGAGTGAAGACAAAAATAAATGTTAACACAACAAAAATTTTCTAAATAAAATTATAAAACCAATAGTACGCTGTCAAAGTTGGGTTCAATTGTTAATTAAAGAAATTGGACAAAGTAAAGACATACACTAATTGATAAAAATATTCTAATTAATAATAATTAAAGTTCACTTAACAACAATAATTAATATATTTGTAGTATTTTTATTTTTTTAATATGATATGGAAATCTCACTCTAATCTAATCTAAGTGTATATGTGTGTGAAACTCTCTCCTAAAAACTTGAATCTTGGCCCTTGTTCCCCACCCCAAAAAGAACTTATACGTATGAAGTAATCATCATGCCATGGGTACACAGTGGTATTGTATTTAAAAACTATAGATTATTTCCAACATTTAATCTTAGCAATCATAATTAGTATGTTCATTATATGAAGAAACAATATACCGAATGAACTTATAATTTATCTTTTATTATCTTCTTAGTACTATGGAAAAATTTGAATAAAATTATGTAGACCATGAAATTCATCTCTTACTCAAGATTAACTTTTTTTTTTTTTACCCCTAAGAAAAAAAATCTTGGAGCCGCGGTTGCACAAAAAGCATTGCTACCCCATCAAACTTTACTTTGAACAATAGTCAATTGTTCCTAAAGAAGCCTATAACTAATACTTAAAACAAATATATATATATATATATATATATATATATATATATATATATATATATATAACACTACACAAAATAAGAAGAAGCCTTGTTATGGTATTGTTTGTTCATTTAGACTCCTATATACTCAGATTGTTTAACTTAATTATTTAACTAGGTTAGTATTTAGGTATATTATTTAGATCTAGGTTAAACACATACATTCATATTACTTAGTGCAGAAAAGTTAAAAAGACAAGTAATATGATAACCTAGAAAAAACAATGAAACCAACAGTTTCAAGGTAAAACACCTGGGAATGATTTAATCTAATCTATTCTCAATGCAACAAATTCACTATGATAGAATGAAAGTTTTACAATAGATTTTTCCCTAAATCTAAAGCTAACTCTTATAGTACTTACTCACAAGACCACTGAATCCATGAACTCTTCTATTTGAATATGTCACACACAAACACCCATGTTTGTGACTGTGAGATCCCACTCCAAGTTTAAAATCATCATCTATGTATGATATTGTAGTAGCAACTTTAGATCTACCGGTTCTAATAATGTGTAGATGGAATTCCGGTAGTGATTTTGAAAGGAAAAGACAGAATACCTTTTAGATCTCAAAAAAACACCTCCAAAGTCATAACAAAACGTGTCTTAGGGTTTAGAATTAGATCTGAAACCCTAATCACTTAATGGGTTTAATGAGCTGTTGGACCGAAATTAAATTTTGCTGATCCGTGTCTTGATAGATCGAGTCTTCTTCTCGATTAGTCGAACCTAACATGTTTCGAATTTTTGAACCTGCAGCTTCCTTTTTCTTGTATTCTGACTTGTAGCAACTTGAGCATTGCCTAATATACCTATATACTTAAGAATTTATACTTGGAAAAGTTTGTGCTCATCTAAACTTTTAGAACCTAACGGGTATTATTAATTACTTTAGCATTTATATTTTGATGTTACTGGCATGTATACCATTTAAATAGAAAATAAAAGTGTAAAAATTAAATACTATAACTCGATGTTATATTTGTCAACAGAGAAGAAATGTTATCTACATCTTAAGTATCTGCCATTTAGTTATAATATGGTCCTATTTGATGATTATTATTCTAGCTTAATTTCTCCATAGGTCCTGGTTGCTCATCTCTTGCTTATGGAGCAATGCAAGAGCTCGGACCATTTCGTGTGCATAGTGATGGCAAAACACTTTATGACAACAAATTTTCATGGAATAATGGTATAGCTATATATCTCATAACATTTATTTTATGGTTATTTTTTTTTTCAAAATTTAACAATGTAATTCTCATTATTTTCCAAAAAAGAGATTTTCAATGTTTATTTATTTGAATTTTCTTTTCAGCCGCAAATGTTTTGTTCCTTGAATCTCCAGCCGGGGTAGGATTTTCGTATTCCAACACAACATTGGATTATAGTATGAGTGGGGATAGAAGAACTGCAGGAGATAATTATGTGTTTTTATTGAATTGGCTGAGAAGATTTCCTGAGTACAAGAATCGTGATTTTTATGTTTCTGGAGAAAGCTATGCTGGGCATTATGTTCCTCAACTTGCTCATACCATTCTCTTCCATAATAAGAAAGCTAAGAACACCATTATCAACCTCAAAGGAATCATTGTATCTCTCTCTCTCTCTCTCTCTCAAAACACACACATACAATTGTAATTTAGATAATAGTCTATGAGAAGCATTTAGTTAGATGTCACACTACTTGTTAGTCTTTCCATTCTCAAAAATTATCATGATGGTGAAGGAAGACATCCTTAGTATTTTAGACTGTAATTAACAACATACTTCATTTTGGTAATCACATGACATACAAACTTTAAAATGATTTACAAGGTGAATTGACGTTCTAGAGTACAATTAGTTATTGAAAAACTGTTTGGTAGAAGTTTATATAAACAAAAAACAGTTTATAAGTTTGTTTGGTTTGTGAGTTTCTTTTTTCAATTTTAGAATCTGATAGTCATTATTCAAGATCATTGAGATGTTTAAACTCCAAATTATTCTTTAAACCAATTTGTAAAAGACAGCGAACTTCAGATATATTCACATATGGATAAAATGAGTTTTTTTTTTTTTTTTGGGTTGTAGATAATTTCAGTAGTTACAATAAGGTAAAGGAGATTTAAACCTAGAATATTTTCGTTAGAAGCACCAAACATCTAGAAGGCACCAACGTTAAGTTATAAGATTTTTAATAATGAAATAAGAGAATACTAATATCTTTTTTTAGAAGTAAAATGTTGATATCATTGACCGACTAATCATAGGAATAAGGATATTCTCATTACACATGTAGAGATAAGAGATTTAAGTCATTTGACTCCATGATTTTTTAAGTTACAGCTTTTACCATTTGTAAAAGAAATGTCTTTAAAAAGTTGTAAGATCTAAATACTATCAAATGAAAATTATAGATGATTTGACTATACATATTAAAGGCCAAAATGTGTGGACGGCTGGTGTTTAATTTACATAGAAGTATCCATGGTTCAAATCGTTCCAACTATCGAATTGTAAAAAAAAATAAAATAAATGCAGTTAAAAATTAATTTTTTTAAAAAAAAGTAATAATGGTGAAGCAACGAGGAGATGAAGGTAAAGGTAGGATTCTCGGTTCAAGAGGCTCAAGCTTGAAATAGTTGTAGAGCAAGCCACATAATTCTAAAACTACTTATATATAGTAAATATTATAATTTTAAAATTAGTTTATTGGTTAGCCTAGAATTATTTTGAAACTTAATTGGTTAACATCTTTGACGTTTCTAATAGAAACATGTATTTAGGGTTCAAATCTTTCTTCCATCGTAATTATAGATTTACAAAACAAATATCTTAATGTTTTCATTTTCATAATGCAGATTGGAAATGCATTGATCAACGATGAAACAGATACGCAAGGAATGCTTGATTACCTTGAGACCCATGCAATCGTTTCAGACCGAGATGTGTATCAAATACAAAAATATTGCAACTTCTCATCCAATGCCTCCACTCCATCTCGTGAGTGCATTGCAGCCCGTGAAGCAGCGTTGAAGGATATTTCCTCCATCGACATCTATAACATTTATGCTCCCTTGTGCTCCTCTTCCAATCTCACAGCTCAGCCCAAGAAAACATCTGTAAGTTGATAAATTTTTCTAGTGAGTTTGAAGTGAGAAAGAATAAACAAGAAGGGAAAATATAATAGTGGTTATTAAATTAAGGAATCCAAGTTCTTACAAAATTTATGTAATTTTTTTTCCTTCATTGCATACATGCTTCTAATTAAGATACAAAAGTGCTTAAATTGTTAAGCAAAAACTGTGCTTTTTAGCTTTAGAACTTAGGGGTGGTTAAGGATTTCTATTTTCTATTTACTTTTTCACGCATCATTCATGTTGCATTAGTCTGAAAAAATTGGGTGCAAGCTTGAGAAATGGTGTTTTAGGTTTAGAATGAACATTTATAAATAGTTTATGAGGATTTGAAGTTGTGAAACAAGGTTTTAGGTTTTAAAAATGCGTTTTAAGGCTCCCAAATCACTTAACCAAAGGGACTCATTATTTAAAAGAGATGTCATTTATAACACAGCATATTATGAGTTTTTGCTCCTAAAAATGTACTAATTTACATTGTTCTGTTATTTTGTGGTGCAGATATTTAGATTTGATCCATGCAGCGAGTACTATGTACATGCTTATATGAATAGGCCTGATGTTCAAGAAGCCCTACATGCCAATGTTACTAGACTCACACATGACTGGGAACCATGTAGTGATGTCATACAGAAATGGGTTGATAGTCCATCAACCATCATTCCCCATTTGCAGGAGCTCATGGCCAATGGCCTTCGAGTGTGGATTTTCAGGTAAAAGTATTATTGTCATATCTTTCGTTGTTCTATATTGACACAATTAGGAATTAATCTTTATTTATTTTTTGTTTTTGTTACTATCTCTAATTAATTTAGAAACGTTTTCAATTCAATAATCTTAATTTTTGTAAGTTATTTAACTTGTATTTTCAATTTTGTCATTCTTTATGTCCACCAAAATGAAGTTGCATTGGAAAGTGAAAAAATCATTAAACTAACGATGATGTTTGATGAAATTAGACAAAATAACTAAATGAAAAACAAATTAATGTTAAATGTTTGGGGGAAAAAAAAACTGAAGTGAAAACAGGTCAAAGTTAGATCATTGTAATTTGCAATTTAGCATTATTAATTGTTATTATTGCTAATTGGTTTATAAATAATTACATAGTTCATCTTTGCTAAGATCAATACTCTGCCTTAATGGAAAAAATTAACCTCTTTCATTTGCTTAACGACCACAAACTTATCTACTTCCTTTAGGTCTTTTTATTCTAGAGAAAAAAATTCTAGAATAAAGAGACCTAAAGGAGAGAGCAAAGATTGAGGTTCAAGTGTTTAGATGAAACTTTACACATATAAACTTAGAGTAGATTAAAATAGAATTTTTATTTTAGATTTAAAAAAAAAAAAGTTGAAACCAATAGGTCTTAATTACTATTACTTGGGGTTTGATTGGTTATAAAATGGTTACGGACTACAAACTACAACATATAGAGGAAATCAAATCCCAGATACAGGTCATCTTAACTTCAAAATCACAAGGAGTTTTGAAGAGTTAACCTTAATTTCTAGGATGTTTCAGTGCTTACCACATGTTAACATGTTAGAGGCAAAGAAGCTATTGATTATTTCACTGACTTTTTACCTCTTGTTTAAGACTTGTGGATCATATCTTGGCATCCTTATATATTCTGATCATTATATGATAATCAAAGTAAATATACAAATCTCAAATGAGTCTTTATTGGATGAAATGTAGTGGTGATATTGATGGAAGGGTTCCAGTTACTTCAACAAAATACTCTATAAACAAAATGAAGCTCCCTATAAAGACTGCATGGCATCCTTGGTTCCTCACCAAAGATCAGGTATTGCATAGTTCTATTTATCTTGAATATTACAATACATGTTTTTCCTTCAAAAAGCTCAAAATATCCTAACATCCTTTATTCAATAGTGAAGATAACTTTTTTTGTTGTTGTCACAGGTTGGTGGCTATACACAAGTGTATGAGGGAGACCTAACATTTGCGACAGTAAGAGAAGCAGGACATCAAGTGCCGAGCTACCAACCCGCGAGAGCATTTTCTTTGATCAAATACTTCCTTGAAGGAAAACCACTTCCTGATATCAGTAGACATAATTAATTTCATTTTTATCTGCATCTCATCAGGCCACATAGGCTCTAGCTAAGTTGGTTCCTCTGCCTTTGTAGTACTAACTATGTTTCTTTTGCTTATTTGAATTTACCTAATAAAAAGTTAATAGCACGTTTCTATTTTGAGCAAAAGCCCAACTTGTTTTTACTTTTGCAATCATTTAATATGTGGTCTACTTTTGTTCCAACAATTATATTACTGATAGGGTTCATAAATGTGTTGGTGAATCCTAGTGTAGAACATATTGATAGGCTAAGAATGTATTGACTCCTTTGGTAAATTAAACACTTAATTAGATTCAATTACATGCAATAAGCGTGGTAGCACAAACAAATCACCAAATAACTAAATGCAGTGGAAATTAAATTTGACACGAGTGATTTGTTTACGAATGGGGAAAACCACCAAGGCAAAATCTCACCGGGTGAATTTAAGATCACTACTTCCGAGAATCCACTATTATCAAAACAAGCGATTACAAGTAAAATGAATCACAGTACTTAATACCAACCTATAGTTGAACCATTACCCCAATACCCAATTGGGCTTGTAATGTAGTGACAATCTCTTTTTTTAATGTACGACTCCAAGTACGTGACCAACCAATTGATGCACGGATCCAAGTACGTGGCTAACACACCAACTTGAGAAAGATGTTGGCTGCAAAATTCTTCAATTCATCTATACGATGAATATCAAGAAACTCCTTAGTTACGAAACTCCTTAGTTACAAAACCCTTGGTGCAAATACGCAATAGCTTCTACAAAAAATATAATGAATTAGGGCAAATTGTCTCCGGTCACAATATGCATGAATAATCACTTTGCATCACATGAGACGGCTCTTAAAAGAATCCTTATATATGTCTAGGATTGTGAGAAAAGAAATCCTGCACAAATAACTTGGATATGCATGAAAAATAGATCTGAAAATGTGAATTTCTTAATTCTAGATAGATACTGTTTCTGTCGAGCAGTTGTCGAGATTCCTTATTAAACCTCGATAGATATTATCTGTGAAGCTATTTGTTGAGCTTTAATGAACAATGCTTCTTCACTTGATTCTTAGATAAATTTGCATGGTTTCAATACTAGACTTGAACTCTTATTCCTTGAAGTACTAAACTCATTTTAGATCTACTCAATTACAATCAAAGGATTAGCCAATTTACATAACATATGTTCTAACAAGTTTCACATATGTCCTAACACATATCAAAATTAGGTTGTATTAATAAATCTATTTTAGGGTTGAGTCTGGGCTAGAAGGTACTCAAAGACAATAAAGTTTGGGTGTGAGTCCCATTGTTGCCTTTATTTCTGTGGGAGCTCTTCAGCGCTCCCGTTGATTTATAGGATAAACAAGAAAGAAGCACAACGATTACAAAAGTGATTTTTGTTTTGTTTTGTTTTTTGTTTTTTACTTTAATAGATTAATCATTCATGTATCAAACTAACAAATGGCATGTCCATATTGGTAATGGTACCGTTTTTTTTTTGGAGTAATATTTAATTCTTCTAATTTTTGAACATGCATCTAGTAAAAAACCTAGCATTCATCTATCATAGCATATCATATGGCATTTTATAGACATATCAACTTGTCACATCATTATCGATGTCAACGAATGTATCTCATCATGTCCTAAAATTCATCTAAATAGACATATCATCATTTCATCCACAATCATAATCTAATATTCATTTAGGCATGGTACACGTCCTACCCTTCATCTAGCCATTTCATGCTTTATCTCATGGAATAAGATATTACATGGCATCATGTAGCATATGGGTAGCAAGCATATCATTACAACATTCAAGGGCCATAGGCAAGGAGTATCAATCGTGTTCATCATCCAAGCATTGCACATAACAAGGCATCATATGTTCGTCAAGCACATCACACTCATCGCATATATGCATGTCCATGTTATAATGCATGACTTACATTCACTTACCTCACTGTTTCACAATGCCACAACACCACAACACCTATACATTAATGTATGTTCATGTTCAAACGTAAGTTCAAGTATTCGCACAAGCATATTAACCCTAATTCTTAATCTAATAATCAAATCATATAAAACATGTTATACTACTACATACTAACCTAAAAAAGCATAAACTAAACTATACAGACCTAAAACATGCATTTAAACTAATAAAATAGAAAGAAAGCAGAAGAACAAACAATTCTATGTTTCTGGGTTAAACATGCGTGCGCAAGCAGAAGCATGTATACGTGTGTTCTTGTCCTAGCATGCTTCTAATCTACAAAGCAATAAACCTAAACTACATAAAGGATAATCAAAACAATGGAAACAAGAAAAAAACAATATAATAATAGAAATTAGGTTAGGCCCTTACCTTAAACACAAGAGCTCTTGGAGCTTGATTTTGACCGTTCTCCTCAGTCAATTTACAAAACAAATTACCTAGTGGGTTAGTAAGTTTGACTAGAGGGATAAGAACCAAAATATGTCCTAGCCAAGAAACTTTACTTTAGGATGTTAATTTTTTGAAGTAAAAAGCCTATCTTAAATCACTATTTTGGAGTGGATTTAGTGTGCTGTGGAAAATGAGCCATGAGGACTTTTATAATGTTCAAAGAGGAGGGGTAGGGGTCTTCATAAGTGATGTGGGATCAGGTCTACCATATATTCCATTAAAAACTTTCCTTACATGGCTTTCTGAAACCCTAATGTGCATGCGCAAGGCTGTGTATTCATGCTTGAGGCTACATACGCATGCTTAGGGTTCATGTAAGGTTTTTCTTTTCCAAAAACATCTTTCAACTAAAGAGTTCTTATGGCTAGACCTTAGATTAGCCCTAAACCCTTCTAGTGGTATCGTCATTGGGAACCGACTGAATGAGGACTCAAGTCATAAGAGGTATAAGATGAGGTATCTATACACTCAAAGGATTCTTATTGGAAAGAATTTTTGTAATTTCAAACAATCTCTCAAACACTCTTTAGGTAACAAGATGAGTGAGTTAAAAACAAGTTCTTTCAATGTTAAAGCAACACATGTATGTCTATATATATATATATATATATATATATATATATACACACATGTATTTTTCGTATTAACAAAAAAAAAAAAAATGTCCCCTAAGTAACAAATTCTGGCTATACCCTTGTCTTACAGGCTATATAATAGTTAGGCACTCAAAGCTCTACTTTTCTTAATATTGCAAATGTTAGGTCTCCATCGTCCACTTGTGTATAGCCACCGACCTGTAACTCCAACTTAGCTGTCCACTTTAATTAGCCAAGGACAAATCCATTCCTTAGTCGTCGTCTTTTGTCTCATACTCATCTTTTCCAATCCTCCTTTGTTTTTATTTCTTTTGTTCAATCAATGCCACAACACAGCTGTTCAATTAGTCAAGGACAAAGGCTTCGTTTTCCTATGAGAAATTAAGTGTAAGCAGTTATAAACAAATTAATGTTTTTTTTTTTTCTTTTTAATCGGAAAAGTAAAGAAAATTATCTATACTATTATTAAGAGAATAAAACTCTTTGGTGTCTTTTTTTTTTTTTTTTTTTTTACTTCCAATACTAACCTAATATGTTTCTCTATGTTTCTCAAAAAAAAAAAAAAAAACACTAACCTAATACACATTGAAGTTGTTTAAGAGTTAAACAGATGGACACAAAGGTTACAATTCTACACCCACTAGTACAGCAGTGGAAATTAATTAATTAGTTTTCTAAATTTTATTTTTATTATTAATTATTCACTTCCTTTTTAGGAGAAACAATTTCTCTTGAAAAAAGAGAAGAAAACAAAAGTCTTCAACACGCATAAAAAGAGCAGAATGTGAGAAGCTACTATTAACTTTTATTGTGCTTTAAATTATAAAAGTGTTCTAAATTTAAGTATTTGAATTTTTTTTTCTTATTTGCCACTATAACTTAGAGTTTCTTTTTTGATAAATAAATATATATATATATATATATATATATATATATATATATATATATGTGTTTTAATTTTGGACCATTTAAAAAAGTAGACACCAAAAAAGTCAAAAAAACGAAGACTTGAGAGAATAAAACTCTTTGGTGGCTACTTTTTCCCTTCCAAAACCAACCTAATACACATTGGAGTTGTTTAGGGGTTAAACAGATGGACACAAATGATACAATTCTACTCCCACTAGTACAACAGTGGAAATTAATTACTTTTCTAAACTTTATTTTTATTATTCATTACTCATTTCCTGTTTAAGTGAACCAATTTCTCTTGAAGAAAAAGAAAAGAAAAGTGATGTGAGAAGCTGCTATTAACTTGTATTTTGCTTTAAATTATAAACTTGATCTAAAGTTTAAGTATTTGAAATGTGTGTTTTTTTTCCTTATTTGCTACTATAACTTAGAGTTGTTTTTCTTTTCTTAAAAAAAAGAAAAAAGAAAAATTAACGTGTAGTTATTTTGGGCCATTTAAAAAAGTGGGCACCGAAAGGTCAATTTTCTTAATAAAAGTATAGAAAATTCTTATAAGAAAAATGGTACAGATGTTGGACTATTACTTTAGACAATTACTATGTGATAGAGTGTGACATATATTGTCTCTATTATTTGGAGTCTCTTATGGGTCACACATTGCATGTGCATTAATGTTGCCTTGCATTTTTCGTATTATTTGTAGAAGTTGGAGCGGATATGTGGAGAGAACGAAAAAGAGTAGAAAAAAATGTCAAAATATTAATATTAATACTAGTGAAAAATGACATATATAAGAATGGAAAATAACGAAAAGTATAATTTTGGATAAATAGAATAAAATGACTGAAAAAAGGAAACATATATTTGAAGTCTGATTATTATTGACCCCAAAATTTTTAAGATTAAAACTTATCTGCTGTTTTAGAAGTGGGATATATTAAAAATACAAGTATTTTGAGCAGTAAAAGAAAAGAGAAACTATAATATAAATCGCTAATGGCCCGTTTGGATATATGGAGGGGAGGAGGAGGGCCGAGAGCGGAGGAGAGTAGAATAAAGTTGGTTAAAACTAGACTAATTTTAGGCTAAATTTACTCTACTCTACTCTACTCCTTTTAATCCAAACGGACCATTAAGTATATATAAAATCACTTTGCTCCTTACATCATAATATGCAAATATTACATAATAATGAATGGAAAAATCCAACAAGACAAGGCTGTTCAAAAGACCGCCCAATCCAACACTCCTGAATACTGATTGGTCGCAACGCACACACTTGGTTGTTATCATTTTTTAAATCAAATATTGTAAATCTATAATTTCATTTAATATTGATCATATCATTTATAATTAGATATAACTATGATGCGTCTTTCTTTTTAATAGGAAAAAAATTGATGTCACACCAAGTAAAAATATATATATATATAATTTTTCTCTCTTTTTAAAAAACAAAAATGACGTAACATTATGTAAGTTCTTATTCTATATGCCTAGCCTTTTACTAAATTTACCTTACATGTGGTTCTCATTCATCACATATTATATATGTATATCAGTGGCAGAGCTAGGATTTTAGTCTAGAGAGGGCAAAATTAAAAAACGATATTAAAAGTGAAATTTATCTAAAAAACATTAATCAACAATAATAACAAAATAAATAAACGATTTTAAGCAAATATGAATATATTTCATATTATTAAAATAAATAAACAAAAAAAACCAATTCATAGCTACTAAAAAATTTACAAACTGATGGAGTAAAAATATAATTAGTGTTACTTAAAAAATATAATGAATAAATATTTGAAATTATTTTTTGTGATTGATAACATGCCAATTTGTAAGACATAAGTAGTAAAATTTGTAATATCTCTAGCATCATTTTCAAAGATAAAATGCTGTGAAAAGTATCATATATAGTAAAAATTGTGTAAATAATAATATAAAATTAAAAAAAAATAGTGAAATAGGTGGATTGGTCACTTTCAAGTTTCAACAAGTAGAAGTTTTTTTTTTTTTTTTTCCCCTCCATGTGACTACTAATACAAAAAAAAAAATAATTAGGAGTTAGGGGGGGCAGGTGCCCCCCTCGCCCCCCTCTGGCTCCGCCAGTGATATATATATATATATATATATATATATATATATATATATATATATATATATATATCTTATCCTTACACATGGATATTTCTTATTGGCTGCATATAATCATATACATATACCTATAGCTCTATCACATCTCCATTCAAACCTCTCTCTCTCATAGTTGTTGTTATCAGCTTATTGCCACTAATATTAGGTAGAGAAAATGTAAAGGGGATGGCTGGGTCCAAATTCGTAGAATTAAGCTTTTTGGGTTAAGCAATGTTATATTAACTCCTCAATTAGATTCCACCCTTACACATGGATATTTCTTATTGGCTACATAGAATCACAACCCTTTAGCTCTATCGTACCTCCATCCAAACCTCTCTCTCTCTCTCTCTCTCTCTCTCTCTCTCATAGTTGTTATCGCCATTAATAATGGGTAGAGAAAATGTAAAGGAGATGATTGGGTCCACCCTTACACATGGATATTTCTTATTGGCTGCATTGAATCACAACCCTTTAGCTCTATCGTATCTCCATCCAAACCTCTCTCTCTCTCTCTCTCTCTCTCTCTCTCTCTCTCTCTCATAGTTGTTATCGCCATTAATAATGGGTAGAGAAAATGTAAAGGAGATGACTGGGTCCAAATTCGTAGAATTAAGCTTTTTGGGTTAAGCAATATTATATTAACTCCTCAATTAGATTCCACCCTTACACAAGGATATTTCTTATTGGCTGCATAGAATCACAACCCTTTAGCTCTATCGTATCTCCATCCAAACCTCTCTCTCTCTCTCTCTCTCTCTCTCTCTCTCTCTCTCTCTCTCTCTCTCTCTCTCTCTCTCTCTCTCTCTCTCTCTCTCTCTCTCATAGTTGTTATCGCCATTAATAATGGGTAGAGAAAATGTAAAGGAGATGACTGGGTCCAAATTCGTAGAATTAAGCTTTTTGGGTTAAGCAATGTTATATTAACTCCTCAATTAGATTCCACCCTTACACAAGGATATTTCTTATTGGCTGCATAGAATCACAACCCTTTAGCTCTATCGTATCTCCATCCAAACCTCTCTCTCTCTCTCTCTCTCTCTCTCTCTCTCTCTCTCTCTCTCTCTCATAGTTGTTATCGCCATTAATAATGGGTAGGGAAAATGTAAAGGAGATGACTGGGTCCAAATTCATAGATTTAAGCTTTTTGGGTTCAAGTATCTAGGAGGGAGTTTCACACACATGTACACTTAGATTAGGCTAAAGTAGAAATTCTATCTTGTAAAAAAAATAAAAATAAAAATAAAAAACTCCTCAATTAGATTCCCCTCAACGAGTTATCTTCCCATAAATGATATTAGAATTAATTTAATTTGTTGCAGTGTGAGATAATGTGGCAAGGTATTAAGGTCCATTTATCAGTTTGAGTGGGAAGGGTGCAACACGAGTGCATATAGATAATTTTGGAAAAAATACCCAAAACAAAGTAGTATTGTCAATAATGTTAGTTTAAAAAAACAGTTTTGTGCGAGGTTCCAATAGTATTATCTCCTCAACAACCATCCCCCTAGTCCTTTGCAATTGTTGTTCCCCCCTCCCTTGCCCACCCAATTCCTTTGTCACTAATTGTTTGCCAATTGATTGTAATCTCCACCAAACACCCTTAACTGAAAATAGGGTTTAATGATTTGGTCGGCTTACCCATCAGGAAAAAAAAAAAAGAAAAAAAAAAAAAGAGAGAAAGAAACCTTTTGAAATTTGTCATATATCATTAGCTTAGTTAATAAAATAAAAGGATTCTACTGTTTATCTCAAAAAATAAATAAATAAAAGGAAAAAGAATTTACCATTTTATACCTTTATATCATCATTATTCATTACCATGATAAAATGAAGTTGTACTTCCATTTTTAAGGAAATGTACAAATTAATGGAGGAATGTTCAAACAAATTCCAAAATTTAAGGGAGGTGCCATCGAGGTTGGGAATATGAAGTTGTACTTCCATTTTTAAGGGAACGCACAAATTAACGGAGGAATGTTCAAACAAATTCCAAAATTTAAGGAAGGTGCCATCGAGGTTGGGAAAATTGCATGTGTTATTAAATGACCAAGTACATGATCCACTTATATTATTTAACAATATTGCAGTGGATTCTAGTTAGCTTAACAAGTAAAGTTTCTGATATTTGAATAAGATATCTGGAGCAAGGAAGTCAATAGCGTACCGGAGGCTGTACCGGTTTGGCCACCGGTACGATATATTTCAGATACCGGTCAATACTGGTGTACCGTTTCGGGTTTACCGCTATTTTATATATATATATACACACACACACACACACACACCAAAATCTCTAGAACCATGTTTATAAGTATATAATATTTCACTTATATTATAGTAAATATAAAAGTTTATCATAAAACATTATCTCAATTCAGAACAAATTATTCATAGTTTTAGACTTTAGTATCAATTAAAAGGAAAAAAAAAACACAATATAAAAAATAGAAAGCTTGTTGTTCATTGCATACTAAGAAAACAAATAATACTAATAAGTTACCATTATACCCTTACAAAAATTCAAAAATTACAAAACTAAAAAAAAAAAGGCTTTTTTCTGTACCGGCCGGTACGCTCGGTATCGGCCGGTATTGACCGGTATGGCCGGTACGCGGCCGGTACGGCCGGTATTTTTTCCGGTACAAAATAAAAGTGTACCGGTACCGGTGCACTGGCCGGTACGGTATCGGTAACATTGATCTGGAGTTCAGTTCCTGTCCACACTAAAAATTGATTGGTGAAGACTCTTTAAAAACTCTTTAAAAGCGAATGTCATAGGTTAAAACTCTTTTAAAAAAAAAAACAAAACAAAATTGCATGCACTTACAACAAATGAAATTATTACTGAAGTTTTAAGAATTTTAAAAGAAAATTAATTATTAAAAAAATCTAAATTTTTTGGTTGTGATAAAACTAGGTCGCACATGATGTGCTTTCACCCATAATTAAACTTATTTTTATTTTTCTAAAATTTGCTATTTATTTTTTTCTATTTCAATTATATTAAATAAATATATTCTTTAATTTATATCTAATTTGAACCCTAATTATCCTTTTATACTCCTCATAAAAGGATAGTAGAAAATTCTTACCCACGATTAATTATGATATTAGTATTAGTATATTATATCATTATTGGTAGTACATATATAACAAAACATATTCTACTAACCTTTTATTTTTTGTTTTTTCTCCCAAGGCATCTTTGACTAATGACTAACATCTAGGATGATGAGAATGATAGTTAGCCCATCCTAAAAGTTGAAACGTACACATTTGGAATCATCTTTCTTCTTCTACTACATTATATCAACATCTATAGCTTAATAAAGATCCAAATCCATTATCTTTTTCCTTTCATCTCTTCCTTATATATTTGTGTCTCGTGTCTAAGTGGAGGGAAACAAACACAATGGAAAGTAAACCTTTTTGTTGGATTCTTCTATCCTTGCTCATTCTTTCATTCTTTGTTTCTCAAACTCATGAAAAAATGCAAGGATTACAAACTCTAGTCTATCTTCACAATTCCACATTGAAGAAAGGTTTTGGCTTCGACACGAGTTTTTTTGACGCAAATGACAATTTCAATGAAACTAGTGTTCACTCTCAGGAGGGGTTGAAGGAGAAAGATAGGATTGAGAGATTGCCTAGACAAACCCAAGTGAATTTCTCTCAATATGGTGGCTATGTCACAGTGGACAAATCAGCAGGTCGTGCACTTTATTATTATTTTGTTGAAGCTCAACATTCTAAGGATTCATTTCCTCTTCTTCTTTGGCTTAATGGAGGTATTCAGTTCTATACTTGATCCAATCCTAGTCTCCAGTTAATGTCACTATCAAATTGTGGAAACACATGTAAATGCATGTTATTTTGTCTGAAGTAAATACTTTTTTTCTTTTTGTTTTACGTTTTGTTCTTTCTTTCTGTTTTTACTTTTTAGTGCCTTTTCTTTTTATAAATTTGCTTCCTTTTAATTTTTAGAGATAGAATGGGAGGGATAACTGATAAGGAAAAAAAAAATGAATGTATATATTTTATTTTTAACTAGTGTGTTGCCCTCCCTCATAAAAAGCATTTCTACCCTCCAAGAAACTTTTACTTTGAACTATAGTCAATTGTTCCTAAAGAAGCCTATAACTAACAGTTAAATAATAAATGTCAATTGGTGTTTCGGTCTGATGATAAATAGTTATCATTAAGAGCGAACGTCATAGGTTGAAATTTTCTCTGATAAAAAAAAAATGACATACATATAATATACACACAAAAAAGAAGAAGCCTTGTTATGGAATTATAATTTACTATAGTATTTGTATTTTAATGTTAAAGTAACTTGCTTACCATTTAAATTGAAAATAAAAATGTAAAAAATAAATAGGCTAAAATGCAAAACCTATCATTTATGCATCATTAAAATTCATTTCAGCCCTCTAAGTTTATTAAATCAAGGCTTTCCTATCAACTTTTGATATATGTTATGATTAATTTTTCAATTTTTTAAAATTTTCTTCAAATTTTTTAAATTAAAAAAGTTCAATTAATGATTGAAAAATATTTTCTGAATTTTGATTTTCACAAAAATTTAACAAAAGTTATCGGGAATGCTTTAATTGAATAAATTTGAAACTTAGAAAACTAAAATGAAAAAAAGCACAGTTAGAGAACTAAAATAAATTCTAAAGAAACTGAAAAAGTAAATTTTGCATTTTAACCAAATAAATACTATAACTCGATATTATATTTGTCAACAAAGTAGAAATGTTATCTACATCTATAGTATCTGCCACCTTTTTTTTTTATATTATAGTATTTATAGCAAGAAGTAAAATTCGTACTGTACCAGCAGGTTCGGCAGAAAAAATTCATATCAGTTACCAAACCAGTACCAAAAACATCTTAAAACGCCTTTAATTTTTTCTTCGTTGCTGCGTTATTTTTCTCCTCTCATTTTTGTCAGTGTCAACAACTCTTTGTAATTGCGTCTTTTATCATTTCTTTCTTTTAGCTTCTCTTTCTATCTTTTGCTTTCTCTTTTTTACCCCTACTCTTTTATTTCATTGCCTAGTTGTACCCCATGTTTCAAAAAGTAAGTGAAAGTCTACCGTCTACCCACTAAAAAGTTGTGGACAAATCAATGAATTTATGTGGTTTGTCAACCTTCCAGGTGGCAAATACTAAGTTACTAATTATAAGTTTTGATTTTTTTTTTTTCATTCTCAAACTAGTAGTTAATATATATTTATATTGAGTTTTAACACTTGGCTGGAACTGAACATATTAATTTGGGATGGACTTCTCATCAAAAATAAATTCGGGATGGACTTAATTACAATTTTCAATATTTTTAATAGATTATATAAAAGATTTATTAATTTAATAACAAAATAGCGATATATTCGAAACAGTACACTGGTATTAATTGGTACCGAAACATATTGCTTTTTTAGCCAAACCAAAACAGTTTTTTCCCTTGATTTACAATATCAGCCACCTAGTTATAATATGGTCTTATTTGATTGATTATTATTCTTGCTTAATTTCTCCATAGGTCCTGGTTGTTCATCTCTTGCTTATGGAGCAATGCAAGAGCTCGGGCCATTTCGTGTGCACAGTGATGGCAAAACACTTTACAAAAACAAATTTTCATGGAATTATGGTATAGCTTTCATAACATTAATTTATTTTATGGTTTTTTTTCCAAAATTTAATAATATAATTATCATTCTCTTCCAAAACATTTTTTCAATTTTACTTGTTTCTTTATTTGAATTTTCTCTTCAGTCGCAAATGTTTTGTTCCTAGAGTCTCCTGCCGGGGTAGGATTTTCGTACTCCAACACAACAAAGGATTATAGTACTAGTGGGGATAGAAGAACTGCAGGAGATAATTATGTGTTTTTGTTGAATTGGCTGAAAAGATTTCCTGAATACAAGAATCGTGATTTTTATGTTGCTGGAGAAAGCTATGCCGGGCATTATGTTCCGCAACTTGCACATACCATTGTCTTCCATAATAAGAAAGCTAACAAGACCATTATCAACCTCAAAGGGATCATTGTATTTCTCTCTCTCTCTCTCTCTCTCTCTTAACACACAAATTAACAATTGTAAATTAGATAATAGTCAATGAGAAATAATTAAATTAATGTCACACTAAAAATGCTTATATATCTTTAAGCTTTTCGATATGAAGACTTTACTGAAATTTAGATGTTACACTACTTGTTAGTCTTTCCATTCTAAAAAATTATCATGATGGTGAAGCACTGGCTGAGCCGTGGTGGGGGGGCAGGGGGGGGGGGGGGGGAAGGAGGCCCATGACCCTCCTAACTTTTTGAAATTCCCATTAGCTTCGTCAAAACAAACAAAAATCAATTACAACTTACTTCTCGGCTCCCTTAAATTTTAGAATTTGAGAACTTTTTGTTATTAGCAAATAGATAGAGTAGAGTTTAGTCCTTAAAACACTTATATTTGATCCTCAAATATTTAAACTTGTAAAAAGGAATGGAACAGAAAACCCAAAACTTACATAGGAAAAGAAAAACCCAAAAAACAAAATATTGCTTTGGACCATTAATTAGCTGTGGGCCTGGCCTCTTTAAATACTTACAAAACCCCAATTGTCTAAAATCCAAATCAACAGTTTCTTCAAAAAAAAAAAAAAAAAAAAAAAATCCAAATCAACAGATAAAATAAAACAGATCAATTTATTGTGTGAAAACCTCATGCCACCACGCCGTCTATCAAATCACCTCGCCAACATGGTCCTCTCTGTTCATGCTCCAGTCCAAGTCGATAGGTGCCGGTTTCTGCCCCTCTCTTTTTTTTTTTTTTTTTTTTTTTTTTTTTGCGATACCATGTGCTCTTTTAGTAGTTTTATTGCTGTCTTGTAACTTTAAAGTTTAAACTGACTGATTCTAAACTTCAGCTAAAACACGTGTATGGCTGTATGTGTTTGTTTATAACTTTATTTATTATTCTTTCTTTTTTCTAAGAAGAATTATTCTTTAGTTTGTAGAATCAACTTATTCACTATTCATATACTAACATCTAATATATAATATTATTCTTTATTTTATATATATTTTAACTTAATTATATAACTAGTTTATAAATTTCAAATATTTAGCTTTGTGAGTTTTTAAAGTTAATATATGGAACTAACTATTTGTTTTGATGAATTTTTTTTTCAAGAATTTTGTTATAATTAGTTGGTCCCCTGGATAAATTTCCTAGCTCCGCCACTGTGGTGAAGTATAAGACATGCTTAGTATATCATACTGTAATTAACAACATACTTTGTTTTGATGATCACATGACTTACAAATGTTAAAATGATTTACAAAGTGAATTGACGTTCTAGAGTACAATTAGTTATTGAAAAACTGTTTGGTAGAAGTTTATATAAACAAAAAATAGTTTATAAAGTTTTTTTGGTTTGTAAGTTTCTTTTTTCAAGTTTTAAAATCTGATATTCATTATTCAAGATCATTGAGATGTTTAAACTCCAATTGCTTTTTAAACCAATTTGTAAAACACAGCAGACTGCGGATATATTCACATATGTATAAAGTATGTAAATTTATTATTATTTTTTTTTGTTTGATAATTCGATATTTACGATAGGGTATAGGAGATTTGAATCTATGATATTTTCGTTAGAAACTCCAAACATCTAGAATGTACCAACCAGTTAAATTATAAGGTTTTTAATGATAAAATGGTAAGTTGCAAATTACACCCCTTTTGGGGATGATTATATTTTACACCCTAAAATTTCAAAATTTGGATTTTATCCCCTGAAATTTGGTGATGTTTGGATTTTACACCTTGATATTTCATAATTTGGATTTTATTCCTTATATTTTAGAAGTGTTTGGATTTTACTCCCTAAACTTTTGAGGTGTTTGGATTTTACATCCTAAAGTTTCAGAATTTAGGGATGCAAAATCCAAATAATACTAAACTTTAAGTCGTAAATCCAAGTTCTAAAATGTCAGAGTGTACAATTCAAACACCACAAACTTATTCATGGGATAAAATTTAAAATCTGAAAATTCAGGGTATAAAATTCAATCACTTTCAAATTTTAAAGGTGTAATTTGCAATTTAACCATGATAAAATAAGAGAATATTGATATCTTATTTTGAAAGTAAAATATTGATATCCTAGATGGACTAATCATAGGAATAAGGATTTTCTCATTACACACATAGAGATAAGAGATTTAATTCACTTTGACTTCATGATTTCTTAAGTTACAACTTTTAAAGTTTGTAAAAGAAATTTCTTAAAAAGTTAATAAGATATAAATACTACCAAATGAAAATAACAAATGATTTAATTATACAGATTAAAGGTCATAATGTTGGTGGCTGGTGTTTAATTTACACAGAATTATCTAAGATTCAAATCCTTCCAACTATTGAATTGTAAAAAAAGTACAAATTAAAATTTAATTCTTTTTAAAAAGTAATCATTGTTAGGTTCTAAAACCTTAGGGACTAATGTATTAGAACTTCAATATGTAATGTGTTGGTAAACCATGATCAAAGCATAGAGTCTAGGTTTAGGCTTGTTCAAAGCATATTTAATTATAAAATTGGAATTGAGTGATTGCAAAAATTATTGGACAAAATCTGTAAGGCTTGATCAATCGAAAATTAGATTCGATCGATTGAAACTCATGCAAATTTAATTTTCTCAGAATTTCCAATTCAGCCCAAGCTCGTTTGACGTGTAGAGTTTTTATGTTTTACTTCACATATAAAAGGAAAAACCCTAGCTACATTTTAGAGATCTTTTGAGTGTTGTGTGGTGAATCTTTTATGAGATCTTGAGGTGTTTACCTTCATACACACATATAGGATTATCAAGATCAAGATTTGTATCAAGAGCTTGATGATCGCTTCAGTTGCTGCTTAAAGAACTTAAAGAAGATCTGAAACTTTTGAGTGAAATCTCAAAGTCACGAGTAGAAGAACTTGTGATTGCAGCAGATTAAGGAAAAATGTAGTCCGTGAACTCGGAGCTGTCACGTGATTGTGGTAGTAAGTTTTCTACATGAAGTATCAATAGGATGTTAGTGATCTAAGTCTTATTGTAAAAACTTCAATTTTTGCATAGTGGATCTATTTTTTACCTTGAGGATAGTTAAGTTAAATCCTCCCTATATTTTTTACCGGTTAAGTTTTCCTGAATTATCATATCGTTATGTTCTTTATATTTCCGTATTAATCACATGATATGATTTGTATGTGTCAACTTAGAATTGAATAATTTATCTAAGTAATCACTTGACTAAACAACTAAGTTAAACATATTGTGTTAAGAGGTCTAAAACTTTACAATAATGGTTAAGCAATGTGGAGATGAAGGTAAAGGTAGGGTTCTCGGTTCAAGAGGCTCAAGCTTGAAATAGTTCTAGAGCAAGTCACATAATTCTAAAACTACTTATAGTAAGTATTATAATTTTAAAATTAGTTTATTGGTTAGCCTAGAATTATTTTGAAGCTTAATTGGTTAACATCTTTGATGTTTCTAATAGAAACATGTATTTAGAGTTCAAATCTTCTTTCCATTGTAATCATAGAATTACAAAACAAATATCTTAATGTTTTCGTTTTCTTAATGCAGATTGGAAATGCAGTGATCAACGATGAAACAGATACGCAAGGAATTTTTGATTACCTTGAAACCCATGCAATCGTTTCAGACCGAGATGTGTATCAAATACAAAAATATTGCAACTTCTCATCCAATGCCTCCACTCCATCTCGTGAGTGCATTGCAGCCAGTGAAGCAGTGTCGAAGGATATTTCCTACATCAATCTCTATAACATTTATGCTCCCTTGTGCTCGTCTCCCAATCTCACAGCTCAGCCCAAGAAAACATCCGTAAGTTGATAAATTTTTCTAGTGAGTTTGAAACGGGAAAGAATATACAAGTGGGTAGGAAATTAAGGAATCCAAGTTCTTAAAAAGTTTTGTAATTTTTTTAAATTTCCTTCATTGCATACATGCTTCTAATTAAGATCCAATGGTGGTTCAATTTTTAACCAACAAATGTCCTTTTAGCTTAGAAGTTGTACGGATTTTTTTTTTCTTTTACACGCATCATTCATGTTGCATTAGTCTGAAAAATTTGAGTGCATTTTTATAAGCTTGCGAAATGGCGTTTTTATGTTTAAAATGAACCTTTATAAAAAGGTTATGTCGAGTTGAAGTTGTGAGAAAACGTTATGGAGTTTTAAAAATGCACTTTTAAGTTTTAACACACTCATTATTTAAAAGAGATGCCATTTATAATCTATCATATTATGAATTTTTGCTCCTAAAAATGTAATTTACATTATTCTGTTATTTTGTGGTGCAGATATTTAAATTTGATCCATGCAGCGAGTACTATGTATATGCTTATATGAATAGGCCTGAAGTTCAAGAAGCCCTACATGCCAATGTTACTAGACTCACACATGACTGGCAACCATGTAGTGATGTCATACAGAAATGGGTTGATAGTCCATCAACCATCATTCCCCATTTGCAGGAGCTCATGGCCAATGGCCTTCGAGTGTGGATTTTCAGGTTAAATTATTATTGTCAAATCTTTGGTTGTTCTATATTGACACAATTAGGAATTAACCTTTATTTTTTGTTGTTGTTACTCTCTCTAATTAATTTAGACATGTTTCCAATTTAATACTCTTATTTTTTTTAAAGTCATTTAACTTGTATTTTCAATTTTGTCATTCTTTATGTCCACCATAATGAAGTCGTATTGGCCGGAAAGTGAAAAAATTATTAAAACTGACGATGAAGTTTGATGGAATTAGACAAAATGATTAAATGAAAAACAAATTAATGTTAAATGTATGGGGAAAAAAAACTTAAAGAACTAAAGTGAAAACAGGTCAAAGTTTAATCATTGTAATTCGTACTTTAGCATTATTGTTATTATTGCTAATTGGTTTATAAATAATTACATAGTTCATCTTTGCTAAGATCAATACTCCACCTTATATAACGGAAAAAGTTAACCCCTTTCATTTGCTTAATGAGTTAAGCACAAACATATATATCTACCTTTTTTAGGTTTCTTTATTCTAAAGAAAATACTTTAGTAAAGAAAATAAGGAAGGGAGCAAGGATCGAGATTCAAGTTTTCAGATGAAACTTCATACACATACACTTAGAGTAAGTTAAAGTATAATTTTTATTTCAGATTAAAAAAAAAAAAAAAAGTCAAAACCAATAGTTCTTACTACTAGGGGTTTAATTGGTTATAAAATGGTTACGGAACACAAACTACAATATATAGAGAAAATCAAATCCCAGATACAGGTCATCTTAACTTCAAAATCACAAGGAGTTTTGAAAAGTTGACCTTAATTTCTAGGACGTTTCAATGCTTACTGCATGTTAACACGTTAGAGGCAAAGAAGTTATTGATTATTCGTTGACTTTTTACCTCTTGTTTAAGACTTGTGGATCACATCTTGGCATCCTTATATATTCTTATCAATTTAATTATGATAATCAAATCAGTCTTTATTGGATGAAATGCAGTGGTGATATTGATGGAAGGGTTCCTGTCACTTCAACAAAATACTCTATAAACAAAATGAAGCTTCCTACGAAGACAGCATGGCATCCTTGGTTCCTCAATAAAGATCAGGTATTGCATAGTTCTTTTTATCGTGAATATTTCAATACATGGTTTTGTTTCAAAAAGCTCAAAATATTCCAACATCCTTTATTCAATAGTGAAGATAACTTTTTTTGTTGTTGTTATAGGTTGGTGGCTATACACAAGTGTATGAGGGAGACCTAACATTTGCGACAGTAAGAGAGGCAGGACATCAAGTGCCAAGCTACCAGCCTGCGAGAGCATTTTCTTTGATCAAGCACTTCCTTGAAGGCAAACCACCTCCTGATATCAATAGATATAATTAATTTCATTTTTAGAAGCATTTCATTAGTCTACATAGGCTCTAGCTAAGTTGGTTCCTTTGCCTTTGAAGTGTGCTAATTACGTTTCTTTTGATTATCTGCGTTTACCTAATAAAAAGCTAATTGCAAGTTTCTATTTAAAGCAAAGCCCAACTTTTTTTTACTTTTCAATCATTTAATATATATGTGGTCAGAGTTTTGTTCCAACAATCCACCGGTGTATATTATCACTGTTAGGGTTCAATATATGTGTTGGTAAATCCTAGTGTGGAACATATTGAAATTGAGTTGTATCAATAAAATTGTTTTTGGGTTGAGTTTGGGCTAGAAGCTACTTAAACACGACAAAGTTTGAATTTTTTCAAAAATGATGAGTTGATGACATTTTACTTAAATCTTTTATCCTATAAATGTTTTTTGAGCTAAACTTATTTTTCATTGTACAATAAATATTGAGACTTTAAAATGGAAAAAAATTAGACTTAATTTGGATTTGAAATTAGTGAGATATGATTATTTGAAGCTGGTACAATTTTGCTATCTCTGGGTGTTCAATTGACCAAAACTTAATTCACTTGACTGTTAAATTGCTTGAACAATAAATTGACTTTCTGTGATTGTTGTTTAACCTATATTTTTCTTTATATAACCAATTATTGTTACAAAGAGAGGGTGAAAGGCTCACATACAAGAGTAAATCAAAAAGCCAAACTTTCTTGAACTTAAAAGAGTTCTAAATTCCTCTCCTTAGTGTTTCTCATTATTAAGGGACTGGATTGTCTTCCTTTTCTTCCTCTGTGCCCTGAATTGGGTGTGGATCCCATCGTCTCCTTTGTTTCTGTGGGAGCTCTTCGGCGCTACCGCTTGCTAGGACAAATGAGAAAGAAGCACAACGACCATGAAAGCGATTTTTTTTTTTTTTTTTTTTTTTTTTTAATTTTTTTTTTTTTTACTTTAACCGTTTAATCATTCATGTATCAAACTAACAAAAAGCATGTCCATGTCAGTAATAATACTTTTTTTTTTGGTGCAATTGTAGGCGACTAAATTTCTAGTTTGAAATAAATTCAACAAGTAAAATAGTTTCACAAATGCGAATTTGTATTGATGAATATGTTGAACAATTCTCTGAAATTACAAAAGATTGATTTTCTGATTCGATCTCCTTGAAAGACTTGTTAGTTGGAATTGTAATAATGTGATTTTGACTAAAACACCAAATATCCTTCAATTTGGCTAAAAGATGGATCGAAGAGCCTTGAAATAGAATTACAATGAATTTTTGGCTATGGGCTTGTTAGAAACTCTTTATTTTTCGTGTTTTTGGTGCGTTCTTCGTCTTCGAAGGTTTGTGGTGGAAGTTCTTCGGTGCTTTAGAGGCTTGGATGTGTAGAGCTTCGTTGATTTATGGCTTGTCAAAGTTTCTGGAGGCTTTTGAGCTTGGTTCCAACAAACTTCAAGATCTAGGTTGATAGTTTGGATGGTTTTGCTTCGAATGTTTTTCGGTTTTTCGGTTAAAGTTCTTGAAGTTTTTGAAGGCTTTGAGGCTAGATTCTTGCAGAGCTTATATAATTCTGAGTGCTTCTGAATCTTCTCTGATGCTGCTTGTGCTTTGGATGTCTTGGTGTCTAGAAATGCCTTAGGAAAGCTTTTATATATAGGAGTTTGGGGGTGGGTGGGCAACACGTGGTGAAGCTTGATCGGTGACAGTCACAGTCTGATTGGAGGAGCTTTAGACTTTTTCTCCAAGACATGTGGCTTCTGAATCTTTTCTGGTGTTGCTTGTGCTTTGGATGTCTTGGTATCTGGAAATGCCTTAGGAAAGCTTTTATTTATAGGAGTTTGGGGGTGGGTGGGCAACACGTGGCGAAGCTTGATTGGTGACAGTCACAGTCTGATTGGAGGAGCTTTAGACTTTTTCTCCAAGACATGTGGCATCTTTTGATTGGCTAAAATGTTTTGATTTTCAATGTGACACATGTCAGCACCCGATTGGACTGTCTGGGTCATCACTTTCACGTGTTGATGTAAGATTGATTTTTTGAATGCATTTTATGCCCCTATTTCAACAACACTTGACAAATTTCTGTTTTGGTTTTTGAATAGTGATAGCATAACCTAATAGCAGTATGTGACACTTTGTAATTGGCCGTACTTTGTGAACTTAGTAGTATGATGTGTCAGCTTGTGATAAGTCAGGAATTTTCGCTCTTTACAGCAATATTTAATTTTCTAATGATTTTTTTAATATGCATTTAGTAAACAATCTTGCATTCATCTATCATAGCATATCATATGACATTTTATAGACATCATCAACTCGTGGCATCATTACCGACGTATATATCTCATTATATCCTAACATTCATCTAAATAGACATGTCATCATCTCATCCACAAATCATAAATCTAACATTCATCTAGGCATGGTACATGTCCTACCCTTCATCTAAGCATTTCATATTTTATCTCATGGCATAAGACATTACATGGCATCATGTAGCTCAAGGGCAGCAAGCATATCATTACAACATTCAAGGGCGGTAGGCATAGAGTATCAATCATGTTAATCATCCAAGCATTGGAAATTAATTACTTTTCTAAACTTTATTTCTATTATACATTATTCATTTCCTTTTTAGGAGAAACAATTTCTCTTGAAAAAAAAAAAAAAAAAGTCTTCAACACGCATAAAAAGAGACGAATGTGCACTTATTTTGGACCATTTAAAAATGTGGGCACCAAAAGGTCAATTCTCTTAACGAAAGTATAGATATTTTATAAAAGAATAGTGTAGATGTTGGACCATTACTCTAGAGTCCTAGACAATTATGTGATAGAGTGTGACATATATTGTCTCTATTATTTGAAGTCGCTTTTATGGGTCACACGTTGCATGTGCTTTTTTCGGTTTATTTCTAGAAGTGAGAGAAGATATGCGGAGAGAACGAAAAAGGTCAAAATAATAATATTAATAGTAGCGAAAAGTGACATATCAATATAGAAAATAATAGAAAGTATTATTTTGGATAAATAGAATAAAATGGCTGAAAAAAAATAAATTTAATTGATTCTATTTAGTTTATTGAAGATTATAATTTGACGCCAAAAAGTTTAGGATAAAAACTTAGTTGCTGTTTTAGAAGTGGGATGTGTTAAAAGTACAAGTATTTTGAGCAGTAAAAGAAAAGAGAAACTACAATTGGTATTTTGTTTCTTACATTAAAATATGCAAATATTTCGTAATAATGAATAGAAAAATCCATCAAGACAAGGCTGTTCAAAAGATCGCCCAACCCAACCACCCTTCCTGAATCTTGATTGGTTGCAATGCATACGGTTAGTTTTAACCATTTTTTAAATAAAATATTACAAATCTAAAAAATTTCATCTAATATCATATCATTTAAAATTAGATATGACTATGATACCTCTTGCTTTTTAATAGAAAAAAAAAATTTTGATGTCACACCAAATAAATAAATAAATATATAAATATATATAATCTTACTCTCTTTTCAAATAAAAATGATGTAACATTATGTAAGATCTTATCCTATATATCTAGTCTTTTACTAAATTTACCCTACATGTGGTTCTCATTTATCACATATAATCTTATCCTTACATATGGATATTTCTTATTAGTTGCTTATAATCATAAACCTACAGCTCTATCGCATCTCAATTTAAACTCTCTCTCTCTCTCTCTCTCTCTCTCATAGTTGCTATTGCCATTAATATTGGATAGAAAAAAAAGTAATGGAGATAACTGGATCTAAATTCATAAATTTAAGCTTTTTGGGTTAAGCGATGTTATATTAACTTTTCAATTAGATTTCTCCAATATGTTATCTTCCAAAAAAGTGGTATCAGAATCCATTGTGGTGTGAGATAATGTGGCAAGGTTATTAAGGTCTATTTTGTAGTTTGAGTGAGAAGGGTGCAATGCGAGGTGCATATTAGATGATTTTGGAGAAACACCCAACAAAGTAATATTGGCAATTATTTTAGTTTAAAAAAAAAGTTTTGTGCGAGGTTCCAATGGTATTATCTCCTCAACAAACCATCCCCCTATTCCTTTGGCATTGTTGCTCCCCCCTCCCTTGCCCACCCAATTCCTTTGTCACAAATTGCTTGCCAATCGGTTGTCATTTCCACCAAACACCCTTAACTGAAAATAGGGTCTAGTAGGCTTACCCTTAAATAATAATAATAATAATAATAATAATAATAATAATAATAAAAGAAAGAAACCTCTTGAAAATTTTCATATATCATTAGCTTAGTTAAAAAAAAATAAAAGGAAAAAAATTTATCATTTTCTTTGTCTAATTTCTCACCAAATGATTCTAATAAAATGAAGCTAATATAAAAAAAAAATTATATCTTCATTATTGCATTAGTATGAAAAAATGAAGTTTTTTTTTTTTTGTTTTTTTTTTTTGTTTAAGAGAGTTTCAAGATCTCTTATTCAACAATTAAAAACTTTACCAATTGAATTAACTAAAACTTATAATAAAATAAAGTTATACTTCCTTTTTTAAGGGAATGCACAAATTAACGGAGGAGTGTTCAAAAAATTTGTCAACAAGCCATTGATGGATTCCTTAAGAAAGGTGCCATATCGAGATTGGGAAAATTGCAAGTGTTATTAAATGACCAAGCACATCCTCAATATTAAAATTATTTAAAGGAACATGATTGAAGACCATGAACAAAGTATTTACTCCTCGTTATTTTGACCATATATATCAAATACTATTATATTATATAACAAAATTGCATGTCCTTAATTACGACAAATGGCTCAGTTTATGTATAATGCATCATGTGATGTGCTTTCGTCATTTCACACGCATGCATCATGTGATGTGCTTTCTTCATTTCGCACGCTATAATAAGTATATTAAAATTATTAGCATAATTTATTTAAGTAGAAATCTATTACTAAAGTTTAATGAAGTTAAATATACATAGACAATGTTACACATTATCTGATGTGCTTTTGCCATGCAATTATATTAAAATAACATCGTTTTTTTTTTTTTTTTTTAGTGAATGAGGATAAGAAATTTTCTTAACTAAGCTAATGATATATGAAAACTTTCAAGAAACTTAATTTAATTATTAAGAATTTCAAAGAAATTTTAAAAAAGAAATATTTTTGTTTATTTTATGATTATTTTAATTTATATGGATAATTTATTATTACTTTCATTTTGATAATGATATTAGACAATGTACTTTTGTCACGTAACTAGAAGTATTTTTTTTTTCGATTTTTCTATTTATTTTATTGTTCAATTTTAATTATATTATTGAAATATTTAATTCAATTTACATATGATTTTTAATTAATTTTTGCATGCACCATTTGGCCACATTAAATTATTTACATAATTTTCTCTAAGTGAAATATATTGTCAAAGTTTCAAGAAGTCAAAAAATTATTGTTCCGATGATTAATATTTAATTATTAATATTTTTTAATTTAAATTATTTTGATATTCCGCCATAACTTTTTTTTTTTTGTTCAGCCATAAAATCATATTTTATAGTCGTGCACATGCTATGTAGCTCTTTTTATGCGCGTGCTTTGGTCTAAATGAAATTATTATTGATGCATTTTTTAAGAATTATATAAGAAAATTTATTATTTAAAATCTAAAGTTTTTGGTTTTGATAAAACTTGGTTGCACGTGATGTGCTTTCACACATGATGAAACTTATTTTTATTTTCCTAAAAATTGCTATCTATTTTGTTCTATTTCAATTCTACTAAATAAATATAGTCTTAATTTATATCTAATTTGAACACTAATACTCGGACAGTTGAAAATCCTTACCCACGATTAATTATAATATTAGTATTAATTAGTATATTATATCGTTATTGGTAGTACATATATAACAAAACATATTCAACTAACCTTTTTGTTTTTTGTTTTTTCTTTCCTTGGCATCTTTGACTAATGACTAACATCGATCTAGGATGACAATGACAGTTTTTAACTCACCCTAAAAGTTGATACATACACATTTGGAATCATCTTTCTTCTACTTCATTATATAAACAACTATAGCTTAATTAATATCCATATCCATTATCCTTTTCCTTTCATCTCTTCCTTATATTTGTGTCTCGTTTGTGTCTAAGTGGAGAGAAACAAACACAATGGAAAGTAAACCTTTTTGTTTGATTCTTCTATCCTTGCTCATTCTTTCATGCTGTGTGTCTCAAACTCATGAAAAAATGCAAGGACAAACTCTAGACTTTCTTCTCAATTCCACATTGAAGAAAAGTTCTGGCTTCGACATGAGTTTTTTTGAGGCAATCGACAATGTCAATGAAACTAGTGTTCATCCTCAGGAGGGGTTGAAGGAGAAAGATAGGATTGAGAGATTGCCTGGACAAACTCAAGTGAATTTCTCTCAATATGGTGGCTATGTCACGGTAGATAAATCAGCTGGTCGTGCACTTTATTATTATTTTGTTGAAGCTCAACATTCTAAGGATTCATTGCCTCTTCTTCTTTGGCTTAATGGAGGTATGCAGTACTATACTTGATCCTATCTCAGTCTCCAGTTAATGTCACTATCAAATAGTAGAAACACATGTATAAATACTTTTTCCTTTTTCTTTTTCGTTTTGTTCTTTGCTTATGTGTTTAGTGCCTTTTCTTTTTATTAATCTGTTTCCTTTTAAGTTTTAGAGATGGACAGGGATGGATAACCGATAAGGAAAAAAAGAAAGAATATATTTTATTTTTAACTAGTTTGTTGCCCTTCCTCACAAAAACAGGGGCCACGTTAGCTTTGGTCTAGGGGGTTGAACCCCTAGAGCAAAGCTAATGCCGCCCTAAAATAAAAATAAAAAAATACAAATTTAAACTTCTTGAGTCTCTAAATCTATATTTTAAAAGTTCAAAACCAACTAAAATAAAATTAAATATGATCCCTTTAACAATCTAATCTTGCAAATAAAGTTTCTGATTGAATCAGCGAGCGGAGTGGTTGAATTTGAATGTATTTTTTATTTGTTATTTGTTAAGTGAAGATTGGGGCATAGGACAGTCAATCAATCAGTAGTTAGTAAATATTAACACTAAAAAACAATTAAACAATTAGATAAGTGATGAATCTAAAAAAAATAATTAAAAAAAATTAGACAAGGGGTGTAGGATAGGGGAGTAATTGAGTGAAGACAAAAAAAATGTTAACACAACAAAAATTTTCTTAACAGAATTACAAAGACCAATAGTTGTCGAAGTTAAGTTGAATTATTAAATAAAGTTACAATGAATTTATACTTTTGATCGAATATGTGAGTGGAGTGGCTAATTTAAAATTTTTTTATTTTTTATTTATTAAGTGGGGATTAGGGCTTGGGTCAATTAGTCAATTAGTATTTAGAGAATGCTAACTTTAAAAGACAATTAAACAATTAGACAATAGATGATTCTAAAAGGAAAAAAAAAAAAATTAGACAAGAGGTGTGGGACAGAGGAGTGATTGAGTGAAGACAAAAACAAATGTTAACACAACAAAAATTTTCTTAATAAAATTATAAAACCAATAGTACATTGTCAAAGTTGGCTTCAATTGTTAAATAAAAAAATTGGACAGAGTAAAGACATAAACTAATTGGTAAAAATATTCTAATTAATAATAACTAAAGTTCACTTAACGACAATAATTAATATATTTATAGTATTTTTATTTTTTTTAACATGATATAGAAATCTTATTCTAATGACTTAATTTAAGTGTATATGTATGTAAAACTCCCTCCTAAAAACTTGAATCTTGACCCCTGTCCCCCACCCCAAAAAGAACTTATACGTATGAAGTGGTCATCATGCCATGGGTACATAGTGGGATTGTATTTAAAAACTATAGATTATTTCTAAGATTTGGTCTTAGCAATCATAATTAGTATGTTCATTATATGAAGAAACAATATACTGAATGAACTTATAATTTGTCTTTTATTATCTTCTTAGTACCATGGAAAAATTTGAATAGAATCATGTAGACCACAAAATTCATCTCTTACTCAAGATTAATCTTTTTTTTTTTTTTTTTTTACCCCTAAGAAAAAAAATCTTGGAGCCGCGGTCGCACAAAAAGCATTGCTACCCCCATCAAACTTTTACTTTGAAAAATAGTCAATTGTTCCTAAAGAAGCCTATAGCTAATATTTAAAACTACATAATAATAATAATAATAATAATAATAATAATAATAATAATAATAATAATAATAATAGTCAAAACATTTGATTTTTTGTTGACCACTTTTCATTACACCACATGACTACATAAATTTATGACACGTATACATTTAAAAAGCATGGAACAGTTGTGCCTTTTGAACGAAATGAGCTTATTGACCGAAAATGTGTATGTTAAACGAAAATGTACCTATTGAATGAAAATGTGTCTACTAAAGAATTATAATCCTTTGGGTATAGATAGTGGTTTATATTCATTTGGTAACTTCTTTTCAATTTCTTCTCTTTCTCTAAAATTGCTATTTGTAAGTCTGTATTTTTTTTTTTTGTTAAATAGTGAAAATGTCTAGGAATCAAGCCACATCAACGGTAGTAACAAAAATACTCAATGATTTCTTCATTTGGTAACTTCTCTTTAATTTTTCTTAAAAACATAAATTATTGCATGACTACAATTAAAAAACACATAAAGCTATAACTTTTCATTTGGAAAAACCTATCTTTCCTACGGTTGGTGTACAATTGCACCGTTCCTTTGGATAGTTATTAATTTTTGCAACCCTCTCAACTAACCATGCAAGAAAATTAGTATATACTATAATGAAGGAGCAGAAAATATAATGAAGGGTTGGAGGATCTAGGGTTTTGGTGCAGAATGATAAGATTAAGTGTGTGTATATATATATAGATATAGATATGGGACCCACTAATTGAATTGATGATAAATAAAAAAAAAAAGATTATCTTGAATTTAGATTCATTCTATTTGATTATGAAAATAAAAAAGTTTGATTATTAAAAAGAAAAAAGAAAAAAGATTCATCCTATCTAAGGCTGCATTTGTTTTTGCTGAAAATAGATTTGGAAAAACAATTTACACCCTGACGTGTGTTTGGTCAAGCGGAAAATTATTTTCGTTGGTAGTAAAATGAGCTTGGCTGAAGTGTAAAATAGATTACAGATCTATTTTACCTTCAAACCATTACCCAAAAAAAAAAAAAGGAATCGAACCGAGAGAGAGAGAGAGAGAGAGAGAGAGAGAGAGAGAGAGAGAGAGAGAGAGAGAGAGAGAGAGAGTCGCCCACCGTCAGAGAGAGAGAAGCCAGTCACCTAAACTTGAGATTGACTCCACCACCATCTGGGTCGTGCCTTTCACTACCGATCAAGCAAAGATCGACTCCACCGCCGATCTGCCCTGTTTCTCTCTTCCTCCCTCTTCCTCCCTCTACCACCCATGTCATCGATCTACCCTTTTTATCTCTACCCATTTCAAGCAAACCACCGCAAGACAAGTGATCCACCGTGACCTAGTCGCCTCCCTCGCATGATCTTGCCTCCACTGCCTCTAGATCGAACCCAGTCGCCTCTCTCTCTTCCTTCTTCTCTCAATTTGACCGGATTTGATGAATTTTTTTGTTGGGTTTTGTTTCTTTTGTGTTTATATATTGATAGGTGATACTATATATTTGTTTGGAAGCTGAGAAAATGTGAGCAACAAGTAGAAAATGTGTTTTCTATAGTATTTTCAAAAACACAACCAAATACTAAAAAATATTTTTCAAAGTATTTTTTTAAATGCCACCAAACACCTAAAAATATTTTCTTTTCTAAAACATATTTTCACCTAAAAATATTTTACACTTGGAAAACATTTTATATTGAACCAAACACAGCTTAAAAGACTAAATAGCTGAAAATATTTTACACTTGGAAAACATTTTACATTAAACCAAACACAGCCTAAAAGACTAAACAATTAAAATGGCATTTTTACTATTCATTTAACTACTACTATTTTGATATATATTCATTTATGAGATAAGCAAGAAACTTTAAATACTTCAATAGTGAAATGGGTAAAAACGTTAAATGTGGGACAAGATTAAAAAAAAAATTAGAAAAATGATTAGGTTTCGATTGGTGCGTCAAGGAAGTTCCTTCCCATATTTTTCGGCGTTTATGTGCCTATACGCCTATGGTATATATAAAACGAAAAGAAATATTTGTGATTAGTGGGACAAGATCATGGGAAATGGAAAACATAAGTTATAAAAAGAGAAGTGCATACTTGTTCTTAGACTTTTTCCTTATTTAGCAAAACAAACAAAAATTACAAATAGCAATTTTGAAAAATATCCACAGGTTTCTTGTATTTTTAAGAATGATGAATAAGAAGAAGTTATTAGATAAATATGACAAATATTTATACCCAAAAGATTATGATCATTCAATATACACTTTTCTTGTTCAATAGGTACCTTTTCGTTTAACAGACATCTTTTCATTCAATTTGAATGGTTATAACCTTTTAATAGACACCTTTTGGTATATATATTACAATCTTTCAATATAAAACTGAAACGTTTGACTTTTTATTAATCTCTCTTTATTGCGCCATACAACTACATAAATTAATGCCATGTATATATTTAAAAATACCAAATATTTGTGACTTTTCATTTTTAAACAGACACATTTTCGGTCAATAGACACATTTTCATTCAATAGGTACCTTTCAATATATCCAATATGAAAGGTTATGACATTTCAATAGACACTTTTTGGTATGCACATTTTCAGCCAATAAGCACATTTTTGGCCAATAGGCACTCTTTCGATCAATAGCTATCTATTTGTATATCAAATATGAAAGGTTATGACTTTTCAATAGACATTTTTTGGTATGCACTTTTCGGGCCAATAGGCACATTTCCGGCCAATAAGTACATTTCCGGTCAATAGGCATTTTTTGGCATATATATTACAACTTATCTTTTATATATATATATACACTCACACACAACACAAATTAATAAATAAAACAACATTACTTTCTTCTATCTAACTAATAAAACTTTGTGCTATTTCTTTCAATATCTTTTTTTTTTTTTTTTTTTTTTTAAATCATGCATTTTTGCTTATTGCTTCAACTAAAAAATAATGGTTTTTTTTTTTCTTGAAACTCATTCAATAGCTATTTCCGTGCGTCACACGAGTTAACAGCTAGTGTATATATATATAACACTACACAAAATAAGAAGAAGCCTTGTTATGGTATTTTTTGTTCATTTACACACTTCTATACTCAAATTCTTTAATTTAATTATTTAACCAAGTTGGTATTTAGGTATATTATTCGAATCTAGGTTAAACACATACAATCATATTAATTACTGTAGAAAAGTAAAGAAGGAAAGTAATATGATGATCCAGAAAAAATAATGAAACCAACAGTTTCAAGGTAAACACCTGGGAAGGATTTAAGTAATCTATTCTCAATGCAACAAATTCACTATGATAGAATGAAAGTTTTACAATAGAGTTTTCCCTAAATCTAAAGCTAACCCTTATAGTACTTACTCACACGACCACATGCATATCTAAATCCACAAACTCTTCTATTTGAATATGTCACACACAAATACCCACGTTTATGACTCTGAGATCCCACTCAAAGTTTTAAATCATCAGCTATGTATGATCTTATAGCAGCAACTTTAGATCTTCCGGTTCTAATAATGTGTAGATGGAATTCCGATAGTGACTTTGAAAGGAGAAAGCACAATACCTTTTCGATCTCAAAATAGCACCTCCAAAGTTATAACCAAACATGTCTTAGAGTTTCCTTTCTTTTTTTTTTTTCTTTTTTTTTTTTTTTTATACAAGATAGAATTCTACTTTAGCCTAATCTAAGTGTATATATGTGTAAAACTCCCTCCTGGAGACTTGAACCTCGGCACTTGCCCCCCACACTCCACAAGCATTTATACTTGTGGAGTGACCATCGCACCAAGGGTTTACGGTGGTTAGAGTTTCCTTTAAATACTAGGAGAATTAGATCTGAAACCCTAATCACTTAATGGGCTTAATGAGCTGTTCAGCAAAAATTAAATTTTGTAGATCCGTGTCTTGATCGGCCGAGTATTCTTCCCGATCAGTCGAACCTAAGATGTTTCGAACTTCTAAACCTGCAGCTTCCTTTTTCTTGTATTCTGACTTGTAGCAACTTGAATATTGTCTAATATACCTATAGACTTAAGAATCTATATTTAGACAAGTTTGTGCTCATGATTTGCGAATAGTTTTAAACTTTCAGAACCTAACAGGTATTATTAATTACTTTATCATTTATATTTTGATATTAAAGGCACTGGCGTATATACCATTTAAATAGAAAATAAAAGTGAAATTTAAATACTATAACTCGATATTGTATTTGTCAACAGAGAAGATATGTTATCTACATCTTAAGTATCTGCCACCTAGTTATAATATGGTCCTATTGGATGATTATTATTCTTGCTTAATTTCTCCATAGGTCCTGGTTGTTCATCTCTTGCTTATGGAGCAATGCAAGAGCTCGGACCATTTCGTGTGCACAGTGATGGCAAAACACTTTATGACAACAAATTTTCATGGAATAATGGTATAGCTATATATCTCATAACATTTATTTTATGGTTATTATTTTTTTTTTCAAAATTTAATAATGTAATTCTCATTATTTTCCAAACATAGATTTTCAATGTTTATTTATTTGAATTTTCTTTTCAGTCGCAAATGTTTTGTTCCTTGAATCTCCTGCCGGGGTAGGATTTTCATATTCCAACACAACATTGGATTATAGTATGAGTGGGGATAGAAGAACTGCAGGAGATAGTTATGTGTTTTTGTTGAATTGGCTTAGAAGATTTCCTGAGTACAAGAATCGTGATTTTTATGTTGCTGGAGAAAGCTATGCTGGGCATTATGTTCCTCAACTTGCTCATACCATTCTCTTCCATAATAAGAAAGCTAACAAGACCATTATCAACCTCAAAGGAATCATTGTATATATATATCTCTCTCTCTCTCATTCTCCCTCAAAGCACACACATACAATTGTAATTTAGATACTAGTCTATGAGGAGCAATTAGTTAGATGTCACACAAAAGGTGTTTATATATCTTTAAGCTTTTCGAAAGGAAGAATTTACTGAAATTTAGATGGTGAAGAAGACATCCTTAGTATATTAGACTGTAATTAACAACATACTTTGTTTTGGTGATCACATGACTTACAAACTTTAAAAATGATTTTCAAGGTGAGTTGACGTTCTAGAGTACAAATAGTTATTGAAAAACTGCTTGGTAGAAGTTTATACAAACAAAAAACAGTTTATAAGTTTGTTTGGTTTGTGAGTTTCTTTTTTCAATTTTAAAATCTGATATTCATTATTGAAGATCATTGAAATGTTTAAACTGCAAATTGTTTTTTAAACCAATTTTTAAAACACAGTGAACTTCGGATATATTCACATATGGATAAAACGAGTAATTTTTTCTTTTTTGGGTTATAGATAATTCAATACTTACAATAAGATAAAGGAGATTTGAACCTAGGATATTTTCGTTAGAAACACCAAACATCTAGAAGGTACTAACTAGTTAAGGTATAAGATTTTTAATAATAAAATAAGAGAATATTGATATCTTTTTTTTAGAAGTAAAATGTTGATATCCTTGATTGACTAATCATATAGGAATTATAAGTTCATTCTCATTACACATGTAGAGATAAGAGATTTAAGTCACTTTGACTCTTGGATTTCTTAAGCTATAGCTTTTACCATTTGTAAAATAAATTTCTTAAAAAAAATATAAGATATAAATACTATCAAATGAAAATTATAGATGATTTAATTATACAGATTAAAGGTCAAAATGTGTGGATGGTTGGTGTTTAATTTACACAGAAGTATTCATGGTTCAAATTTTTCCAACTGTCGAATTGTAAAATAAAAAAAAAATAAATAAATAAGCTGATTAAAAAATAATTAAAAAAAAAAGTAATAATGGTGAAGCAATGAGGAAATGAAGGTAAAGGTAGGATTCTTGGTTCAAGAGGCTCAAGCTTGAAATAGTTGTAGAGCAAGCCACAAAATTCTAAAACTACTTATATATAGTAAGTATTATAATTTTAAAATTAGTTTATTGGTTATCCTAGAATTATTTTGAAGCTTATAAATTGGTTAACATCTTTGACGTTTCTAATAGAAACATATATCTTAGGATTCAAATCTTCCTTCCATTATAATTATAGAATCACAAAACAAATATCTTAATGTTTTCGTTTTCATAATGTAGATTGGAAATGCATTGATCAACGATGAAACAGATACGCAAGGAATGCTTGATTACCTTGAGACCCATGCAATCGTTTCAGACCGAGACATGTATCAAATAAAAAAATATTGCAACTTCTCAACCAATGCCTCCACTCAGTCTCATGAGTGCATTGCAGCCAGTGAAGCAGCGTCGAAGGATATTTTCTACATAAATATCTATAACATTTATGCTCCCTTGTGCTCCTCTTCCAATCTCACAGCTCAGCCCAAGAAAACATCTGTAAGTTGATAAATTTTTCTAGTGAGCTTGAAACGAGAAAGAATAAAACAAGAAGGAAAATATACAAGTGGTTAGGAAATTAAAGAATCCAAGTTCTTAAAAAGTTTCGTAATTTTTTTTTTTAATTTCCTTCATTGCGTACATGCTTCTAATTAAGATCCAATGGTGCTTCAATTTTTAACCAACAAATGTCCTTTTAGCTTAGAAGTTGTTAAGGATTTTTTTTTTCTTTTACACGCATCATTCATGTTGCATCAGTCTAAAAAATATGGGTGCGTTTGTATAAGCTTGCAAAACGGCATTTTAAGTTTAAAATGAATTTTATAAAAAAGTTATGAGAAGTTGAAGTTGCAAAATAACGTTTTAAGTTTTCAAAATGCCCTTTTAGTTTTAACACACTTATTATTTAAAAGCAATGTCATTTATAATATATCATATCATGACTTTGTTGCTCCTAAATGTTGGGAAATTTAGACCCTGGTTGATAGAATTAATAGGTTCTAAACCCAAGTTATTAATTAAATTTATTATGAATAAATCTTGTTAAAACAAACTAACATCAATATCATACACAACAGAAAATAAAATAAGACAAGACATGATGAACCAAGAAAACCAATGAAGCAAACTAGTTTCACCATAAAAACCCTGGGGGAAAACCTTTCTGAAAAGCAATTCACTATAGTAAAGAGAAGTTTCAGGTCTAGTACAAAACCTTTGTCCCTAGACTCCACAATCCCCGTAGATGAACTCACAGTAGAAACCTTCTACCGCTTCAGAACATCTGAACTCTTCAATATATGAACGCCACCTTTTTTATGCACGGATCCCAGTATGTGACTCACTTACTAACTTGAGGAAGAAGAATGTTGGTTGCAAAGTTCTTCACTTCATCAACAATGAAGATCAATAACTACTTGGTTACAAAACTATAAGACGCAAAGACGCAGTAGCTTCTTTCAGAGAGAATAAAACAGCGGTCACCTTTTTCATGTGTTCTCCTTGTATTCTCTTGTGTGTCAGCCTTTAAAATAAGCCTTATATATGTCTAGGATTGTGAGAATTGAAACCCTATACAAATACATAAGCATGGGCCGAAAATCAGATCTGAAAAATTAATTTTCATAATTCTCGATAAATACAGTTGTCAAGAGCTGTCGAGACCTTGATAGATAGAATCTGTCGAGAGCTGTCGAGACTCATTAAATCTCGATAGATAGCTATCAGTAGAGAACTATTGAATTTTAATGAATCGACACTTCTTCACTTGTTTCTTAGATAGACTTGCATGGCTTTAATACTTGAACTTAAAACCTTATTCCTTAAAATATTAAACACATCTTAGATCTACCTAATTACAAGTAAAGTGCGTTTTGTCAAAGGATTAACCAATGCATGATGACATATGTTCCTAACATGAATCACTTATGTTCTAACACTAAAAATGTAATTTACATTGTTCTGTTATTATGAGGTGCAGATATTTAAATTTGATCCATGCAGCGACTACTATGTACGTGCTTATATGAATAGGCCTGATGTTCAAGAAGCCCTACATGCCAATGTTACTAGACTCACACATGACTGGGAACCATGTAGTAATGTCATACGCAAATGGGTTGATAGTCCATCAACCATCATTCCCCATTTGCAGGAGCTCATGGCCAATGGCCTCCGAGTGTGGATTTTCAGGTAAAAATATTATTGTCATATCTTTCGCTGTTCTATATTGACACAATTAGGAATTAACCTTTATCTTTTGTTGTTGTTACTCTCTCTAATTAATTTAGATATGTTTCCAATTCAATTCTCTTATTTTTTTTAAAAAGTCATTTAACTTGTATTTTCAATTTTGTCATTCTTTATGTCCACCAAAATGAAGTCGTATTGGAAAGCCATAAAATCATTAAAACTAACGATGATGTTTGATGGAATTAGACTAAATGATTAAATGAAAAACAAATTAATGTTAAATGTATGGGAAAAAAAAAGCTTAAAGAACTACAGTGAAACAGGTAAAAGTTTGATCATTGTAATTCGTACTTTAGCATTATTTTTATTATTGCTAATTGGTTTATAAATAATTACATAGTTCATCTTTGCTAAGAAATACTCCAACTTAATGGAAAAAATTAACCTCTTGGATAAAATACTATTTTGGTCCCTAAACTTTATTAAAAGTTTGTTTTTCGATCCTAAACTTTAAAAAGTTATTTTTTCATCCCTAAACTTTGTAAAGAGTTTTTTGAATAGTATAGAGGCAAAAATAAGAATGAAAAAAGAGCTTTTTCGATAGTTTAGGGATGAAAAACAAACTTTTAGTAAAGTTTAAAGACATAAAAAAAACATTTTTAATAGTTTAGGGACGAAATATGAACTTTTTAATAGTTTAAGGACGAAAAATGAATTTTTATAAGTTTAGAGATGAAAAACAAGATTTTGGTAAAGTATATAGACCAAAATAGTATTTTACCCTAGCCTCTTTCATTTGCTTAATGAGTTGATCACAAACATATCTACCTCCTTTAGATCTCTTTATTTTAGAGAAAAAGCTTTAGAATAAAGAGACCTAAAGGAGGAGCAAAGACCAAAGTTCAAGCTTTCAGAGGAAATTTCATACACATATACTTAGTGTAGGTTAAAGTATGATTTCTATCTCAGATTAAAAAAAAAAAAAATTGAAACCGATAGATCTTACTACTACTTGGGGTTTAATTGGTTATAAAATGGTTATGAACCACAAACTACAATATATAGAGGAAATCAAATCCCAAATACAGATCTTCTTAACTTCAAAATCACAAGGAGTTTTGAAGAATTAACCTTAATTTTTAGGATATTTTAGTGCTTATTGCACGCTAACAGGTTAACAAGCAAAGAAGTTATTGATGATTTCAGTGACTTTTTACCTTTTGTTTAAGACTTGTGGATCATATCTTGGCATCCTTATATATTCTAATCAATATATGATAATCAAAGCTTATATACAAATCTCAAATGAGTCTTTATTGGATGAAATGTAGTGGTGATATTGATGGAAGGATTCCTGTTACTTCAACAAAATACTCTATAAACAAAATGAAGCTTCCTGTGAAGACTACGTGGCATCCTTGGTTCCTCACTAAAGATCAGGTATTGCATGGTTATGTTTATCTTGAATATATTTCAATACATGTTTTTGCTTCAAAAAGCTCAAAATATTCTAACATCCTTTATTCAACAATGAAGATAACTTTTTTTGTTGTTGTCACAGGTTGGTGGCTATACACAAGTGTATGAGGGAGACCTGACATTTGCGACAGTAAGAGAAGCAGGACATCAAGTGCCGAGCTACCAGCCCGCGAGAGCATTTTCTTTGATCGAACACTTCCTTGAAGGCAAACCACTTCCTGATATGAGTAGACATAATTAATTTCATTTTTATCTACATTTCATAAGTTGACATGGGCTCTAGCTAAGTTGGTTCCTTTGCATTTGTAGTGCCAACTATGTTTCTTTTGATTATCTGCATTTACCTAATAAAAAGTTAATAGCATGTTTCTATTTTGAGCAAAAACCCAACTTGTTTTTACTTTTCACTCATTTAATATGTTGTCTAGTTTTGTTCCAACAATTATATCACTGTTAGGGTTGATAAATGTGTTGGTGAATCCTAGTGTAGAACATATCAAAATTAGGTTGTATTAATAAATCTATTTTAGGGTTGAGTCTGGGCTAGAAGCTACTCAAAGACAACAAAGTTTGGATTTGTTAAAAAATGAAGAGTTGGTGATCTTTTACTTTTATATATATATATATATATATATATATATAATTTATGAGTGAAACTTGTTTGTTTAATTGTAAAATAAATATTTGAGGCTTTAAAATAGGCAAAAATTGGACTCAATTCAGATTTGAAATGAGAGAGATGTGATCATTTGAAGTTGATACAATTTTGCTATCTCTAGTGTTTAATTGACCAAAACTTAATTCACTTGACTGGAAATTGTCTAAACAATAAATTGACTTGATGTAATACTTTATTTAACCAATATTTTTCTCTATATAAACCAATTATTGTTACAAATAGAGGGTGAAAGGCTCACATACAAGAGTAAATCTAAAATCCAAACTTTCTTGAACTTAAAAGAGTTCTAAATTCCCCTTCTCAGTGTTTCTCATTATTAAGGAACTGGATTGTGTTTGTCTTCTTCCTTTGCGACCTGTCGTTTCTAGAATTGGGTGTGGGTCTCATTGTTGCCTTTGTTTTTGTGGGAGCTCTTCGGTGCTGCCAGTAATTTCTAGGACAAACGAGAAAGAAGCACAATGACCACAAAAGTGATTTCTGTTTTTGTACTTTGACAGTTTAATCATTCATGTATCAAACTAACAAACGGCATGTCCATGTTGGTAATGGCGCAGATATTTTTTGGGTGCAATATTTAATTTTCTAATAATTTTTTTAACATGCATCTAGTAAACAACCTAGCATTCATCTATCATAGCATATCATATGGCATTTTATAGACATATCAACTTGTCGCATCATTATCGACATCAATGTATATATCTCATCATGTCCTAAAATTCATCTAAATAGACATATCATCATCTCATCCACAATCATAATCTAACATTCATCTAGGCATGGTACACGTCCTACCTTTCATTTAGCCATTATGCTTTATTACATGGCATCATGTAGCACATGGGTAGCAAGCACATCATTACTATATGTTTTTAGACCTCTTAAAACACAATCAAATTAACCTAGTTATTTAGCCAAGTGATTAACTTAGGTAAATTATGCAGATTTAGGTTAACACATATAAATCATATCATTGAAACAGTGCGGAAAATAAATAACACAACAATATGATAACCTAAAAAAACCAAACCGGTAAAAAATCTGGGGAGGGTTTAACCTAGTTATCCTCAAGGTAAACTGAATCCACTATGAAAAAATTGAAGTTTACACAATAGTGACTTAGACCACTAACATCCTATTGCTACCTCGAGTAGGAAACTTACTACTATGACCATGTGATAACTCCGAATCCACAGATTACTTCTTTCTTGGATTCCCAGCAAGCACAAGCACTTCCGCTTGTATATCTTTAAGCTCTTGAATCTGCAACTGAATTGATCACCAAGCTCTTGACATCAATCTAGATCTTGATAATTCTAAGTGTATGTGAAGACAAACACCTCTAGATCTTACAAAGGATTCACACATACAGCATAAAGAGCAACCACAACAACCTCAAAAATATGGCTAGGGTTTTCCCTTTTATACTTAAGATAAAACATAAAACCCTACACGTTAAATCAGGCTTGGGCTGAGTTGGAAAATTCTGCAGAAATAAATTTTTCTCGAGCTTCTATCTTTAAGCTCTTGAATTTGCAACTGAATTGATCACCAAGCTCTTGACATCAATCTAGATCTTGATAACCCTAAGTGTATGTGAAGAAAAACACCTCTAGATCTCACAAAAGATTCACACACACAACATAAAGAGCAACCACAACAACCTAAAAAATATGGCTAGGGTTTTCCCTTTTATACTTAAGATAAAACATAAAACCCTACACATTAAACCGAGCTTAGGTTGAGTTGGAAAATTCTTCAGAAATAAAATCTGCACAAGCTTCTATCGATCGAGTCTAATTTCGATCGATCGAGCCAGACAGATTTACACAGTAAATCCTACAATACACTCGGTTCCAACTTTACAACTTAAACATATTTTTAGCAAGTCTAAAACAAGACTAAGCGTTTTGATCATGGTTTGCCAACATTACAAATTGAAGTTCCAATACATTTAATCCTAAAGACTTAGAACCCAACAAACTCCCCCTTTGGCAATCCGTGACAAAACACAAACTTAAACAAAGTGCTCAAAGTTACAAACAAAACAGCCCTTTACAAAATCATTGCCTAACACAACAAATTCAACCTAACTGTTATCCATCAGTTGCAAGTGTAGACAACAACACGACTGAATCAACCTGTATATTTTTGTAACACTTAACAAACACATAAACATGTGTGGAAAATACAAGTAAAACACAATGACTTCTTGATTTCACATAACACAAAATAAAGACATATATCATGAATAACCCCATAAATATAAATCAATAAACAATGTGAAACAAGAGACATATAATCAAAGTATCTCCCCCTATCAAGGATAACCTATACACAATAAATCATGAGCCAAAAAAGTAAATACAGAATGAAGCACCTAGATACAGTCTAAATCTTCATAGCTCCAAAACAACAAAATCTCCCCCTAACAACAAAATGTCCTCTCCTCTACATATGTACTCCCCCTTTTTGTAACGAATTGCCAAAGGGCACTCACTCATAATCAAAAGGAGGCAGAGGTGATCGTCTAATACTCTCCAAATCCACTCGCAAAGCACGAAGCTTATCAAGCATGTCCACCAAAAGCTGACCCTGAGCCGCCTGAACGGTTATGACAGTCTCCAACATAAGACAAATGTCTAAATCATCCGAAGTAGAAGGTGAAGGAACAACAGGAGTCAGATTGACAAACTCCTCAGTAGAAGTATCACCTGTAGAAGAGGGAGGAGGAGGAGCGACACCAGAAGTCTCAACCCTAGGACGTTTAGAGCTTGCTCTCATCTGAGCAGCCCTCTGCTTAAGAAATGTGGCACCTATAGGAGCAACTATATGGACAGGCTCAGACGCAGGAAAGTTCTCTAAACCCAAATGCAAAAGGATCCGATGAATAAAAACAAGGAAGAAAATAGCATGAGAAGCAGAACTACTCCGATGAACCTCAATCAAAGAAAGAATGAAAAGATGAGGAAAGAGCTAACCCTGAGCCGCCTGAACGGTTATGACAGTCTCCAACATATGACAAATGTCTGAATCATCCGAAGTAGAAGGTGGAGGAACAGCAACAACAGCAGGAGTCAGATCGACGGACTCCTCAACAGAAGTATCACCTGTAGAAGAGGGAGGAGGAGGAATGACACCAGAAGTCTCAACCCTAGGATGTTTAGAGCTTGCTCTCATCTGAGCAAGCCTCTGCCTAAGAAATGTGGCACCTATAAGAGCAACTATATGGACAGGCTCAGACGCAGGAAAGTTCTCTAAACCCAAATGCAAAAGGATCCGATGAATAAAAACAGGAAAGAAAAGAGCATGAGAAACAGAACTATTTCGATGAACCTCAATCAAAGAAAGAATGAAAAGATGAGGAAAGCTCATAGGAATATCGATAACAAGGGCATACAAAAATGAACATCTCTCTATAGGGATGGTGTGCAAATGAGAGATAAGCCACAAAGAATGACAAGCAATCTAAAAGAAAAGATAATGAATCTTGGTCAACTCAGCAGACATGATCCAAGGATCAGAACCCCACTGGATAGAAGTACCAGTGATGTATGACATGATGTCATTAAGGGGAGGAGACTCATCGTAAGGATAAATAGGATGCTGGACCAATGGCACCCCAAGAGCATCAGTGACTACCGAAGGAGTAATGGTATACTTGTCACCTCGTATCCAACTTCTCACAAGAGTGTTGGCATCATAGGAGTGAACAGAGAGGTTCGAGTAGAGCTCTCTGATCAAGGTAGCCGGAGGGGGGTATAAAATATCCAGCAATGGTAACCAACCCCTACGCTCAAAGCTTCTCCTAATCTTAGGGTCAAGTTCATCTAAAATAACATTTCTCTCAGCCCAAACGTTTCTAAAAAGGTTCAAAGTCTCATAGGTTTCCTAGTTTTTCTCACTCAGAAACCTATCGCTCTCAAAAGAAGGTGTAGAAGAAAAGTAGAGTTTCCTATTTGCTCTAGTCTTCCTAGGCATGGTGCTAAGGATAGAACAAAACACACAGAAAGGAACCAAAAGAAAAGAAAAGAAAAACCAAGGGCAGACTGCAATTTAGCACAAAACAATATAGAAAAATAACAATCTATATGATGCATGAACGGTATAATCAGATGATGCATGATCTAATGCAGTGAGAATAAGTTCAATTTAACTTTAAAATCACAAAATTGGCTTGAGCATAGAGTCTATATCAAAAACCCGTAAATTTTGAAAAATCACTTGTACAATTTTCAAGAAATTGACCAATTAATCATTAAACAAGATAGATAATACATTATAATGATCAAATTAATCAATCCAACAAGCCAATTTCATCCAATTAAACCCAATTGAACAAAATCCCCAATTCAGGTAGTTTCAAACCCTAGAAATTTTAGTTTTCCAAAATTCATCAAATTAATCAAATTAATTCACCAAGAATAGTTGTATATCATCCCACAACAAAAACTCATTGATCAATTTCCAAAGAAAAAGCTTGAATCATCAAAAATCCCAATTTCCCTTAGGTTTGAAATTTCCCTTTAATGCATGGTAAAAATGCATGTAAACATGAAAATAAAAGAAAAATGAGGGGTATAAAGGTCTTACCGGCCTTAGATGACAAAAACTCTTGAAGAAATTTGACAGAAAACGACAAAAAACTTGCTTTGACTCTTAGACTGATCGAATAGAGAGAGAAAGAGTTTTGAAAATTTTGAAATAATGTCTGAACATGTGAAAAACTCAGTTTTTAAAAAACTCTCTATACGATTTTCGATTGATTGAAAATTAGATTCGATCAATCAAAAACGCCTTCGATTGATCCAACAGCAATCGAGCACCGATTGAAACACACAGAACCAAACCAAAATTTTAATTGCAATTTCAATCGGTCTAGAAACAACTTCAATCAATCGAAATTCTGGAAAAACAATTTTTTTTTTTAAAAGCAATTTTATGCAGAAACTCCTCAAATCATATTATTTTATAAATAAAATGCATGAGTATGAGATAAAATGTTTTTCAAAAACACTTGTTTTGAACCCAGTTTTCCCAAAAATAAAGATTTTCAATCAATTCACCTTAAATTCTCAAAACTTCAAATACGTTTTGCATAAAACTCAAGGAATTTTCAAACTTGGTTGGCCAAACCAGAATCACACACAATAACATGTACAAAGTTTAGCAAAGAGTAACTTGTGTAATGTGTGCAACTAGCAAAAGTTTGAGATACATGTGAGGTGATATGTAGATAATAATTAATTACAATTTCTATAAAATTCATCACATAATTTTGAAAGAGATTATCATCTAAAGAGTTACATCATATAACTCTCACATCTCCTAGAATAAAAGCTTACAAACATGAAAGTTTTTTTTTTTTTTTATTTGCCTCATAATGTACACACCAATTTTATTTGATTGATTTAATTATAGTCCAATAATGTACACATCAATTTTATCTCATTTAAACCAAGGCTGCACCTTATATTTTTTTTGTGCATGTGATACACTTTCTCGAGCACAAAATCTTATGATATGCACTAAGGTGTTCATGATTGGCTAGTAAACAATGGTGAGATGGTTATTTATGCCTTTCTCATTAAAATCAAGTCCGACAATCAAAGACATGTGACTTCAAGATCAAGACAAAGTGATCAAAAACTATAAACATCTTCCTACACAACATGCACTACAAAGCTCAAACTAGTAAAGTGCAATAAAATAAGCCCATCTAAACTAAACAAGGTACATAAACATGTTATGTAAAAATAAATTCGCCAACCTTGATTTCAAATTCAAGAAAAAAAATGCAAAACACATTTTGCTTACCTTTTCCTTCATTTTTTTTGTTTTTTTGTTTTTTGTTTTTTTGAAAAGAAATAACAAAAAATAACCTAGAATGAAATACATGAATGTTATGCAATGCAAGTCTTAGAAAGACAAAGGGCACAAAATCAACAAAGAAGAATGATCACAATGAGAAGAGTGATGAAACACAAGGACCAAGAAAGCCAAGAATGACTAGGGACAAAGAATCACACCAATTATTTAACGAAGTGTCTCATACTTACTTCTATCAAGTGGTTTGGTGAAGATGTCAGCATTCTAACATTCAGTAGGGATATACTCAAGAGCAACAATGTTTCTTTCAACCAAATTCCTAATAAAGTGATATCTAATCTCTATGTGCTTAGTCTTAGAATGTTGAACAGAGTTTTTAGAGATATCAATAGCACTAGAATTATCACAATAAACAACCATGGTGTCTTGTGATATCCCATAATCACTCAAAAGCTTTTTCATCCAAAGAAGCTGTGAACAACAACTTCCAGCAGCATTATATTCTACCTTTGCAGTAGACAAAGATATAGAATTTTACTTCTTACTCATCCAAGCAACAAGATTGGTTTTTACATAAAAACACCCACCAGTGGTTCTCTTTCTGTCATCGGCATTACTAGCCCAATCAAAATCAGAAAATCCAGCAAGAGATAGATTTAACTCTTTGCTATAAAACAATCCATAATCACAAGTTCCACCAACATATTTAAAGATTCTTTTAACAGCATTCAAATGTGAAACCTTAGGATTAGATTGAAATCTAGAACAGATACCAACACTAAAAGCAATATCAGGCCGACTAGTAGTTAAATATAAAAGACAACCAATCATGCTTCTATATAATGTAACATCAATAGACTCACTTGATGGATCATTGGTTAATTTTGCATTTGCAGCCATGGGTGTTCTAGCATGTGTGGCATTTTCAAGTCCAAATCTCTTGACTAGATTTCTTGCATATTTTGCTTGGTTGATATAAATTCCAGAATCTGTTTGCTTCACCTGTAATCCTAAGAAATAAATTAGTTCACCTACCATACTCATTTCAAACATTGCCTTTATTTCGTCTGCAAAATATTGAGCAAGAGAATCATTAGTAGCACCAAAAACAATATCATCAACATAAATTTGAGCTACTACAAAGTAATCCTTATCCTTTCGTATGAAGAGAGTAGTATCTGTAAATCCTCTTTTGAAGCCATGCTCAATGAGATATGCAGTTAACCTATCATACCAAGCCCTTGGAGCTTGTTTCAAACCATAGAGAGCTTTCTTCAACTTGTAGACATTATTCAGTCTATGAGGATCAACAAAACCCTTTGGTTATTCAACATATACCTCTTCTTGCAACATGTCATTCAAGAAAACACTCTTAACATCCATTTGATACAACTTGAAATTCAAATGACTCGCTATAGCCAAAAGTATCCTAATAGATTCCAGTCTAGCTACTGGTGCAAAGGTCTCATCAAAATCAATCCCTTTCACTTGTGAGTACCCTTGAGCAACAAGCCTTGATTTATTTTTGATAACAGTTCCATGCTCATCTGACTTGTTCTTAAATATCCACTTAGTTCCAATCACATTGACTCTTTTTGGTCTAGGAACTAATTCCCACACATCATTTCGAACAAATTAATGAAGTTCTTCATGCATAGAATTAACCCAATCAACATCTTGAAGGGCTTCATCCACCTTTTTTTATTCGAATTGGAATAAATAACATGAGTGAGTAATTACATTCAAAGCTTTGGATCTCAATCTCATGTTATCATTCAGACTACCCAATATGTTTGTAATAGGATGATTTAACTTTACTCTTGAAGAGGGACCTTTAACCAGAAATGTGGAAGTACCTTGTTGTTCTGATGAAGGACTAGGCTCACTTTGTCTTTGTTGAGTTTCATGAACCGGTGTAGATGGTTCTAAACTTGATGGTACTGAAACAACATCATTCAACAATAACAACTCTTCATCACTATGCTTCCCAATATAATCATCAGAAATAGGGTCATCAACTTCCACAATCTTTTCTTGAATCAGAGGAATGTTTTCTGACTGAGTTTCTGTACACAATTCATCATTGATCACCACATTGGAAGACTCCATGATTGTTTTAGTTCTCAAGTTGTATACTCGGTAAGCTCTACTAGTGGAAGAGTATCCCAGAAAATATCCCTTGTCACTCTTTGCATCAAACTTTTCTAGGTTCTCCCTATCACGTAGAATATAACAGTCGCTCCCAAATATCCGGAAGTATTTGACAACAGGCTTCTTTCCTCTCCAGAGTTCATAAGGAGTTTTCTTGGACTCAAGTTTAAAATACACCCAGTTAAGTGTATGACAAGTAGTGTTAACTACTTCTCCGCAGAAGAACTTTGGCATCTTTTTGTTATGTAGCATGACACAAGCCATTGATTTGTATTTGCTAGTCTTAGGTAGGTCCAACTCATAGGACTGAAGAGATCCTACAAGTTCATCAATAGGGATGGAGTCCACATCCTTGCTTTCAATGATGGCTGTTACTTTGGGTCTAAAATCTTCAGTTAAAGATCAAAGAATCTTCCTAACAGTTTTAGGTTAATCATAAATTTCACCCAAATTATAAGCAAAATTAACAATATCATTAACATTAGCATAGAATTCATCAAAAGTTTCATCATCAGACATCCTAATGCTTTCAAATCTAGTTGTTAATTGCTGTAACTTGTTGATCTTAACTGCCTTTGTGCCTTCATACATAGTTTGGAGAATATTTCATGCAGTGTGAGCAACCTCAACATTAGAGATTCTCTTGAATTCCTCTATAGAAACAGTATTAAAAATAGTATTCATAACTTTGCTATTAAAAGCGGTTGCTGCTTTCTGAGAAACTTGCCACTCACTCACTGGAGTAGTGGGCTTCTCCCATCCGTATTCAACCAAGTTCCAGATCTCTCATCAATAGATTTCAGGAATGCTTTTACCCTTACTTTCCAATTAGTATAATTATTCCCAGCAAAGTGAAGTGGGATCACAAAAGAGTGGCCGTGTTCCATGACAATAGGGGGTCAAGGATCAACTCTTAGATTAAATGATCGAAACACTAGAGCTAACCTGCTCTGATACCACTTGTCGGACCGTGTGCCTTACCAATCCATCCAATGACCAATTGGTGAAGGATGAGGGGACACAAATCTTTTATAGCATTCAATCACAAACCAAGCCCATTGATATTTGAGTGAATTGTGAAATCCCTCACAATGCAGCTCCAATGACTCGAACCTATGACCTTGGCTCTGATACCACTTGTACGTTTTTAGATCCCTTAAAATGCAACCAGATTAACCTAGTTATTTAGCCAAGTGATTAACTTAGGTAAATTATGCAAATTTAGGTTAACACATAGAAATTATATCATTGAAACAGTGCGGAAAATAAATAACATAGCAATACGATAACCTAGGAAAACTAAACCGGTAAAAAACCTGGGGAGGATTTAACCTAGCTATCCTTAAGGCAAACTGAATCCACTATGTAAGAATTGAAGTTTACACAATAGTGACTTAGACCACTAACATCCTATTGCCAGCTCGAGTAGGAAACTTACTACCACAACCACGTGATAGCTTCGAGTTCACGAATTACTTCTTTCTTGGATTCCCAGCAAGCACAAGCACTCCCGCTTGTATATCTTTAAGCACTTGAATCTGCAACTGAATTGATCACAAAACTCTTGACATCAATCTAGATCTTGATAACCCTAAGTGTATCTGAAGGAAAACACCTCTAGATCTCACAAAAGATTCACACACACAACATAAAGAGCAACCACAACAACCTCGAAAATGTGGTTAGGATTTTCCCTTTTGTACTTAAGATAAAACATAAAACCCTACACGTCAAACCGGACTTGGGCTAAGTTGGAAAATTCAGCAGAAAAATAATCTGCACGAGCTTCGATCGATCGAATATAATTTTCGATTAATCGAGCCAGGCAGATTTACACAATAAATCCTGCAGTATACTCGATTCCAACTTTACAACTTAAATATACTTTGAGCAAGTCTAAAACAAGACTAAATGTTTTGATCATGGTTTGCCAACATTACAAATTGGAGTTCTAATACATTTAAACCTAAACAATTACAACATTCAAGGGTCGTAGGCATGGAGTATCAATTGTGTTCATCATCCAAGCATTGCACACAACAAGGCATCATATGTTCATAAGCACATCACACTCATCGCATTTATGCATGTCTACGTTATAATGTATGACTTACATTCACTTACCTCATTGTTTCACAACACCACAACAGCTATACATTAATGTATGTTCATGTTGAAAGGAATGTTCAAGTGTTCACACAAGCATATTAACCCTAATTCTTAATATAATAATGAGAGCATATAAAACATGGTATACTACTACATACTAACCTTAAAAAGCATAAATTAAACTATATAGACCTAAAACATGCATTTAAACTAATAAAATAGAAAGAAAATAGAAGAACAAACAATTCTAGGTTTCTGGGTTGAACATGCATGCGCATGCAGAAGCATGCCTACGCATGTTCTTGTCCTAGCACGCTTCTAATTTACAAAGCAGTAAACCTAAGCAACAGAGGATAATCAAAACAATGGAAACAGAAAAAAAAAATAAAAAATATAAATAAAATAAAAGAAATTAGGCTAGACCCTTAGCTTAAGCACAAGAGCTCTTGGACCTTGATTTTGACTGTTCTCCTTGGTCAATCTACAAAACAAAATACTCAGTGAGTTAGTAAGTTTGACTAGAGGGATAAGAACCAAAATAGGTCATAGCCAAGAAACTTTACTCTAGGATTTTTTTTAAAAGTAAAAAGCCTTTCTTAAATCACTATTTTGAAGTGGATTAAGTGTGTTGTGGAAAAAGGCCCATCAGGCCTTTTATAGTGTTCAAATAGGAGGGGTAGGGGTCTTCCTAAGTGATGTGGGATTAGCTCTACCACATTTTCTGTAAAAAAAACTTTTGTTATGTGGCTTTCTAAAACCCTAATGCGTACGCATGCGCAAGGCTGTGTATTCATGCTTGAGGCTACATACACATGCTTAAGGTTCATGCAAGAGGTTTTTCTTTCCCAAAAGCATCTTTCAACTAAAGAGTTCTTTTGGGTAGATCTTAGATCAGCCCTAAACCCTTCTAGTGGTATCGTCATTGGGAAATGACTGAACGAGGGCTCAAGTCATAAGAAGTACAAAATGAAGTGTCTATACACTCCAAGAAATCTTATTGGAAAGAGTTTTTGTAATTTCAAACAATCTCTCAAACACTCTCTTTAGGTCACAAGATGAGTGACTTAAAAACAAGTTCTTTCAATGTTAGGCAACACGTGTATGTATTTATATACTTGTATTTTTTGTATTAAAAATCTGTCCACTAAGTAACAAATCCTGACTACACCCTTGTCTTACAGGCTATTAGCTAGGCACTCAATGATCTACCTTTCTTAATATTGCAAATGTTAGGTCTCCGTCGTCCACTTGTGTATAGCCACCGACCTGTAATACCAACAAAGAACTTAGCTCTCCAATTTATATAGGCAAGGACAAATCCATTTCTTAGAGTCGTCTTCTTTTGTCTCATACTCACCTTTACAATCCTCCTTTGTTTTTATTTCTTTTGTTCAGTTAATGCCACAACACAGCTGTTCAATTAGTCAAGGACAAAGGCTTCATTTTCCTATCAGAAAAGTGTAAGCAGTTACAAACAAATGTATTTTCTTTTTCTTTCTTTTTTTAATCAGAAAAGTATAGAAAATTATCTATACTATTATTAAGACAATAAAACTCTTTGGTGTCTAGTTTTAGTACTTCAAAAAATAACCTAATACACTTTGAAAATTACTTAGCAATTAAAAAGATGAGGGACACAAAAATTTGAAACTATCCATCAAATTCTGCTCGCACTAATACAGCAGTGGAAATTAAGTACATTTCGAAATTTTAATTTTATTATTCATTATTTATTTCATTAATTTTTAGAAAAAACAATTTCTTTAAAATAAAATGAAAAAAAAAAAAAAAAAGCCTACAACACGCGCAAAAGAGTAGAATGTGAGAAGCTACTTTTAACTTTTATTGTGCTTTAAATTATATATAAATGTGATCTAAAATTTAAGTATTTGCAATATGTTAATGTGTCAATCTATAATTTGAAATATGTTAATCTATGATTTAAAGTGGTTTTTATTAATAAAAAAAAATTAACGTGTTTTGGACCATTTAAAAAAGTGGACACCAAGAGATCAATTCTCTTAATAATGGTATAGATATTCTTATAAAAGAAATACTGAAATAGTATAGATATTGGACCATTACTCTAGACAATTATATGATAGTTTGAAGTTGTCTTTATTATTTGGAGTATCTAATGGGCCACACTTATCATGTGTAATTTTTAGAAAAAACAATTTCTTTAAAATAAAATGAAAAAAAAAAAGCCTACAACACGCGCAAAAAGAGTAGAATGTGAGAAGCTACTTTTAACTTTTATTGTGCTTTAAATTATATATAAATGTGATCTAAAATTTAAGTATTTGCAATATGTTAATGTGTCAATCTATAATTTGAAATATGTTAATCTATGATTTAAAGTGGTTTTTATTAATAAAAAAAAAATTAACGTGTTTTGGACCATTTAAAAAAGTGGACACCAAGAGATCAATTCTCTTAATAATGGTATAGATATTCTTATAAAAGAAATACTGAAATAGTATAGATATTGGACCATTACTCTAGACAATTATATGATAGTTTGAAGTTGTCTTTATTATTTGGAGTATCTAATGGGCCACACTTATCATGTGTAATTTTTAGAAAAAACAATTTCTTTAAAATAAAATGAAAAAAAAAAAGCCTACAACACGCGCAAAAAGAGTAGAATGTGAGAAGCTACTTTTAACTTTTATTGTGCTTCAAATTATATATAAATGTGATCTAAAATTTAAGTATTTGCAATATGTTGATGTGTCAATCTATAATTTGAAATATGTTAATCTATGATCTAAAGTGGTTTTTATTAATAAAAAAAAATTAACGTGTTTTGGACCATTTAAAAAAGTGGACACCAAGAGATAAATTCTCTTAATAATGGTATAGATATTCTTATAAAAGAAATACTGAAATAGTATAGATATTGGACCATTACTCTAGACAATTAAATTATAGTTTGAAGTTGTCTCTATTATTTGGAGTATCTAATGGGCCACACTTATCATGTGTATTTTTGTTGCCTTGCATTTTTCGTCTTATTTCTAGAAGTGGGAGTAGATATGTGGAGGAGAAAGAAAAAGTGTAGAAAAATATCAAAAAATAATATTAATAGTGGTGAAACATCAGTATAGAAAATAACTAAAAGTATATATTATTTTGCATAAATAGAATAAAATGATTAAAAAAAACTAGTGATTGATTCTATTTAGTCTATTGAAGATTATAGTAGACCCCAACAATTTTAGGATTAAAACTGAGCGGCTGTTTTAGAAGTCGTATATGTTAAAACCAACCGTGTGCATTGCAAAGCTTATATAAAATTACTTTGCTTCTTACATTATTAATTGCAACGCGTATATAATATTTTATTTAAACTTAGTGTATATAATAAGAGAAGTGCTACAAGCCTACGACCACTATATTTTTATAAGAAATTATAAGTTGTAAGTTACTATTGGTTCTAATTTAAATCCACAACTTAATTTTTTTTTTTTTTTGTCCACTTATAAGAACTAATAATAACCTATTATTTAGAATTTATTATAAAAATGTCATAAAAATATTATGAACATAACATTTCTCGTATACTAATGAATGGAAAAATCCATAGAAGAGGTTGTTCAAAAGACTGCCCAACCCTACCCTTCTGAGTCCTAATTGGTCACAATGCACACAGTAGGTTTTAACCTTTTTTTAAATCAAATATCATAAATCTAAAATTTGATCTAATATCAAATCATTATAGATATCATTTAAAATTAGATATGACTATGATAACTCTTGCTTTTTAATTTAAAAAAAAAAAAACAATTGACGTCCTTTTCAAAAAATAAAAATTGATGTCACACTAATTACAAATATATATAATCTTACTGTCTTTTAAAATAAAAATGAGTACAAATCTTATCCTATGCCTTTTACTAAATATACCTTACATGTGGTTCACATTCATCACATATTATCTTATCCTTACACATGGATAATTCTTATTGGTTGCATATAATCATATCCCTATAGCTCTATCGCACCTCCATCCAAACCTCTCTCTCTCATAGTTGTTATACCCATTAATATTGAGTAGAGAAAAAGTAAAGAGATAATGGGATCCAAACTCATATATTTAAGTTTTTTTGGGTTAAATGGTATTTTATTAACTCTTCAATTAGATTCCATTCAAATTGTTATCTTCCCAACAAGTGGTATCAGAATTCACTGCAGTGTGGGATAAGGAGGCATAGTTATTAAGGTCCATTTTACAGTTGGCGTGAGAAGGGTGCAGTGCGAGTTGCATATAGATTGATTTTAGAAAAATGCCAACAAATCGTCAATGATGTTAGATCAAAAAAACAGTTTTATGCGAGGTTCCAATGATATATCTCCTCAACAACCATCCCCCTATTCCTATGCAATTGTTGTCCCCCCCCCCCCCCCTCCCTTGCCCACCCACCCACCCACCCACCCAGTTCCTTTGTCACTAATTGTTTGCCAATCGATTGTCATCTCCACCAAACACCCTTAACTAAACATAGGGCTTAGTCGGCTTACCCTGAAAAAAGAAAAGAAAAGAGAAATTTCTTGAAATTTGTCATATATCATTAGCTTAGTTTAAAAAAAGGATTATTAAATGATTAGTTATTAAAAAGGATTATTTCTCTCCAAATGATTCTAATAAGCTTTATATCTTCATTATTCATTAGTATAAATGATAAAATGAAGTTATACTTCCATTTTCCAGGGAATGTACAAACGTACGGTGGAATGTTCAAACATATCCCGAAACTTACCAACAAGCCCTTGATGGATTTATTAAGGAAGGTGCCATCGAGGTTGGGAAAATTGCATGTGTTATTAAATGGCCAAGCACTTCCTCAACACTAACATTATTTAAAGCAGTTTACTTCTCATCATTTTGTAAATATATAACAAAATACTATTTGATGATCCACTTATCGATATTATTTATAATAGGATTCCCTTCTTTAAACTGGACTTTTATATGGTTCAAAAATACCCATAAATCTTAGGTTAAAAAAAAAATTAAAAAAAAAAAAAAACTTGAGAACAACTTGGTAAAAATATATCTCCAACTTCACTTAAAATACCTACAAAATATGACACTTTTCTACTAATCTACGATTTCAAAACAAACTTATCCAAAACTTCAAAAAATATATATATATATATAAATTATTACACTTAACCAAATTAATATATATATATATATATATATAAACAAAATTGCTTGTGCTTACGATAAATGGCTTAGTTTAAGTATAATACAGTGCTTTCCTCCTTTCGCACACCATAAGTACATTAAAATTATTAGCATAATTTCTCTAAGTAAAAAATTGATCATTAAAGTTTTATGAAGGTAAAAATATATATTATATCTAAAAAAATTCATTATATATATATATATATATATTTAAATTAGTTTAATTATCTATAATTTTTTATATATAAACAATAAAAGTTGGGTTTTATTCGTCATACTTGAAAGTAAATGTTACAAATTATATGATGTTCTTTTGCCATGTGGCTATAATAAAGTTACATAGTTTACTCTTAGTTAAATTCTACTGCCAAGGTTTTGAGAAATTTAAATTACTATTCCAATTTAAAATTACTTATAAAAAATTTCAATGAAATTTTAAAAGAAGTTTGTTTCTTTATTTTATCTTTATTTTAATTTATATGGATAATTAATTAAACAATATACTTTTGTCACTTAACTTGAGGTATTTTTTTTGTTGATTTTGCTATTTATTTTATTGTTCACATTTAATTATGTTAGTGAAATATATAATTCAATTTACAAATGATTTTTAATTAATTTGTGCATGCTCCATTTGGCCACATTAAATTATTAGCATAATTTTCTCTAAGTGAAATATATTGTCAAAGTTTCAAGAAGTGAAAAAAATATTACTCCAATGAAGATTCTATCATTAATTTTTTTTAATAAATTTAAAAGAGAAAATTTAATTTAAATTAAATTATTTTAATAATCTGCCAAAAAGTTTTTCTTTCAGCCATATATAAAATCAGATTTCATAGTAGTGCATATTCTATGTAGTTTTTTTTTTTTTGTTGCAAGTATTACAAATTGTATGATGTGCGCGCTTTTGTTAGTATAAGTGTCCGTCTGAGACAAGCTGAAAATTTCAGTTTATTTGCAATTTCAACTTATTTTTGCTACTATTTATGAGTTTTACTGCACTTTTTGGTATTATTCATAAGTTTCACTGTACTATTCATGAGTCTCATTGTACTATTCAATTAACTTTTACATTTATCTATAATACTTTTAGTAAAAGGTTTTTAATTTCAGCTAAATAAACTGTTATCAAACAGACACTAAGTACCTACATTGAAATTACTAATAAGTACAGCTTATTTAGGTGAAATTATTAATGAAGTTCTAAGAATTTTAAAGAAAAATTATTATTTAAAATCTATTAAAGTTTCTGGTTTTGATAAAACTTGGTCGCACATGATGTGCTTTCACCCATAATTAAATTTATTTTTATTTTTCTAAAATTTGAAATCTATTTTATGTTCGATTTCAATTATATTGAATAAATATATTCTTTAATTTATAATTATTTAGTGTATCACAAGAATATATATATATATATATATATATATATATATATATATATATATCATTATTGGCATTATATATATAATATATAACAATTAAGCATATTATACTAACCTTTGTGTTTTTGTTTTTTCTTCCTAGAGGTCATGCATCGGAAGGCATCTTTTGAGTACCATCTAGGATGAGAGTGCGTGGCACTTGGCGGAATCGCCATTATAGCTATTCAAAGTGTTTAACTGATCTTAGAAGGTGAAACGTACACATTTGGAACCATCTTAATTTCTTCTACTATATTATATAAACAACTATAGCTTAAGACCAAATCCATTATCTTTTTCCATTCATCACTTCCTTATATTTGTGTATCATGTCCAAGTAGAGAGAAACAAACACAATGGAAAGTAAGCTTTTTTGTTGGATTCTTCTATCCTTGCTCATTCTTTTATGCTTTGTGTCTCAAACTAATGAAAAGATGGAAGGACAAACACTATTCTATCTTTACAAGTCCAGGTTGAAGCAAAATTTTGGTGTGGACACAAGTCTTTTCAAGGTGATTGATCATGTCGATGAAGCTAATGTTCATCCTCAGGTGGGGTTGAAGCAGGAAGATAGGATTGAGAGATTGCCTGGACAACCATATGTGAATTTCTCTCAATATGGTGGCTATGTCACAGTGGATAAATCAGCTGGTCGAGCACTTTATTACTATTTTGTTGAAGCACATCATTCTAAGAATTCATTGCCTCTTCTTCTCTGGCTCAATGGAGGTACTTGATCTATTTCTTGTCTTCAAGTCAATGTGACTAGCACAATTTCTGTTTTGTTTCCTTGTCTTTTTCTGTTTTCATCTTATTTGTTTCCTTCTATAGAGTCAGGGAGTGATAGTATGGATAAGAATACATGAAATAGTACTGTTAATGGTATTACAATTTTACTTAAAGAACTTCCATAAATTGACGCAGCTTAAAATTTCCTTTGAAAAATAAAGAAACCAAAACAGCTTTTTCACATTCTCTCCTGACTTACTGGATATTTGGTTCTCTGGTTGATCCCATGTCCTCTACTCACAGACAACATCCTGGTACTACTTTGTATTTCTTAAGTGCATGACCTAGAATTCTAAGTGATGATATGGGAATCAAACCCCCACTCTTACCCACCACCACCCAATCTTTTGTAGTGAAACTTTGGAGGAGACAGTTGGACTAACTTTTTGAATGATATTATAACCCCCCCCCCCCCTTTTTTTTCTTGTTTTCTTTCCAAATTATTGAAAAAATAATTGAATGATGTACTGTTTTTCAAACTTTATGTGTGTGGTACATAAGGTTTTTGGTTCAAGTTGCTCAACCAACATTTTGACACCACGCATAGATATATCTATTCTCTATCATTACCTAATATGTGGCTTAGAAGACTACGCTTATCCGAGAGATTAATCCAATGCCCTCAGAACTGAGGCACTCACAATGAAAAATATATTGACCGTATGATTTAATAAAATTATTTATCATATTTTTATCCTAGTATAGTCAAGATGACCATGCATTATTTATCATATTTTTATCCTAGTATAATGATCCCAGGGTGTTTTTAATGGAAATACCAATTGAGTTATAAAACTTTTGGGCACTACATTTTTTTTTTAATTTAAAAACCCTTGTACGTAAATGGGATTGTATTACTTTATTAGCATTTGTATATTGAGATTATTAAAGGCACTTGCATACCATTAATTTAAAATAAAAAGAGACATGTAAAATATTATATAACATAACTTTATTTTTTTTAAGAACATACAATATTATATAAACATTATGTGCCACCTGGATTTTTATTTTTATTTTTTTTTTTGAGAAGATGCCACCTAATTAATACTATTAATTAATGTCAAACCTTTATTTATCCACAGGTCCAGGTTGTTCATCTTTTACTGGAGCATTGGTAGAGCTTGGACCATTTCGTGTGCACAGTGATGGCAAAACACTTTATACAAACAAATTTTCATGGAATTATGGTATGCTTATCTAATTATTATTATTTGCCAAAAATTCTAAGTTTATTTATTTTTTCTTTGTCTAAAATTGAAGCTAAATTTTATCTTAATTTGGATTTTTTTTTTTCTACAGCTGCAAATGTTCTATTCCTTGAGTCTCCGGCTGGTGTAGGATTTTCTTACTCCAATACAACATCAGATTATGATAAGAGTGGGGATAGTAGAACTGCAGCAGATAATTATGTGTTTTTGGTGAATTGGTTAGAGAGATTTCCAGAGTACAAGGATCGTGACTTTTATATTTCTGGAGAAAGCTATGCTGGACATTATGTTCCTCAACTTGCACATACCATTCTCTACCATAACAAGAAAGCTAACAAGACCATTATCAACCTCAAAGGAATTATTGTACATCTCTCTCTCTCTCTCTCTCTCTCTCTCTCTCTCTCTCTATATATATATATATATATATATATATATATATTCCTCATACTTTTCAAAATGAAGACAACACACACACAATAATTGGAAGAGTCTAAGGGAAATAATTGGACGGGACAATAAAAGTGGTTATAAATCCTTTTCAAAAACAAATAATGATTGAAACTTAGAAGTTAAAGCGGAAATTAAAATCCCCCCCCCCCCCCCCAAACTATACATTCTTTATACTTCTAAATTATGAGAATGTATACTTACCCCCAAAACTATAAGAATGAACACTTACTTGTTAAACTGTTACTCATGGAATAAGGTGAAAAGTGTTACATAAATAATAATTTAGAGGTAATAGTGTGCACTTTTATAGTCTAGAAAAATCAGTGTTACGTACGGATAATAATTTAGGAAGATACTTATGCATTCTCATAGTTTAGTGAGTAAATATAAAATAATGTATAATTTACGAAGGTAAACTGTAATTTTTCTTAACTTTTTTTTTTTTTTTGACGAAATTTTTCTTAACTTAAACTCATCGTTAGTCTATTTTTTCTTTTCCCGTAAGGAGAAGAAATAGGGTGGTCACAGTTGGTCCCACGCCACTCACCACTTGGCTGTGACAAACATTACGAAGATCCAGCCCAACTAAGTTCCACTTTGTATGTGTCTTTATCTCTTATTTTCTTTAGTCTATATAAACTCAATAATAAGAATTGATCGCCGAAGAAGAAATAATAATAATATGGGGGAAAATAGGTCAATTTCGAAAAAGTTAAAGTATAGCCACTATGAGATACTTATAGCTTGCCTAGTTCTTTACAGTTTCATTTTTGTCTAACATTACGAAAAGAAAGACATGACTTAGATTATAACAATAAAATAAAAAAATTTAGTGATCATATGAGTCATGGACTTACAAAACTCTCACAAGATTTACAAGGCCTTATGATTTTCTAGTCCTCAAAGTTTCATAAGTATAAAACTTAGTCCTTAAAAAATGGCTAAATTTAGTCCTTCGAAGTTAAAAATTAAAGGACTAACCAATAAAAATTACAATTTACTTTAAAGACATGACTTAGACTATAACAATAACATTTTTTTAGTGATACTATGAGTTATGGACCTACAAGCTTTCATGTGATTGGTGTTATTATCTTCTAATTTGGTAAAAAATAATCCTCTTTAAATGGTTAAAAATAAAAGGATTAAATTTAGAGTATAAAACTGAATGAGGTTTAATTGTTAAAGAAATTAGATAAAATGAACTTTATGATTTAGGGAAGTGAGATAAACAATAAGATTCTGCCCTAGGGAAAGGTGGTTATATTTAAAATAAACTCATTTTTAATTAAAATTATATTATTAAGGATTTAAGTCAAAAATAAAAATATTCTATCTATTTTTTTTTCTTACTTTATATTCTATCAATTACAATTTACTACTTTTTTTTTTTTACTTATCTTAATTATAAAATAACTAAATTTCAAATGCATGACATACTACAATTAGTGGAGCATAGATTAATGGAAAGCAAAAAAATGAGAAGGAGGATTTCTATTATTAAACCACTCATGATAATTAAGAAAAATATACAAAGAAGCTTATTGATAATCATTTGTAATACATGTGTTTGGATTAGATTTTTTTTTATTAGTTTATTAGCTTATTTGTTTATGGACATTTTTAAACTTGATTTTTTTTCCAATTACGACTATATTTTTGTCAAATTTTAGGAGAAAAAAAAAATAGAAAAGAAGAAGAAAACAACATCTCAATAATATCTCGATCTAATTATTGTAAAGTTATGGTTTTTACATAATATTTATGTTGGCTTTTTTTCATGACGAAAAGTGTTGTAATTTCATTAATTTATTTCCTTGTATTTTGTGGGATTTAATTGTAATGGTTTTATTCTTAATTAGTGAAGATTTGATCAAGACAGTTGAATGTCACATGAGGAGCACATACCAAAAGCAGAAAAGTCAGTGTATTTCCCGAGTAATCTTGCGACTTGGCCAACTCGCAAGATGACCTGCGAAATGCACTGATAACTGGGATTTTAAGTGTGATTTTCTTACCCTTCACTCACACTATATATACCCTCATTATTCATAAAATTGCAAAGAGACTAATTAGATAGAAAACCCTAGAAAGAGGTTTTTACAACATCCACCATTTTAGAGAGAGGAGTTTGTTTGGTAGGGTGTTTTAAGTAACAGTTTTCAATGTTTAAACAACATTATACGTATTTCCACATACTTTTCTACCTATACGTATTTTCAAAAAATACAAACAACGTTACTAGAAAAACATTACCAAATGACCCCTACTCATCCTCAAGAGAAAAATCGTAGTCTCTTCTCCTTCCCCTCTTCCATTATCATACATTAAGAGGAAATTTTGTACCCAAACACAACCCACGCCCAAATTGAGTGTTGAAAGTGTTTTGGAGCTTGGGAAGCATTGGATTATTGCCAAATTAAGCCAGTGAGACCTGGCAGTGCAATCGGGTGGTATTGCGGGATCAAGGAAGCTAGTGAAGACAAGACTCTGTGAAGTCCATTGGTAGCTAGGATTTGGAGGGCTCAAGTATTTTGGATAGATTATGCTTGAATGATCTTTTTGGTATCCTTATACTCCAACTTATTCACTAGTGGATCATTTCGGCTTAGAGGGCCATGAAAAGGTTTTTACACCGAGCTCTTCGGTTTTCCTCTTCGATAACACATTGCCGTGTATCTTGGGTTTTTGAGTTTCTTTTCCCAACTGCCCTTTACATATTTGCAATGCACTTATATGTTCATCTATGCAATTGTTAAGTGCTTCAATTATTTAATTTTCTAAACACATATATTTCGCATCCAGTGTGCTTAGATTAAAATTAATCAAGTTGTAATTAAATTTGAGGATCTTAGTTAGCTCTAGTCATTAGATTATCGAGCTTTCAATTATGTTTCATGGTAGATCGCGTTATTATAATACATGCTTTATCATTGATTTTTTATTTATAATGCAGATTGGAAATGCGGTGATCAATGATGAAACAGACGAACAAGGAATGGTTGATTACCTTGGAAGCCATGCTATCATTTCGGACCAAGATGTGTATCAAATACACAAATACTGTGATTTTTCACCCAATGCCACCACTCAATCTCGTGAGTGCGAAGCATCCTATGGAACTCTCGAAGATAATATTATCGACATCAATATCTATAACATTTATGCTCCCATGTGCTTCTCTTCCAATGTCACAACTCGACCCAAGAAAGCATCTGTAAGTTGACGCATTTCTCTATATTTGTGCTGCTTGAGCCTAAATTAGAAGGGCAAATCATTTTAAGGGGATGCAAATTTACCCCATTTAGAAGGTTAAAAAATTTGAAGTGAATTGTTTTGTTTTGTTATGTTATGGTGCAAATACTAGAATTTGATCCATGTAGTACTAACTATATGTATGTTTATCTGAATCGACCTGATGTTCAAGAAGCCCTTCATGCTAATGTTACTAAACTCACACATGAATGGGAACAATGTGGTGATACCATACAAGAATGGAGAGATAGCCCGTCAACCATTATTCCCCTTTTGAAGGAATTTATGAGCAATGGCATTCGAGTGTGGATTTTTAGGTAAAGAGATGATGTGGTATTGTTACTGGCATAAGGAATTGAAATATATTTCAACCTTTATTTATTTTTTCTTTTATAGTATTATCATTATCATCTTGATAAAAAAAATTATCATCACCATCATCAAGTTACATATGATGAAATTTTTTGTTAATGATACGCCACTTAGTGCCTGTTGGCATCCTCTTTTGAAACCACACTTTTTTCATAGCGTAGTTTTTTAAAGTCTCATTTTTTTTCCTACGCATAGCCTTTTCAAATAGCTCATTTTCAAAAAAATTAAAAAATAAGCTGTACCAAATTAAATAGACCTTTAATAAGTGTAATTATATTAATATATTGACAATACAACTGTTGTATTATACATTTTCCTTTTCTTAATATCAATATCAAATTTTATGTTTATCAAATGTTATTTACTATTCGATTAATAATTTCATGTTTTATATATAATTTTAAAATACACAAAAACTTGAAATGTAAATATTTTATAAATATGATTAGTTAGTACTCATTAATTATCTGGATATTTTGTAAACATACAGTTTGTCAAGTGATATAATTCTAATAACAGCTATACAAGGTATTAATTGAACCTAATTGGTTAAAATAGAGGTTGTCAATCATACTTGAAATCATAATCCCTATGAATATATGATCAAATTAAAAAATCTCAAATGGGTCTTTGTTGGATGAAATGCAGCGGCGACATTGATGGAAGGGTTCCTGTTACTTCAACCAAATACTCTATAAACAAAATGAAGCTTCCTGTGAAGACTACATGGCATCCTTGGTTCCTCAATAAAGAGGTATTGCATAATTCTTTTTATCTTGAATATTTCAATACGTGTTTTTGCTTCAAAAAGGCTATAAATATTTTAATATCCTTGATTCAACAGTGGAGATAACTTTTTTTTGTTGTTGTCATCACAGGTTGGTGGCTATACACAAGTGTATGAGGGAGACCTAACATTTGCGACAGTAAGAGAAGCAGGACATTTAGTGCCGAGCTACCAGCCTGCAAGAGCACTTTCTTTGATCAAGCACTTCCTTGAAGGCAAACCACTTCATTAGTCTATATATGGCTCTAGCTAAGTCGGTTCCTTTGTAGTGCAAACTATGTTTCATTTGATTATCTGCGTTTACCTAATAGAAAGTTTCTATTTAGAGCAAAGCGCAACTTGTTTTTACTTTTCAATCATCTAATACGTTGTCCAATCTTTTTTTCCAACAATTATATCACAGTTAGGGTTCATAATGTGTTGGTAAATCCTAGTGTAGAACATATCAAAATTGAATTGTATAAATAAAATCGTTTTGATGTTGACTCTGGGCTAGAAGCTACTCAAAGACAACAAAGTTTGGATTTACTCAAAAAGGATAAGTTGAAGATCTTTTACTCATATATTTTATCTTATAAACAATTTTTGAGTGAAACTTGTTTCATTGTAAAATAAACAGTCGAGGCTTCATAATAGACAAAAATTAGACTCAATTTGGATTTAAAATGAGTGAGATATAATCATTTGATGTTGTTACAATTTTGCCATCTCTGAGCTTTTAATTGACAAAAAGTTAATTCACTTGACTATGAATTGCATGAACAATAAATTGACTTGATGTAATACTTTGTTTAACCTATATTTTTCTCTACATAAACCAATTATTGTTACAAAGCAAGAGTGAAATCTCACGTACAAGATTAAATCTAAAAGCCAAACTTTCTTGAACTTAAAAAACTTCTAAATTCCTCTCCTTAGAGCATTCACATTAAAATTCTAAAAAAGTTTAGCATTTAGCAACTCAAAAAATCACTTTATCTATTTTAACAACTCATTTTACAATACACTCTGAGAGCCCATTTGATAAGAGATTTCTAGTAACATTGTTTAAGTTTTGTAAAAATATATATGGGTGAAAAAATCTGTGAATATACATGTTGTGATGTTTAAACAACAGTTTTTGATATTTAAACACTGTTACCAAACGGGACCTTAATATCAAAGAGTTCTAAATTCTTCTTCTTAGTGCTTCTCGTTAAGACACTCTTTTCATGGTTTATCTTTGAGAGTTCTCGCTACACTTCAGTGTTGCTCATCCAAACTATAAAAAACCAAAACCTATGTCAGTGAGTTTATTGGTACAGCTAGAAAATCTCTAGAGATTTGCATTGGAATTCTAATTCATTGCTCTAGGGTTACCACAGTAGGAAGGCAAACATGACGTTTGTTGAGATTACATAGAAAGTCAAGCTGCAAAGGTTTTCTAGGTAGGCTATTGTAATTGTTTCTTTTATAGTATGGATTTTTTAAAGGGTTGGATCTCCTGATTTGGCTTTTCTTTTGAAGGAGTTCTTCATTGATTTTCTAATACTTCATCACCAAAATTTATGTGTTGTTTTAACTGTTTTGATTATTATTCCTTTTAGATTTAGCAGGTTACAACTGTGCTTGAGATAACTGTTTATGCAATCTGTTTGGAATAAACCGAAAATTTTTCAACCACTATTCTTTCAACAAATCGATCCAACCTTTTCAATTCAAATAGCTCATACTTTTGAGAGTGGGCCTTGGATTCAAAATAATGGATGCAGGTATCTCCGGCCAATAAGAAAAATCCAATAGACATAGAACCGACATGTGGGCTATCCAGATATCTTTTTCCTATTACGTAAAAAAATAAAATTTTAAAAAAAATTTAAAAAAGAAAAAAGAAAAAAAAAAGGCAACGATATCGTGACGAAGTAAAAAACCCGAGAAAGACTATTCATAGAAAAAAAACCACTCTTAGGGAAACCTTCCCCAATAAGACAAATCCATTACGATAAGAGGTATTACGATCCAAGGAAAAGCATTTGCTCCCATGCTAGCTTTTTGGAATACTCTTCTCCACTATGGACTAGTTGAAGTAGGTTATCAAGGGAACATATTCACATGGAATAATGGGAGGCCTGGCGATGCATTTGTTCAAGAATGGATTGATAGAGCCTGTGCAAATGGGGCTTGTAGAGATTTGTTCCCTAGGAGTCAGGTTGTACACCTCTTTGCCTCTTACTCGGGCCACATCCCAATCTTGCTGGTTGTAGACACAACTAGGGAAGCCGGCAGAAGAAAAAGAATTCCCCATAGATTTGAGGAGAAATGGACATCCCATCAGGAGTGTGGAAATATTATTAAGGAGGCATGGAAACACCCAGCAGCTCAAGGTAGCCCGATATTTTTCTTATTCGAGAAAATAAAATATAATCGACAGGCTTGATAAACTGGGGTAAGGTGACTTTTGGCAACACTAAAGCCCACTTGCAGGAAAAACATCGAGTATTAGAGGAGCTAACTAGAAGGAATGATCCAGCACTCTTGGACAGAATCAAGGAAACAAAGGCCGAAATCAATAGAATGTTGCACCATGAGGAATTGACATAGAGACAGAGATCTAGGGCTATTTGGTTACCTGCAGGGAATAAAAACACAAAGTATTTCCATCAAAGAGCGAGCCAAAGAAGACGCAAAAATCAAATTCTGGGGGTGTTCAACGAAAGGAGAGAATGGTGTACAGATGAGAGGCAGATTACAGAGATAGCAAAAGCTTATTTTCAGGACTTGTTCACATTAGCTCAACCTGATGATGGTAACATAGACAAGGTCCTTGAATCAGTTGATCAACGTGTCATAGCAGAGATGAATAGTCCACTACTACAACCATACTCGGGTGAAGTGAAGAGGTACATCGAGCTCTATTCCAAATGCACCCATCAAAAGCCCCAGACCCAAATAGTATGTCTCTCTTCTTTTTTCAAAAATATTAGAATGTTGTTGGTTCTGATGTCACTACAGCTATCCTCTTTATTCTTAATTCGAGTCATTTACTACAAAAAATGAACTACACTTACATTGTATTGGTGCCAAAGAAGAATGAGCCTCAGTCCAATGTGATTTTCAACCAATCAGTTTGGAGAAGGTAGTATCTTGCCTCTTTTCAAAGGTCCTAGCCAACCAATTGAAACTGATTTTGCACAGGGTAATTTCATATACTCAGAGTTCTTTTGTCTTGGAAAGACTAATCACCAATAATACCACAGTAGCTTTTGAAGTGCTCCACAGGATGCGAAATAGGAGACAGGGGAAAGATGGTCAAATGGCAATGAAATTGGATATTAGCAAGGCGTATGACTAAGTAGAGTGGAAGTTCTTAAGGAAGATGATGGTCAAGTTGGGATTTGATGCGAGGTGGATTGCACTTGCAATGGAGACAGTTAGTATAGCATCATTTTCGGTTCTCATCAATAGTGAGCCAAAGGGTCAAGCCTACAAGGGGAATAAAATAAGGTAACCCACTATCACCATATTTATTTCTCATGTGTGCCGAAGGATTGTTAGCCATGTTAAGAAAAGCTGAGAAGCAAAGACGGATACAAGGCATTCTATCCAGCTGAGGGGGAGTTCGCGTTTCTCATATACTCTTCGCAGATGATAGCCTACTATTTTGCCAAGCTAAGGTTGAGGAATGCCAACCTATGATGCACGGACACGGACACGGACACGGACACGACACGGACACGGATACGGCAATACGGAAATTTTTGAAAAATAAGGACACGACACGGCGTGGACACGGCAATTAAATAATTAATTAAATTTTATATTTAGACATATTTTTAAATATTTTTAGACATAAAATACGTTTATATCTAGAATTTAAATTACGTATTAATTACAAATAAGTAAACTAACATTCAAAGTAGTACAATAAAACACATAAAATGTTTAGAGTACAAACCAAAAGTTTAAATAGACTACATTCAATATCAAACTAAAAACATAAAATAAAATAAGCAGGACACAAAAAAAAAATCACTAAAGTCATAATAAACATTATAATTTATAACACAAGGTTGAGTAAAGAAGAAAAAAAAAAAAAATATATATATATATATATATAGTAAAGTATAACACAGTGAGGGGATTAAAAAAGAAAAAGAAAAAAAAAGAGGAGGTTTGGGTGTTATAAATATAACACTCCACAGTACAAGGTTTAAGCAGTCAGCAGATAAAAGAAGAAAAAAAAACGTGAAACAGAGAGGGAGAGAGAAAAGAAGCTCGGATCTGTCCACGCCGAGAGAGAGAGATCGGAAGGAACAGAGGGAGCTCGCCGATTCGCCGATCGGCCTGATGTAGCTCCGGCGAGGGACAGAGGGCAGAAAAGAAGCTCGGATCTGTCCACGCCGAGAGAGAGAGATCGGAAGGAACAGAGGGAGCTCGCCGATTGGCCTGATGTAGCTCCGGCGAGGGACAGAGGGCGGCAGGCAGAGGGAAATCAACGGTTGGGCTGTGTGGGTTTTTGATTTGAGATTTTTCACTTCTCTCTTCTGGGCATTGGGTTTTTGTTTTTTTTTTCCCACTGCTGGAGTGTCCACCGCGTCGGAGCCGCGTCGGGGCCGTGTCGGAGTAGCAAAAAAAAAAACGACACCGCTCGAACACCGGAGTCCGGCGAGTCGTACTGGTACCGGTGTCCGACACGTGTCGGACACCGGTACGTTGGCAAAATTGCCGTGTCGGTGCAACCTAGATGCCAACAACTTTTGAATATTCTTGACAGCTATGAAGTAGCTTCGGGCCAAGCCATCAACCGAGGAAAGACAGCCTTGTTCTTTAGCAAAAACATAAGGCCAGGCATCAAGCAAGAGATCCAAGCCATACTAGGTGCACAAGTGTTCAACGACTATGATCAGTACCTTGGTCTACCCATGATTGCTAGAAAGTCGAAAGTAAACACGTTCAAAGGGATTCAAGAGAAAATAGCAAAGCGAGTAACTGGATGAATGGAAAAGTTTATATCCAAGGCAGGTCGAGAAATCCTTATTAAGACTTTTGCCCAGGCAATACCAACCTATAAGATGAGTATTTTCAAGCTTCCAAAGCAACTGTGTGATGGTATAAACTCTATCCTAGCACGGTACTGGTAGGGACAGATGCGAGATGAAAAAAAGGTTCATTAGATAAGCTAGAAAAGGCTATGTAATCCAAAACATCTAGGAGGGATGGGATTCCATGATCTGCATGCTTTTAATCTAGCCATGCTTGCTAAACAAGCATGGAGATTGCTCTACCATGCCAACTCTCTATTCTATCATATTTATGAGGTAATATATTTTCCTGACAAATCTTTTTTGGAGGCTGAAATTGGACACAATCCGTCATATGTATGGCACAGCTTGCTGGCAGCAAGGAATGTAATTCTGGCTAGATCCAAACGGCGAGTTGGGGATGGAAAAACCATAAAAGTTTTGTCTCATATGTGGCTACCTCATCCCCCGATCCTAACTGGTATGGTACCTGGTGATATGCGTGTGAAGGGCCTCATCAACCAGCAAACAAGGCAGTGGGACTGTGGGAAATTGACTGATTTGTTTGCCCCATCTACTAGCCAAGAAATTTTGGCAATATTTCTCTCAAGCATGAAATCAGATCACAGGATAGTTTGGAAGGAAAATAAAGCTCAAGAATTCTCTGTAAAGTCGCTAGGTGGCCCTAAGGATTACATAGCAGCCTAGGGGCGAAAGGTTGCGTACTCAGTGGAATGGTAAAACATGGAAGCATATCTGGGAAATTAATGTACCCCCAAAAGTTCGAAACTTTGTGTGGAGAGCGTGCTCAAACATCTTACCAACGAGAGATAACCTGCAGAGGAGGAAGGTGAGGGTGGAGCCATGGTGCGAATTCTGCAGACAACACCCCGAGACAGTGTGCCATGTCTTTCGGGAATGTTCCTTTGCTCGAAATACTTGGGCCTTGGTCAGGGGGAGACTGCAGAAATGTCCTAAGGAATCTTCAGACTTTTTCTCGCTGCTTCGGAGGCTTCGGGAGAGACTTGACCAAAAAGATGTCGAGGTCTGGGCAGCTACAGCGTGGGCTCTTTGGAATGCTCGCAACAAGTTTTGAAAAAATACAGCTGCAGCCGAAGGTCATTGTTGATGGGGCTTTAGCTTTGCTGACAGAGTACCAAAGACTTATGGAAGCACAGAGAACATAAGCTTAGTATACAATGAGTCCAACAACTTATATGGTCCACACTCCACAGTTTACTTTTACTTTCATGTTCTGGCCCTAGCTTGAGCCCTACGGGCGGCTTTAGCATTAGGGGTATGCATGTCTCACCTGGGAGTATGTTTCCAGAGTGATTTTGATATATCTTTATTGTAACTCTGTAGAGAAGTAATGCAAATTTCTACCGTCGAGTTTTCTAAAAAAAAAAAAAAGAGCTTTCAATTAATCAATTTCAACTAAACCTTCTTGAAAGGACAATATATATGATGCTACTTGGATAGCTTTGCTAAATTTATCTATAATGATTAATTTGAGCATGCATAGACTAATTGGAAAATTATGTGTAGTCTTGCTGCTTGAAGTAGTGCAATAAATACTTGCAGTAATTTAAATTTATTGATAATTCCTTCATAAAATGCATTGGTAAAGTAATTTTGTCATATATATAACGATATTTTGATAACTAGATATACTGATCATTCCTTTCTTGGGTATGACCATGTGCCTTTGCAAAGTCAAATTTAGGTTGAAGAGATTATAAGCTAGTTTGAAGTATTAATGAATTCACTTCAAAGTTAAGATTTTATTTCTTAAATTTAGAGGTGTACAAACTACAAAATGCCACGTTTTTTAAAATTGTGACATTAGATACATATTTAGATTTCTAATATTTAATCTGAGTCCGAACTATATATATATATATATATATATATATATATATATATCAAATGAATAGAATCCTTTTCCACCATTAAAAACACATAAATATTAACAATTGTTATTATTGTTTTCTAGTAATTCTTCCAAATTAAATGGCAATCTTAAGCTGGGGCATGTGAGGATACCTTTTTCCAGGGAGAGGATTCTTACTCAATTTTTGAGCCATTAAATTTGTATAAAGTTAGATAGGTGTAACAACTGAATGTAATAATAAAACTGCAAAGGCATTCATTCGGGGAAACTAGGAATATCTAAAATATGAATCTTAGCATTTCCATCCAATTTGGTCCATTTCAACCCATTTCTTTATATTTGGTCTAGTTCGGTCCATTTAGTCCTTTAGGTTTAATTCGGTCCATTTCTAGTCCACCTCGGTCCATTTGCTTCAATTCGGTCTAGTTTGGTCTAATTTAGTCTATTTTGGTCCACTTATGCCCATTCGGTCATTTCTGTTCATTTAGGTCCACTAGGCCAATTTGGTCCACTTCAGTCCTTTTAGTCTACTTAGGCTAATTCAGTCCACTTTGGTTTATTCTAGTCAATTTTGTCCAATTCATTCCATTTCGGTCCACTTCTTCCAGTTCGATTCTTTTGGTCCATTTTGTTCCACTTAGGCCCATTTAGTCCACTTCAGTTCTTTCAGTTCAATTTAGTCTCTTTTGGTTGACTTTGATTCATTCAGTCCACTTTGGTCCATTTCAATCCATTAAATTTTTTTTTTTTTTTTTCAAATTGAGGAATTTCATGAGATAAAGGCTAAAAATGATTTAAAAAAATTATGAATTAAAATTTCAACTTCAAATGTATTTGAAATAAACTATTAAAAACGTTATTGGGAGCAGCTCATTAGACATGTGTTGAATAAAATTGCTTATTTTTTTAAAAAAATCATTTGATTATTTTCAATTACCACTTTTCTTTACACGATTATGTTAAATCAGTTTGTTTATTTTCAATTTTAGAACTACAGCATCTTCTTCTACTAAATCCACCAAAATGTTTGCAATAAAATTCGGGATTTGTTTAAATGTTAGGTAAAATTTGTTGTCATTGAATAATACTATTTAATATTCAGTTATCAACTAAATTGAAATTTTTTTTTAATAAAAAATACGCATGTCAAAGACTCTTTGATATAACACGGGTTGTAAAATACACAAATAAAAATAATAGAGTAAAAATGTAAATTGCATCCTCTAAATCTGACTAAAATTCATTTTAGGCCTTAAAATTTACTTTCATTTAATTGAGTTATTAAAGTTCAAGTTTATTTAATTAAGGCATCTCTATCAACTTTCATTAAATGTTTCCATTAAGTGTTCAAATTTTTATTTTTCAGAATCAAACTAATTTTTTTTAAATCCAAAATTTTTAAAATATATATATATATATATAGATGTATAATTTTAAGCTTTTCTCCTCTAAAAAATATTTAAATTTTTGTTAAATTTTTTCTTATTTTGATTTTGTTTGTAACAATCTTTAATTTCATACTCAAAATTTATTACCCCAATACAAAATTTCTTTACAAAATTTTCCAAAAATAAAACAGCGCAACACCATCATAGGTGGAATAACTAATTGTAATTGCACGTGGTCAAGTTTAATCATAAAGATGCACATTGACTTCTTCTTTTTTTTTTTTTTTTTGAGAATGAAGATTGCTACTTGTATTGAAAATCAGCCAGGATCAACAAAAAGTACATCATAGAGGTGTGGTGGAACATCCTCCACCCACACCGACAAACCTCTAACGTGTCTTGCATGTCTAGCTAGGTTGTGGGCTACTTTATTACTAGTTCTACGAACATGAGAAAAAGCAATACATTTACTGGTAACTAATAAGGATTTGTCAGACTCTAGAAGATGGCCAAAAGAAGATAGGGAGGCTTCCTTACTTGGAAGAGAATTTATTACCACTTTCGAATCACCTTCAAGCATGAACTTTGAAATACCAAGTTCTTGTGCGAAGGACATTGCCCTTGCTGCTGCCATGGCTTCCACTATGACCAGCGAAAATGGCAGAAGGGCTTGCTCTAACAGCGAAGCTATAGCCTTTCCTTGACAATCGTGAACTACCACTCCAAAACCCACCTTGCCCAGCTCCGAAAAAACTGCCCCATCAAAATTCAGTTTGAGACAATTCGCCGAAGGTGGACTCCATTGAGCACTGGCCTGGGGTCGAATGACAGCTAAAGGTTGACTAAGGGAGTATTGGCTCTGTTGAAAAGTGGTAAGGGTCTGAGATGCTTGTTGGAGAACCTGAGCTTTGGGAAAGTCATTTGTGCTCACTCGAATTTGATTTCGCCTATGCCATATCGTCCACATCACCATGGCCATGAGGTCTATATTTTTTCTTTTCTCATGGACCAAAATGATCAAGTCTCAGTCTTCGGTCTTCAAAATCTGGAACACCATCCTAAATATCATCTAGCATGGCACACTCCCACAAAGCATGGAATACTGTTTCAGCCTCAACCCCACATTGCTCACACTTGTCTTCCAATAATATCCTCCTCTTCATTAAGTTTTGCTTCACTGGTATGGCTTCTTTGCACGCTCGCCACATAAAGTTCCGCACCTTGTTGGGGGACATTGAGCCCCCAAATCTAATTCCACACTTCATTCTGCTGCTGCGTGTTGACTAAAGGGACCTGCATAGAAGTTAGTTTTGCAAGAAATTTAGGGCCTGAATTTACAGTGTAAATATCTGATAGGGTGAAGGGCCAAATGATCTTGTCCTCCATTGGGAGTACGACTTAAAGGGATGCTGAAAACCAAAGCAGCTTCATCAAATGACAACAATCCATGCACTAAATCTAAGTCCCATGTTCTTATGATCGGGTTGATGAGCTCAGAAACTCTTGCATCTTTAAAACCTGGTACCATGTCAAAAAGGACTTGTGGATGATCCTGTGATGGCAGCCACGCATCATTTCAAATGCTAATTGCTTCTCCACACCCAACCCTCCATCTTGCTCCCTTAAGTAGCACATCTCTTCCCTTTAAAATGCTATGCCAAGCATGCGAGCCAAAACTAGATTCTTGAGCCTCCCAAATACTACAATTTGGAAAAAACTTCATTTTAAAGACTCTATAAAAGAGGGAATCCTTATTATGAAGTAATCTCCAAGCTTTCTTGGCCAAGAGAGCATCATTAAAGTTGGCTAGATCTTTGAAGCCCATACCACCTTCCTTCTTTGGGAGGCAGAGTGTATCCCACTTCACCTAATGAATTTTTCTCCGGTCACCTTTCTAACCCCACCAAAATCTTCTTATCAAGCTCTCGATTTCTGAGCAAAGCCCCAAAGGAAGTTTGAAACAACTCATAGTATAGATTGGAATAGCTTGGACGACTGCTTTTATTAAGATCTCCCTTCCAGCTTGTGATAGGAGTTTCTCCTTCCAGCCCTGCAATTTTTTCCACATTCGTTCCTTAATATAATTGAAGCTTGCTTTCTTGTTTCTCCCCACCAAGGATGGTAATCCCAAGTATTTTTCATACTGAATAATTTCTAGTACCCTAAGTGCCAACTTTATTTGATTTCTGATATCATCACTGGTAGATTTACTAAAGAAAATTGTTGTCTTGCTTCAGTTAATCTATTGACTTGAGCATTTCCCATACACTTTCAAAATATTCAGAACCCTTTGGCACTCCTCTATGGTGGCCCTGCAAAACAACAGGCTATCATCTGCAAACAAAAGATGGGTTAGTCATGGACTATTTCGACAAAGAGAGTAGCCCTTAATGTGTCCTTGATGAGAGGCTTGATTAAGTAGTCCATTAAGGCCTTCAGTGCAAAGTAAGAATAGGAAATGAGAGAGTGGGTCTCCTTGGCAAATGCCTCTTGTTGGTGTGATCCTGCCTTTGGGTTCCCCATTTACCAGTATGGAATATGTCACAGTTTTGACACATAGCATCATGAGATTGATCCAGTGCTCTGTGAACCCCATTTTTTCCATGATTGAGGACAAATAAGACCACTCCACTCTATCATATGCTTTGCTCATGTCAAGCTTGATGGCCATACAATCTTCCTTTCCTTTATGTCTCTGCATACTGTGTAAAGACTCAAAAGCTACCAATATATTGTCAAAGATAAGTCGACTTTTAGTGAAAGCACTTTGATTCTCAGTAATAATATCAGGCAAAATTTTCTTAAGTCTATTTGTTAGGACTTTGGAGAAATTTTTATACAAAACGTTACACAAACTGAAAGGTCTAAATTCAAAGGCAAATTCAGGATTTTTCTTTTTGGAATGAGAGTAATAAAAGTGTAATTGAAGTGTTTAGGTAAAGTAGCAGAATTAAGATAATGCATCACAGTATCAAAAATATCATCACCAATTAAATTCCAATAGTATTGATAGAAGAGAGGTGGCATACCATCAAGCCTAGGGGCCTTAGGCGAGGCCATTTGGTTGATGGCTTGCTTGACCTCCATATGAGTGAACTCGAATGAGAGCATGGAATTCATCTCCACAGTAATGACTCTCTGAGTGGAATCTGTCACTAAGGTACAAAGTTGCTAGTTGGCTGTTTGGAGAAGTTCCTGGTAGTATTGCACAAGACATTCAGCTATATCCTCATTGTTATCAATCACACGGCCATTATGGTCTTTCAATCTTCGGATCATATTTTTCCTCTTCCTTTGAGAAGCATGGCTGTGAAAGAAATTTGAATTTCTATCACCAAATTTTGCCCACATGATTTTAGATCTCTGGAACCAAAGTTTATTTTCTTTATCAACCAATTCAGCTATCTACTTTTTCAAAACACAGACTTGCTGATTGTTTCCCGATCTCATGGCTACCCTTTCAGCCTCTTTTAAATCCTTTCTCTTTCGACTCAATACCTTTCTAACATTTCCAAAACAATCCCAGTCCCATTTCCTAAGCTCTTTACCACATTTGTCTATTTTACGAATGACTTGATCTTGATCATCCTCTTCTGTCCTTGACAGCCATACCGCCTCTACAATATCTGAACACCCACAATCAGAGAGCCATATTTCTTCAAACCTGAATGGTTTGGCATAAGGTGGAATATCCAACCCATTTATGGAGATCCATAGCAGAGAGTGATCTGAAGAATCCGAATTCTAGTGGTGAATCTTTGACCCTGGAAATTTCATGAACCAATCATGGTTGGCCAGTCCATGATCCAATCTCTCCCACAGTGAATGGCCATCAGCAAAATGTTTCCTCCATGTAAATTGTTCTCCCACATAGCCTAGGTCAAGAAATCCGCATTCATCAATGACATCTCTAAAAAGTTACATCTGAGCTTGGCTTCTATTGCTGCCTCCCAATTTTTCCGAGCTTCTTGTGATTTCATTAAAGTCCCCAGCACAAAGCCAGGAAAGATTATGTCTAGTATTGAGTAACCGAAGTTTATTCCATGCTTCACTTCTCATATGTGTTACTGGTTCCCCATAAAAACCTGTGAATCTCCATTCATCATCACCATCTTTATTAATTATTAAATCAATATGATATTTGGAAAAAGAGTCTACATGTACATCACTAGAATTTTTCCAATAGAGTGCTAAACCCCTACCCCCTCTAGGATTTCTTTCTACAAAAAACAGATTATCAAACTTAATATTTCTTTGGACTTCTTTTAGCCTAGCTTCATCTGCCCATGTCTCGGCTAAGAACACGACGGATGGATTTTTAGCCCGAATCAATGCTTCAAGCTCCTTTCCTATACGCAGGTTCCCAAGCCCACGACAGTTCCATACTATGAGATTCATTGTGCTTGGCGGGGCTGCTGAGCAGCCTCCACCATTAAATTTTGTTAACTGTCTTCCTTTGAAACTTGTAGTTTTTTTGTAGGTAACTTAGGAAAATACTCCAATACTTCTTCTCTGCTTCTTTTTGTAACCGTGGGACCCTGTGGTGTGTCAGTTTCCATATTAGTTTCTCTTGCCAGCCTTTTGCACGTGCGTAGAGTTCCGTTTGTTGGAATGGGAGGTGTTGAATTTTCTACCACGTGGGTTGCTTGCTCTAGACTTGCTGCATGTTGAGCTGGCGATGAGAGAGTTAATTGCTTCCCATTTTTAGCTAAAACTTGTGAGGTGTCAGCTGTCCTAGGATCCACATGCTCTCCCCTCTTGTCATAGTTTCCAATAGCCAAATCTAATTTTTGAATCTGTGTTTCAAAATCAGCGTTATTAGTATGGAAAGAATTTAATTCCGGGTTGGAATCAATTACCTTTAATGTCTGGTTTCTAGTATCTCGGACTGATTGCGTGATGTGCTCCCTCAATTCTTGAATTTCCATAACTGACTCACGCTCCAGGTCCGCTCCTGCCACCTCACCGGATTCAGATTATTCGTGATTTCCCTAGTTTTCCTAACCGCTGTCACAGGTGGCTTCTCGGCTGTTGCAGGTTTGGAGTTTTTTGTAGCGCCTCCCAAACCATCGCCCATTCCAACAACCACGATGAACGGAGTTCTTCTCGGGTTATATGGCTCTGCTCTTAACCATGGTCCATATTCATGAGGTTCTGTGGTTTATGAATCCTTCCTTGCTAACCAGGTCTTGCAATCTTTTCCATCATGAGAAATCATACCACACCAATAACAAAAATTGGGAAGTTTCTCATATTTAAAAGAAACCCAGTTCTCCTCTTCATCGTCCAATGTTATCCATCGACCCCGACAAAGAGGTTTTGAGATATCAATTTCCACCTGGACACCTAAAAACTCCCCTCCCACCAATTCGCTGAGATTCTCACACGGAGATACCTGTCCTAGTGTTTCTCCCAACTCAATTGTCGTCTCGGAGTCAAGCAGACGCATCGGCAATCCATGTTTTTGCACCCAAAATTTCAGTTTGGTGAACCTCAAATACCTGGACGGTGTAGACCATCAAATCTCTGTAACAGGATAGCATGTTAATCAAACGTCCATGGCTCATTAGCAAGGACCCGTTCTGCGTTAGATTGGAATTCGAATATGAACAAGAGTATATGGTCGCCTGCTTCGCGCACCTCGAAGTCCTTTTTGGCTCTCCACAAAGGTTTAAACGTGCGGCCTATTGCTTCCACATTAAGGGATCTCTTGGTAAGGAACTTGGCAGCCAAAACATACTCCTTGCTTCGTAAGTTTTTGGACTTCGACAGACTAAGCTTCACGTCTTCCTCATCTGTCAGTGAAAGTTTCTTCCAGTCGTAAAGTATATCTTCCATGAAGGCAAAGCGATGTTGATAGGGAATAAGACAAGGATTAGACCATGCATAAGAGGAACGGAGGTCAAAAGAAAACCCTATAGCTAGAGAGGATTAGCAGAGGGTGAGATTTATCATTCCAGGGAAGATAACGGCGTTCTACGTTCTAGTCTCTCCAGGGAGAAACTAGGGCGAGAAAAAAATATTTTCAGATGCACATTAACTATTAAGGCTTATTTTGGCCAAAACTTTTAATGCAATGGTTTGATTGAAGCACATGAGCAACTCGAATCCTTCTCCCTACCACCCAAAACACCTTGTGTATGGAGAAGTGCTAATTCAGCTACAAGACCATTGACGAACATTTGATCTTCTAGACTTATTTCCAACAAAATGTTGTAAGATTGCGTAGTCAAATTTACAATTTTGCATTACATTACAATTGTGCATGTATCAAATTAATCTAGAAAATCAAATGATAATTAAGGGGTCAATAACACAAAGCTTATTTTTTCAATAAATCCTACTTGCATCTATCGCCTTTTGAATCCAATCCAACCTCACCTTCTCAACTCTGTTTTTGTAAAAAAAAGTATGTGTTATTTGAACTAAACATTGTTGAATTTGTTGAAATAATAATGGTAGATATACATGGTTGGAGATGTTGGAAAAAAAAATGCAAAATGCATATTAAATTGTGTAGGGGAAAAAAAGAAGAAGAAGAAAAAAACTTAGGCTTTGCTCTAAACAGCAACTTGCTATTAACTTTTTATAATTCAAGCTGATTGAACATAATCAAAACTCAAAAGGAAATATTAGCACTAGAAAGACATATATAAGAACAAACTTAGTTAAATCCTAAATGCAGTAATATTGGGAAGAGGTGTGCCTTTAAGGAAGTGTTTGATCAAAGAAAGTGCTCTTGCAGGTTGATAGCTTGGAACTTGATGCCCTGCCTCTCTTACTGTTGCAAATGTTAGGTCTCCTTTATACACTTGAGTATAGCCACCAACCTGTGACACCAACAAAGAATTTAGCTCTCAAACTGAGGAACCCAAGAACATCTTTGTATTTATATATATAAAAGAAGTTACCTCTTGATTGAGGAACCAAGGCTGCCATGGAGTCTTTACACTAAGTTCCATTTTGTTTATAGAGTATAGTGTTGAAGTAACAGGAACCCTTCCATCAATGTCGCCACTGCATTTCATCCAATAAATACTCATTTGAGTTTTTTTTTTTTTTTTTAATTTGATAGTATATTCGTACGGATAATGATTTCAGGTACGATTCACAATCCCTGTTTTAATCAATTAGGCTGAACTAATAATTTGTATAGCTGTTATTAATATTATATCGCTTGTCATGTTTCATGTTTACAAAATATCAAGATAATTAGAGAGTAATAACTATCATATCTATAAAATATTTACATTTCAAATTTTTGTGTATTTTAAAAATGTGCATATAACATGAAATTATGAATCAAATGGTAAGTAACATAACTCTCAAAAAGAATGATAAATAACATTTGATTAACATAAAGGAAAATGCATAATGCAACGTATGGTGATATTTTCAAAATGTTAATATTATTACACTTATTAAAAGTCCATTTGGTACAACTTTAAAAAAATAAAATTGAAAATGAGCTGTTTGAAAAGGCTATACCTAAAAAAAAGTGGGATTTTAAAAAAAAACTTCACCATGAAAAAAATGTGGTTTCAAAATGCTATGCCACGAGCAATAAGTGGTGTATCATTAACAAAGAATTTCACCATATGTAACTTGACAATGGTGATGATAATTTTAATTTTTTATCAAGATGATAATGATAATACTATAAAAGAAAAAATAAATAAAGGTTGAAATACACTATATATTTTTTAATTCCTTATGCCATCTTTACCTAAAAATCCACACTCGAATTCCATTGTCCATAAATTCCTTCAAAAGGGGAATAATGGTTGACGGGCTATCGGTCCAATCTTGTATGGTATCACCACATTGTTCCCAGTCATGTGTGAGTTTAGTAACATTAGCATGAAGGGCTTCTTGAACATCAGGTCGATTCAGATAAACATACATATAGTTATTACTACATGGATCAAATTCTAGTATCTGCAGCACAAAATAACAAAACAAAACAATTTACTTCAAATTTTCTAAGAGCTAGTGAACATTTATATAATGTAATAAAAGAAATGGGGTAAATTTGCATCCCCTTAAAATGATTTAAGCTTCTAATTTAGACTCAAGCAACACAAATATAGAAAGAATAGTTCTAAGACCACAAATTATTTCACAATTTTTTTTAACAGCTCTGACGTGACGGATTGTGAATGATTGTTTATCACTAACACATCGATCTACTATTTTTTTTTTCTCCACTCTCACTCTTTCACGTCACAGTTATGTGATAATTTAATTATGGTTCTAGATTTTTTTCTTTTTTCTTTTTTCTTTTTTAGAAAAAGATGTCGATCAACTTACAGATGCTCTCTTGGGTCGAGTTGTTACATTGGAAGACAAGCACAAGGGAGCATAAATGTTATAGATATTGATGGCGATAATATTATCTTCGAGAGCTACATAGGATTCTTCGCACTCACGAGATTGAGCAGTGGCATTGGGTGAAAAATCACAGTATTTGTGTATTTGATACACATCTTCGTTCGAAATGATAGCGTGGCTTCCAAGGTAATCGATTAATCCTTGTTCGTCAGTTTCATCATTGATTACTGCATTTCCAATCTGCATATATTATGAATAAGAAATCAATGAGAATTGAGAAAGCATATATTAAAATAACACGTGAAACATAATTATAAAGGAAATTAATGGGAGCAAGATAAAGATACTATTGAGATGTTGTTTCCTTCTTTTGTTTTTTTTTTTTTTTTTTCCTCCTAAAAGTTGACAAAAATACAGTCATACTTAGAAAAAAAAAAAAAAAAAGTTGAAAAACATGTCCATAAACAAATAACCTATTAAACTAACAAAAAAAATCTAATTAAAACACACGTATTACAAACAATTATCAATAAGCTTCTTTGTACATTTTTCTTAGTTATTATGAGTGGCTTAATAATAGAAATCCTCCTTCTCATTTTTTTTTTTCATCTTATGCTTCACTAATTCTAGTATGTCATGTATTTAAAATTTTAGTTATTTAATTTACAAGATAAGTAAAATAAAAAATAAATGATAAGTTGTAATTGATGGAATATAAAGCAAGAATCAAAACATTAGATAGAAAATTTTTATTTTTGACTTAAATCCTTTACAATATAGTTTTTGTAAAGATTTTATGAGTTTATTTTAAATATAACCACCTTTAATCCTAGGGAACCACATTATTGTTTCCCTCACTTCCCTAAATCAGAGGGTTCTTTTTTATCTTCTTTCTTTAACAATTTTAACCTCATTCAATTTTATGCTCTAAATTTAGTCCTTTTATTTTTTAACCATTAATTTAAAGAGGATTATTTTTAGCAAATTAGAAAAATCATAGCACCAATCACATGAAAGTTTTGTAAGTCCATAACTCATAGGATCACTAAAAACATGTTATTGTTATAGTCTAAGTCATGTCTTTAAAGTGAATTGTTATTTTTATTGGTTAGTCCTCTTATTTTTAACTTCGAAGGACTAAATTTAGTCATTTTAAAAGGACTAAGTTTTATACTTAAGAAACTTTGAGGACTAGAACATAATAAGACCATGTAAATCACATGAAAGTTTTGTTAGTCCATAACTCATATGATCACTAAAAAAAAAAAATTATTGTTGCGGTCTAAGTCATCGATTCTTATTATTGAGTCTATACTCTATAGAGACTAAAGAAAATAAGAGATAAAGACACAAAGAACGTGGAACTTCGTTGGGCTGGGTCTTCATAATGTTTGTCATAGTCTAGCCAAGCCGTGTTGGACCCACTGTCATGACCACCATATTTCTTCTCCTTCATAAAAATTTACGAGAAAAAAAAAGGACTAAGCAACATTCATTTTGACTTCAGGTAAATTATGGAGCTGTTTGGAAACATTGTTCTAGTAATGCCATAAGATTATAGACATACTTTTCTAAATTATTACTCGCATAACACTTATCTCCTTAAACTATAAAAGTGCACACTTATCCCTCTAAACTATTATCCGTGTAATATTTTTCACATAATATCATGAATAATAGATTAAAGAAGTGTTCATTCTTATAGTTAAGGGGGTAAGTATATATTTTTATAGTTTAGTAGGATAAGTATAAAAAATGTATTATTTAGTGAAATGTAATTTCTACTTTAACTTGTAAGTTTCATTCATTATTTGTTTTTGAAAAGGATTTATAACCACTTTTATTGTCCCGTCCAATTATTTCCCTTAGACTCTTCCAATTATTGTATGTTTTTCTTCATTTTGAAAAGTATGCATAAGGAATTTATAACCACACTGAGTGTGACACCCAATTATTTCCCTTAGACTCTTAAAACTTGCAATTACTTTGTGAGAAAGAGTGATTTTGAAAAGTATAAGGATTATAACCACACTTGGTTTGACATCCTGTTATTTACCTTAGACTCTTAAAACTTGCAATTATTTTGTGAGAGAGAGAGAGAGAAAGAGAGATGTACAATAATTCCTTTGAGGTTGATAATGGTCTTGTTAGCTTTCTTGTTATGGTAGAGAATGGTATGTGCAAGTTGGGGAACATAATGTCCAGCATAGCTTTCTCCTGAAATATAAAAGTCACGATCCTTGTATTCTGGAAATCTCTCTAACCAATTCACCAAAAACACATAATTATCTGCTGCAGTTCTACTATCCCCACTCTTATCATAATCCGATGTTGTATTGGAGTAAGAAAATCCTACACCAGCTGGAGACTCAAGGAACAGAACATTTGCAGCTGTAGAAAAAAAAAATTCCAAATTAAGATAAAATTTAGCTTCAGTTTTAGACAAAGAAAAAATAAATAAATTTAGAATATTTGGCAAAAAATAATAATTAGATAAGTATACCATAATTCCATGAAAAATTGTTTGTATAAAGTGTTTTGCCATCACTGTGCACACGAAATGGTCCAAGCTCAACCAATGCTCCAGTAAAAGATGAACAACCTGGACCTGTGGATAAATAAAGGTTTGACATTAATTAATAGTATTAATTAGGTGGCACCTTCTCAAAAAAAAAATCCAGGTGGCACATAATGTATATATAATATTGTATGTTCTTAAAAATAATAAAGTTATGTTATATAATATTTAACATCTCTAAATTAATGGCATCCAAGTGCCTTTAATAATCTCAATATATAAATGCTAATAAAGTAATATAATCCCAATTACGCACAAGGGTTTTTAAATTTTTTCAAAAGAAAAAAAAAATGGTAGCGCCCAACTTTATAGCTCAATTAGTATCTCCATTGAAAACACACCGGGACCAAAATAATATATAACTCAAAATGCATGGTCATCTTGACTATAATAGGATAAAAATATGATAAATAATTTTATCAAATCATACGATCAATATATTTTTCATTGTGATTGTCTAGAGTTCTGAGGGCATTGGATCAATCTCTGGGAGAAGTGTAGTCTTCCAAGTCACATATTAGGTGATGATAGAGAATATCTATTTAAGCGTGGTCTTAAAATATTGGTTGAGCGACTTGAACCAAAAATCTTACGTACCACACACACATAAAGTTTGAAAAACAGACATCATTCAATTATTTTTTCAATAATTTGGAAAAAAAAAAAAAAAGGGGGTATAATATCATTCAAAAACTTCGTCTAAGTGTCTGTTTAAAATCTATTTATTTTGCTAAAATTAAAAATTTTTTACTAAAAGTACTGTAAATAAAAGTAAAAGTTAGCTGAAATTCTATAATGTGACCCATGAATAATACCAAAAAATAAACATATGAATAGTAAAAAAAATAAGCAGAATAGTAAAATAAGTTGGCAAAAATAATCTTGTCAAACAGTCACCAAAGGTCTCTTCCAAAGTTTCACTACAAAAGAATTGGGTGGTGGTGTGTAAGAGTGGGGGTTTTAATCCCATATCATCACTTAGAATTCTAGGACATGCACTTAAGAAACATAAAGTATTACCAGGATGTTGTCTGTGAGTAGAGGACGTGTGATCAACCAGAGAACCAAATATCCAGTAAGTCAGGAGAGAATGTGAAAAAGCTGTTTTGGTTTCTTTATTTTTCAAAGGAAATTTTATGCTGCATCGATTTATGGAAGTTCTTTAAGTAAAATTGTAATACCATTAACAGTACTGTTTCATGTATTCTTATCCATACTATCACTCCCTGGCTCTATAGAAGGAAACAGATAAGATGAAAAGAGAAAAAGACCAGGAAAGAAACAGAAACTGTGAAGACAAGAAATAGATCAAGTACCTCCATTGAGCCAAAGAAGAAGAGGCAATGAATTCTTAGAATGATGTGCTTCAACAAAATAGTAATAAAGCGCTCGACCAGCTGATTTATCCACTGTGACATAACCACCATATTGAGAGAAATTCACATATGGTTGTCCAGGCAATCTCTCAATCCTATCTTCCTGCTTCAACCCTACCTGAGGATGAACATTAGCTTCATTGACATGATCATTCACCTTGAAAAGACTCGTGTCCACACCAAAATTTTGCTTCAACCTGGCCTTGTAAAGATAGTCCAAACCGTGCCTTCCCTTCTTTCCATGAGTTTGAGCCAGGAAGCATGAAAGGCTGAGAAAGAATAAAAGAATCCAATACAAAGATTTACTGTTCATTGCTTTTCTTTTTCTTTCTTCACAGAAATCAAGCAAATGGAGAAAGAAAGAAAAGGAAAAAGATGGTGCGTTATGATCCAAACTGGCTATTTATACGGAAGGAGAAAGAATATTGCAAGTTGATACATCTCAATGTACATGAAGGGTTAGGATTGTAGGATTTTTTTTTTTTAAATATGATAAAGATTATGTATATAAAAATTATGATTCTCTTAAAGTTTGTAGAGTAATTCCACCTTATAATCTCAACCGTTGGTTGCTAAATAAGCTGTTAAAATTTTTCAATACCCACGTCAACATCTAAATAAACATTGCATAACACTAATTTAACGTTTATTTAATTGATTGATAATATGGCAAAATCTAAATTACTCAAACAATTAATATTTTAAAAACTTTATAGACTTTACTAGAGCTCGAGTTACCCATCTCACAAGTGATTTGTATTTATTTTGCTCAAGGGTTTTACTTATTTACTGAAGTTAAAATGACAACCGACATATAAGGTAATTTCATTTTTTTATTTAACATATTTGGTAAATTTGCTGAAAAATTATTTAAGCACATCCTAAAAGAAAATAGTGTTTATTTAATGTTTTGATTTTGCTTATTCATTGATCAGTATACTCATAAAACCATGTACAATACTTGGGGCAAGCATTAACGTTTAAGTCAATGAGTCAATTCCACTAGGAACTTTCCTAGCCAATTTACAAGAACGTGTGTGGTACTTCTTGCAAACCATCAACTTTGTCATTATTTTAAAACTAAACCTCCAATAATCATTCACTTTGTTGTTTTAACAAAAAAATGAAGCTTCCACTAACTATCTCATAATTTTCCACAAAAATCAATCACCCTCGTGTAAACACGCTGGAACACTTTATTCTCATTGACCTACTTTTCCCCACATCCTACTTTCTACTTTTTATTTTTTATTTTTATGGGATAATATAGATGCATAAAGATTTAGGTTTGGGTTATTGCATCGTGCAATACCACCTTTTATGTGAGTTAAAAAATAAATAAATAAATAAGTCGTAAAGTTGAAAAAAATTTATCCAACGACTAAGATTAAAAATATATTTAATTACAATCATTAAAAACGGTATTACGTGATGTAATAACCCTAACTATTATATCAAATCTCAATCCGATCAAATTTATACTCATCCCCACATCCCACTTTGTTATTTTCAAAAAGGTACAAGAAAGAAAGAAAACAAAGACCATCCGCTGGCTCCCAAAAATAGTTGAAGGGAGGGGCCCTTGATTTAAAAATTTCCTCCTTATCCTTTAATAAAGTCTAAGTTACAAATGATTTTACTTAAATACTTCTCTTGTATCTTTTTTTTAAACATGAAGTGCCACTCATGAGAAGAGCACTCAAAGCCATAATTTAAAAGTACAAAATTTTTCACATCTAGATATGGTCTATTATGATTAGAGTTTGATAAACAAATAAATAAATAAATAAAATTGTTAAGGATGAGCTCATATGAAAGTAATATTATTTCATCACAATAATCACTAAAAAAAATGTTTAAAAAATAATGTAACCAAAATTGCTCCACTAAAAATAATTGTCTAAAAAGGGTATTGAGAGAGCCCTATTTAGTATCTAATAGCTGGATCCCTCTTCATCTTTTACTTTTATTTTGTGTGTGTTGCCAGAGATTTTGTGATATTATCATTTATCACCATGAACCCCACAGAGAGAGAGAGAGAGAGAGAGCATTGTCTGTATATGTTTTATCTTATTTTTATTTGTTTCCCCGTTATTTTCCTTTCAGATTATTATAAGTAATTCTAAATTGAATATATTTTTGTGAATTTTGAATACAACTTGTATTTAGTACTTTTTTACACTAAACACACTATGATGATGACATGCGTCCCAATCATGGTGTGTTTGGTACAAAAACGCGCTATTACAGTATATCCGGTATAAAAACGCGCTAGACACAAGTTGTACATGTGAATTTTCTATTTCGTATAGATTTTTTTTCTTTTCTTTTTTTTTTAATATTACCCTTTTTAGTTTCCTTTATATCACAGATAATTAGCAGTGGAGAATTTAACCCGGCCCATCATTCATGATTCACGAACAGTCTGCACATTCTTATCTTTAGAACAAAGAAGAATGATTACCTGCCATACGCAAGTTGGGCGAAATAACCATGGGCCCATAGAGAGTAGAAAACAACTTTGATGCGAATAATGGCCTATGTGTGGTCTCATGCCCTTACTCTTTGATTGGCCAATTTGGCCCAAAAGCAACTTTCTTTGTCTATGTGTTGAAGGAAGAAAAATAGAATACAACTGTCGGTGAGGGAAAAAGCAATTAAAAACCATCCTAGTTATCTTTTTCCTGTGCATTGGTGGGAAAAGGAGAATCTTGTACTTCACATTGAGACTAAAAATACAATGTGTCAATGACTGTCTTGTTGAAAAACTATACAGTCTTTTTTCTTTTTCTTTTAAGATGCATTTTTTTAATAAAAAAAAATCATTTTTAGATCAAATTATGTCAAAGATGCAATTTTTTTTTTGTAAGGCACTCATCACGTGTGATTTCTTTTCCTTTTTCATTAATGTATGTATTTAAAATGTAAAATCAGTGATGTGTATGGATACAATAAAGAATACGCAAAAATCAATACACTTTTTGTAAAAATAATTAAAATACATTGCTTTTTTTTTTTTTTTTTTGATAGGAAAAATACATTGCTTTAAAAAGCTAATAAGTGTGCTTAGGCTCAAGTAAAGAGGACCACAATTACGAAAGAGTATCTCATACGCTGATCACATGAGACATTTGTCTCATTGACAAATGGGGCCCATAAATGTGGGACCCATATGTATACGCTCTACCCATACAAAATTATTCCCGCAATTACAGGCTTACAGCACCATTTCGAACTTGTTTTTTTGTATGTTAATAAATAAGGATGCTATGGGTGTGAAACACGTAGTTGACTTTGACAACATTCAGGGGGTGAGAGGATGAAAGGATCTACTACAGTCTACACTCTTCGCAGAATAGACAAGCCATAAGCCTATGTTTTTTATTTTGACTAACTTGTAGGGTGATAAGTTGAAGAATTTTCTCACTTTACTAATTTTACTTGTTCCACCTTGCTCACATATCGCATTGGAAGTTGGAACAACTTAGGTGATTATCTTACAGATTATTTCAATGATACTTGAGTCATTTTAAATGCTCTTTAACATTTCACTTTGGAAGTCATGCAATTTGCCTTAAAAAATTTCCTTCTTATAATTCAGGAACATATGATTAGTAGGTAGTATGCTGAGCTGAGTCTATGTTATGCACATATTTAAAAAATAAATTTAAAAAAAAAAAAAGAAGAAGAAAATCCACAAACACAATTTAAAGTAATGTTAGAAATACAAATTTAATATATATTTTTTGTTTTATAATTGTTGAGGTGGTACGTTTATGGTTGGAGTAATATTCAGTGTAGTCAAATTTAATATATATTTTTCATTTTATTTAATTAGCGTTTTGTTTCTTGGGTGAAATGTTTACATATTCTAATAATTTTTTTATTAGCAGAATTGTGCATGTTTAATGAAGAAACAACCCAAGGCAATTTTGACAGATCAAGATCCATGGATTACGGAGGTAATATCAAAAGAATTACTACTCACAAAACATGTCTTTTGTATATGGCATATTACCGCTAAGTTTAGTGGTTGGTTTACATCTATTCTTTGTAATCAATATTCAAATTGGTGCATAGAGTTCTACAAGTTATACAAGTTAGACTCATGTGAAGAATTTGAAGGTCAATGGACTCAAGTTATAGAAAAGTATGACATGTTTACTAACAAGCATGTAATTGGTTTATACCAATTAAATCAAGCACTTTTGGGTACCATGTTACCTTCGAGAACATTTTTTTGGTGGAATCACAACAACCGGAAGATTGGAAAGTATAAATGTTTTTATTAAACGGTTTGTTAGTTCTCACATAAACTTGATGCAACTCATTAAACAAGTAAGTCAATACTTACCCTTGATTTCTTTTGTTGTATAATTTGTTTTTTTTTTTTTTTTTGTTAATATTTGTAGTCTTTATATGTCATATAAAAGTTTTTAATTTATTTTATTATTTACAATCTTAGGCTGATCTTGCCATTGAAGATATTGAGCAAACACAATCACATGATACAATGTTAGAGACATTTAGAGGTTCTTCTTTAAGAACATTGTCACCATTAGAAGACCAAGCACACAATGTTTTGACACTTTATGCTTTCAAAAAATTTCAAAAGGAGTTTGAGAGAGCAACACAATATTAAATTCATCAAGAAAACCGAATTGAATTTGTGCTACAATATTATAAAGATGAAACTAGTCAAAAGCATAAGGTCTTGTGGGATGGTGAGGTGACTAATTGTAGTTGCAAGCATTTTGAATTTTGGGGTATACTTTGTCGTCACATTTTTAGTGTATTCCTTCACAAAGATTGTTACCATATTCCACCATTGTATTTACCATCTCATTGGTGTTGTGAAGCCTCATTAAGTGAAAAAGAATTTCTAGTATTGGATGATGAAAATTTAGTAGGCAAGGAAAATGTGGTTGATGCCAATGTAAATGGTGTGATTGATGGAGCTTGTTTCATTAATTGTCCTCCGCTATCAAAGACAAAAATCCGTCCAAAGCAAAAACGAATGAAAGGCGGAAGAGAATTAGGAAAGCAAAAGAAGACTTGTGGGCTTTGTAAGCATGTTGGTCATAACATCTCTACGTGTCCGGAGAAAGAAACTTGTACTTCCTCAGATGGTGCAAAAAAAAAGAAGAAAACATGTACTTCAAGTGAAATGGGATTGAATCCAATATTTTGTTTGAAATGTTAGGTAGAAGCTCTTGAATTTGTATTTTTGAATCCAAAAAAATCAGGTATTCATTTCCTTAATTAATTTATGACAACTTTGTATGAATTCATTTTCTTAATCATTTTCTATATCTCTATTGTAGTACAGATTCATAATGAGATTTCTTTTGGTCCTTAAATAAAAGGTTTTTTTTTTTTTTTTACCTTTACCCAACACCCATTGACACACCTTTTTCTTTTTTTCGGTTAACCCCACTGACCCACCCACGTAACCCTTTGTTTTCTTTTCTTTTTTTTTCCTCTTTTTTTTCTCAACCACCAATTTCTTCACAAATATCTACTTTCTTCATCTTCTTTATTTGCTTTCCTATCTTCCTTCTTCTTCCACACTATATTTTCCTCCACACTTTTATCTTCCTTCTTCTTCTACAATATCCACTCTATTTTCCTCCACGCTTTTATCTTCTTTCTTCTTCAACAATATCCACTCTATTTTCCTCCACGCAAACACATCTTCAAAGAACCCACTCTCTCAAATTTCTCATCCTTCCTCTTACCTGCCATACCTAGATGTTGCTATGCCATTTCTGTGTTTTTTTTTTTTTTCTTTAGAAGGACCATTTTTTTTGAGATGGTCAGATGGAGGTCCTTGTCCATACCCAGATCTTGCTATACCATTTCTGTATATTTTGTGGTTATAGAGTGGGAATAAATTTGGGAGTTCATGGAAGGCTGAGGGTAATTTAGAGATAAAGAACACGTTTTTTCAATTTTGGATTCAAGGGCATTTTGGTCAGGTTGCAAAATGATTTGACTTTCACTGATACACATTTAATACATTTTCAGCTTTTTCCATATCCCTAAAAAAAGTGAATAGTTTATTTTAAATTTTATCACACTAACGGGTGCTGTACAGCACTAGTTAACAGCAACCTTTCAATTTTCATACATGAAACCAGGGACGAAGCCAGGGGGTTTTGGGGGGGGGGGGGGGGGGGGGGTAGTATTATGTATAGACCTCTTAAATGCTTTGTCCCATGATAAAACAAAAGGCAACCCCTACTTAATACACTCTAACACCAAAGAAAACAATTGAGAGATTCAACACTTTTTAAACAAAAACTAATGTCACTTTTATTTTTATTTTTTTTAACTTTTATCTTGTACTTGAATTTCAACATGTTTACTCACGACATTTGGAAAGTTTATCCCCTATTTTTTGTTCATGAAATTTCAATTGTTTGTGGCTCTTATATTTCATACACAACAATAAAGCCATAATCTCAATATTTTCTCAACAAATTCATCACAAAGCTAAGTGACATACTAATATTAGTAGATAAAAAGATATGCCAATGATACACTGAGATGACAAATGGTTTAATCTTTGACTATCTACTATAAACCCAAATTTAAACTATTTATAGAATAGAGAAGAAAAATGCTAAATTCTATAAATGTTTTGAAAGCAATTAAAGTAGTGTATATACAACTTTACATGATTATCAAAATTGTCTTGAGATCTTGCCCCCCTGAAATGAAATCCTAGCTTCGCCACTGCATGAAACCCTTCACGAGCAACCTACTTTTGTTCACAATAAGAACTTCTAAATTCTGACTAACTTTAGGGAACCTCTTTGAAGGTTTGTATACTAAAGTGACACACTAGTTGAATGATTCTATGGCTTCAACCCTTAAGCAAGGTTGTTAGACCCAAATCGGACTAGCCGGTCCGGCCCGGTTAACCCTAAACCAAGTGAAAATTCGGTTTTTTAACTCTTATTTGCAGTTCAAAATGTTAGCCATTTTAAATATAAAATTTTACAAATCTAATGAGGTAACCCAAATTTAAACCATTTATAGAATAGAGAAGAAAAAGGCTAAATTCCACAAATGTTTTGAAAGCAATTAAAGTAGTGTATATACAATTTTACATGATTATCAAAATTATCTTTAAATCTCCCCGCCCCCCCCCCCTCCCCTCCCCTCCCCTCCCCCGAAATGAAATCCTAGCTTTGCCATTGCATGAAACCCTTCACGAGCAACCCACTTGTGTTCACAATAAAAACTTCTAAGTTCCAACTGACTTTAAGGACCCTCTTTGAGGTTTGAATACTGGAGTGACACACTAGTTGAATGATTCTATGGCTTCAACCCTTAAGCAAAGTTGTTAGACCCGGATCAGACCAGCTGGTCTGACCCGATTAACCTTGAATCGAGTGAAAAAATCCGGTTTTTTAACTCTTATTTGCGGTTCAAAATGTCAGCCATTTTAAATATAAAAATTTACAAATCTGATGAGGTGAGGGATAAAATCTAGGCTCCTCATTCTTTCAAGAAATCTTTACAAATCTGATGGCGGTGAGGGATAGAACCTAGGCTCCTCATTCTTTCAAGAACTTTGTACCTACAGGCTAACCACTACGTTAAGTCCTTTTGGTGTGTTCTTCTGGGATTTCATATTTTATTTATTTTGAGTTTAAATTATAATTTTTCAATTTATCATATTATCTCCCTCTTAATCAATTATTATCTGATAATTTTATTACTAGTTCAAGAATTGTGCTTTTTATATATGAATACACAATTTATACATTTATGTTGAAAATGATTTTATTTTAGACTATTTTTTTATTTGAAAGATTACTAAACACAAATTTTTTACACTTATTTATAATTTATTATTTTCTATTAATGTTATGAAAATGGTGAAAATTCATTTGAAAGTTGTTTAAATTTTTTAAGACATATTTTTAGTAAAATTTTGTTAATGTTTACCATTTTAATACCTTTATTTGTATTTTATTACTATTAAATTAATTATAATGTCATTATGATCCGACCTTGGTTGAATCTCGATCCGACCTTAAATACCTAGAACCTCTTCCTTTTCGGTTCATTGAACGATCTAAGTCTGAAAACCATGCCCTTAAGCACTAATATGGTAGCAAAATTTTTGCAAATTAATATCTCCTTTCTAAATTAACTCACGGGTTGATCAATCTCAGTCATAGATTCTCTCATGTGTGATGCATGGCTACAACATCTTTTTTTTTTTTTTTTTTTTGAGAGATATGGCTACAACATCTTTAAACCTTGATAAGGAGTGTTAATGACGTACATTTTATATGTTGTTCATGTAGGGCACAAAAATGAAGGCTAGTTGTTGACTTCAATTAAGTTGTAATCAAAAAAGCTGTCGAAATTTTTCTTTTAGTCAATTGAGTAGGGATCAAATTAAAGTCCTTTCAAATCTTGAGTTCAATCGATCAAAAGGCAATCAAAACGCTAATGGAATGTCTTCTTGGAGTTACATCTTGACGATTTGATCTTGGACACATTTTGTAACACGTTATAAACCTAATAATTATTACGTTGTCATGGAATTTACCAATTTCAACCTAAAAAATATCAACACAAACATGAATAACCCCTAACTTTTTATTTTGGGAAGTTAGGCTGGCTTGCCTAAAAGGCTAAAACCCCCCAAATAGTCCATTAAAAAAAAGGCCCCCAATGTTAATATAATTATTATTTTTTTAAAAACTAAATAATTTGTAAACTCTTTCCTCCACCTTAAAAAGGCCCTAAAATATTGGATCAATAGAAACTCAACCTAATTGAAATTCTAATTTATTTAAAAATATATATTATAAGTGTGTCCAATCATTACTGCTAATAACTAACTTTTTCTAATAGTCTGAAATTTTAATTTTTGTAAACCAATATTTCACACAGTAAATTGTCAACATTAGCCACTTAAATTCTTACATGGTTACACACCAAACAATCTATCTCTCCTCTTTTGCTCTCTATCGTGTGAAAAGTTAAATAATATTATTGAATTAAAATTTGACTATAAAAAAATGCCTTACTAAAATTTATTGCCTTAAGCCTAAAATTACATGAAGCTAGCAGTTAAAGTACGAAATCTAATCTCCGCTTCCTCGTCTTCCTACTGGCAAAGCTTCCACCTTGAGGCGGAGGATTGTATCTAGAAATGGAAGCTCTGTCCTCCTCATGCTATCACACCTAAGTTGTTGATGATGGCTTTGCATACTTTAATGGACAATGTAATTTTAACCTTTTGTGCTAACATGAAAATTAAAATGCACATGGGTAATATAGTTTATTACAATAAGAAAATATATGGCATGATTCTCACGGTGTGTGACTCCCTAGATATATAATGTGCGGAACACATGCATAGTAAAATATGGCATATACATTAGATAATTTTTGTCATAATAATGAAACCTGATTTAACAATTTTGGGTCAAAGTTTTATTTGTAAAAATTCCAAGAAACAAAAAGCTTGAAAAACACGAAAATAATTTTCTTTTGTTTAGGCTGAAGCCAAAGATTAAAGAACTTAATTTGGTATCGTTTTTCTAGGTCAACTTAATTGGCCAACTTACACTACAACAAAAATGGGCTAGGGTGACAAAAACATTTTGTTACAATATGTCCTTATTTCATCACGAATACATATGGTGACGAAACAACATTCGTCACCTAAGCTCCGTGCCTCTGTCACCTTATGTATTGGTGATAAAAATGTTTCGTCACCAAAAATAATAAGATATGTGACGAAATTTTTTCGTCACCAATAAAAAATGATAAGTGATGAAATTTTTTCGTCACCTAATATTTTCGTCACTAAACCTTACTTTCAGTAATGAAATATTTCGTCACCAAATGTTTTTTTTTTTTCCAATATCAATAGATTAGGTGAAGAAGTTTTTCGTTACTAATTGTTTTTTTTTTTTTTAGTTTCAATAGATTAGGTGACGAATTATTTCGTCACCAATTTTTGCTTATAGTCAGATATAGTGACGAATATTATTGTCATCAATTTTATATTTTTATTAATATTCTTTACATTTCCTTGCCATCGCATTAACCTGTTCATTTCCAACCACATCCATAAACAAATCATCCATTCATTTTTAACCACATCCATACAATCTAAAAATGCAATAAAGATGTTCACAAAATAATTACAACCATTTATATACAAATGATGTCTTCCAAACTCTACAGAAAATTATTTGAGTTCAACTAGTACCACAAAGACTGTCTTTTTGCCACCAATCTCATATCTGCACAAGTATAAAGGAAAATACATCAATAACAATCTAGACTACAAACATATATCCCTGATAAGATGTACAACAACAAAAAAGAATCATAATTATTAGTAAGACAATGCAAAAAATGTCCATAGGAAACCCAATAACAAACTAAACAAAATAATCATAATGCAACATCATATGAAGCCAAACTATCAAAGAAAGAAGACCCACAACATTCTCATCAAATAAAAACCAAACTCACATTACAAACCATGGAAAAATCATAAAGAATGCAGAAAAATCTCAACTTAAAACAAAACAAATAAAGTGAAATCTAAAACAAAAACCCAGCCACCATCATAAATACAAAAACCCAACCACCACAATGAACAAAAAATCCAACCACCACTAGTTACACAAAACCCAACCACCACCATTAAGCAAAAAACCTTACACCACCATAAACAAAAAAAACCCTCCACTACCATTAAACAAAAACTACAGCCGCCACCATTAACAAAAACCCAACCACTACCATAAACAAAAAACCCAGCAATCACAACAAACAAAAAACCCACCACCAACATTAAACTAAAAATTCAGCCACCACCATAAACAAAAAAACCCACCACCACTATTAAACAAAAAAAAAAAAGCCACCACTATTAACACAAAAACCCAACCACTACCATAAACTAAAAACTCAGTCATCACAATAAACTAAAAACCCACCACCAACATTAAACAAAAAACCCAGCCAACATCATAAAAATATAAACCACCCATCCACACAATGAACAAAAATCCAGCCACCACCATCAAACAAAAAACCCAACCACCACCAGTAAATAAAAAACACAATTGTAGCACAATTGTGCTACAGTACCCTCATACATATAAGAGGTTACTATAGCACAATTGTAAAAAATTTATAAATTGAGAGATCAGATAATGCTTGTTTTTGTGTTTTTATGCTAAAATATAACAACATATACCATATACAAGCCCCAATACTAATGCTCTTAGGCAAGAAAATAAAACACTAACCAAGGTGTGTTCTAGTTAGTAGATGAGCTCTCCACACTGCCACAAATGTCACTCTCACCCTTGCTCCTCAAATATTGTATGATGTAATCCATCTTCTCCTCCATCCTAATTTTTGCATCCTGGAGCTCATCTATTTGACCCTCAATTTGTTGAATATACTGAGTTGAGGAAGATGATGCAGGAGTCCTAAGAGATGAGGAAGGTCTCATGCCAATGTCCCTTTACATAGCCAAATCTCGGCTTAAGAACCATCTTAGATATCTCCTCTTCGGTCAATGGCTGTGCATCAAGAGTGCTACAATGCTCATCTTGTACTCTCAACATCTCTTGCTGTCATTTCAAATAATAGAAACCATTAGAAATACATATGTTCTAGTTTTGCAAACATACATAGAATAGAAATACATATATTCTAGTTTTTCTAACTCAGGGCATGTACTAATATACATACGTGTGTATGTTCGTGATCAGGGTGTACCCACTGTTTTGTCTTTGAATTGAAGCGGGTATCATAGTAGAGTTGTGCCAAGTTAGGAATATGACCTCCATTTTTCCATCTCTAATTAGTTTGCTTTCCAATGTTAGAAGACAAGATAATCAATTACAACAAAGTAATATAATAAGCTTTAGAAAAATTGAAACAACACACCTCCTCATCCACCCTAACTGCAAGCGACTTGTTTCCACACCTATGAATATGTTTGCTAATCGTTCCTTCTCCATTTCTATTTGTAGCATTTCTTTTTGAGACTTCCTATAAAAAATAGAGACCAAGAAAATATTAGAGCTTTGACTTAAGTTATATATATTTTACAATATAAATTTATTTCACCTTCCAAATAAGTATAATACAATGAATTTAATAGATCGAATAATCTAGTAAACATGACACCATAATAAGATCTATGTAAAACACTAATCCAATGCATATATATGTAGGTATTATCTGGGTGAAAGGTGAGAACATACTTCACTTGTAATTAAAATTTTCAAAGTATTAATTACCAGCCAATCTTTGTCACTCCACTTTCCATCAATTAGTTCAATCCATTTTTCTCGTGTGATTTTTTGGTGGGTGGTTTCCTGCATACGTGCTTCCTTTATCCTTTACAAGTTTTTTATATTGGGAAAACAACCTGCTGTTGTGGCTGCTCAATAATCTACCACACTTCGTATTTAAAGATTTGTTCACAAGTACAGATTCTCCTTGTAGATCAAATTGATCTTGTAAAGTGAGGTATGTATAACGAAAAAATTATTCCTTGAAATCAATATGCACAGTGACAACATCAACAATACACTATAAAATACAACATAAAGTATAAAGCAATGTAATGAAAACAACAAAATGAAACTCATGGACAACTATAAACATTTAAAGTACTGCCACATTTTGAATGATTGCCTCTTTTTCACTGCTATCAACATTCTTCCAACTATAAGCTTTCGTAGTGGACAAGTTCGTACGCACTTGTACACCAATTTGGCTAGCAAGCTTCCCTGCATGTTCACCAACTGGATCACAAAACTTTGGGGCAATGCGGACCGGTAGCTTCTCATGTTTCTCAACAAGTCCTTGTACTCCTAATCCACACGTCATGCCACAAGCACATCTACTAGTTGATGCTATCAAGACATAATATAAATTAAATCAACAAGTGAACTAAATATAGTGTGATTACGAAATCAAGTAATGGAACTTAAATATCTCACCACATGTGGTAGATGGTGTGCCCACAAGTTGTGCCTCTACATTAGTAGAAATTTGGGCAAAAGAATCTCCACCAAGATGTGTGCTTGGTGATGGGCCGGTATGCTGGATTGCTGGGGTAGATTCCTCACGCCTATAACAAGCCATCTGTATCATACAAAAGTATATATAGATATCTAAATTCATTATAAGTTAAGATATAAACAAGTTATTTCATAGTTATTTCATCATTTAAAATATCTTCAATCGATGATTTTCATTGATCATTCCAAGCACAATTTTACAAAGACAAGTTATTTCATCACAATATTACAAAGAGCGAAGTATCGCATGCACCATCATATATATAATACCTCATTATTTAAAGAACTAGATGACTCATCATCAGCATCATCTTCACCAATCACCGATACATACTCGTCGTCATCTACCTGAACACTTACTCTTTTTCTTCTCACGTTTGTAGATTTAGGCAGAAAAGTTAACAGATGCTTCAATCCCAAAGCATTCATTTTCTCTTGGTTTTGCTTGATTCTTTGTGCTCTTTCCATCTCATATTTTGTTATTTTATTAAGAGTGTCTTTGCCTTTTTTGGCCATTTCTGCAACTATAGATTGACATAGAAAATAAAATACAATGTCTATTCATTACAAATTCTTCCCAAGTAAGAAACATAAAACAAAAAGAATAACAATTTAGCTACTAACATAGAAGCCACATACAACAAAAATGGCAAGTTCAAGTTAGAGGGCAGCAAAAGTAAACAAAATATCAATTATAAAAATAGATGATTTTCATTGTAAAGTTTAGACAAAAAATAAATAAATAAATTTCAATAAGTAACTTAGGTATATACATAAATTATGAGTCTAGCATTCTAGCAAAAACTAACCTTGATTGTGTCAATCAACTTTCTTAACAATTTGCCTGTGAGGATAAGTTTCTAATCTTCCCTTGCCTACCTCATTGTGATCTAGTGAGGATGCAAAACCCTTGGTATTATCTAGGGGTGTCAAATGGGTGAGTTTGGGTTGGGTATATTAAAACTCATTTACCCATTAAAACCCATTTAACTAATTGCTTCTAACCCAAATCCAACCCAACCCAATTATTATGGGTAAATCTCAACCCACCCAATTACCCAATTATCAAAATTACCAAAATGCCACCAAAATGAAAATGACCAAAGTACTCTAAAATCTTCAAAAATGACCAAAATACCTCCAAATATAAAAATGACCAAAATACCCCCAAAACCCAAAAAATGACCAAAATATTCTCGAAACTCCAAAAATGACCAAAATACTCTCAAAACTCAAAAAATGACCAAAATACCCCTAAAACCAAAAAAAATGACCAAAATACTCCCTAAACCTAAAAAATGACCAAAATACCCTCGAAATCTAAAAAATGACCAAAATACCTCAACACCCCAAAAAATGACCAAAATACCCCCGAAATCCAAAAAATGACCAAAACATCTCCTAAACCCAAAAATTTACCAAAATACCACCGAACCCAAATAATGACCAAAATAACCTCAAAACTCAAAAAATGACCAAAATACCCCCAAACCCAAAAAAATGACCATAATACCCCCTGAAACCCAAAAATTACCAAAATACCCCCAAACTCAAAAAAATAACCAAAATACCCTTCGAAACTCAAAAATTACCAAAATACCCTCGAAACCCAAAAAATGACCAAAATACACAACTTACTCAACTCTTCAAATGATCCCACCGAGTTTGGGGGTATTTTACTGAACCACACCCGTGCTGGTCCCTTAAGTGTGGTGGGGAAAGCTCTACACATAATTTTGTTCGAGACCCCTTGAAGGTGCATGGTCGTCTGGAAAGTAGCAATGTGATCGCACGGATCGCAATTTCCATCATACAAATCCAAAGAAGGCATTTTAAATTTTGGAGGTAGGGGGTGACTGTTGATGGAAGCCGTGAAAGGGGAGTCCGTTCGGTGAACCATATCATCCACTGGGGTTTTCCCACCTCATGTTTTCCCTCATCTCATCCATGGCTTTTCTCATCTGGTCCATCTCTTTTTCCAAGTGTGGCACTCTTCTTGAAGCGGTACCCCTTGTCTGATTTTCAGACTTGACATTTTGTCCTCCACCTTCCTGACTCGGTGCCCGTCCATCCGCGTGCCCATCTTGGCGCTGCCTCCTGAGGTTGATCTCCCTATTCAACTCCTGATTCTGACGTGTCAGTTCTGCCATAGCGGCAGCCATGGATTGTATATGTTGAATAGAAGGCGGTTGCATGACAGGTGCTGACCTGCGATCGCGAAGGGGGTTGCTAGAAGCATCCCTACTCTCCTGGTGGCCTGGGCTAGTAGCCCTTGATCTTGTTCGAACCATTCAGCCTTTTGTCTAGGAAAAGCTAATCCTTGACAACAAAAACAACAGTCGAATGAAAAGAACAGTGAACAGTGCTCGTTTTTTTTTTTTTGTTTCCCACAGACGGCGCCAACTGATGATGCAAAGAAAATCAGTAGGCTGGATGCTTCGGACTTGAAAAGACCACTTGCTTTCTTGATGGCCTGAAAGACAAAGAAAAGCGATCAAAGGTGACCGGGATCGCCGGCCAAGAACCCTCCGATGGCAAAGTTAGTTTTCTCCCTGTATTTTTGGAATTCCAACTTTTTGGGAATCGTAAAAACGTACCTTTCATTGGTCTGAACGGGTGTTTATATAGTGTTCTAGGAGCAGTTATTGGAATTGTAACCTCTCCTAGATTTGAGGAGGTCGAAGGTTCATGGATAACTCCTATAACCGTTTGGGAGTTATATCTTCTCATAAAACGGTCACCGGAATTTACGCGTAAGTCACGGTGTGGTAAAATGTACTTAGTAATTCCCAAGTGTAAAGGTCTCACCCAAGGGTCTTCATGTGGACCAATTCCTTCAGGACGGGGGTCTGCGCCTCCCTTGGACGAATGATGGAGGTTTGTTTTTGTCCAAGGACGACCATGCCCGTTAGACTCGTCTTGACGCTACCTTCTGGACGGCTGCTGGTGTGATGACCATGGACGATCTGAGTATCTTCATCCCTATCACCTCGAAAACCAAAAAATGACTAAAATACCCCCAAAACCCAAAAAATGACCAAATACCTCTCTAACCCAAAAAATGACCAAAATACCACCGAAACCCAAAAATTACCAAAATACCTCCGAAACCCAAAAAATTACCAAAATACCCCCCGAAACCTAAAAATTACCAAAATACCCTTGAAACTCCAAAAAATGACCAAGTACAAGCACACTATATCTCTTTTTCTTTTTTTTTTTCTTTTTTTTTTTTTGAGTAGGTGCATTGATTTTGTTAAGAAATTCTATGTCACTCTAATTTTTTATTTATTTATGATATGCTTAAGATTTCTATTGAAATTAATGTTTCGAAATTCTTTTCCTTACATGTTTGAATGTGCTTCTTGCATTCAATTATTACAAATTCAAAACGTACTGATTGCGTAAGTTACTAATTGGCAATAACCATATGTATATACAAAGTCTTTTGGGCTTGTCTCAAGAAAACGGATTCTAAAAAATTTTATCAGAAATTTGAGTTTCACTTTTCCACCTTGACTACTTTCCACTTTCCACGGGCTTGGATTTAAAAATTGTGTAATTGGTCTTACATTGAAGTAAATAGGCTAAACATCTGATCTTAAACAAATTGGTGATTCTAAAAGCACTTATAATGTAAAAAATTCACTCAAAATATCTTAAATGGAGATTCTTGAGCTACATCCTTGTAATAAAAAGAAATGCAAAATGGATGTAATATGTGACCTGTGATTCTGTGAACCAATTTCGCTGACAGTAAACCTTAGTTTTCCCTACCTAGTGTTGAGGACTCTTTTTTCGCCCCACGTGGCACTACTTCATTAGCAACCCATGCCACATGAACATATTATTAATTTTTTGGGTAAATCTCTTTAAAGCCCAAAATAAACTCATATCTCATTCAACTACATGGATCGGGCTTAAGTAATGAATCAAAGCTCACGACCCATATTACCTCTCTTACACTCATGGCAAGCGGCTCCTTCAACAAGAGCCCATATGTACACAAAATGACAACAAAACCCGAGGTACGTCATCTCATTTTCGGCTTATGATCCAAGCTTATAACTCTTTGGGGAAACTTTGGGAGTCGTGGTTTGGAGGGCCAAGAGGTATGTTCAGTAAAGTTCCAGCGGTTTAAAGTTGATAAAAGAGACATGTTTATTGGCGTGTCTTCTTCAACTCCCTAAACTCTGACGAGTGTGTGTGTAGTAGGTAACATATGGTAAGTATCTTTTATCACATAGCACTTAAAATGATAAAATTCCCTATTGCTCTTTTCCTAAAGCTTAATATTCATCACATTACACGTATTCAATATCCTCAGCCATCTAACTGCTGGGAAAATAACTATTCATTCAATCCCCAACTGTTGCTATACAAATTTGGAAACTTCATTATATTATTCTACATAATCTCATTACTGCTTTCAGCTAAAACCCAACTCAATCACATGGCCTAATCTGATTGGCTATCATTTATCTCCAACTATATGCAAAATATTCATTATATCTCTCACACCCAGCTGCGGTCTGCCACAATCTAACCATATATTTCTCTGCTAGCTGCCAGAGCAGAGCTTTAAATACGCTTCTTGCTCAGCAAGATTATGTTACAACACAATGAGACCTTGACTAAATCTCTAAACCTTCATTACCTTTTGACCAATCCTTTTATTACTTGCTAGAAATGTGTTGTAATGGAACCTTGCACCAAAAACACAAACACCCAAAAGGGGAAGCATTTCCAGTAGAACCCCAGCAGTGTATTTAGCACTTGACACCTGGCTAGGAATGATATCAGCAGCCATTTAATGCTGAAATCCCAACTACCAGCTGCTATACCCGAAATAGCAAGATACTCTTGAAAGAGATTTTACCATTTTCAGCCAAACCCATAAAATAAACGTTGAATACCCTCTCCAGCAGTCTGATATCACCTCAGCTGGCCTCATTTGTTTCTGCCCAAAGCAACAACTGTCTTATGACAGCTGTCTCATGATAGCTGTCACAGCTTTTCCTGGCAACTGGGACAGCTTTTCCTGACAGCTAGGACAGCGTTTTCAGAGCAGATGTAACAGCTGAGCATTACTTTTTTTCCTCATTTGGCTAAAACCAAAACCAGCTAAACTAACCATCTTTTTCTTGCCAAAATACCTTCCTTTTTAGCTGCTCTAACCCCATCAACCAAGACCAATCATCATTAATACTAAGTCAGAATCCCAGCTGATATTACCCAAAAACAGCAAGAGTCTTCCAAGAATTCAAGCTTACCATTCTTAGCTAAAATTTTAAGAATGAATCCCTAAGGATTTACTGAAGAATGGGGAAAGTTTAGCAAATGTTATTTGCCAATTGCCCCGTAAATCTCAACTATAAATAGAACCCTCCATTAATGCCTCAAGGAGGGAAGAGACAAAAACCCTTCTGTTTCAGCTTCTCAAAGTTCCAGCAAAGTTCTAAGTCATAAAACTCTCAATTTCAAACATGGAAACTAAGTTCCCTCACTCCTAGCTCAAAAACACATCTCATACCTTTACTTAAAAACGTACAGCTCCTCCCCAGCAGTAAATTTCAGCAACATTGCTAAACTACAGCACTATTACCCCTCATATACTCATTCTCTCACTCTTCATACTCAGAAAATAAACTCATCTTACTGCTCTCATCTCCAAATACTTAAACACATCTCCATACTCTTCTCTTACAAAAATCTTTCCTCTTGGAAAGCAATCTCTACAACTCCTCCAACGGTTGTAATCTCATATTTTTACTATCTTTAACTACCATATCTCTCATACTTCCATACATCATACATGTTACAAATACTACATCCCACGAAACATCTCTTTCTCCACTTCTCTTACACAATCTCATACACATTTACTACACTATTACATATGACTCACTACACTCTTCTAAACTTCATTCTCATACTCTCTCACTTTGAAGTTCTACTATTTTGCTGCTCATAAACATATATCGATACTCTTCTCTATCTCTCATACTAAAAGCTCTTCTCATGGAAAGACACAAACTTCTAATGCTAAAGCCCTTCTCCTAGAAGGCACCAAGACCTCATATCAAAACCCTTCTCATAGAAGGCACAAATTCATCTTACATAAAGCCCTTCTCTTAGAAGGCACAAATACTTCATACTAAAGCCCTTCTCATGGAAGGCAATGTTATTCATAACTTCACAACAACTAAAAGAGTATCGTCAGAGGGGAATACTCATTTAAGTGCATGATAAGAGGGGCAAGCTTAACCAGCCCCTACACACAGCTGGGCATACTCTCTCTCCCTCCAGTTGTACCCATTTTTCCCCCTCAATCTTGAAGTTATCATGGCAAACTGTCTTTCTACCGCTAGGGTCACTCTGCTGGGATATCATCAACTCACAGAAATTGTATAGCTGGGCTACAAACTATACAAAAATAAGTAATTTTACTTCTTATCTTTAAATTTACATTATTGAGTACATGATTACTTCATACTTAAATATACATCATTTTATTCTAACTATTATTACAACTATTAACTAAGGCTTAAACTTATTCAAATGCATGACAAGAAGAGCAAGCTTAACTAGCCTCTACCGCTGGCATTCTATTGGAATCCTATTAGCTCACTGATGCTACATAGCTGGGCTACAAACTATACGAAGATAAGTGACTTTGTTTTCTTATCTTTAAATTTACATCATCGAGTACATGATTACTCTACTTCTAAATGATACTACTTTATTTCAACTACTAATCAAAGCTATCATATCAAACGCATATTGTATATTTATTCGACCATAATCATGATTCTTAGACTTTGGCTTTAATGGTTTAGTAGGCTCAAAAATACACCAGTAGCCATTAGACTACGTGGCCCAATGTTGAGTTCCGGGATGCAACTCCCCAAAAAGAACCTAGGCCTAGCAAGGTCACTAATCTAATGGATAACACGTGGCCAAGCAACCGAAAAAGGCCCCCGAACACCTAGAAACTGTTAGAACTCAAACCATCTATTGTTAATTCAAAAAGGTAAAAATAAAGTCTGCCTTTTCTAAGGTTAATCATCTTCTTCTTTCTCAACCAGTACCCTCTTGAATGCCTCATGCCTCATAGCACATGAAAGATATCCCAGCAATAGGGGCCAATTTTACACAACTTGGTTCCAACCCTCTATACAGACCTCAAGTGGGAAAGTTACAGTACTATAGATTGCACTAGCTGCTGATCCAATTAAAATTTAACACCACCAACAACCAAAAGTAAAATCTTAAAACCCAGTATATTAAAAAAGAAGACGAAAAATAACCTATCCAACAATGTAGCACTTAATAAGCAACAAAAACCAAACTTTAAAGCTTCCTTTCACCTAATCCTCATCAACATATGAACAAGATTGAGATAGACACAAGTTGCCAAAATCCTCCACAAGGCTTTCTTCCTCAAAATCATGTACAACTGAAAAAGGAAAGCAAAGCATTTATTAGTACATCAAATACAAATTAATGAATATTGCGAGCACATAAGTGATAAAAAATTTCATGGATTATCATGTGAGTTGTGCAGCATTGCAATTATAAATTTCACATATATACTGACTTACGCTATTCCATTATGGATATATAGTCTAATAAAAATTTCTTGGATATAGGAACAATTCACATTGGTTATAAATTTCTCTTAATATATTACATTGCTAAATAACTTATAATTAACTTAATATTTTAAAATTAGAAGATCCTTGATATCCTATCTCTCCTTGGCATTCTATCAAACACTAACCGTGCACTTTGAACATCCTATGATACAAATCCAATGCCTTGTCAAAATACCCTGCTTTTGCATACCCACCCACCAACACATTCCAAGAACACATCCCTCTCCTCCATCTTCCCAAACACATACCAAGCATTACTCAGATCACCAAACCTCACAAACATACTTAACAAAGCATTACCGATGCTTACCGAAAAGATAAAATTAGAAGATGTAAACTGTTTGGTAACGGAGAAAACGAAAGAAAGCAAAATAAGACTTTTGAGTAACTAAAAAGAGGAACCAAATCCGAGATTCAAAGCTTACCGATGAGTGCTGGAGTGACCGGAAAGAGATAACGTGAATATTCCGGCGAACAACTCAAAAATCTGCTGAAGCTTTGAAGAGTTTTGATGTGTCCGAAGCTTTGAAGCTGCTGAAGCTGTTGGGTTTCCGACTAAAATGTGATTGGAGGCTGAGAAAATGAGGGAAAATGAAAACCCTCTTGAAACCCTAAAACATCTGAGACTCTAATGGCCTGTTTGGAAGTTTAGGGAGGGAGGAGAGTAGAGTGAAATAATTACCCTCCACCTTGTTTGGATGTTTTTAAAATTAGCAAGGGAGAATGGGGTAATTAACCCTTTCCCTTGTTTTGATGTTTTTAAAATTGGGATGGAGAGGAGAGGAAATGATTAAATAGACAAATTTACCCATATTTAAAAATGAATTGCAACATTGGTCTATGAGTAATTTATCAATTTTGTAAATTATGATTTTTTTAAAAAAATTATTAACATATTACCAAAAATCATCAACCAAATTAATCTACTGTATCTAAAATTCAATAATTAACATGTTAATTTCCAGAACAAAACGCACATAGCAAGCCAAAGTTGAATTAAATCCATAAACTTTAGCAGATTTTTTGTAATTCAAAAAAAGAAAAAAAAGAAAAAAAAAAAAGAAAGAAAATGAAATGCTGAAGTTTTCTTTCTCGGCACTGTTTGGTTGCCGAGAAAGAAAGAAGAGAAAAAGATATGATAGAGAGCGGAGCCGGCGACGCAGCACCGACGATGATAACGTCGGCGGCGTTAGCAGATCTACATTATCCGGGCCGCCGCCGTCGCAGTTCACCGCCTCAGTTCGCGCCTCTCCAGCTGCCTTTTTCTTCTCGGCAACGAAGCTATAAATCGCAATGATGAGTGCGAAAACTGAGACGACGATCGCTCCCAACGCGTACTGATCCAAAGCCACCGCCACCGATGAACGTCCAAGCCCAAGCAAATGCCCAATCTCGTGCACAGCCACCGACTCGAGATCGATTGCCACGAGCGACGTGGACGACGGCGTTGAAGAAGAAGAAGTAGGCAGAGGTAATGGGATCGATGGTCTTCGCTAGCAACGCATTAATCGATGTGGGATTAACATCGACCAATGTTGAAGATCGGAGCATTAATCGCGAGCGGCGTGGACCTTTGGCGACGACCCACGGCTCGGCGACGTCTAATTTCTTGTGCCTTTTTCGGGTTACAACTGTGAGATTCTGAGAAAAATTTTGTGGCTTTAATTTCTGTTTGGGTACTCTGAAAATGGAGGAAAAGGGAAAGGAATTGAAATTTGAGTATTTTGTATTGTGTAGTTACACTTTTTGAAAGAGAAAAGAGTTTGTTTTTGGTGGCTTTTCTGGTTCTGAATTTCAAAAAGTTTAGCTTAAATTTTTTTTTTTTTTTGGATAAGAGCTTTAAATTATTTATTTTCTCATCAAACAAACAAAAATTATTTATATAATCAAGTTTGTAATTTTGTTAATTTAGAAAGGGTAAATTAGAGAATTTATTTAGTTAATAATTTATCTACTCTACTCTCCCTCCAAATCTCTCCAATTTGAGGGAATTAAAAATAAGGGGTTAGAGGGAATTGAAACCCCTCCAAACCCCTCCCCCTCCTTTCTTAAAAAACTTCCAAACAAGGAATTTAAATTCCTCTCCCTCCCTCTACTCTACTCCCCTCCTTTTTTAAACATCCAAACAGGCCATAAGGGCTGGGTTTCTTCTTTCTTTCTTTCTTTCTTTTTTTTTTTCTTTTTTTTTTTTTGGGTAAGAAGGGCTGGGTTGAATTTGGGTGTATTGTTTTTGGGTTAAACAGGGTTCAATGGGTTTTTAGTTAAAACCCAATAATTACTGGGTCTAATTGGGTTGATATCCATTTAACCCAATTAATAATTGGGTGGGTTTGGGTTTAGTTAGAGTGGGTGGATTTGTGTGGGTAAATGAGTTTGGGCTTACTTTGCCACCCCTAGTATTATCAATATCTAATATCCCAAAAAATTCAGTAATAGAAATAATAAAAAGTAAAAATAAACTAGAAGTTTTTGATTGTAAGCAAGATAAAAAGGCAACGGTAACCACCATGGACGGAGCCATTCATGGATGCCCCCCTATTTTTTTTTTTAATAAAAATAATATAATTATATACCTATATATTTAGGTACTAATTTTAGCAACTTTGTTCAATAAAATTATATTTTGTCCCCCTTATTGATCATTATAAGAGAAATGCTACAGTTACAAACTTTTATACAATATTTTTGCAGATTATTGAGGTAGCAAATTCTTATTGGTTTGCATCTGGGTCCACTACTTACATCACTTTTTTACTTACTAATAACTACTAATCACAACAAAAATTTGTAAAAAAATTTGTAGATCTAGTATTTTCCTCATTTTAAAGTCTATAAAAAAATTTATAGATCTAAAATCTAAAAAAATGATAATATACAAGCCCAAAATATTAGCCGAGCAACAAAAATTACCAATAGGCAATAGAAAAGGTAAAAAAAAAAAAAATTGAGACTAATCAACCAAATTTACCAAAAACAAACAACTTAGCCCTTTAAAAAATTTTAAACAAAATAATGTTGTCCTTACCAACAAAAAACACGCTCTACACACAAATAAAAAAATAATAATAAATGAAAACTTTTGCTGGCTAAGCAATAAAGCCAAAAGCCAAAGCCACTGCATATAACTAATAATAAAACCGCCCCTCCTAACTCCAAGTCCTGGCTATATCTCTAGTAACCACTGTTATACAAGCTTAATTGAATAACAAGTATTTTAAGGCATTTCTAGTTTTTTGTTGCCCCAACAAGTTATACAAAGTGGGGTAGCGGCACGTGCATTAATACATTGCATGCTATTTTTATATCATTTCCTAATTTATTATAAAGATGTTAATAAAAAAATTGTATAAATTTACGTGCATTTGTTAAAAACTTGAGCATAATTTATGAAACCTTAAAAAAGAAGTCCTGGGGACCAGGTCAATCATCTTTGGCTTTTTTTTTTTTTTTTTTTTTTGAGAAACTGTTTTATTTATGTTTTAATTTTGTAAGATTATCACCAAACATAGGACCTAATTATTGCTTAGAAAGTCTCTAATTGAAGCAAGACACGTGGTAGACCATACGAAGTTGGGGTCCAAAGACAATTTTAATTAAGAGCAATGCTGTGCCACTCCTCGCCACGTGGCAAGTTGTGGTTGATAAAGAGACGTCCTCACATAAACTTATTATCATCTTTCTACCAACCACAACTCATCACATAAACAAATTGTAACACAAGTTGGCCACAAGTTGTAACACCAAAATTATCCTTCAATTAATAAAAAATTCTAATACGTGTGGGTCAAGTGGCTCCTACTCCTAAGACCTGCCCATTTAAGTACTACACTACTACTCTTATTATTTTGATGATGTGGGGTCCCTTTGAAGCTAAGCCCTTGACAAAGACTTTTGTGGAGTTGAGGAAACAGCTGGGACCCGTGTCAAGATAAAGCTAAGCAAATAAATAGCATAAAGAATTTATGCCTGGGGGCCAAATAAAAAAAAAATATATATATATATATATATATAAAACTCATTTCCAGTTCCAAGAATTTTGTTTAGAGGAGATTAAGAAATTAAAATTAAAATTTTTTTAATAAAATGAGAATTTGAATATATTAAGTTATCAACAAAAAATTAATAATAAAATATGAAGTTTTACAATTTTTTTTTAAAGTTTTCAAATTTTGAATTGTTATGTAATAGTTCATTATGAGTGTCTATAGTTAATGTTGAGCCCATAACCATTTTGTTTTGTTAAGTTTGCCTAACATTTTTATCTTTATGCAGGTGTTATTATCTATTTGTCTTTGTTTTATAAAAATATTTTAAACTAATGACTAATTTTAATTCTCAATTCATTAGCTCCGTATTAATTATCGACACACCACCATACTTATTCATATTATATAATATTATACACTACGTGTCTACTTAACCAATCAAATACTTAAACAACCACTAAATTTATAATTTTTTTTCTTGAACTTTACTAACTTTATCAATAAAAAAATGTTATTATAATATGATAACAATATACAAACATGTAAAATAAAAAAAATAAAAAACTCTCTATTTCAATATTTTTTTATAAGAAATTTTCAATAATTAAGAACTTTATACTTAATAGTTTTTAATTTGTCAATAGACCTAGATTTAGTATTATAATTAAGATAAAAATTTACTAATTGGTTAGAGATTGCTAAAATCTTCCATTATTTTATTTATTTATTTATATGATATATTATATACTTTTATCAAACTATTAGTTTATTATATTATATGTTATATTATAAAATATCTAAAAATTGAAAAAAAAAAAAAAGAATATTAGAAGAAGAATCACGTACTTACTACTTCGGGAGTAGAGAAAAAAAGAGTTACTTTAACAAAATTAGAAGAAAGAGAAAAGATATGTGGTTACTATGTTAATTAACATTGCTAAGTGTGAGGTTTGTAAACCACACATGTGAACAACAGATTTTCTTGAAATTGAAACAACTTACAGGCACTCAAAAACATCACCTAAACAAGCATGCACTAAAGAATAAAATATTACACATATGGGTGTACACTCTAGAACCACATAAAGATGAGTTAACAAGTAAAAATTGTACTAAAAAAACTCTTTACACCTAGTAATTACATACACCAATGACCTGACCTACCCATCTTACCTAGCTGACACAAGCAAACAAAAGAAGCAAAGTGACATAAAAATAAAAAGTTATAAATGTCATTCAAAGGTGCCGGAACCAAGTAAGAAATGACTAATAAGAGCATCCACATTCATTTTTTTCAATTTTATCCTATTTTACCATTCAAAAAGCCACTTTATCAATTATACAATACCATTTTTCACTACACCCAGTATCAAAACTTCTATTTTCCTATTTTCCTCATTAAAATAATATATTTTCACATTAAAATATACAAAATGTCTCACAGGGATTTCCTGTTCCAAAAAAGAAAAACCCAAGAAACAACCACGCCACCGGCCAGCAACCACCACCACGCCACCGGCCAGCAACCACCACCACAAACTCACCACCAACAACAACCACAAAAAACAACTACCAAGAGGGAAAGAAACACAAAAACCCGAGCAAATCAATCCACACAACAAACTCAGCAAACCCAAATCAATCCACCACCCACCGATACACCACCTCGGCACCACCCCGAGACCCACGGATAGCATGGCACCACCCTGACCTGCCACATCTGCCTCCACATCAAACCCGAGCACCACCAACCCATGAGACCCACGATCCACGGCGATCTCGACTCCACCCCGATCCACTACCACGGCACCACCTCGAGACCCACGGCGGCTTAGTCACGGCAAGCACGGCACCACCCCGACCTACCACATCTACCTCCATATCAAACCCGAGCGCCACCAACCCATGAGACCCACAATCCACGGCGATCTCGGCTCCACCCCGATCCACCACCACGGCATCACCCCGAGACCCACGGCGGCTTAGTCACGGTGAGCACGACACCACCCCGATCCACGGCCACAGCACCACCCCGATCTGCCACATCGAACCATGCTCCACCCAATATGAGACCCACGGAGGCTTGATTCAATGAAAAATAGAGAAAAAAAGGAAAAAAGAAAAAGAAAGGGAAGACAGGGATGAGAGAGGGAGAAGGATTGAAGGAGAGAATCAGATAACTGAAAAAGAAGAAAGAAAAAAAGAGAGAAGAGATGAGAGTACCGGTGAGAGGGTAAGAAGATAAAGCAACAGTAAAATTAATAAAATAATAATATTTGGTTTTACAATTGAGCTCCAGTGTGATTCTAAATGTAGAATCACACTGTAGCTCAATTGTATTTTTTTTTACAATAGTTGTATTTTATACTTTCCATTGGAGCTGATATTTTGAGCCTAAATAGTATAATATCCTTGCATTTGCCATATGCCCTCTTCGTTGTTGATGCTCTAACAAGAAGAAGTCTGGTGCCACTTTATGTGGCACTAGAAGGACTCTAATAACGAAGGTAAGAAAAATCACACCTGGGCTCCCGCCCGTTGGACTTGTAGCAAACTGTAATCTAAATTGAAGTGTAGGTTGGGAGTATAACTTTGCTTTAGAATACAACTTGAAGTGCAGCCCACCACGTGTAGGAGTTAAAGCAGATTGTAATCTCAAATCTGTAAAGAAAATCTTATTTGAATAAATAAACCACTGGCGGACTGAACGAAGAAGTAAAGAAAAGAAGAAAAAATAAAAAGCAAAGCAGATTGACTAAGAGCATTTGTAAACTCACTTTTTGTATTTTATACGGGCCATTTTACAAAACAAATTTTTACAATTTCTACAATTTTCGATAAATTTTTAAAAAAAAATGATATAATATGGCACACCATAGTAAATTCCATCTATGCACTTCATTTGATTTAAATAATATTTTATTATTATTATTTTTACTTTCTGACTTCACGTGCATTCTCATGTAAAAAGTTCTCTCTTGTTTCTCAAAAAGAAAAAGTTCTCTCTTATCTTACACCTCTCACCTCTCTTCTCTCTTCACCGTCACAAAGCCAAACCCCCATGGCTAGAGCTCCATGGCCATGGCCATGGCCGAACATCACATAACCATCACAAAGGCAGAAACCCACATAAATTAAACCCCTGCACTTTCTAGTTCTCTAAACCCAAATCCCACCTAGCCTAGACCACCATGGCCAAACACTATGGGTTCAGCCAATCAACCACCACAAACAAAAGGCTTCTAACTTTGGTTCTCTCTTGGGTTTGGGGACTTGGTGATTTTGTTTGGTTTTTGGAGTTCTGAGTAGTGAGTGTAGTTTGATTTGTGTTTTGATTTGGGTTTTGGGGTTTGAGAAAGGTGGGATTTTTTGGCTTGGGTGTGGTGGGTGGACGGTGGTGGGTGGTTGACCGCCTTTGTCTTGTTTAGAGCAAGAGTGAGTGAGTGATGAAGATGAAGATGGAGATGGGAAAAGAAAAGATTTTGGGAAAAAGAGAAAGAGGGGTCTAATTTTTTGCCCAGTTTGAATACAAGATGCAGATCAGTGGAGCTTGGCTATGCCATCTGTGATTGTGCTCAATTTTTTAGTGAGGTTGGAGCAAAAATTACTTTTTTTTTTTTTTTTGGTTTTTGATTTCCCAACGTTAATCCTTAATTTAGATGTTTATAGATTTTAATCTTCCTTTACAACTACATAATCACTGGAATCACTATTAATTGCAATGAATCACTTCAAATACTTTGAAATTTGTTTTGCAATCAGGCTATTTCATTCTACTTCACTACTCAAAATCCAAAGCTAAAAGCTAAAATTTCGTTTTTTTGCTAAGCCTTCTCTAGAAACAAATAAATAAAAATTAAATTTTAAAAGAAGCAAAAGATTATACCTGTAAGTCAGAGAAATTCCTCAAACCAATCGGAATGAGAGATTGAAATTCCTCAAAGAAAACCCAATAAAAGAGACTGAACTTCTCCTCCGCTGCTCTTCAATCACAATCTTTGCCTCCTTCTCATCTCACCTTTTTTTTTCTCTCTTAAAAAAACTTTTTTTTGTTGTTGATAGGTTCTGGTTGTTTACGTGAGAGAAACCAAATTCAAGCCAGTAGAGATAAGCTTCAAACTTGAGATACGGAATCATGGATGGAGATAAAGTCGGAACAATTCGGAACTGAAAGGATATGGGAAAACGAAACCAGTGAGAAAAAAAAAGGGAAAATAGTTCAACTTTCCCGCCCCCAATTTTTTTCTCAAATAAAACTTCCCGCTACTAATATCCTGTCCCATGAAATAGAGAGTTCGTGGAGAGAAGAAATAAAATAAAACACTAAATAATAATAATAATAATAATACAATAACAATAACTAATAAGTAATACTTTTTCTCATAAAAAAAAAAGTAATACTTTTTTTTTTTTGAAAATGATAAGTAATACATTTTTAATAATGATTATCTCTACAAATATCTCTACAATATGGTTTATTTACAAAAGAACTAGAATTGAGTTTTTTTTTTTTTTCAAACAAAGCTTATAATTTTATTGGAATTTTATAAAACTCTATATTAAATTCACTAATTCAAATCAGTACTTATTTTTTTTAATTAAAATTATATATATATATATATATATATATATATCTCTCTCTCTCTCTCTCTCTCTCTCTCATGTGTAACTTCAAAACAGCACACCAATATACACCGATACTAAGTTATGTCGTTCTTTGGCCAAACCAAAACAACATCCGATACAAAATTGACTCCCTTAATAATAGTACTTTGTTAACATTTTGGTCAATTCCTTTGTTTTTTAAAAGCCACAGTCAAATGCTTAATAATAATTGAATATGTATGTGTTATTAAAAAAAAAATTGAATATGTGTAGCTAACAAAAGCAAAATTCAATTTTGATTCTGTACGTACATAGGCTAACCTGGCTTAACCTAGCAACCCAAGGTCGGGCCCGACTTGGTAGCCCAAGGAACGGAGTACATGAATGGGTTAGCCCAGCCTTAGGAAGGTATGAATATGGCCTTCGAAAAAATGTATAACGGCCCAGCACAGGCCCATTCGGCTTCTAGACCAGATCCACCCCAGTGACAACGTAGGACATGGGTCAGCCAATCATGAAATGGATAATTGACACCAAAACCTGGACAACACATTGTTCTAAGAAGAGACACTTGTCAAAAGGGCTAGTCAGTGGGGACCACCAGTCCAATTTTCATGTCATGCCATGTTCAATGTAAAACATATAAATAGGTAAAGATGAAACTGGAGTGGGTGGGAGAAAAAAGGGACTAGTAGTTGGGAAGTACATAAGCTACAGCAGTGGAAAGGACACCAGACATCTCACCCAAAGGAGAAGGTACCAAAGGGAAGACACCAAAGGGATTAAATGGCCATCATTAAGCAAACATCAAGATTAAATGGCCATCATTAAGCATTAAATCCTCCAGATGTAGTGTAACGTTATACTGAGCATTAACTTAGCATAAGGCTATATAAAGCCAGAAAAGATAGGTAAAAAAACATGAGCACACATAAATTACTCTACAGAATTGAGATTCCTAAATAGCTTGAGCTAACTTAAGCATCGGAGACCTTGGCAGACCCTAAACCAATGCCATTATCCATTTAGTGTTATCTCTTACACAGGATCTCAGGTCGTCTAACAAGGAACATACTGACAAAAAGAAATCATACTTCATCAATTCTGATTGTGATTTTGTTGCCCATTGAGAAAAGGTTGAAATTTTATAGGCTAGGCTAAATTCTTTTTTTTATTCAAGTTTTTTTATTTTGTTGGTTGAAGAAAAAGAAATGAAGAAAATGAGAGTGTGTGTAAAAAGAAATGAAGAAAAAGAAATGAATAAGAAAGAGAAAAAATTAATATAATAATTAGCTTTAGAAATTTTTTAATGACATAAATTCTATTCCTAATCTACAGTAACCCATCAGGCATGGAGATGTGCTGCTCATGAGCAAACAAACTGTTTGAGACATGGAGAGACTGTTAGAGCAATGTTTTATGGTTTTATTCTCCATTTTAGAGAGAATTCAGGGTTAGCGATACTGTTGGAGGTGCTCTAAAAAAAATTAGAAGAAGTTGTGTTTGGTTTCAAGTCAAAAAAAAAAAAAAAAAATCAGACAAAATAAGGTAATTACATTCATATTAGTTAAACTATTTACTTGTCAAATCACGTCCAATCACCCATTTTTTTTATACTATAATATAATCCACCCACTCTTCACGTTCTCTCTTAATTCCTCCTCTCACAATATCACCGAACTCTCTCTCTCTCTCTCTCTCTCTCTCTCTCTCTCCATAAAATATTTAAAAAAACCTTAGTGGTATTGACTGCATAACAAAACCAGAATAATTCGACAAAACCGTAATCTATGTGCCGAACAATACCACTCAAACTCTTCTTCTTCTTCCTTTTTTAAATTTTTTATATATATATATATAGATTATACATTATCAGGATGTTTGGTACATGCACTTAAAAATTGAAAATTATTATTTAAAAATATGTGTGAAAATACGTGTGGATGAAAAAATATGTGAAAATACATGTAATATTGTCTAAAAATTAATAATATGTGTTTAAGTGTATATACCAAACTGGAGCTAGATATCATAAGAAAGGATGGGACCTGGCTACATGGAATGCCCCTCTGTTTATTTTCCACCATATTTACTTTTATTAAAAATTTTATTTAATTATATAGAAATGTCATTCTATATTTACGATATTTAATGCAAGGTTTCTTATACTGACTAACACATACGACCATGAATATTATGTTTGGTCAAGGTAAACGGATATGAAGAGTTTTTTTTTTTTTTTTTTAGTTCAGCACTTGGTGGATACCATGGACATGGAGATAAGGAGAACTTGGCGCAAAGAAGTCAGAAGATGAAGAGAACTTATAAGTATTGCAGTTTGCTCAACAGTCAACAGGTACATCCAAAATGAGGAGCAAGACACATGAGTTAACAAATATTCCATGCAGATTATCATATATATATATATATATATATATATATATATATAAAGGTAAACATCTCTAGATCTCACAGGAGATTCACACACACAACATATCAACAACCTTAGAGAACTTTTGGGTACACAACCCTAGATCTACAAAAGAGGCACAAGATGCACTCTAATCTCTCTCTAAAAAGCCTTATAAAAACATGTTTAAGGTTTTCTTTATAAACTAGAAGAAGTAGACCTAAAACCCTAATCCTTAATAGGCTTGAACTGCTGCTTGGGCTTAATTAAAATTCTGCAGATACGATTCTCGATCGTTCGAGCCTGTCTCTTGATCAGTCGAACTAGGCAATTATGAATTCTTCTTTCTACTGCTTGTATGTTCTTGAATCTTGATTTGTATCACCTTGAGTATTGTCTAATAATACCTATAGATTCTAGGATCTATATCTAGACAAGTTTGTGTTCATGATTTGCCAATTGTTATAAACTTGTAGAACCTAACAATCTCCCCCTTTGATAATTCATGACAAAACTTACATACAAAATGAAATGCTCAAATACAAGAATAACCCAATATAATAAAATGCCCAATTACACATTGTTGCCCAAAATACAATTCAAACTAACCACTACCTATCAATTGCAATTGAGTAGACAGCAGCTTCAAATGAATTAACCTGTAAATTTCTAAAACACTAAACAAACCATAAACGCATGTGTGAAAAATACAAGTAAATCAATATGAAACACAATATAAAAACAAAAGTAAACTAACTCTCCCCCTAAGTTAGATACATCAAAAAGTTTTTATATTCACCACCTTTCAAAAATAATTCAATCTCTCCCTAAACAAAACGTTTTTAAACAGGATTCCCACATTTCATCTATTTCTCCCCCTTTTTGTCACATATTGACAAAGACAACCCAATCAAAGAGTAAAAAGATTACATACACAACAAAGGAAACAACTCCCCCTATGAACAACATAGGTTTTAAAAATATCTTTCTCCCCCTATAAAAATAGGAAAAACAAAACATGTGGAAAAAATAGTTTTGGGAAAAAATTAGGAGGTGGGGAAAGTAAAAACACACCAACCTTCATTTTTAAAAAAATGAGGTTACACATGAACACAAATATTCTCTCTTTCAATAATTGCAAACTTGACACTATATGACCTATAAACAGATGGTGTTTGAACTCAATCAAGTAAAGAAAATATTTGCACATTGATTATCCATCATATCTCTTAAAAAAATATTTTCTATAGTTCACACATAAAATATAGCATATACTAAAATGTACAAATGACTCAAAAATTAATCAATCAATTTTTAAATCAAGTTGGGTACCCAATTTAGTAAAGTGTATGCATGTTATGTGTAAAAACAATGAGAAATATGACTGCAAGATGGATACCAAAAAAAAAAAAAAAAAGACAGTGCAATGCATGTGAATCCTAAACATAAATGATGCATGAAAAAATTTGGTCAAAAACTTAGAAACTGAAAAATTTTCAGTTTCGATCAGTCGAGCATTGATCAAATACCAATCGAGTCACGCAGAGAGCAATAATTAAAAATCAAAGGATTTTCTCGAAAAACACATTCAATCGATCGAAATTTTGGAAAACTGAATTTTTTGAAAAACAGCAGAAGATTATGCAAAAACTACTCAAACCAAGGAATTTTATGAATGAAATGCATGAGAATGAGTTTACATGTTTTTCAAAAACACCAGAGTTCAACCTAGATCTTCCAAAAACAATATTTTCAGCTTTTTGTCCCCAAAACTCAAACATTTAACATATTTTGCATCAAAATCAAAGAACATATAATCTTGGATGGCCAAAAAAATTCACACGCAATTTCATGTACTAAGTTTAGCAAAGAATAACTTGTGCAGTATGTGCAACTAGCAAAAACATGGGATACATGTGAGGTGATAAGTAAATAGTAATCAATCACATTTTCTATAGAATTCATCACATGAATTTCAAAGTGACTATCACCTAAAGAGTTACATCATATAATTCCCACATCTCCTAGAATACAAGCTTGCAATCATGAAGTTTCTTATATTGCCTCATAATGTACACACCAATTTTATTTCATTTGATAAATTGATATTTAGGCTAGATAATGTACATACCAATTTTATTTTATTTGAATTCATTATAACCGAGGCTACACCTTATATTCTTTTTGTGCATGTGCTACACTTTCTCGAGCACAAAATCTTATGATATGCACTAAGGTATTCATGATTGACTAGTAAACAGTGGTAAGATGATTATTTATGCATTTCTCTTAGGATTTTTTAGTCCTTACAATCAAAAGCATGTGACTTCAAAATTAAGATCACGTGATCAAAAATCATAGACAATTCCCACACAACATGCACCACATAGCCAAAACTAGCAAAGTGCAATAAAAAAAAAAAGCTCATCCAAGCTAAACAAGGTACACAAGCATGTTATGTAAAGATAATAGGCCAACCTCAATTACATATTCATGATGTGTAATACAAAAGATATAAAAATCTTTTTGATTTCAAAAAAAAATTTATGACCAAAACTAAAAGCACACATCATGCTAAATGATTAAAAGAAATGCAAATGCAATGCATGACAGTACTTAAAAAATCTTCTTTCTCCTTAGTCTCGTTGGCAAGGGTCTCAGTATCGATGGCTTCAAAATCAAGGTTTGAAAAGTCTGCTACCTAACCATGATGCTTCATCATCCACCTACGTAGGAGCTTGAAGCCTTTGAAGTACTGGACGAATTAAAGATCAGAGAAGCAATCAGACTCAATAAACTTGGAGATCACCTTCTCATGTTCTTCGTCTGTCTTCAGAAGGGCAGCTTGGACTTCCTCGTCCTTTTGGATGACGAGCCTCTTTTCCACTTTCAATGCTTCCTTAAGTTCCTTCACTTTCTCCTTGGCCGTCGTCGCTTGGTCCATTGTCTCAATTAGATCCTTCCTTAACTTCGAGCCCTCAACTTCAATTGATTCAACCTTGATATTTGCCACCACCACCTTCTCTTTACTGCTCAGGTAATCAATTGTCAAGCGCAGAGATTCACCAAAAACCTGGAAAATGAAAGAAGGGTCTAAACTCTTAACAGGTGTAAATACTCAATGAGTAATGGAAAGTAGCTGAGTAAAATACTTGCACCAGTTTATGAATATGGCGACTGACCAGCTCGTGGGAAGGGATGGACGAAAGACCTGTAAGCTCGTCATCAGAAATGACGTTGTGAGCTTATCCAAGAGTTGTGGCAGGATCTTCCCAAACACTCTTGCCAACCTTACCCTTCCCTTTGGAGCGAAAGGTTGGAAGAGTGAAGGTCATCATCTCAAGGGAAGGCGTAGGAGAAGACGAGGTACCAAAGAGAGACAAGGGGGCAGGGACAAAGGCTTGTTCTTCAAACTCTTCACATGAGCGTATTTATCTTTGTTATACTTGGTAGCCATTTTTGCAAAATAGAAGGTTAGAAAGCTAAGCTCTTATAAAGAAAGAGGAAATAAGAAAGAAGGGCAAGTTAAACCTACTTTTCTCTTCCCGAGCAATCTTCTTTAAAACAAATGCGGAAAGTTCAAGTTCAAGGCAACATTCGTATAAATGACAAGGATCTACCAAGTCGTCAAAATTGTCGATAGTAAGGGCGAACTCAAGAGCAGCTTGAACTTGTCCTTGATAACGCTCTTCCAATGTAAGACGATCAGAAACCGCAAGACAAGTTAACAAGGAAAGATCAGAGAATGATAAGTTAAAACAGCTGGTCTAATGAAAAGGTAGAGAGACGCACCAAGAGAGGGAGTTTCCCATTTCCGTAGCAACCACGGGACCTCACCCCACAGGTCATCAGTCATGGTTTCCCATCCGGATCCAGAAACGAAAAAGTATCGTGACTTCCAGTCAATAAAGGAAGTAGGAAAGCTACGGACGATCCTAGACTCCTTATTCCAAGGCAAGATTTCAAAATACCCATAGTGGGTAGAAGGTTTCAGCCAATATAAGTGAAGAAATTCATTTAAGATTATCATGTCCTCATCATGGACAGATACCCAAATTGACATACAACTAATAATCATCCTCCATGCGTTAGGGACGAGCTGGCCAGGTGTAACATTGAGAGCAGAAATAAGTTGCATGATGAAAGGATGAACAAGAAAATGAAGGCCACATGAAAAGGTATCTTCGTAAAAACTCACCTCACCATGAGCAAAGGAACAGGCTTTTTCATTGGGACGAGGTAATCTTGTAACGACCCCTCTAGGATATTGGAACCTTTTTCGCATAGATTTCAGGTGTCCCTATTCTAAAAAGCAAGACTCAAAGAGAGCATGAAAAGGGATTGAAGACGAAGAAGAAGAAGAAGAGGGGTTTGAAGAAGAGGAGGGCTTTGAAGACGACGAGCGTTTCGACATCACGATTTCAAAATCTTTATCAGTAGACTCACTACTCAATGATGGGCCAATTTCTAGCTTGCTAGACCTAACGTCGGTGTCTCTATACTCTATAGTAATCATCTCTAGGTGATGAGCAATCAAAGAACGATGAATCAAGGGAAAAAGGCTAGTCAAAACCGGTCTAAAGGCCCCAGAATCTTGAGGTAAAAACAAACCAACTTGGGGACGATGCTTACCAGAGAACTTAAGAAATACCCCTAATCTAGCAAAGAAGAATGAAATGAAGAGAGCTTCCTGCCTAATGAAAGCAAAATAAACCATTAATGGAATCTAGAGGAAAAGGAGTCTTACCGTACAGAGGGTGCAGAGCTTTCTTTTTTGTTTTAGACTTCAAGTACAGCATATAATGAGGAAGAAGGAGGATATGAAGAGTTTTTTGCTAAAAAAGGAAGCAAAATCAATGCGTGGGAAACATAAGGAAAGAACACATGTGCGGCCAACAAGGGAAGGGAATGTGGAAATCATCTAACGAAAATGTCGCACCATAATAAATGTGATGAGACAAGAATCTCGGGACATGAATAAACTGACCTGCCCAAGAAGAACTTTCCATATTCCTTTGCTCATCCAAACAAAGGACGACAAAGGAATAAAAGGGGTAACTAACGAGTAGGGCATAAATGGTCATTTGTCACTCGTAAACTGTCCATAATAATGATGAGTAAGAGTATAGACGAGCGTAAATGCATTAATTCAAAACAACATTCAATGATCGAGTGATAAATAAGCACGGAACCGTTATCTCCATCCAATAATGTGCAGTTAAAGGTCCATTATAGATAGCAAACATCGGGATTAAATGGCCATCATTAAGCATTAAATCCTCCAGATGTAGTGTAACGTTATACTAAGCATTAACTTAGCATAAGGCTATATAGAAGCCAGGAAAGATAGGTAAAAAAACATGAGCACACATAAATTACTCTACAGAATTGAGATTCCTAAATAGCTTGAGCTAACTTAAGCATCGGAGGCCTTGGCAGGCCCTAAACCAATGCCATTATCCATTTAGTGTTATCTCTTACATAGGATCTCAGGTCGTCCATCGTATTAACAAGGAACATACTGACGAAAAGAAATCATGCTTCATCAATTCCAATTGTGATTTTGTTGCCCATTGAGAAAAGGCTAAAATTTTATATGCTAGGCTAAATTCTTTTTTTTATTCAAGTTTTTTGATTTTGTTGGTTGAAGAAAAAGAAATGAAGAAAATGAGAGTGTGTGTAAAAAGAAATGAATAAGAAAGAGAAAAAATTAATATAATAATTAGCTTTAGAAAATTTTTAATGACATAAATTCTATTCCTAATCTACAGTAACCCATCGGCCATGGAGACGTGCTGCTCATGAGCAAAAAAACTTTTTGAGATTTGGAGAGAGTGTTAGAGCAATGTTTTATGGTTTTATTCTCCATTTTAGAGAGAATTCAGGGTTTAGCTATACTACTGGAGATGCTAAAAAAAAAAAAAAAAAAAAAAAAGAGAAGAAGTTGTGTTTGGTTTCAAGTCAAAAAAAAAAATCAGACAAAATAAGGTAATTACATTCATATTAGTTAAACTATTTACTTGTCAAATCACGTCCAATCACCCATTTTTTTTACACTATAATATAATCCACCCACTCTTCACGTTCTCTCTTAATTCCTCCTCTCTCAATATCACCGAACTCTCTCTCTCTCTCTCCATAAAATATTAAAAAAAACCTTAGAGGTATTGCTTGCATAACAAAACCAGAATAACTCGACAAAACCGTAATCTATGTGCCGAACAATACCACTCAAACTCTTCTTCTTTTATATATATATATATATATATATATATAGATTATAGATTATCAGGATGTTTGGTACATGCACTTAAAAATTAAAAATTATTGTTTAAAAATATGTGTAAAAATACGTGTGGGTGAAAAAATATGTGAAAATACGTGTAATATTGTCTAAAAACTGAAAACATGTGTTTAAGTGGATATACCAAACAGGAGCTAGATATCTTAAGAAAAGATGGGACCTGGCTGCATGGAATGCCCCTCTGTTTATTTTCCCCCATTCTATATTTACATTTTTTTTAAATTTTATTTAATTATATAGAAATGTCATTCTATATAACACATACGACCAGTGGCAGCGCCACGTTTCTTACGCTGACTGACACATACGACCAGTGGCAACGCCACGTACAAGTCAAGGTGTTTCCAAGAACACCCTGACTTGAAATTTTTTTTTTATATATAATAATTAAAATTTTTTACATATGAAGATATCAGGAACAGCCCCAACAAAATTAGGAAAACCCTCAAATTTAAAAAAAAAAAAATTTATTTGTTCTACTTTCAAGCAAAAAAAAAAAAAAAACCCAAAAAAAAATTGAACTAAAATATGAATATATATATATATATATATATATATATATATATATATATATATATATATTGTAACAGAGGCACAGGCAAGCCCACGGCAAACCCACAGATTCTCTCAAAAAAAAAAAAAAAAACCCATGGTCACGTTGCTCGCAAAGCAAAGCAAACCCCAATACAGACAGAGTAGACCAAACCCCAATACAGAGCAAACCAAACCCACGGTCACGTCGCTTGCAGCTCGCTCGTCTTCGTCGTCGCTCAGCGCAGATTGCGCCTCATCACAGATCGCGCCTCCGTCGCCTCATTGCCTCATCGCAGATTGGGCCTCATCACTCATCGCCGATCGCAGATCGGGATCGCACAACTGCTCCGGTGGTCGGTGCTCGGTGATCGGGATCTCAAGGTATTTCTCTCTCTTTTTCTCTCTGACTCTCTCGCAGTCTCTCTCTCTCTCTCTCTCTCTGAAAGGAAATCTATCAAATGAAATAAAATTAATGAATGAGCTTTTTATTCTTTTAAGAGTCTAACTCTCTCTTTTGAACTGTGAGTTTGTGATTGGTAGCTTTATTAATATTTTGTTTTTTGCCTTTTTTTTTTACTTTTTAAATTTGGCTTTATCTTATTCTTATCAATTGGTGTTGGTCAGTTTGTGTTGGTGTTGGTGTTGGTGTTGGTATTGGTGTTAGTGTTAGTGAGATATGTGTAATGTGTATTGTAATTTGTGATTGTGAAATTTTCTGATTGGCAGTTAGCTATTGTGATCGGGGGTATCAGGCATGAGGCTTATACCAATGTGCTTGTCTGTTGAGTGGGGTGGGGGTAGATGGGCACATGGGGTTGGGTTACACTGCTTTAATTATTATGCTGCACATGAGATGCGTAATTAGTGACTCTTTTAGTGTAATATGCATATAAGACTAAACAATATAACAAATTAAAGCAGTATAATTAATGACAAACAAATTAAAGCAATATAGTTTATTGTTACGCTAAACAACAATAATTAAAGTAGTATAATTAACCAATACATTATAAAAGACAAACAAATTAAATTATGTTAGACTAAACAACAATTAATAATTTTATAATTAATAAAACAACAATATAACAAATTATAATTTATAAAAGACAAACAAATTAATGAAACAAATAAACAACAATAATTAATAATTTTATTAATATTTCAAATAAACTTATAGTTTATTGTGTATTCTTTTGCTAGAATTATGAACAAATATTTGATAAAAAAACCACGTACTCAAAAAAAAAATTTTATGGGAAAATTTTTTAGGAACACCCTAGGAAAAATTCCTGGAACCGCCACTGCATACGACCATGAATATTTTGTTTGGTCAAGGTAAACGGATATGAAGAGATTTTTTTATTTTTATTTTAGTCCAGCACTTGGTAGATACCATGGACATGGAGATAAGGGGAACTTGGCGCAGAGAAGTCAGAAGATGAAGAGAACTTATAACTTTGCAGTTTGCTTAACAGTCAACAGGTACGTCCAAAATGAGGAGTAGGACACATGAGTTGACAAATATTCCATGCTATCTCATGGCCTATTTGATGAGCTCTGGCTGCTGCTTGGCGATCGTTATTTATTTTTATTTTATTTTTTAAAAATAAAATAAAATTTTAACATATAACATCTATTTTATAATAATAATTGTGAATTTTAGTTTGTTCAACTAGTAAAGTCCCTAATTGAATAACAGATTGGAGTCCAATCCTTACCTACATAAAAAACTGATTAGTGTCTTGATCTGATGATAAAAAGTATCATCAGAAGTGGATATTATAGGTTAAAACTCTTTAAAACAAAATTATAATAATAATTTTTTACTATTAAGCCAAAACACCCATTAAATTTAATATAGGTGATATTCAAACCTCAAATTTCTTATTTAATGATAATAAATTTTATTAGTTAAACCAGTTAAAACCTTAAAATAGATTGCAAGGAGTGCACCTTTGGCTTTGGCACAAGCAAGTGAAAAAGAGGCAAAGAAATACACATTTTAACTCAATCACCTATTAAAATGAAACATGACATTATTTTAAATCCCAAAAATTATAAATTGTTGATTTTGTAATAAATTTTGTTGTAATTCCCTCTCAGTGCATAAAATTAAAGAGTCTATCTAGAACTCATAATTTATGGTTGCAAAAGTCAAAGAGTAGAGTGTTAGAGATACTACCAACATTTTTTTTTCTTTTCAAAAAAGAGATACTATAAATTTTATTATATGAATATTACAAACTGAAGTGTCACCCATTACAAAAAGTAATTCAAAATCTGTTTCTTAGTCGTGGAATTTTCACCAGTTACATTGATTCAGTTAAAATATTGTTCGAACTTTGTCTTGATCTTGAATTTTCGGTTGATGTTTCAAGAGAGCTTGGAAGTTGGAAGAACTTCTATACTTGTGTTCAAACTATCGCACTCCAAAAGTCTTGAAATATGTGCCTTAATATTGCTTTTATACCTTGGCTTGGAAATGACAAAACCGTAGGCATGCAGTTGAACAAACATAATTGAAAAACTATTTTTGCACGAATCTTGATGGGTCTTTTTAATGAAATTCTGACTTGTTTGTGAGAATTTTTTTTTTTTTTTTTTTTTTTTTTGAGAATCCAGACAAAAACTTATATTAAGTCAGGCTAGGATGGTCAACCTGAAAAACTGGTACAAGATCTGGTGGCACCTTATCCATCCAAACGGACATATGAGAGATGTCTTTTGTCTTACCAGCTAGAGAATGGGCTAACTTATTCCCTTGTCTACGTACAAATGATACATTGAAATTCGAAAAAAAGGAACTGAGAAACAGAGTATCATTTATAATGTGACCATGTTGTGCCAAGTTTCTATCTCCACTCTTCAAAGCTTTGAACAGAGACTCGTTGTCACCTTCAAGAACAATATTGTCGAGACCAATCTCTAGTGCAAGTTCCGTCGCTCGTCTCGCTGCTAGCGCTTCTAGCTCGATCACACTGGCTAATAATGGGATTTGTTGTGTCAGCGAAGCCAGAACGACGTCGTTGCTGTTACGAATGACAACTCCCAGACCCACCTTATTTTCTTCAACAAATGTAGCTGCATCATAGTTTGCTTTAAAACCTTGGGCTTCTGGAGGAGACCAAACCTTCTGTTGTTGATTCTGGTTAGGAGTGTGGAGCACTAGAGGGGCAAAAGCTTCAAATCTTCTTTCTCTCGCATGCTCTGTTATTCGGTCAATGGGCAGAGCAACCTTGCCTAGTCGAAGATTATTCCGGCGATTCCACAAATTCCATATGACGATGGAGAATAGCTCCGGATCCTTATTTCCTGCAAAAACAAAGTCTATTACGTCAGTAAAATCGCTGCTGCCCTTGAGTGCTTCGTGGCTCCACATTGGAGTTTGACTCCACAATGGGTTCAGCACAGGGCAGTGGTACAGGGCATGGATCGTATCCTCCTAGTGTTGTCTGCAATTATCACACACGTTGTCTGTGGTGATTTTGCGGCGGACCAGATTCACTTTGGTAGGTAAGGAATTTGTGCACGCACTCCAAACCAGGTTTTTAACCTTGTTTGGCACGTCCAAGCCCCAAATTTTTTTCCATAGAGGTTTCATTGCTTCTGTGGTTGAGGGTCTTGGCTACTGGAGTGTGTTGGCTTCCTGTAAGAATTTGTACCCCGATTTAACAGAGTATTCCCCATCATGATTAAAAGGCCAAAGCAGCACATCTTCTTGAATGGAGCGACACAAATAAATGTTTTTTATAATAGCGGCTTCAAAGTCATAAAAGACTCGGTCAAGCATATCTTCCTTCCAGGTTCTACTCACTGGGTCTATCAAGTCACTCACCCAAACCGTACCAGACCCCTGCCATCCTTGGTGATAAAACTTTTGGTTTGTTTTTCACAGGTAACCAATTATCATCCCACACCTGAATGGAATTCCCCATGCCAATTCGCTAGACCGCTCCACGCTTTATTACTTCTCTTCCCTTAATTATGCTCTTCCAAGCATATGATGCATTATTCGGATTTTTTGCTTCCATCACAGTGGTGTTTGGGAAAATTTTGGCTTTAAAAACGTTGTAAAACAGTGATTGGGTATCATAAAGGAGTCTCCACATTTGCTTAGCCAAGAGTGCATCATTATACATAGCTAAATCTTTGAAACCCAACCCTCCTTGTGTCCTAGGTTTGCATAAGTCCGCCCATTTCATCCAATGAATTTTTCGACCATCACCTTTTTGTCCCCAAAAAAATCTACGAATCAAAGATTCAATTTCATTGCACAAAGTGAGAGGTAACTTAAAGCAAGACATAGTATAGGTGGGGAGAGCTTGGGCAACAGCTTTAATAAGAATCTCCGTACCAGCTTGAGATAAGAGTTTTGATTCCCACCCTTGTAACTTCTTCCAAATCTGCTGCTTAATATGAGCGAAGCTCTCTTTTTTGTTTCTGCCAACTAGGGAAGGGAGACCCAGGTACTTCTCATATTGATGCACTACCTCTACTCCAAGCATATCTTTAATCCTATTTTTCATATCATCGTTGGTGGACTTGCTAAAAAAGAGTGTGGTTTTAGCTCTGTTTATTTGTTGACCAGAGGCACTCTCATAAGTAGCAAGAATATTCAACAAAGTTTGGCACTCATTATCTGTAGCCTTGCAAAAGATTAAGCTATCATCTGCAAAAAGTAAATGAGTTAGCTTGGGTCCGTTTCGACAAATAGACACACCACAGATATCTCCATTGCTTGCTACTTTACTTATCAGTCCATGCAGTCCTTCTGTGCACATAAGGAAAAGATATGGGGATAGGGGGTCCCTTTGTCGAAGACCCCTTGATGGGGTGATGTGGCCATGGGGTTCCCCATTTATCAAAACCGAATATGAAGCTGTGGTAATGCATGTCATCACCAATTTCACCCATCTATTTTGAAAACCCATTTTCATCAAGACTTTCTCCATAAAAGACCACTCCATCCTGTCGTATGCCTTACTCATGTCCAGTTTTAAAGCCATAAAACCTGTTTTACCATTATTGTGATTTCTCATGTAATGTAAAGTTTCAAAAGCCACCAGGATGTTATCTGAAATCAAACAATCAGACATAAAAGCACTTTGGCGTTCTGAAATGAGCTGAGGCATAATAATTTTCAATCTATTTACCAAAACTTTTGAGAAAATTCTATAAAGCACATTACTCAAACTTATAGGTCTAAATTGAGTCACAAATTCTGGGTTCTTAACCTTAGGAATTAGGGTGATAAAAGAGTGATAGAGTGATTGCGGTAGCACACTAGTGTTAAGATAGCGCAAAATGGAGTGAGTGACATTAGACCCAACCAAAGACCAATAAGTTTGATAAAACAAAGGGGGCATACCATCGGGGCCTGGGGATTTTAAGGGAGCCATCTGTTTTACTGCCTTCTCCACCTCCTCAATAGTAAAAACACTCTCAAGCTTTATGTTCATATTGGGTGTAACCACGTGTGGTATAACTTCTATCACATCAGTCATGCCGCTAGGTTCAACAGATGAGAAAAGGGTTTGGTAGAAGTTCAAAATAGTGTCATGTACGTGGTCTTGTCCAACACACCAATTACCCGTATCGTCCCGTAGCTTGGTGATATAGTTCTGACGGCGTCGTTGTGAGGCTTTACTATGGAAGAATTTTGTATTATGGTCACCGTCTCTAAGCCACATAATTCTTGAGCATTAGCCCCACATCATGGATTTCTTAACAAGCAACTGATTGATCTCCCTTTCTAGCAACTTCATACGAGTGGAGTTCCCAGTCCGAGCTGCTTCCTTTTCTGCACGTTGGAGTAGTTTGTTTTTAGTTTCTAGCTCTCTTCTAACACTTCCAAAACATTGTTTACTCCATTTTGTCAATGCCCTTCCACACTTGTCTAGTTTATTGAGGATTCTAGTATCCCATGGGTCTGCAACTCTCTCCCTCCACACGGCTTGTACGGTGTCAGTGCACCCTTCATCTGTTAACCACATTTGCTTGAATCTAAAGGGTTTGTGGAAATTAGAATCCATCCCTTCCGGTGTTATCCACAACGGTTTATGGTCAGAGGTAGTAACATCAAGGTGGTGGATTTTTGTACCTGGGAACATAGTGAACCAATCCGCGGTGGCTAGTCCTCTGTCAAGTCTCTCAAAGATTGTGTAATCCTCAAAATGCTTATGCCAAGTATAAGGAAAACCCACGTATCCCAGGTCAATGAAATTGCAATCATCCAAGACATCCCTAAAAGGTTGCATCTGTGAGTGTGGTCTTGGTCTTCCTCCCACCTTTTCTAACTGGAGAGTAATCTCATTAAAATCCCCCGCGCATAACCATGGTGAAGTTTTCTTGCTTTTCAAATCTCTCAGTTTGGTCCACGATTCATGCCTTTTGTGAGTATCTAGTTCACCGTAGAAACCAGTGAATCTCCATTCATCAGGTCTGTTTTTATTAATGGTGGTGTCTATGGTTGGGAGAGAAAGTCTCAATATCTAAGTTGAAATCTTCCTTCCAAAAGAGTGCCAAACCTCCTTCTTTATTTCTTCTCGGAACCTCAAACAGATTTTTGAATTGAATTCTTCTTTTCACTTGTTCTAGCCTAGCCTTATCTATCCATGTTTCGGCTATAAACACAACAGAGGGATCTTTTGCCCACACCAAAGTTGCAAGCTGATCTTCTGTCAATGGGTTCCCAAGCCCACGACAATTCCATACTAAAAGACTCATTGCTTCTGGCAGGGCTGATAAACAGCCTCTGCCAATATCTGAACATTTTCCTTACCACTCTGAGAAACCACAATTTTCTTGTTAGGTAACACAGTATGGTTTGTAAGGTTGCTGGCTGATCTTTTCTGCCCCAGTACTTCAGTTATATCTGAGAATTTAAGAAAGAAATTTCTGTATTGTATTAATTAGAAAAGAATGTACAAGAGCCTATTTATACAAGAATTGATACAAGAGCTAAAGAATATATGTGCCTAACTAACTCCGCTTTTTACGGATCTAGCCCTTACAACCAATCAAAACATTACACGTGTCTATGTAAATAGTTACTAAACTACTAAGACAACTAATTCTGAACTACAAGTCGTATTTGCTTTTGTAGAGTGTTGTATAAGTGTTTTTGCTGCAAGTCTTCCAGTGCTCTGTTTTGAAGCCCTACCTCTCTGCCTGAAGGTCTACTACTCAGCACTCAATACTTGCTTCAGCCTTGCTTCAATCCTAGTTCATCCTCAGGCTTACCCTTCTGATATTGTTTTCAACCTAAAATCTTGACTTGATAATTTGTGTGTAATAATCATAACTCATAATTTATTAAGGTTAAAATGGCTAAATACTACTGTATTATTTGGCGAAATATTTAGTAATATACTATTGTTTAGGAAATATTTAGCAATTTACCATTTTTTTCAAAACTCAAGTTTGACTCATAACTCGTGTTTATGAAAATTAAGTTATTTAAAAATTTGCCACAGTGGTCCTGCTGACCTGGAATTAAAAAAGGGTTATGCTAACAAGTGCCAATAGGGCAACAGTTAACAATCAATTTTAGAAAAATTTTGACACCACTTTTATGAGAAATGAAAAAAACAGTCATAACATTAATTGCTTTTTTTTTTCTTTTCTCATAAAAACTTTCTTTAAATAGATTGTTAACTAATACTCTAAGAGCATCAGTTTGAATTTCCTATTAAAAAATATAAAATTTCATGTATAACTTGAGTTTTATAAACTCAAGTAATATTTAGTTTCAAATCTATAACTCACCAATCATGCTTTTGTCAAAAACTTGTGTTAGTTGGTTATTGTAGTTTTGACTTCTGATACCTGACGGTGTTGGCGTGTGAGGGAGAGAAAGAGAGCTTTCCTTGAATTAACTTGTAAACAGAGTGCTGATAAAACACAATAAAAAACTAACTTGGACATAGAAAATTTTTCCAAGAAACTCATAGGAAGCTGTAGGCTATCATCAAAATATCCTAAGGTACTCGAGTCTGTAAAACTTTGAGTATGGATAAAATTTTAATTATCATGTCACCTTTTTAATTACTAATGAAATTTATGGAACTCGGTTTTCATAAATTCAAGTTATGGGTAAAAATTGAGTTTTTCAAATTCGATTTTTAAAAAGGTGATAGTTAATTTACTAAATATTTCTTAAACAATAGTAAAACACTAATTATTTTAGTCAAAGCTGGTATTTTGCCATTTTTTGGTGTTTTACTTTTCAAAGATATATAATTTAATAGTCTTGTCCTGAGTTTGACTATCTGACCTATATAGCAAAAAAAAAAAAAAAAAAAAAAAGCAAAAAACTATCTGACCTTGTCCTATAAATAAGAGTAATAAGATGATGAATTTTACAAGGTATTCAAAGCATAATCATGAAGATCCCTACCAGAATTGCTTTTCCATTCTTGTTCTTCATTATTCTTTCTAAGAGTAATTTCTTAGCCAAGGCACAAAACCCGACAATCTCAGTTAACGTGGGTGTGATTCTTGACTTCGATACATGGACTGGGAAGATGGGTCTGAGTTGCATCAACATGGCCCTTGCAGACTTCTATGCCTCCAATAGTTACTACAAAACTAGGCTACTTCTTAGCTCCAGAGACGCCAAAAGTGATGTTGTTGAAGCAGCTGCTGCAGGTAAATCTCCCTCCCTCTTATTCATCCCCACCTGCAGACTGTAGACTGTAGGTAAGATCTCAATCTCATGTTAGATAGCTTTAGGGTTTTTTTTTTTTTTTTTTTAAATCACTCTCTGCAGTATTTTCATCTTACTGGATTGGGACCCTTCGTAGTTGCAGCATTGGATTAATGGGATTATGTGATTAATAATGTGATCTACAACGTTAAATTTTCTCTCCACTGGTACTAAACGAAGACATTACAAAAAATTTGAATTAATAATTCCTTTTGTTATTCATGTAGTATCTAGTATTTCGTAGATGATGGTTCAATTCATCATAGGAGTTCATTGTCGATTCTCAGATTTTAGTTTAAGAGAGGCTTTTGGAAGCCAAAGATGCGGTTAGACCGAAATTATAAAATTGGAATCTATGAAGAACGTACGGCATCCTTTTTATTTATTTATTATTATTATCATTATATATTAATATTTTAAGTAAGAACATGCACTTGTTAATTTATTTATTTTTGTAAGCATGCACTTGTTCATTGATTATTAAATATTAGAGGATTAGTATGACTGTAATTTTGCTTTATTAAATTTGTCAAGAGCTTTGTAATTCAGTTGCTAGCATTCTATGGAATTTCCAATCTAAATAATAAGGATTCATATGCTTCCATATTGTGTATATCGAATATTATAATAAATAATAAAAAAATTTAACTACCCTCCTAAGAAAATACTTGATGGTTAACTTTTAATTGATGTGATCATTTTACAAAACGACGTATAGGATGGTTAGTGGTAAACAATTAATGAAACTAGATTGAAGGGTTATATGACATTAGCAAAAATTCAAGAGTTTAGGATGTCAACTACAAGTTCTAAAACTAACAGACCACAATGATAGAGGTACTAAAGTTGGGGAGAGTAAAAAATGTATTTTAAATATTCTTATTTAATGGCTTGAAGTTAGCATTTCTGAGTTTCACTATTTGTGTAAGGGATTTTAAGACAGAGATAGCTGTCATTTTCAGTTTAACTATTCATCTAAATTATTAATGATATGGTAAAATCTTATATACTCGTATCGTAAAAACAGTTTTTCTTTAAACAAGTTTAGAGAAATTTTCTCAAATCTACTACGTGACCATTCATAAAACTATTCATATATTTGATTTTCGACTATCACATATTGAGTTAGAGGAATTTTTTCCAAATTAGCTTAAAAGTAAACTTTTTCCATGTAACAAAATCTATGATGACAAAAAAAAAAAAAAAGAACAAAATAATTCTTTAAGTAGAGCTAGACAACATGGTAGGATTCAAACTTCTAATTTTGATTCATCCAACTACCAAAATGTCATGCAAAACACATGGTTATGATATTTAGTTGTTTGCATTTTTTTTTCTAGCAAAGAACCTTTTTTTCTTCAAGAATGGATTTGTTTTTTTGTTTTGTTAATTAAAAAAAATATTTTTATATTGATTTCGTTTTGAAAGGGGTCACAGGCTACAGATTTTAGCTAGGTAGCCACTTTTAGGTTTTGGAGAAACTGATTTTTAATTTTATGGGTTCAAGCGTAAAATTTTTTAACCAAAACTTTCAAATAATATATATTATTGTATACTAATAAAAAAATTTCATAGTCGTACTGTATTCGCAGTTCCGTCACTAGTTTTTGCAGTCACACGCAGTGATCTGTGGTGATCTTTTATTGTGGTCAGGGTGAGATGATTTCTTGTCACCACCATCTTCAACTCCGACCATCATTCAACTCTATTCACCGTCCCTTGTTTGAACTCCATCTCACAATTTGCTGCAACTTATATATATATATATATATATATATATATATATATATATATATATATATGTTTTAGGTAGTTGAAGTTGTATTAGGTGTAATTCAAAGTTATGTTATATTGTCTAATAGCTTTTTACTAGATTTTTTTAAAAAAAAAAAAGCCTTTTTTTGGATTAATAATTCATAAATCTCACCATTAGATTACATGTTCTCTATAAATCTCACCATTAAATTTTTGGATTAATAATTCAATCGGATGTTATTTACTATTCGATCTAAAAACCCAACTTTTATGTACAATTTTAAATAAAAAAACTTGAAAATTATATATTTTACCAATAACATAGTTATTGATCTCATATTATCTTGAAATTTGCAAGTATGTGGAGTATAAGAAGATCTAATCTAACAGTGGAATTGTTAAAATTTACTTCCAATTAAAAAATATTAAGTGTTGTAAAATAGTTTAAAGTTAACATAGCTTATATATATTGAAAGCTCGGATTTGTGTTAAAAACACAAGAGCTGTTTAGACCCCTAATTAATAAATTACGGTTAGATTAATTTTACTCTAACTTAAAATAAGTGCTCAAATAAGAGTAAATGACACGCAATCAACCGATACTTCTCTAATGCATAAACATGAACAACAAACAATAAAAGTAAAGCACAAGAGTAAGAAAAGAGAGATGCAAACACAAGATAACACGGCGATGTGTTATCGAAGAGGAAACCGAAGAACTCGGTGAAAATCCTCTCCGCCACCCTCCATGCGGTAAATCGATCCACTAGACAATAAGTTGGGATACACGAATAGCAAGAGACCCTCCAAGCATAATCTACCCAATATACCTAAGCCCTCCAAGCTCCTACTCCAACAAGGCTTTTCGGAATCGTGTCTTGTCTAGCTTTCCGGATCCCGCAATACACCCAATTGCATCCGCCAAGCCTCACCGGCTTCTTTTGGCAAATCCCCAAAGCTTCCCAAGCTTTAAAACACTCTCTACACTCTGAATTGGTGTGGGTTGTGTTTGGGTACAAATCTCTTCTCAAGGTATGACAATAAGAGAGGGAAGGAGAAGAGGCTAGGATGATTTTTCACTAAGGATTAGTAGCTCTCTCTCTAAAAGATGGGTGTGTATATTGTTGAAAACCTATTTAGGGTTTTTCTCTTTGAATGACCTCTCATACTTTTGTGAATAATGAAGGTATATATAGTATGAGTGAAGGGTAAGAAAATCACACTTAAAAATCCTCCAGGTAGAGAATTTCGTGGGTATCTCGCGGGAAGGTCTTACCCGCGAGACACTCGTGAAATCCTCCAGGCTAGCACGACTCTTCAGCTTCCAGCATGTGCTTCTCACGTGGCTCTTTCGCGGATTAGAATCTAGCGAGACAGTTGCGAAATCCACTGATTCTTCATTTTATGTTCAATTCTTCACCAACTTAATACTAAACCCAATACAATAAAATCCCACAAAATACAAGGAAAAAATTAAAGTAAATGCAACACTTTTTGTCATGGAATAAAGGCAACATAAAATATAGTTGTAAATCACAACTTTACACACACACACACATATGTGTGTGTGTGTGTGTGTGTGTGTGTGTGTGTGTGTGTGTGTGTGTATGTGATCCTAGTATCCCATATGGATTAAGTATAAGCTTAACTATGTGTTTATAAGCTCTTGAACATCCCCCTTTGCAAGCCGGTTTTCAAGAGCAAGCTCTACCCATGGTTTTTAGGATTTGGTATCAAAGCCAACCACCATGTCGAGTAATCGGATATTAAAATTAGGGTGGTCGATACCGTACCGGTACTAGCCGGTACATACCGTACCGACCAGTGCACCGGTACCAGTACACTTCTATTTTGTATCGAAAAAAATACCGGCCATACCGGCTAATTTCGGGCCGTACCGAGCGTACCGGCCAGTACAGAAAAAAGCTTTTTTTTTTTTAGTTTTGTAATTTTTGAATTTTTGTAAGGGCATAATGGTAACTTATTTACATTAACTTACTAGTATTATTTGTTTTCTTAGTATGCAATGAACAACTAAGTTTTCTATTTTTTATATTGTGTTTTTTTTTTTTTTTCCTTTTAATTGATACTAAAGTCTAAAACTATGAATAATTTGTTCTGAATTGAAGTAGTGTTTTATGATAAATTTTTATATTTACTATAATATAAGTGAAATATTATATGCTTATAAACATGGTTCTAGAGATTTTGGTGTGTGTATAATATATATATATATATATATATATATATATATATATAAAATAGCGGTAAACCCGTAACGGTACACTGGTATTGACTGGTATCCAAAATATATCGTACCGGTGGCCAAACCGGTACAGCCTCCGGTACGGTATTGACTTCCTTGATTAAAACGGCTTACTAAGTCATTGAATAACTGATAAGTAAGTGAAGTTGCCAAAAAAAAAAGAGAATGGCCTACCATTGGGTCAATGTTGATAGAGTAGGCTGACCCTAGTGTCTCACATGGATTAAGTGGTGGTAAGTTATGATCTTATTGTTCCACATGGATTAAGTGTAAGCTTAACCATATATTTATAAGCTCTTGGGTACCCTACACTTGCAAGTTAGCTTTCAAGGGTGAGTTCTACCCATAGGTCCTTAGTGTGAACTTGAAAATTATTGTGAAAGTATTTTAGTGGTGGTTCCAAGTAGAACTAATCATATCATCTAAAATTTGTTGTGAAAGTGCTGTCAACGTAGCACTTCTCTTATTCTAATCATTACACTAACTCCACGGCCAAAATATCTTACTTTTTTTTTTCAACTTCAATTCTTTTGTTACGAGCAGCTATGGACAATTTCCTATGATTAAGCATGTATGGCTCCGGTTAGGCTGGGTTTGGAGTATTTTTTAACCTGACTGGGCCCCCACAAGTTGGAAAATCTTTAATTCAACCCAATTCATAGTAGTTCTAAAAACCAACCAATCATGTAGTGTAGGGATCAAATTGTTTTGAGTTAGGAGTCATTTTTTCAAATCTAATAAAAAAAATTAGTTTAATTTCAACCATTCTTTTTGGCATCAACTTATTTAGCTTTTTGCCCATTTATGTTTGCTAAAAGTTGGCTAAGGAATACTTATATTTGAAGATGTAGCATTTTAAAAAGCTCTACATAAACAAAGTAATCTAAAAGTTAAATGAAAATTTAAAAACTCAACCCATCAACCATTGCAAAACCAACCCAAGATGTCAACATATTGATAAGGTTGATAGGTCGAAAGTACACCCTTACCTAACACATTTCAAACTTTTATTGGACCATACACTCCAACCACATTTGTTTTTAGTACTCCTAATGAGTGCTGACTATTGTTGTCAACACTTTACTCTCTTCTTAACAATGAATTATATGCTCTAGGATGTGAAATTTATGGTATTTTTACGAATTTTTCTAACTAGCTTCATATATTATTCCATTAAATAGTTAAACTTTTCAATTGGTTACTAAGACCTCTATAGCCCTAGGAATGGTAATGAGGTGGGGTAGGGTGGGATCATGGATGTCCCATCTCCATCCCATCTTTTTTTTTTCTTGGTTGGGGAAAACCCTAATGAATACTATGAGAGTACTAAGAAAGAAATTGAGACAAGTGTTTTGACAATATTAATAGAACATGTATAATTTTTCTTCTTAGAATACTAAGTATTTTAACACACACACACACAAGGAGAGTGGAAAAGGTTTTAAAAAAACTAACAATGGTATATATCTAAAAGGGCCTAACTCTTGGATATATAGCATAGACTTTAAACCTCTTTAACTCACACTCATTTTCTGATGTGGGATTAACCTACTGTCTTTTCTTTTGAGAATACTAAGTAAATATTTTAACACACACACAAAAGGAGAGGGAAGAAGGTTTTAAAGAAGCTGATAGTAGCGTATAAAATTATATATACATTATAACTCATTTATGCATAAACAAATCACAAGTGTAAAAAGTTAAACATATATTTCATTAAAAAAAGTTAAATATATATTAAATTATAAAGTTAAACATAGTGTATATTCTTCGTTAACTATGCATAAATGGATGATTACCAAAATTTTCATTTATTTCTCATTTGTTTCTAAAGCTCAACATTGATTAGAGTTTGATTGGGCATTAAATTGGATTTTTTTTCTCAATTTCACTTTTTCTTTTTCTTTTTCCAACAACAGCTGTAGACCTGATAAAAAATGTAGAAGTGCAAGCCATCATAGGGCCAGAGAGTTCCATGCAAGCCAAGTTTATCATCAATCTTGGGGAGAAAGCCCAAGTGCCCATTGTAGCATTTTCAGCAACAAGCCCTTCTCTTACTTCACTTCAAAGTCTATATTTTTTTCAAGCCTCTCAAAATAGCTCATCTCAAGTGAAAGCTATAAGTGCGATTGTTCAAGCCTATGGATAGAGAGAAGTCGTGCCAATCTATATTGATAACGAGTATGGACAAGGTATGATACCCTTCTTGATTGATGCCTTGCAAGAAGTTGATGCACGTGTCCCTTATCGAAGTGTCATTCCTCCATTGGCCTTAGATGACCAAATTGGTGAAGAACTTTATAAGTTAATGACAATGCAAACTAGAGTCTTCATTATGCACATGTCAATCGATCTTGGTTCTCGGCTTTTCACCAAGGCAAAAGAGATTGGAATGATGAGTGAGGGTTATGTTTGGATCATGACTAGTAGGATGACCAATTCCATTCGCTCAATAGAATCTTCAGTACATGATTCAATGCAAGGCGTATTGGGTTTAAAAACTTATGTTCCAAAAACAATTGAGCTTGAAAATTTTACACTTTGATGGAAAACAAAATTCCATCAAGACAATCCAAACATTTTGGATGTTGAATTGAATGTTAAGGGACTATGGGCATATGATGCTGCTTCAGCACTAGCCAGGGCAGTTGAGAAGGCTGGCACTACAAATTTTGGCTTTGAATATACAACTGGTTCAAGTAACTTAACTGATCTTGCAACTATGGGGGTCTCTCTAAATGGTCCAAAACTTCGCCAAGCATTATTAGACACTAGATTTACTGGCCTTGCTGGAGAGTTTAGTCTCCAAAATGGGCAACTACAATCATCAACTTTTCAGATAATTAATGTGAATGGTAATGGAGAAAGAGGGGTTGCATTTTGGACTCCAGAAAATGGACTCATAAGGGAGTTGAATTCTACAAACACAAGCACGTATTCCACTTCAAGAAGAAACCTAGGACCAATTATATGGCCGGGTGATTCAAGCTCTATCCCCAAAGGTTGGGAGATTCCAACAAATGGGAAGAAGTTGAGAGTAGGAGTTCTAGTGAATGATGGCTTTTTTGAATTTGTTAAGGTGGAACATGATGCTAGCACTAACACAACAAAGGTCACAGGATACAACATAGATATCTTCAAGGCTGTTATAAAAGCTTTACCATATAATGTTGACTATGAGTTGATTCCTTTTGCAAAGCCTAATGGTGAAAGCGCTGGTACATATGATGATATGGTGTATCAAGTATACCTTGGGGTTAGTAAAAATCCTTAGCTTACTAATTTTAACAATTAAGATTACATTTTGAGCCTATATATTTCTTAGTTTATCATTTTCCTTCTATATTTTGTTATCTATCTAAACAAGGGCACACATATAATACTGGAAATGATGGAAGTAAATATTTTACTTTGACAGAACTTCGATGCTCTGGCTGCTGATACAACTATCATTGCAAATAGGAGTAAATATGTAGACTTCACGTTGCCATACACAGAATCTGGAGTAACAATGGTAGTGCCAATCAAAGACAATGACAGGAAAAACGCATGGGTGTTCTTGAAACCATTAACTTGGGACCTTTGGATAACAAGTGGGATTTTCTTTGTATTCATTGGCTTTGTGGTATGGGTTCTTGAACATCGAATAAATGAAGAATTCCGCGGGCCTCCATCACATGAGATTGGAACAAGCCTGTGGTACTCCTTCTCAACCATGGTTTTTGCACAAAGTAAGTTCCTTTCATCATTTTCTCATTTATTATTATAGAAATGAAGATTCAAATACTCAATAAAAGGCATATGCAAAATGCACAATCTATAACAGCTTGTGCACTACTTGGAGGCTTATAACAGCTTTAGAAACTTGGAATTTCCATCCTTATGAAATAATCAAGTAATAAACTATTTGATAACTTGCTTACTAGCCTATAATATGAAAATTGCTTGTGACATATACTAATACTATAGCCTAAGATTCCTTGAATTCAACTTTATTATGTGTTAAAACAAGTAATATACTAATAGTACTATACCTAGATGATATCTCAAATATCGTATTAACTTGACATTTATGATGTAACTATGTAATTTTCTAAAGCCCATTTGAATTTAATTTACAGAGGAGACCTTGTTCAGCAATTTAGCAAGGTTTGTGGTCATCATATGGGTTTTTGTGGTGCTCATTCTCACTCAAAGTTACACTGCGAGTTTGACATCACTCTTAACTGTTCAACAGTTGCAACCAACTGTTACTGATGTTAACCAACTTATTAAGAATGGGGAGTATGTGGGCTACCCAGAAGGCTCTTTTGTTTTGGGAATTCTGGAAGAAATGAATTTTGATCCAACTAAGCTTAGGACATATAAATGTATAGAAGAATGGGATGAACTTTTATCTAAAGGAAGTGCAAATGGAGGTATAGATGCTGCTTTTGATGACGTCCCTTGTACGAAGATTTTACTATCACAACATTGCTCCAAGTATGCCATGGTTCGATCCATATATAAGACAGATGGGCTGGGTTTTGTAAGCTCTCTCTCTCTCTCTCTCTCTCTCTCTCTCTCTCTCATGTGTATGTGTTTGTGTTGGTTTGTAGTTTTTCATGTCGATTTTTTTTTTTAATGTCTCTCAGGTCTTTCCAAAAGGTTCCCCTTTCGTATCTGATGTTTCATGGGCAGTATTAAATGTGACCGAAGGAGAGAAAATGAATGAAATTGAAAAGGCATATGTTGGGGACCATAGTAGTTATTCAAGCTCCAACACTCAGGTTTCTTCTGGCAGTCTTAGCCTAGAAAGCTTTTGGGGCCTATTCCTCATCGCTGGCGTTGCTTCCTTATCAGCTCTCATCATCTCCTTCGCCATGTTCCTTTACAAGGAGAGGCGGCAAATCTGGATCAGCTTTGATTCAAAAAACTCAATATGGAGAAGAATTTGTCATGCCTTAAGAATCTTTGACAACAAAGACCTTAGCTCAAATACTTTTAGGAATAAACCATTGAAAGATAGTGGTGACATTGACAATGTTCAACATATAGGCACATGTGATGCCTCACCGAACACTTGTTGCTCGACAAGTCCAATAAGTTGCTCAGTCCACATGGAACCTGAATTTACTTTCTCAGGAGATTCAGGAACACCTTCTAGAGAATATTTCATTCCTGAATAAAAATATTATAAAAAAAGAAAAAAGAAAAGAAAAGAAAGAAGTAGTAGTTGATATGAAAAAAACATAACATGCATTAAAAATAATTGTTACTTTACCAGAAGAATTGAAAGTAATAGAAGAAAACTTGATAAGAACAAAGAAGCTATTGTTTTTATCTTAAAAAATGTTGCAATTTGGTGCTGCCATTTGGTGTTAAACCATAGCTCATAGGCATAACTTGCAATTTGATATAGCCACTTAGCACAACGACGACTTATAATCCCAACTTCTAATATATAATACATGATAAGATATTGATTCTAAAACAATGTACATAATGTGATATGTTATTAAATTAGATTCCTTGCAATATATATATATATATATATATATATATATATATATATATATAATAGAACTTGGGTTCCAATATAATTTTTTTTATTTCCTTTACAAAGCATAATTTTGATTAAAAAATATTATATGGAGTTGAGTTCCACTTATGAAAAAGGGATTAAAATCGAGTTGTAAGGAAGAAGGAAAACATAGGATTTTTTTTTTCCTAACACCATGAAACCTCACCGATTGAGTCAAGGCCCTTTGAACCCATACCTAAAGAGAAAAAGTTACTTTTTTTTAATGGTATTTAGGGGATATATTATGGACTTATCATTTCCCTTTATTTACTTATAAAAATATATATAGTGTTTAAGGGCTATATGCAAAATACCCATTGTTGGATGATGTTCAGTTGAAACCACAGACAGAAAGTGAGGCAGAGGGGCTAGAAAGGCAGTATAATGAAGAGGAGGTTTGGGCTATTGTGAAAGTGATAAAGCATGAATGGTGACAAAGCACTAGGTCCCAATGGCATTACCATTACATTTTTCCAAGCTAGCTAGGAGATCGTTAAAGATGATGTTATGCAGGTTCTGCATCAGTTTCATAGTTTAAAGAACATTTGAACAAAGTCGTTATCCCCAAGAGAATAGGAGAATCTAACGTGAAGAATAATTCATCTCAGATATATACATATGAGACAACACTACAACAAAATGTATTTTTAGTGAGAAAAAAATTCGTCACTAAAGGTCCAGTTTTTCGTCAATAAGAACCTTTAGCGACGAAATCGGACTTTTAGTGACGAAACTCATTTCGTCGCTGAAACCCCGTCGCTAAAAGTCCAAGCGATGAAAAATTTTGTCACCAAAAGTCCAATTTGTTTTAAAAAGAAAAAACTTTTAGCAACGAAAACGTTTTGTCGCTAAATGTTTTCCTCACTAAAAACACTATTCAGTGACGAAAATATTGGTCACTAAAAACACTTCAGTTTATTAAATCATATTTAGTGACGAACAATTTCGTCACTAAAACTATTTTCGAGTACATATAGCGACGAAAAAATTCGTCACTAAAACTATTTTTAAGAAAATCCAAGCGCATATAGTGACGAAAATTTTCATCACTTAAACCGTTTCTTACAAAATTTTGCTACATTTAGCGACGAAATATTTCGTCACTAAAACAATATTTTGTTGCTATATTTGTGACAAAAAATTCATCGCTAAAACTTATTTTATGTTTTTATTTTTTTCATAGCTTTGATAGTAACCTGTCATTACATTATTAAAACCTCAAATTTAAATAACACATTTATTTCAACAACACATTTATAAAAAAAGATCTATACATTCCACAAGTAAAAAATAAAAGAAGTATCCAATTCAAACTCCTTTTATACAATAATTGTTTGCAACACATACAATAACTCAAGATGTTTTATAACAATACAAAATGTGTAGCATAATATAATTAGAACTAACTTAAGATGTCCTCATATGTCTTGAAGTAATGCCAAAAGTAAATCCCCTAAAAGCCACCAATAAGAAATCTGCACAAATATAAAAACAATACTACATTAAAATTGTAAAGTAAAAATATTAATTATGTTATAAGAAACATTTCTAACAATGCATTAAGAGTAGCCACACCAATGAATTAAAATCACAACTCCTAATGTATAAGTTGTAGAAAGCAAATATAGATTTTCAAGTGTAATATAAAGTACTAACCAATAAGTGTTTTAACTTGAAGATGAACCACGCCCATAGGTAAGAGCGTCATCATAACCCTTGCTCCTCAAAAATTTAAGAATATTCTTTTGGACCTCTTCTTGCTTAGCTCGTGCCTCTTGCTCCCTAACTTGCTCCCTAGCTTGCTCCACTTGGTTCCTAGCTCTTGCCTCTTTGAGCTCAATTATCTCATTTTCTAGCCGTTGGATATACTCTACCGAGGAACTAGATGAAGCGGTAGTTACTAGAGAAGAAGAAGGTCTCATTATTATTTGCCAATTCAGGTTCTTGATCGCCATTATTATTTATCTGATTAATTAACATTCGAAGGTTAGATAGATATAATTAATTAATCACAATATGTAATATATTGAGATTTAAGAAAATGAAAAAACATGCACCTCCTCATCAACCCTAACAGCAAGTGCCTTTGTCTCGTATCTATGTTTGCTTGAAGTTTTCTTCCAATTTTTAGAGTTCTTTCTTGATTTTTCCTAATAAAGAACATTCAAGATACTTATTGAATCATAAATAAAATAGTATACATTTACTTCATCTAAGTATTAAGTTAATTATTTGACAATATACTATAGTAAACATTGGATAATAATAATATACGCATAAATAATTTACCAGCTAATCCTTATTAGTCCATTCCCCATCAATGAGTCCAGTCCACTGCTCAACTGTGGCATTCTTTGGTGGGTGGCTTCTTGCATAGTCAGCACCATGAGATTGTACAAGCTTTTTATAAGTTTAATGCAACTTGTTGGAGTTTCAACTCAATAATCTTCCACATTTTGTATTTAATGCTTTCGTTACCAAGTTGGAATCTCCTTGTAGCTCAAACTGATTCTGTAAAATGAAGTGTATATGTATTATAAAAATATTATTATATGAATTTAATATGCTTAGTGAAAACAAAGACAAGTTAGATGTTATCAATGTAAATTTACCGCTATATTTTGAAGCACCACATCTCTAGTAGCAACATCAACACTTTTCCAATTTTTCACGTTATAATTAGACAAATTACTTCACACTTGTACGCCAATTTGATTGACAAGCTTGCACGCATTCTTCCCAATAGGAGCATCATACTTTGCAGCTATACGTACTGGCAGCTTACCACTTTTTTCAACAAGTGCCCGTACTGCTATACCTCGTGTTGTTCCACGGGTATTTTTGCTAGCAGATCCTATTTAAACATCATCAAAGTTAAATCAAGTGAAGTATAATCTCAATAGTAAAGACAAGATGCAATTGTAATTAAGTATATTCTATGTAATTACCAGTCATGCTAGTTAATGCGTTGGTAGCCTGCGCCTCTGCACTAGAAGAACTTTGGGCAAAAGGATTTGCCTCAAGAGGTGTTTCCGTAGATTAGACCACCGGAATGGATGCCTCACCTCGCGAGCGTGTAAGCCGTCCTAGTGCCATCTGTAACTAACAAACATACATATAATGGAACAACAAAGTTATTACAAATAATGGAACAACAAAGTTATTATCATCTATTGTACCCTATGGAACATCTATTGTACCTTATGGATTATAGAATTAGATGACTCATCATCATTGTCATCGTCACTAATAGGTGGTACATAATCATCATCTACCATAACACTAGCTCTACTTCTTTTCCCTTTTGCACAATTGGACTGAGCAGAATCCTTTAGAGAAGTTGAGATGTGCTTCAATCCCAAAGTATCAATTCTCTCTTGGTTTTGCCTCATTTTATCCAATCTTGCCATCTCATACCTTGGTATATGATGAGCGTATCTGGCCCTTTTGGGCATTTTTTGAAACTATATATTGACATGAAAGATAAGTACAATTGCTACTAACTTAACATTATAGTCTACACCATTATCCATATCACACAAGTGCAAAATTTGAACACAGTTGCTATTAACTCAACACAACAAATGACCACATCAATATCCATATCAAGTTCAAGATAAGTACAAAACATCTTAATAACAATTACTACTAACTTTACATATCATAGTCCATACCATTATCCATATCAAGCAATTCACAAGTGCTAAATTTGAACACAATTGCTACTAACTCAACACAAAAAATGACCACATCAATATTCATATCAAGTTCAAGTATAAAACTTTAAGATAAGCACATAACATTTAAGACAATTATTATGAACTCTACATATCATAATCCATATCAAGATTAACATCAGGTATGTCATGCACTTCATTTTGATTAGCATCTCCTGAAGTTCCACCTTCAAGAACAACCTCAGTTTCAACATCACCCATACAATACTCAATAATATTGTCCTCAACATTGACAGAGACAATATCAACAATCGCTTCTTGTTGAAACGCATCACTATCTTCTGTATTATCATTGGATTCTCCACCCCCGACTTTCGGGACATCAAACACTCCCCTATGTTGGATGGATTGCACAATTTTTCAAGGTTCACCCAATTTGGTATCTTGAAGGTAGAAAACTTGTCTCGTTTGACTAGGAAGTATAAAAGGGTCATTTTCATACCACCGACTTGTAACATCAATACTTGTGCAGTGTGCATCAGTTCTTATCATTCTCCTTTGACCATTGGTACCAGTATTGTACCATTCACACTGGAACAAAACAACTTTATAGCGAAACGCATACTTCAATTCCCAAATTTTGTACACGTGACTATAAAAGTCGTGCATTTCTCCCTCATGGTCCCCTTCCGTACATACACCACTGTTTTGGGTTACACGACGATTGTCTAGGTCCCTTGTATGAAACTTTACATCATTGACCATACAAACTGTGTACTCCTTCACATGCGGCTTAGGACCATTTGCTAATGACCATAACTGTTTAGTTGCTTCTGGTGATTCGCTAACTTTCAATCTGTTCATCTATAATGACACACAACAAGTGATATTAATTAGTAATAAGCAATGACGAATCACAAACATCACAAGTATAGAGTGTTTACAAGTATTGAAATCAATTAAAGTACTATTCATCACATCTAATCAACAAATTCCATTCACATTTTCAAGAAACTAAAAACACTCCCAATATGAATTTAAACTACCTTATAACACCCTGCAAGCCATCCGCTTGCTCCAACACAACAACCTACCACAAATCCAATTTCCAACATCACAAGTATAGAGTGTTTACAAGTATTGAAATCAATTAAAGTACTATTCATCACATCTAATTAACAATACTCATTCACATTTGCAAGAAACTAAAAACACTCTCAATATGAATTTAAACCACCTTATAACACATTGCAAGCCACCCGCTTGCTTCAACACAACAACCCACCACAAAACCATTCACAAACATCACAAGTATAGAGTATTTACAAGTATTGAAATCAATTAAAGTACTATTCATCACATCTAGTCAACAAATTCCATTCACATTTGCAAGAAACTAAAAACACTCCCAATATGAATTTAAACCACCTTATAACACCATGCAAGCCACCCGCTTGCTCAAACACAAAAACCCACTACAAATCCAATTTTCAACATCACAAGTATAGAGTTTACAAGTATTGAAATCTAATAAAGTAATATCCATCACATCTAATTAACAATACTCATTCACATTTGCAAGAATTGAAAAAACACTCTCAATATGTATTTAAACCACCTTATAACACCATGCAAGCCACCTTGTTGCTCCAACACAACATACTACTACAAATCCAATTTCCAACATCATAAGTATAGAGTTTTATAGGTTTTTAACTAAAATTTACTTATTTTGCTTAAGCTAAGCTTACAACTTTCAGAAAAAAAAATCCAAAGTTATTGCATACAATGTGTATTTAGCCTGCAAAAGAAACGTTAAATTTATAAATACTTCAATCTTAAAAATGATCCTATCATAATAAAAAGAAGAAGTGAAGGCACCAGGCCGGGAGTGACAAATCACTAGTTTTTGCCAAAGGGACACTCACTGTTGAAATGCTATCCTGCAAAAAGAGAAACAAAATTGAAAATTGAGGAGCACAAACAATAATCTAAAATAACTAACTAAACCATAAAACAAAGAGAAATAAAAATAAATAAATAACATTATAACTAGAAGACATAACGAAATTGAGTCCCTAATGATAACTTCTCTTTGGTGTTCAGCTACTCAATTGCTTAAATACTATAATCAGAATTCTGTTTCTTTCATCCTATGGTACATTATCACAATACCTAATGGTGTCACACTACATTTTCTCTTCTAAACCAAACAAAATTTTCTCAAAATTCTAACATAAGCATCATAGCAAACAATTTTTTTCTCAGAACCCATATAATTTCTCCTCTTATTCACAAGGACAACTACCTATCTATCATTTCTCAATCAAATTTCTCACCTAAATCAAATGAAAATTTCTCAGAATCTAAACACAGCTCAAATATTACACCAAAAATAGAAGGAAAAAAAAAAACGCACCGTGAGCCTTGAGAACACGAAGGATCTTGCTTCCGGTGACAAACCCTTCTTGGCGAATTTGTATATGTTCTCCTCCACCTACAAAACCCAAAAAAGAAACTCAGAAAAGAAAATAAAAAATAAATGACAAAAACCCAAAAAAGAAAATAAAAAAGAAAAGGAAATAAAAAACCCAATCTTGAGAAAGTTAAATTAAATTCAAAGCAAAAAGGTCTCATTTAATTCCAAAAAAAAAAAAAAATCTTAGTAACCAAACACAGAATAAACCCAGATGAAATTGACAATTTTGTTCAATAATATGCCTGTAGAGAATGATCTGGGAGTAGTGAAGTGGGAAAATCTAGTAGCATAGAATGAAAGAAGCGTCGCCGAAGCATTGCGGCCACGAAGCGTCGCTTGAGCGCCGCGAAGCGACGCGGTGCGATGCGATACGTTGTCGAAGCTCACTGGTGCTGGAGTGTCGCCGAAGCTTGTTGGTTTGATTTGGAGTGGGTACGGGTATCAGTGTGAGGGAGTGGGTATCTGTGTGAGGGAGTGGGTATTACCGAATGAGTAAGGGGAAAAAAAAAGAGTTAAAGTGCTATATATAGGACATCTATAGCGACGAATTTAGTTTCGTCACTATTTATTGCCTTTAGCGACGAATCCGAGTTCATCGCAGATGCTCCACAAAATCATGTGTTTTTCTTTTCAGCGACGAAGCATTTTTGTCACTAATTGTCTTCTTCAGCGACGAAACCATTTTCATCACTAAAAGCATGACAACAGCACCTTTAGCGACGAAAAAATTTCATCGCTGTAGCTCCATTTTTTTTGTGCCTACACTTTTGATTGGCGCCCATAATTCAGCACCCTCTATAGCGACGAAATCTATGTTTCGTCTCTAAATGTATCTATAGTGACGAATTTAGTTTTGTCGCTATTCATTGCCTTTAGTGACGAATTTGAGTTCGTCGCAGATGCTCCACACAAATCTTGTGTTTTTCTTTTCAACAACGAAGTATTTTCGTCGCTAATTGTCTCCTTCAGCGACGAAATATGTTTCGTCACTAAAAGCATAATTACTAGCACCTTTAGCAACGAAATTGTTTCGTCGCAAAAAACTAGAATTTTTTGCGACAAAAAAAGTCGTCGCTGTAGATCCATTTGGTTTCGCGCCTGCCCTTTAGTTTCATGCCTCTAATTCACCACCCCCTATAGTGACGAAATCAATATTTCATCGCTAAATGTTACCAATTTTTTATAAATAGCGACGAAATATAAATTTCGTCGCTATATGGTACTTTTTTGCGGCGAAAAAATTTTCCTCACTAAAATTCGTCACTGTAGTTACATTTTGTTGTAGTGTTAAAAATTACTATTAACAAGAGAGAAGATCATTTTCCTTTCTTGGCCTTCATTTCTGTACATTGAAACTTTCTCATGTAAATCTTGGGTCTCTAATCTCATATTCAACTCTTCCACAAACGTTGTATAGATCAACAAGAAGCAGAAATAAAAAGATCAAAGAGAACAATGGAGGGTGAGATAAACAACTTCATAAAGGTATGGTTCTTAGTCTTGGTATGTCTTTCTTATTGCTATGCAATTAGTAAGATAGTCTCCAAAGGTCCTTCAAGACTCCTTTGTGTTCTCCCAATAGTCTGTATCTTCCTCTTCCTTCCTCTTAGCCTCCATACCATTCATCTTGGAGGTACAATTGCTTTTTTCCTTGCTTGGCTTGCCAATTTCAAGCTCTTACTATTTGCTTTTGGTAAAGGCACTTTGTGTTCTGACCCATCAATCTCTCTTGGACACTTTGTTGCTCTTGCTGGCCTTCCCATCAAGATCCAACAAAACACAAGCCCAAAACCATTAGAGAAACCCCAAAACACCCAAAATAAGATAAATTTTTCTCCACTAAAGTCACATTTAAATGGCCATAATATAATAATCCCACCTCCAAAACAAATAGAGAAACCCAAAAAATACCAAAAATAAATTAAACCCATTTCCACCAATTTCACATCTAAATGGCCAAAACAAAGAAAACCCAACTTCCAAATAGACCAAAGAAGGCCATATATCCCTTCTTAATTATGCCATTAAGTGTATCCTTATGGTTATTATGTTTCGTGTCTATGACTATGGTGATCAAATCCATCCAAAGCTCATATTGATCCTCTATTGCTTTCACATATACTTTTCCCTTGAGATCATTCTAGCCATAGTGGCAACCTTGGCTCAAGCCCTGGTAGGACTAGAGCTAGAGCCACAATTCAATGAGCCATACCTCTCCACTTCACTACAAGACTTTTGGGGTAGGAGATGGAATCTCATGGTCACCAGTATCCTACGTGTCACCATATACAATCCCACCCACCGCTCAATGACGTGTCATCAGCCACAAGTGGGCCTCACTGCTTGCTGTCTTCACCACATTTGTAGTATCAGGGCTCATGCATGAGCTCATTTTCTACTACATGGGGCGCTTGAGGCCCACGTGGGAGATCATGTGCTTCTTTCTCCTACATGGTTTTTGTTTGGTGGTTGAGATTGTCTTGAAGAAGTCATTTTTTACCGCTGGCGGTGGGTGGAGATTGCCTTGTCTAATTTCGGGAACATTGACATTAGGATTCGTGATCAATACCTCATTATGGTTGTTCTTCCTCAATACCTCTGGTCTAAGGTTGATAGGGGTTTTGGAGAGTGCGCTTTATTTTATGAGTATCTAAATAATGTTACTCATTCATTTAAGGAATCGTAACTAAGTTTTACCTATGTTTGAAGTGAAATAGAAGCAACAAAAAAATTATGGAAGCAATAATTATCTCATCCACCTTATAAATCTACAGTTTCTGAGAAATCATGAAGAGTGAGCAGAATATGAAGTAAAATTCTCAAACATAGGGATACAAGGAATAGGGTTAAAACTCCTTGGAGTTAGTAAATTGCATTGTAGGAGGAAATTTAATGTGGTTGCCACTTGCCAGATATTGTATTTGCAATTCTCAATGAAATGTAGCTTTGAATTTATTGTAATAATTTTTTTTTATTCTATGATATATAGTTTTGACTTTTGACTGAGTTTTGTTATGTGGCAAGTTGCTGTCACACATGATAATTATATGCCAACTTGCCAAGTTTCTTTTAAAATATATATATATATATATATATATATATATATATATATATATTTGAGTAACATAGACTAAGTGGTTAATTAGTGCTGTATGCCAATAATTAATTCTCAACACTAGTAGAAATTTTAAGGCGAGTTGCATTGCTTTCAATGGGAAATGTAATTTAACAAAAAAAAAAAAAAAACGATATCTGTAAGACAACTTCTTAGGTTATTTGAATGGGAAATATGAGCAAAGCGAAGTAAATAAAATTTGGGTGCTGATAATGGGTGTTAATGGATTATTTTTAAGAAAGTTTTAATATTACTTTTATGGAAGATATAAAAAGCTGTCAAAAGAATTAATAACTTTTTTTATAAAAATTTTCTAAAAATAGTTCATAAACTAATGTTTTAAGACATTTGTCAACTTAATTTTCCCATAAAAATTAGTAAATTGAGAAAACTCTTCAACATCTCACCTTAAAGTTCCTCAAATTCAAATACCTAGACTATAGGTTATGTTTGGTAACAGTTTTTGAAGAAAAAATAGAAAATACTAAAATATGTTGTTACTAGGATTTGAACTCTAATGCTAAATCATTAAATGAGACGGATTGATTAAATCAAATGCGTGTTTTCATTGACTTTTGAAAACTAAATACTACAAACAAGCATTTTACATATTTTCAGTTTCCTTTTCAAATTGAGTTTTGAAAACAGTTTTTATTTTATGTCCATTTTGGGTTGCCAAACAAGTTTTTTAATCTCAAAAATAGAAAATTGTTTTTAAAAATATAAAATAAGGGAAAAAAATAGTTACCAAACACACCCTAAGAAAGTTTGTCTTTATTAGATAAATACCACAAACACAACTTTTTTATTTAATATTTTTCAAAATTCATTATTGACGTGGTTGACTTAAAAATAGACACAATTTTTTACTTGAAGCTGTCACTATTTTTTTTTCACCGCTCACAATTAATCATTGCAGTAATTATGAAAAGTATTGTGAAAAAATTGTGCATAGCATTATTAGTGTAGATCTTTTCATCCTCTCCTCCTGAATGTTGTTGAAATCAAAGTACCTAAACTTAAGTCTTGTAATTAAAAAGTACCCTAAGCATTGCACCTGATCCTGATCCAAATCATTCACTTCTAATATTTAGCTTGAGGCCCACTACATTATCACATTGAAGGTCCTTTAGAATGTATTTTTTGCGCTAGGCCTATTGATAGCTTGAAACAACTACTTCTTTCATTAGGAAAACAAAACCATCTACCAGTACTTCACCAGGTTCTTCATCTTGCTTAGGAATATTTTTATCTTGCTTATCCTATAAAAACCAAACCAGAAAAAACTCTTCAACTGGATGTTTGGAAACCTCCAACTAACCCATATGTTACATTAAATACAGATGGTAGAGTGATAGGAAATCCCAATAAAAGGAGGGGGAGGTGGAGTCATTACTCATTAGAAATAGTAATGGGCACTAAATATAAGAATTTTCTATTAATCTAGAAATCACAAAAAATAACCTAGCTACCGCCGCACACCTTTGGTGCATTGGTCACTCTACAAGTATAAGTGCTTGTGGGGTGTGAGGGGCAAGAGCTGGGGTTCAAGTCTCTAGGAGGGAGCTTCACGCACATATATACTTAGATTAGGTTAGAGTGGAAATTCAATCTTGTATAAAAAATATATAAAATAAAAAATAAAAAACTAGCTGAACTTTGTTGTTCATTATGGACTTAATCTAGCATCGCAATTGGGTTATAAATATGTTACTTTGAAAATTTTGATTCACAAATAGGACTTATTAGACCAACATTTAATGGTGTACTTACACCAGACATTGCTATTTTAGTTTTTGATTGCAAGAACTTAATGGCTCACAACTAGAACGTCCACCTCAAGCACATTTACTGTGAAGCCAATAGTTGTGCAGATGGTCCAGTGAAAAAGGGGCCATAAACAAGAGAAAAATACAGAAGAATATGCTAGTTGTCCCTATTTTGTGTACCAATGTTATATATAGGACTTAATGTATCTGGGATTCCCACGGGAATACCCTACAAATGCTCTGTATGTATAAATAATTTACTTAATTAAATAAACCTTCCATTTTCGACCAAAAAAGAAAGAAAAAATATTTTAGAAAATTGTACATAACAGGTCTAATGTCTAGAGCATATATCCTTAAACATGTTTGATAGGCCAAAATCGTATTGACCCCTTGTGATGAATTAATTGATTAATTAACCAAGTTTAATTAATTAACCAAATTAACATGCAAGTGCGTGGTAGCACAAACAAATCACCAATAAACTAATGTGCAGCAGAAAATAAATTGACACGGTGATTTTTTTACGAACGGGAAAAACCTCCAAGGCAAAAACCCCACCGGGTGATTTTAAGGTCACCACTCTCGAGAATCCACTATGATCACAACAAGCGGTTACAAGTAAATGAATCTCAGTACCTTCTACCAACCTGCAGTTGAACCCTTACCCTAATACCCAATTGGACTTGTTCTGTAGTAACAATCTCTTCCTTTTTAATGCATGGCTCCCAGTACGTGACTAACCAATTGCGCGAATCCTAATACACGACTTCAATCACCAACTTGAGAAAGATGTTGGTTGCAAAGTTCTTCAGTTTCTCTTCACAATGAAGAACAAGAAGATATTTGGTTACAAAACCCTATGGTGCAAATACACAACAACTTCTTCACAAAGAGATGAACTAGGGCAAACTTTGTCTCCGGCCACAAATTGCTTGAACAGACTTTGCTCAATACTTATGCAACTTGTGTTTACTTTAACGGCCCTTAAAATAATCTTTTTATATGTCTAAGGTTGTGAGAAAAGAACGCCCAAAGACATATCCACGGATTGGAATCAAAACAAATTTGAAAATCTATTTTCCTTAAACCTCGATAGATAGAGGTGTCGAGGTGTTGTCGAACAGCTGTCGAGCCACGGGGTTGGAATAGCTTCTTAAAGCTTGATAGATGCAGCTTGTTTCTTGGACAGACTTGCATGGTTTTAACACTTGATCTTGAAATTTTATTTCTTAAAGTATTAAAAATATCCTAGATCTACCCAATTACAAGTAAAGTGCATTTTGTCAAAGGATTAGCCAATTACATAAAAAAAACGACATATGTTCTTAACAAGTGAACCACATATGTCCTAACAATGTTCATCTTTATTATTAATTTTTTATCACCCATGAACCAAAAAAAGAGAGAGGATTTTTCTGTATATATTTTATCTTATTTTTATTTTTTCCTCATTATTTTCTTTTCAGTTTATTATAAGTAATTCTAAACTGAATATCTTCTTTTGAATTTTCCATTTTGTAGAGATTTTTTTGAAATATTACCCTTCGTTGTTTCCTATATATCACTGATAATTAGTAATGGAGAATTAAACCTGGCCCACCAATCATGAACTGAGGCCTACATGAGTTGGGCGTAGTCACCATGGGCCCATTAATGAGACTATTAAATAATGCGAATAATGGCCGAGCTATGGTCTGATTCTCTAACTCTTTCGCCGGCCAATTTGGCCCAAAAGCAATTTTCTTAGTGCAAAGGAAGAAAATAGAATATTTGTGCCGGTGGGAAAAAAAAAAGCCATCCTAATTGTCTTTTTCTTGTTCATTGGTGGGAAAAGGATAATCTTGTTTTTCACATGGAGATGATCTATTTGAGGATTTATTAATTTAGGAATTTAAAAGTGAAATAAAATATATTTATTTAATATTTAAAGTTCGATTTCATTCTTTATTTGGTGAAAATATGATTTTAATTGACCTAATTTCTAATCAATTAAATTAAATATAAATTAAAACTTGTAAAAAGCAAGTCATATGATATCTTTTGTGATGTTCTATATCAATAATTTGAACACCGCATCCCCTTTTTCATTATCTACTTATTAATAAATAAATAAATTTGAAAAATCAATTAATTGACCAGAAACTATGGGGCACGTGGATGGCCTTACAAAACATAGGTTACCACTAGCTTCATTGCCATTGACCCATCATATCAAACTCTTAAGTCTTAACCGTGCACAACCACCTACAACTTTTCAAATTGAACCCTAACCTCCATAAAACTATTATCCACAAACCGAATCCACCCCCAATTAATAATCCAAACCTCTTATGTTCATATGGCATTAGTCCATTATTAGTTTGATATGCTGAGCTCTTTGTTAACTCATCATTTTATAATATAAAGCACAATTGATCTTAGGTTTATTGTACTTTACTTGTATTACACTCATATGTCTGCTTATATAAACGCAATCTCTTATACAATTTTTGTTCAAAATTCACGTATGAGTAAAATCTCACATTGAATAAATATTATAAGAAAGAGGTGTTGTCTTCCTCACAACTTCTTTTTTTTTCCTAAGTCTATCATACTTATATTTAATATGAAGTGTCAAATTTTATGGTTAATACAATTTCTTTAGAAAGAAAACCTAAAAATTAAAGTAATGCCACTTTTTTGCTACGCAATAACGTAATGTTAGCTAGTTAGCCTAATAAAGAGACTAAACATGGTCCAATCCAATCCTATTATCTATTTGCAAGGCTTTTATTTCAATATTCAAATTTCAAAACATAAAAATAATAAAATAAAATAAAATAAAAAAGTTTTATTGGCTTTTATAGGCGAGGTACAAATTTGGGCCAAACGTGGGTTCATAATATTGGGCCAAATGGCCGGTACACAAATCACACGATTGCGTAAGTCCATATAAAAAGTCCGAAGATTCTTTGACCAGAAAAAAAAAATAATAAAAAAAGGTTTGCCAATTTAGAAGATTTGCCAAGTGCAAGTAAAATTTTATTAATTAAACTAGGCTATAGTTTGTAGCAAGTAATTAAACTATGGAGGTGAAAGATTAACCCCAGCCAAATTTTACCCTTCTTGGGTTAAACCTTAAACTTTAATCTCCAACAAGAGGGAGAGACTAGAGAGATTTTTTTTTTGATTATGAGAGAGAATTAAATCGAAGAACAATTTAGTCATTTTTTTATGAGCTAGACACTAGCTAAAAGTAGCACCGAAGGTCACATGCATAACTTCTCTGTCAAAGTTAACCTCTAAAATAAACGGCAAAAGGTATGTTATAACAAAAAAAATCTCAAATTAGAGAGTTACTCGTGCATTTTCAAAATTTGGGAGGACACAATAATTTGGGTGAAAAATCAATGTAAAAGTATAATTTTCCCTTAGTTATATTAGCCTCTTTCCCAATGAATAGTTGAGACTTGAGACAAAGAAAAGAAGAAAAAAAAAAGTAATGTATATCTAAAATGCAAAAAGATAAAAGTAGTAGTAATGGCCTAATCTCAGCAATTATGGACTCCGCGAGGCTAATCCCCAATGGTCCATTGCAAATATTCTGAAGATCCAACTGATTTTTTGGCCCAAAACTAAGTTAAATGGGCTGCATTTTGTGAAGACTATGGGCCTGCTTCCATCTTTTCTATTCCTGTCTTGTATATAAATTCATGTTATTCAGCAAAAAAAAAAAAAAAAAAATCAATTTGAAATTTTCCTCATCCTTAAGATGGTGAAGGGGAAGAGGTTTGATAGACTTCTAAATATGCACACATTACATTATTTTGAGAATCCCTCCAAAGATTTTATAACTTAGAAAAATAGCTTATCAGCCGAAACAAGAGTATTGATGTTTAGGAGAACAGACTCCATCCAAACAGAGAAAAATAAAAATAAAACCTAGCTCTCTTTATCAAGGCATCAGTAACATAATTACCTTGCCTATAGGTATGAGGGAAACTAAAACTCCTAAGAGAGCTTACATAAGACATAGTATCTTTAACTAAGTGACCAAAAACAGAATAAAATGGGATGAGTATTCCGAACTTGTTAATGGATGAATAATACCCATCTAAAATGAGAATTTTGTACCACAATAACTTAAAATTGTGAGCATTTATATATTTCTAGGAGGTGTAGCATGTAAAGTACATTCAATTTATTCTTTTCATCGATTGATAACTTGTAACTCCATAATATATAATTGCTCAACTTAATCATCATTTGATTTCTCCTTCTGTGCTGAACTTGAAAAGTACCATATAATGGTAAATTAAGATTAACAAGTAGTTATTACAATGAAATTTGTTTTAGTAAAGGGAAATAGACATGTTGATTGTCCCATGCTTTTTAATGTAAGCAACATATTGATAAATAAATCATAATAGGTGCATCCACTGCCTTTTGAATCCACACTTACAATCCCAATTTCATTGTTGTATGGAAAGTGTTATTAATTGAACTCAACATGATTGGATTTGTTGAGTAAAAAAAAAAATCAAAATTAAAAGAGGATTGTGCTTTGCTCTGAACCAGAATGGCAACTTGCTATTTTACTCATTGTGATTGAAAACAATCAGATAAAAAGTTAGTTGGCACTAGAATTGCAAAGCTGAGCCCTATAACAGGTCAATGATATGGCCAACTAAGAGACTAAAAGAAACTAGTATGACCTAGAATAAGGAAGAGGTTTGCCACTAAGGAAGTGACTGATCAAAGAAAGTGCTCTCAATGGCTGGTAGCTTGGCACTTGATGCCCTGCCCCTCTTACAGTTGCAAATGTTAGGTCTCCCTTATACTTTTGTGTATACCCACCAACCTATAACACCAACAACGAAATTTTTTAAAAAAAAAAAGTACATATATGGTAATTCTTTTAAAAGTAAAAAAGACGTGTGAAATTATCCGAGATAAAAATGATAGGCAAAACAATAAGCCTTGAGTCACAACTTAATTAGAAAGTACTCTAGGAAAAATAAAGTTACCTCTCTGTTGATGAACCACGGATACCATGCAGTCTCTATAGGAAGCCTCATTTTATTTAAAGAGTACTTTGTCGAAGTAACAGGAACCCTTCCATCAGTATCACCGCTGCATTTCACCAAACAAAGACTCATTTCAAATTTGAAAAAAATTTTAACTATCATATATTGATAGGATCGTGATGTGAAGTTATGATCCACAATTCTTCTTTTGACCTTTAGGTGAAGTAGGTTAAATCATAAATAACCTCCTTTTCTATTAGGGTGGGGTAAGCACTGAAGAATGCCAGTTAGAATTAAGGATAATATTTCAAATCAAAAGTCCTTTATTATTTTATTACACCAATCATGGTGATGCTTATCTAGTAATTAAATGGATTCAGTAGGATTTGATTGCTTCTAGTATTATGTGGTACATAACCTTTTTATTTCCTTTAAATCCTAAGTAGTGGGGTTATCAAGTAGGTAGAGAACTTTGTTATCCAAGCAACCATGAACCATGTAATTATCCATAAACAAATTAAAAATGATAATAATTTAAGGATTCAATTAACGGGTACCCTTAGTGCATTTGTTAATGAATCATTTTTTATAAAAAAAAATTGATATCACTTTTATAGAAAATATGAAAACCTATCAAAAATTAGTAACTTTTTTCTTTACCCATTAAATATTTTTAAAAATATTTCCCAAACCAATGTCTTTAGAGCGTTGGTGTTAAATTTTTTTTTTTTTCATTCCCTTAAGTCATTAACCATGCCAAAGATGATACTCTTACCTGAAAACCCACACTCGAATGCCATTGGCCATGAATTCTCTCAAAAGGGGAATGATGGTTGATGGGCTATCCTTCCATTTTTCAATGATATCACTGCATGGTTCCCAGTCATGTGTGAGTTTAGTAACATTGGCATGCATGGCTTCTTGAACATCAGGCCGATTCAGATAAGCATACACGTAGTCATCACTACATGGATCGAAATCCAATATCTGCACGCAAAAAGACAATAAAACAATTTATTTCAAATTATTAAAAGCAAATTAACATTCATATAATTTCATTATATAAATGAGCCCCTCTTTTTAAAAATTTAACTTCCAACTTCTAAGATTCATGCAACATGAACAGTGGTTGAAGAAAATTATTTTCCTAAACTACTAATTAAGCTAAAAGCATAGTGTTTGTTAAAAATTGAAGTTCTAATGGATCTTAGAAATCATGCGCTTTCTAAAGGAAATAAAAATTACAAAACTTACAAGAACGTGTTAAAGATATTATGGTCTAAGAGATCCAAATTTATTATAGACCCATATACTTGTACCACAATCTACAACTAAGATTAGGGTTATCTCACTTATTCTGTAGCGGAGTATATGGACATATAATAAGTTAGGCCCTCTTAAACGCAATACATTACAGTCCCCAACAATCAACAGAAAATTTCTTTATCCAAAAAAAAAAAAAAAACACTTACAGAGGCTTTCTTGGGAAGAACTGTGAGATTGGTATTGTGGCACAAGGGACCATAAATGTTATAGATATCAATAGGGTCACTAGATGTTGAGGCTAAATTATAGCCTTCATGGCACTGATTAGACGATTTGGTTGCATTGGGTGAGAAATCACAATACTTTTGTATTTTGTTGTTAGCTTCGTCGGAAATGATAACGTGGGTGGCAAGGTAATCATACCTTCCCTTTTCGTCAGTTTCATCATTAATCGCTGCATTTCCAATCTGCATATATAATGAACAAGAAATCAATGAGATGCATAAACATTGAAATAACACAGTCTATTGTGAACTATAGAATATAAAGGGAATGAGAGCAAGACTGAGATGCTATTTTTGTTTTTACATTTTTTTTTAATCTTTAATCCATATGCATGACTAACTCAACCTCTCCATTTCATAGTATTTATTTATAAATTTACTAAATTATTAAGATTTTTTTTTATTAAAAAAAACGATAAAAGAATACTTAAACATTTTTGTAACAAAATTTATAATTGTAGAAATTTGGTGCCTACTTGTATAACAATAGCTCAAAGGGGATTACTTTTTTTTTTTCTCCTTCCCTTCTTACTTTAGTTAATATTTTGAACCTAATTTGCACCACAACCCTTCCCAGGAAAACATGATCATCATCATGAATTAATAGTTCAAATTTTACTATTTAAAATATTGTTTCCTACAGCTTACTTCTATTTTTTTTTTTTTTTTGAGAGTCTACAGCTTACTTTTATTGATAAAATTGTACTTAGGAAAAAAAAAATAAAAAAAAAATTGTACTTGTAAGAAAAATAAGGTCTTAAAAATATATACATAAACAAATGATTTCAATAAAATAATAACAATAACCAAACAAGCATTTAATCGTGATAAACAGCTAACAAATTTAACAGTACCCAAAGTGGGTAATGCGCCTAAGGTGGCCCAGATGGTCCATAGTGTGGTCCAATTCATATTATAAATTCCTAATTTGTGACCCAATAATGATGGCCGAAATCATGACAATCTATGGAGCTAACACGAAAGTTGGGAAACAATCAATTATTCTGGGCCATTGGACCAGTCCATACACTTTTAAATGTTTTTGTACTTGTGAGGTATTAGTACTGCTTCTAAATATAGATAATAAAATTCTATTCAATTATAATAAATTTGTATGTATACCTTTGAATTTGTGACACTTAATTTTTTATTTTTATCTAATGGTTGATTAAATTATTGTAGTCCTGAATATCATTACACCATGTAAATCAAATCAAACTTTTGTGAGCCATATATGATCACTTAGAAAAAAGTATGTTATTTTTATATAGATTATTGTTTTAAGTCATGTTTTTCTTTTCCCATTGTAGCACAAAAAATGAAATTGTGCTTTGCATGTTTTTCACTGTTGACCTTTCTTTCTTTGGTGATCATGGATTTCTTAGTTCATTCAAAGTGGAAGTTCATTGAGTTGGACCCACTGTTATCACCATTTTTCTTCACCATCATGAAAATTATAGGAGAAAAAAACAAAAGGCAAAGAAACATTGTTTAACTTCTAAGATTCAATCATCCTCGTTGTAAAGCACAATCATATATTTTTGGGGGAGAGAGAGAGACTTACAATGATTCCTTTGAGGTTGATAAGGGTCTTGTTAGCCTTTTTATTATGTTGAAGAATGGTATGAGCAAGTTGAGGAACATAATGTCCAGCATAACTTTCTCCAGAAATATAAAATTCTCTGTTCTTGTATTCTGGAAATCTTTCTAGCCAGTTAATCACAAACCAATAATTGTCTATAGCAGTTCTACTATCTCCACTCGTATTATAATCCGATGTTTTATTGGAGTATGAAAATCCTACCCCAGCAGGAGACTCAAGAAATAAAACATTTGCAGCTGAAAATAAAATTTCAAAAAAAATTGAGCTTTCAGATTTGACCAAAGAATGAAAATTAAAATTCTAACTTCTTGCTAGGGCATAATAATAGTAATATAGTTGAATAAAATATTTGACATTCAATCTTCCTCTACACCAACAAGTGAATGGTGTATTGGTTTGATGATAAAAGAACAAAAATCACAAAAGTGGACGTCATAGATTGACACTCTATAAAAAAAAAAAAAGGTAATATTGTTATAAGATAACTATACCTTTATTCCATGCAAATTTATTTGTAAAAAGTGTTTTGCCATCACTGCGTACACGAAATGGTCCGAGCTCTTGCATTGCTCCATAAGCAAGAGATGAACAACCTGGGCCTGCGGAGAAATTAAGCAAGGTTTAATCACCATATTAAAACATGGAATTAACTTCTTCTTCTTTTTATTTTGAACCAAAACATAATAATAACAAGGTTTCACATGCTATAGAGTATAGATGTAGATAAATTTTCTTTTTTTGGAAAGTAGATGCAGATAACATGTTATTAATTTGATATAATTATATCTTATTGTCAAATATATTAATACATTTATAAATCTCAAAGTTTTAGGATTACAAAAACTAGGGATTACTGTTGTACAATAAACTTATACTCTAGTATTTGGTTTTTACATGTCTATTTAAATTCATTGAATATATTTAAAACACTAATAAATTAGGGCCTGTTTGGTAGAAGAGTTTGAGTAATGTTGTTTGTAGTTTTTCGAAATATCTGTGAGTGAAAAAATTTGTGAAAATATGTGTAATATTGTTTAAAATATGAGTTTGAACTTGCCTACCAAACAGACCCTTAATAATCCCAATGACAAATCCTCTTTTTATATGATAATAGCTTGCTTTAGGAGCAATTAACAATAGTTGAAAGTAAAAGTTTATTGGGTAGCCATACTTTTTTAAAATGAGGAAGAGCTAGCAAATGGGCAATAGCCGCAATAACCTTGTTAAAAAAATAAATCATATCTGAATTTAAAGAGGTGATGATACTATAACTTAAAATGCATGCTAAGCTTGACTATTCTAGTGTAAAAGAATGATAAATTAATTTATTAAATCATACATCCATATGTAGTTTTTAATATTTTCTTTATTTTAAATTACAATTTGCAAGATGGATATACAACAGTACTCTCGCCGAGAAATCTTCCAGAAGAGTGAGTTTTGGGATTTGATTTGCAGAGCTTCCACAAAAGGCAGTGGCACAGATGCCACCTGAGCAATATATATATATATATATATATATATATATATATATATATATATATATATATATATATATATATAATTTATGTATTTAAAAACAATAATACTTTTTTTTAGAATCTTTTTTAACTAATAATAGAGCAAGAGCGATTGAAATGTCTTTCAATATATAAGAGTGTGACAATTATAGGAATTTATATTAACAATAATATATATAGGCAATTTTTTAGGTGGAATTTTTTTTTAAATCAAAATTTTGGAAAAAAAAAATATTATTAATATTATAATTATACACCTAAATTACAACTTCTCATCTTCATAGTATTAATACTATAATTATAAACAGGCAAAGAAGCCACTAATCATTCACATTTTTTTCATTGAAGAGTAATCATTCACAGTTTTGTACAGTAACATATAATATTGTTGAAAATGTTCTTATAATAATGACAACCTATTATAGGTATTATCATGCAAAGGTATGGCCTCACTTCAGAGAGAGAGAGAAAGAGTCCCAGAGAAAGAGGGGTGTAACCACCACATAACTAATGATGAATATTTCAAGAATTCTAGTTCAGGTTCTTATGACTTTTTTATGGGATATTTTCATGCATTCCTATCCAAACCATCTCTGGCTGTCTCCCTCTAAAGGAAACAAAAAAGAAAAGAAATGAGAAAAAGTCCAAAACCATAGCCAAATAATCAAAGAAAAAATCCCAAAAGGACAAGAAGACTCTCTGCATTATACAAACAACCTACATTATTTGTGCTAGTTAGTGACAATTATGATCAGTTTGGAGAGATTGATAGAATAGATGAAAGTTTACCTCCATTGAGCCAAAGAAGAAGAGGCAAATCCTTAGAATTCTCAGCTTCAGTAAAATAATAATATAGTGCACGACCAGCTAATTTATTCACTGTAACATAGCCACCATATTGAGAGAATTTCACTTGGGGTTGTCCAGGCAATCTCACAATCCTATCTTTCTCCTTCAAACCCACTTCATGAGGATGAACATGATTATCGACCTTATCGGCTTCATCGACAACAGTACTTACCTCGAAAGGACCAGTGTCCACACCCAAACTTTCCTTCAACTTTGGCTTGAAAAGAAAACCTAGAGCCTTTCCTTCCTTACCAACGCTTCCATGAGTTTGAGCCAAAAGGCATGAAACACTGAAAAAGAATAGAACCCAACAAAAGGTTTTACTTCCCATTGTGTGTTTCTTTCTTTCGCCAGAAACTAACAAAGGGAGAACGAAAACAATGGAAGGAGAAAAGGTAGTAGGTTTGAATATTGGATCCCAAGCTAGTTTTTTTTTTATGGGAACTTCTCAGCCAAGCTAGTTATATATATAGTAGAGTCGAAGAAAGATAGATTGTTTAATTTAGACGGGTACGTTTCAACTAGCATGAAAGGTTAAAAATGCAGAGAGATCTTCTTCCTTTTTTGTCACAATGATAATATATGTGGACCAAATTGGTAGTGAATTGTTTGTTGCCATGTGCGTTTAATGTTGAGTGAGTGATTTATAACTATATATCATATAAAAATAAAATAATGCTACAGTCACCAATTATTTTATAACATTTTTGCAAAATGTTGACGAGACCAATTTTTTATTGGTTTTCATTTAGTCTCACCATTAATATTATTTTTTTATTTACCAATAATCACTCACCGTATTAATAATTTGTAAACTAATTTGTACCTCTAGCATTATTCATAAAAATAGTGTTTGTTCGAACTTTCCTCTATATCTAAAGGCTGTTAATTAGTAAAATTCGGGATTATTTCTTTGACCAAACAGTGAGAATTGGAATTTGGTGCTACATTTAAACTGCAATTTATGTTTCCATCTGTCAATTTCTCAATATTATAGAGAAGTTGCAGGCTCAAATTTAAGGTGTTTGGGTGTACTTTGATGATATTTTTGGACAGATTCAATTTTAGGAAAAAAAGAAAGAAAAAGGAAATAGATAAAATCCCTTTGTAGTTTTACTTTAAAATCCAAAAATCATGGGTGTATTTTGTTGATATTTTGGACAGATTCATTTTTATAAATTAAAAAAAAAATGGAAACCAGACAAAATCCCGTAGTATTTTTACTTTTAAATCCAAAATCTTTCAAAATTTTAAGTGTAACACTTAATCCCACATAATATTGTTTGTTAATTAGATAATACATAAACTTCCTACAATTTTTAAATTAAAACAAAATTCCGGTGGCATTTTTTTTTATGTGAAAATACAACTCTACATATAAACGCATGTATTATCACATGAGCAATTCACATGGGGATTAAGTTACACTTAAAAAATGGATAGATTTTGTGTTTTAGGGAGAAACCACAAATATTTGTGTATTTTTCCCTTCAATTTTTTAAAAATAAATAGTACATTAAAATATTAAATGTGTCTTAACTTGTCTTACTCAGAACTTAGACAATTAGTTAACAAGTCCATATTATATTATCATTGAATGCAATGATGACCAAAAAAAAAAAGTATCTATGGTGGAATCGTTTGGTGAGCAATAAGACAATGAAATAAGATAAATTAAGTTTCCTTTTCGGTTTTTCCTAAGTTTAATGAAATTGTAAATTTCGCTATCCGGCTGCAATGTTGTAATTTGTTGTCATTATTTCTTGTGATAATCCTTCACTGCTTTCTTGATACTAAAAGCAAAACTAGATTAAAAGTTACATCCTTTAAATTTTGAGTTATTTTGATTTTGTTCCCTAATTGTGTAAAGTTTTGAATATTTTTCCCTACTTGCATTCATGCTCTTTAAAAACCGCATAATCTCTCCAAAATAGTAGCCATGAATGAAATAATTAAAAAGGACAAAAAATTAAAAACTAAATTATATGGATTAATAAATAAATAAATAAATAAAAATTTTTATTGTGGATTAAATAGGGCCTAAAAACAACATAATTCTGTAAATTTTCGTGGTTTTGAGTTTATGTGGTATTTAATGACCACCTTATCAATTGACATAGAGAATAAGGTTGAAATTCAAAAGAATCAAAACACTATAATGTAAGGGATGACAATCTAAAATTTTAAATTTAAGGAGGTGAAATGAAAATGAGATTGAACTTAGGGTGTAATTAAAAAATTTTAGTTTAAAAATAATAAATTACTTTACTAAATTATAGATGCATGCAACTGCAAAAGCCAATGACAGAAAAGTTTGATTTGCTCTTGTCTAAATGGATTTTTCATTTATTTCCATTCATTGTTATTCAATAATTGTGTAGTTTAATGTGAGACGCAAACTGATTTCATATACAAACAACAGCCTATTTTATATAATTGATATTCTCTCTAGCCATTTATAGTTTTTTTTTTTTTTTCTTTTTGTGCTATTGGAAATACATTACTTTGAATAGACCCCACTTCTATAGACATGAAGAGAAATGCAAGGCAAGAATGCACATGCAATGTGAGCCCTACTTTGAGATTCCAAAATCCAAATATATATCTTCTATATAGAGTAGTAGTCAACGTAAGTGGTATTAGTATTGTGTAATATATAATTGCCTAATAGAACAATTTAAATAGAAACTATATATGAATAATTGTCTAATATTCATGTCCTCAAGACAACAAGTTTTTTAACTCCTAAAATTATTACCTATAATTCAAAAGACCATATGTTGTCACTCACTGATAGTCTGATACTTCAATCATTGATAGTCAACAGTTCAGTGCAACACTCTCAAATGAAGACTCTGAAGTTCAAGTGTTCAAAACCCATGAAATACAAATATGATGGCTGGCCACCATAATTAGAGGGTCCCCTTATGGTTATAAGATCCACCATAATAAGTACAAGATCCACCCAAGAAAAGAATTACTAACTTTTTTCACAACCTATTAAAGATAATTTATTATAATTAAAGATAATTTGTTTAGGCTGAAGCCAAAGATTAAAGAACTTAATTTGGTATCGTTTATCTAGGTCAACTTAATTGGCCAACTTAAAAATTACTATTAACAAGAGAGAAGATCATTTTCCTTTCGTGGCCTTCATTTCTGTACATTGAACCTTTCTCATGTAAATCTTGGGTCTTGAATCTCATATATAACTCTTCCACAAACGTTGCAAAGATCAACAAGAAGCAGAAATAAAAAGATCCAAGAGAACAATGGAGGGTGAAATAAACAACTTCATAAAGCCATGGTTCTCAGTCTTGGTATGTCTTTCTTATGGCTATGCAATTAGTAAGATAGTCTCCAAAGGTCCTTCAAGACTCCTTTGTGCTCTCCCAATAGTCTGTATCTTCCTCTTCCTTCCTCTTAGCCTCCATACCATTCATCTTGGAGGCACAGCTGCTTTTTTCATTGCTTGGCTTGCCAATTTCAAGCTCTTACTGTTTGCTTTTGGTAAAGGCCCTTTGTGTTCTAACCCATCAATCTCTCTTGGACACTTTGTTGCTCTTGCTGGCCTTCCCATCAAGATCCAACAAAACACAAGCCCAAAACCATTAGAGAAACCCCAAAACACCCAAAATAAGATAAACCATTCTCCACTAAAGTCACATCTAAATGGCCATAATATAATAATCCCACCTCCAAAACAAATAGAGAAACCCAAAAATACCAAAAATAAATCAAACACATTTCCACCAATTTTACATCTAAATGGCCAAAACAAAGAAAACCCAACTTCCAAATAGACCAAAGAAAGCCATATATCCCTTCTTAATTATGCCATTAAGTGTATCCTTATGGTTATTATGTTTCGTGTCTATGACTATGGTGATCAAATCCATCCAAAGCTCATATTGATCCTCTGTTGCTTTCACATATACTTTTCCCTTGAGATCATTCTAGCCATTGTGGCAGCCTTGGCTCAAGCCCTGGTAGGACTAGAGCTAGAGCCACAGTTCAATGAGCCATACCTCTCCACTTCACTCCAAGACTTTTGGGGTAAGAGATGGAATCTCATGGTCACTAATATCCTACGTGTCACCGTATACAATCCCACCCACCGTTCAATGACACGTGTCGTTTGCCACAAGTGAGCCTCACTGCTTGCTATCTTCACCACATTTGTAGTATCAGGGCTCATGCATGAGCTCATTTTCTACTACATGGGGCGCTTGAGGCCCACGTGGGAGATCATGTGCTTCTTTCTCCTACATGGTTTTTGTTTGGTGGTTAAGATTGTCTTGAAGAAGTCATTTTTTTACCACCGGCGGTGGGTGGAGATTGCCTTGTCTAATTTCAGGACCATTGACATTAGGATTTGTGATCAATACCTCATTATGGTTGTTCTTTCCTCAGTACCTCCGGTCTAAGGTTGATAGGGGTTTTGGAGAGTACTCTTTGATGATGCCAAGAAGATCAGTAGGCTGGATGCTTCGGACTTGAAAGGACCACTTGCTCTCTCTGCGGCCTGAAGAAAAAAGAAAAGCGAATAAAAGGTGACCGGGGGTGCCGGCCAAAAACCCTCCGATGGCAAAGTTAGTTTTTCTCTCTATATTTTTGGAGTTCCAACTTTTTTGGAGTAAAATTCACCATAAACCCCAAGAATTTACCCGATGAAACCCCGAAAGCACACTTGCTCGGATTTAATTTCATGTGGTACCGTCGCAACGTATCAAAAGTCTCTTGAAGGTCATCCAGATGTTTATCCTCGTCCTGGCTCTTCACTAGTATGTTGTCCACATAAACCTCCACATTTTGCCCGATTTGAGGACGGAACATATGGTTAACCAGCCTTTGATAGGTTGCCCCCGCGTTCTTCAAACCGAAGGGCATTACCTTGTAGCAATACAAACCTTGGCTCGTGATGAATGAGGTCTTCTCTTGATCCGCTTCATTCATCTGAATCTGGTTATACCCTGAGAAAGCGTCCATGAAGCTAAGTAGCCTGTGACCTGCCGTCGAGTCCACTAACTGGTCAATGCGCGGCAATGGGTAGCTATCCTTGGGGCAAGCTTTGTTTAGATCAGTGAAGTCCACGCACATCCACCATTTACCATTGGCTTTCTTGACCATGACTACGTTTGCCAACCAGTCTGGGTAATGCACTTCTCGGATGAACTTCGCGGTGACCAACTTCTGCACCTCTTCCTTAATGGCATTGTCTCGCTCGGGAGCAAAAACTCTTCTCTTCTGACGCACTAGTTTCGAATGGGGACACACGTTCAGGCTATGGGTAATGACGCTCGGATCAATGCCGGGCATGTCCTCATGACTCCATGAAAAGACATCGAGGTTTTTCTTCAGAAACCGAATCAAAGCGTGCTTTGCCCCCTCCTCCATGCTCGCCCCAACTCTAGTAGACTTCTCGGACTGGTTATCATCCAAAGAGACGTCCTCTAATGCTTCAGTGGGCTCAGCCACGACCCTTCTTCTATCTATACTCATCGCCTGCATATGCTCGTCCATGGCCAGCATAGCTAAGTAGCATTCTCTGGCAGCCAGCTGGTCTCCTTGTACCTGGCCTACTCCGTGCTCGGTTGGGAATTTGATGGACAGGTGGTAGGTAGAGGTTACCGCTTTCCAGCTATTCAAAGTTGGTCTTCCAATAATTGCATTATATGACGATGCACAATCAACAACATGGAAATTTACCTCCTTGGCTATCTACTGCGGATACGTTCCGACGACCACTGGCAACGTGATGGTGACCACTGGCAACGTGATGGTGCCCACAGGTTGCACCTTCATTCCTTCGAATCCCACCAACGGCGAGTTCACTGGTCGAAGCTGATCTCGTCCTAGCCTCATTTGTTGAAATGCGGGGTAGTAGAGAATGTCTGCAGAGCTGCCATTGTCTATCAGTACCCTCCTGGTCGTGTAGCCAGAGATGAGTAGGGTGATGACTATCGCGTCATCGTGTGGGTGGTGAAGTCGTCCTGCCTCCTCGTCCGTGAACGTAACAGCCTGTTGGTCTACTTCCCTCGTCATAGGAGGTCGTCCAGACAGTTGGATGTTCTGCACCACCTTCAGGTATGTCTTCCTTGACTTGGACGATTGCACCGTCAAGTTTCCTCCTACAATTACCCTTATCTCTCCTAGTGGGGGGCGTGATGATTCTTCCACCTTGGCCTTCATTTTCTCATCTCTCTGGTCTCGTCCAAGGAAGTTCCTCAATTTTCCCTGTCTAATGAGATTTTCTATCTGCTGCTTCAAGTCAAAGCACTCATCCGTATCATGCCCATGGTCCCTGTGAAAACGGCAGTACTTGCTCCTATTACGCTTGTTGGGGTCTCCCTTCATTTTGTCCGGCCATTTCAAGGACGGATCATCCTTGATCTGCATAAGAACCTGCTCTAGTGGCATAGTCAGGGGCGTGTATTGCTGATTCCTCGCGGAGGAACTGGCCTTCTTACCATCCTTATCTTTCCTCTCGTCTACCCGGGCTTTCTTTGGACGAGGTCCTTGATCTGAATAACGGTGGTGACCCGCTTCCGAACGTTCTGCCCTTTTTCTCTTCTTGGCTATGATAGCGTCCTCAGCGTTCATAAAATTCTGGGCCGAATGGACGAGATCGGCCATGGTTTGCAGCTCTTGCTCATAGAGCTTATGAATGAACAAGTCAGAATTGACCCCATTGTGGAAAGCGGCCAGTAATAGCTTGTCATCCATCTCGTCCTTTGTCATGGCCTCCCTATTAAAACGGGTGATGAAGGATCGCAAACTCTCATTTTCCCCTTGCTCTATGGTCAGTAAGCTGGAGGAGGAACGCTTATGACGCTGTCCTCCAATGAAATTGTTGACAAACAACTTACTCAACTCTTCAAAGGATCCCACTGAGTTTGGGGGTATCTTACCGAACCATACTCGTGCCGGTCCCTTAAGTGTGGTGGGAAAAGCTCTGCACATAATCTCGTCCGGGACTCCTTGTAGGTGCATGGTCGTCTTGAAAGTTGCAATATGATCGCAAGGGTCGCGATTTCCATCATACGAGTCCAGAGAAGGCATTTTGAACTTTGGAGGTAGGGGGTGACTGCTGATGGAAGTCGTGAAGGGTGAGTCCGTTCGGTGAACCATTTCATCCACTGGGTTTGCTCGCCTCATGTTTTCCCTCATTTCATCCATGGCTTTTCTCATCTGGTCCATTTCTTTTTCCAAGTGCGGCACCCTTCTTGAAGCGGTACCCCTTGTTTGATCTTCGGACTCTACATTTTCTCCTCCACCTTCCTGACTCGGTGCCCGTCTATCCGCATGCCCATCTTGGCGCTGCCTCCTGAGGTTGATCTCCCTATTCAACTCCTGGTTTTGACGTGTTAGTTCCGCCATAGCGGCGGCCATGGATTGTATATGCTGAATGGAGGGTGGTTGCACGACAGGCGCTGATCTGCGATCGCGAAGGGGGTTGCTAGAAGCATCCCTACTCTCCTGGTGGCCTGGGCTTGTAGCCCTTGATCTTGTTCGAACCATTCAGCCCTTTGTCTGGGAAGGACTAATTGTTGAAAACAGAACAACAACCGAACGAAGAGAACACTAAAGTGTTCCCACAGACGGTGCCAACTGATGATGCAAAGAAGATCAGTAGGCTGGATGCTTCAGACTTGAAAGGACCACTTGCTCTCTCTGCGGCCTAAAGAAAAAAGAAAAGCGAATCAAAGGTGACTGGGGGTGCCGGCCAAAAACCCTCCGATGGCAAAGTTAGTTTTTCTCTCTATATTTTTGGAGTTCCAACTTTTTTGGAGTAAAATTCACATACCTTTGCCTTATCTGAATCAGTCTTTATATAGTGCCTTCATGAACGGTTATCGAAATTGGGACCTCTCCTGGATTCAAGGAGGATTAAACGTAACTGCCATAACCGTTTAGGAGTTACACTTCTACTTCACAACGGATACATGACGGTTATGCGTGGGATAAGGGATTGTCACATTATATTCGGAGATTCTTCTAAGTATGATCTCCTCGTCCTGTAATTCCTTCGTCGAGTGTGCCTGATAACTCCAAGTGTAGCATACTCGTCCACGAAGCTTTATGTGGACGAGTCCTCTCGGGGCAGGCCGCGCGCATCCCCTGGACGAATGATGTAGCTTAGCTATCATCCTCTGGACGGCCTTGTCCGTTACCCTCGTCCTGAGGATAACTCCTGGACGGCTGCCGAGGTGATGACCGTCCAGGGACGGTCTGAGCGTTTTCATCCCACATCACTCTTTATTTTACGAGTATCTAAATAATGTTACTCATTCATTTAAGGAATTGTAACTAAGTTTTACCTATATTTGAAGTGAAATAGAAACAATGACAAAATTATGGATGCAATAATTATCTCATCCACCTTATAAATCTACAGTTTTTGAGAAATCATGAAGAGTGAGCAGAATATACAAACATAGGGATATAAGGGATAGGGTTAAAACTCCTTGGAGTTAGTAAATTTCATTGTAGGAGGAAATTTAATGTGGTTGCCACTTGCCAGATATTGTATTTGCAATTCTCAATGAAATATAACTTTGAATTTATTGTAATAATAGTTTTTTTTTATTCTACGATATATAGTTTTGACTTTTGACTGAGTTTTGTTATGTGTGGTAAGTTGCTGTCACACATGATAATTATATACCAACTTGCCAAGTTTTTTTTTTTTTTTTTTTTTTTAAATATTTGCGTAACATAGACTAAGTGGTTAATTAGTGCTGTATGCCATTAATTAATTCTCAGCACTAGTAGAAATTTTAAGGCGAGTTGCGTTGCTTTCATTGGGAAATGTAATTTAACAAAAAAAAATTCAAATGATATCTGTAAGACAACTTCTTAGGTTATTTGAATGGGAAATATGAGCAACGCGAAGTAAATAAAAATTGGGTGCTGATAATGGGTGTTAATAGATTATTTTTAAAAAAGTTTTAATATTACTTTTATGGAAGATAAAAAAGCTGTCAAAAGAATTAATAACTTTTTTTATAAAAATTTCTAAAAATAGTTCCTAAATTAATGTTTTAAGGCATTCGTCAACTTAATTTTCCCATAAAAATTAGTAAAGTGAGAAAACTCTTCAACATCTCACCTTAAAGTTCCTCAAATTCTAATACATATACTATAGGTTATGTTTGGTAACAGTTTTTAAAGAAAAAAAATAGAAAATATTAAAATATGTTGTTACTAGGATTTGAACTCTAATGCTAAATCATTAAATGAGACAAATTCATTAAATTAAATACGTGTTTTCATTGACTTTTGAAAACTAAAAACTGAAAACAAGCATTTTACATATTTTCAGTTTCCTTCACAAATTAAGTTTTGAAAACAGATTTTGTTTTCTGTCTATTTTAGATTGCCAAACATGTTTTTAATCTCAAAAATAGAAAATTATTTTTAAAAACATAAAATAAGGGAAAAAATAGTTGTCAAACATACCCTAAGAAAGTTTGTCTCTATTAGATAAATACCACAAACACAACTTTTTTAATTAATATTTTTCAAAATTCATTATTGACGTGGTTGACTTACAAATAGACACAATCTTTTATTTGAACCTGTCACTATTTTTTTTTTCACTACTCACAGCCAATCATTGCAGTAATATGAAAAGTATTGTGAAAAAATTGTGCATAGCATTATTAGTGTAGATAGGAAATCCCAATAAAAGGAGGGGGAGGTGGAGTCATTAGAAATAGTAATGGGCACTAAATATAAGAATTTTCTATTAATCTAGGAATCACAAAAAATAACCTAGCTACCACCACACACCCTTAGTGCGTTAGTCACTCCACAAGTATAAGTACTTGTGGGGTATGGGAGCAAGAGCCAGAGTTCAAGTCTGTAGGAGGAAGATTCACACACATATATACTTAGATTAGATTAGAGTGGAAATTCTATCTTGAATATATATAAATAAAAAAAACCTAGCTGAACTTTGTTGTTCTTATGGACTTAATCTAGCATCGCAATTGGGTTATAAATATGTTAATTTGAAAATTTTGATTCACAAATAGGGACTTACTAGACTAACATATAATGGTGTACTTACAGCAGACATTGCTATTTTAGTTTTTGATTGCAAGAACTTTTTTTTTTTTTTTTTGAGAACGTTGATTGCAAGAACTTAATGGCTCACAACTAGAACGTCCACCTCAAGCACGTTTACTGTGAAGCCAATAGTTGTGCGGATGGTCCAGTTAAAAAGGGGCCACAAACAAGAGAAAAATACAGAAGAATACGATAGTTGTCCCTATTTTGAGTGCAATGTTATATATGAGACTTAATGTATCTGGGATCCCCATGAGAATACCCAACAAATGCTCTGTATGTATAAATAATTTACTTAATTAAATAAACCTTCCCTTTTCGACCAAAAAAGAAAGAAAAAATATTTAAGAAAATTATACATAATAGGTCTAGTGTCTAGAGCTTCTATCCTCAAACATGTTCATCTTTATTATTCATTTTTTATCACCCATGAACCAAAAAAAGAGAGGATTTTTCTGTATATATTTTATCCTATTTTTATTTTTTCCTTATTATTTTCTTATCAGTTTATTATAAGTAATTCTAAACTGAATATCTTCTTTTGAATTTTCCATTTTCTATAGATTTTTTTGAAATATTACCCTTCGTTGTTTCCTATATATCACTGATAATTAGCAATGGAGAATTAAACCTGGCCCACCAATCATGAACTGAGGCCTACATGAGTTGGGCGTAGTCACCATGGGCCCATTAATGAGACTAGAAAAAAATGGCCGATCTATGGTCTGATTCTCTAACTCTTTCACCGGCCAATTTGGCCCAAAAGCAATTTTCTTAGTGCAAACTGCAAAGGAAGAAAATAGAATATTTGTGCCGGTGGGGAAAAAAAACCATCCTAGTTGTCTTTTTCTTGTTCATTGGTGGGAAAAGGATAATCTTGTTTTCCAAATGGAGATGATCTATTTGAGGATTTATTAATTTAGGAATTTGAAAGTGAAATATAATATATTTATTTAATATTTAAAGTTCGATTTCATTCTTTATTTGGTGAAAATATGATTTTAAAAAGTAAGTCATGTGAACTCTTTTGTGATGTTATATATCAATAATTTGAACACCGCATCCCCTTTTTCATTATCTACTTATTAATAAATCAATTATTTTGAAAAATCAATTAATTGACCAGAAACTATGGAGCATGTGGATGGTCTTACAAAACATAGGTTATCACTAGCTTCATTGTCATTGACCCATTATATCAAACACTTAAGTCTTAACCGTGCACAACCACCTACAACTTTTCAAATTGAACCCTAACCTCCATAAAACTATTATCCACAAAAAGAATCCACCCCCAATTAATAATCCAAACCTCTTATATTCATATGGCATTAGTCCATTATTAGTTTGATATGCTGAGCTCTTTGTTAACTCATCATTTTATAATATAAAGCACAATTGATCTTAAGTTTATTGTACTTTGCTTGTACTACACTCATATGTTTGCCTATATAAACGCAATTTCTTATACAATTTTTGTTCGAAATTCACGTTTGAGTGAAATCTCGCATTGAATAAATATTATAAGAAAGAGGTGTTGTCTTCCTCACAACTTTTTTTTTCCCTAAGTCTATCATAGTTATATTTAATATGAAGTGTCAAATTTTATGGTTAATACAAGTTCTTTAGAAAGAAAACCTAATAATTAAAGTAATGCCACTTTTTTGCTAAGCAATAACGTAATGTCAGCTAGTTAGCCTAATAAAGAGACTAAACACGGTCCAATCCAATCCTATTATTTATTTGCAAGGCTTTTATTTCAATATTCAAATTTCAAAACATAAAAATAATAAAATAAAATAAAAAAGCTTTATAGGCTTTTATAGGCGAGGTACAAATTTGGGGCTCATAATATTGGACTAAATGGCTGGTACACGAATCACATGATTGTGTCAAGGTAAGCCCATATAAAAAGTCCAAAGATTCTTTGACTAGAAAAAAAAGTTTGCCAATGTAGAAGATTTGCCAAGTGTATGTAAAATTTTATTAATTAAACTAGGCTATAGTTTGTAGCAAATAATTAAACTGTGGAGGTGAAAGATTAATCCAGCCAAATTTTACCCTTCTTGGGTTAAACCTTAAACTTTAATCTCCAACAAGAGGGAGAGACTAGAGAGATTATTTTTTGATTATGAGAGATAATTAAATCGGACAATTTAGTCATTTTTTTTATGAGCTAGTCACTAGCTAATAGTAGCACCGAAGGTCACATGCATAAATTCTTTGTCAAAGTTGACCTCTAAAATAAATGGCAAAAGATATGTTATAACAAAAAATCTCAAATTAGAAAGTTATTCGTGTATTTTCAAAATTTGGGAGGACACTATAATTTGGGTGAAAAATCAGTGTAAAAGTATAATTTTCCTTTAGCTATATTAGCCTCTTTCCTGATGAATAGTTGAGACTTGAGACAAAGAAAAGAAGGAAAAAAAAAAGTAATGTATATCTAAAATACAAAAAGATAAAAGTAGTAGTAATTGCCTAATCTCAGCAATTATGGACTCCGCGAGGCTAATACCCAATGGTCCGTTGCAAATATTCTGAAGATCCAACTGATTTTTTGGCCCAAAACTAAGATAAATGGGCTGCATTTTGTGAAGACTATGGGCTTGCTTCCATCTGTTCTATTCCTGTCTTGTATATAAATTCATGTTATTCAGCCCATAAATTTTTGGACTTTTACTTATACACGAAGATCCAAAAGATTTTTTGGCCGACAACTTAGTTAAATAAGCTGCATTTTGTAATGACTATGGGCCTGCTTCCAACTTTTCCATTCATATCTAGTATATAAATTCATGTTATTCAGCACACAAAAAGAAAATCAATTTGAAATTTTCATCATCCTTAAGATGGTGAAGGGGAAGAGGTTTGATAGACTTCTAAATATGCACACATTACATTATTTTGAGAATCCCTCCAAAGATTTTATAACTCAGAAAAGTGGTTTATCAGTTGAAACAAGAGTACTGATATCTAGAGGAACAGACTCCATCGAAATAGAGAAAGAAGAATAAAACTTAGCTCTCTTCGCCAAGGCATCAGCAACATAATTACCTTGCCTATAGATATGAGAGAAACTAAAACTCCTAAGGAAGCTTATATAAGACATAGTATCTTTAACTAAGTGACCAAAAACATAATAAAATGGGATGAGTATTCTGAACTTGTTGATGGATAAGTAATACCCATCTAAAATGGGAATTTTGTACCACAGTAACTTAAAATTGTGAAAATTTATATATTTCAAGGAGGAATTATGAGCATTTTTATATTTCTAGGAGGAGTGGCACGTAAAGTACATTCAATTTATTCTTTTCATTGATTGATAACTTGTAACTCCATAGTATATAATTGGTCAACTTAATCATCATTTGATTTCTCCTTCTGTGCTGAACTTGAAAAGTACCATATATATAATGGTAAATTAAGATTAACAAGTAGTTATTACAATGAAATTTGTTTTAGTAAAGGGAAATAGACATGTTGATTGTCCCATGCTTTTTAATGTAAGCAACATATTGATAAATAAATCATATATAGGTGCATCCACTGCCTTTTGAATCCACACTTACAATCCCAATTTCATTGTTGTATGGAAAGTATTATTAATTGAACTCAACATGATTGGATTTGTTGAGTAAAAGAAAAATCAAAATTAAAAGAGGATTGTGCTTTGCTCTGAACCAGAATGGCAACTTGCTATTTCACTCATTGTGATTGAAAACAATCAGATAAAAAGTTAGTTGGCAATAGAATTGCAAAGCTGAGCCCTAGAACAGGTCAATGATATGGCCAACTAAGAGACTAAAAGAAACTAGTATGACCTAGAATAAGGAAGAGGTTTGCCACTAAGGAAGTGACTAATCAAAGAAAGTGCTCTCAATGGCTGGTAGCTTGGCACTTGATGCCCTGCCCCTCTTACAGTTGCAAATGTTAGGTCTCCCTTATACTTTTGTGTATACCCACCAACCTATAACACCAACAACGAAATTTTTTTAAAAAAAAATGTACATATATGGTAATTCTTTTAAAAGTAAAAAAGACGTGTGAAATTATCCGAGATAAAAATAATAGGCAAAACAATAAGCCTTGAGTCACAACTTAATTAGAAAGTACTCTAGGAAAAATAAAGTTACCTCTCTGTCGATGAACCACGGATACCATGCAGTCTCTATCGGAAGCCTCATTTTATTTAAAGAGTACTTTGTCGAAGTAACAGGAACCCTTCCATCAGTATCACCGCTGCATTTCACCAAACAAAGACTCATTTCAAATTTGAAAAAATTTTAACTATCATATATTGATAGGATCGTGATGTGAAGTTATGATCCACAATTCTTCTTTTGACCTTTAGGTGAAGTAGGTTAAATCATAAATAACCTCTTTTTCTATTAGGGTGGGGTAAGCACTGAAGAATGCCAGTTAGAATTAAGGATAATATTTCAAATCAAAAGTCCTTTATTATTTTATTACACCAATCATGGTGATGCTTATCTAGTAATTAAATGGATTCAGTAGGATTTGATTGCTTCTAGTATTATGTGGTACATAACCTTTTTATTTCCTTTAAATCCTAAGTAGTGGGGTTATCAACTAGGTAGAGAACTTTGTTATCCAAGCAACCATGAACCATGTAATTATCCATAAACAAATTAACAATGATAATAATTTAAGGATTCAATCAACGGGTACCCTTAGTGCATTTGTTAATGAATCATTTTTTAAAAAAAAAATTGATATCACTTTTATAGAAAATATGAAAACCTATCAAAAATTAGTAACTTTTTTCTTTACCCATAAAATATTTTAAAAAAAATTTCCTAAACCAATGTCTTTAGAGCGTTGGTATTAAATTTTTTTTTTCATTCCCTTAAGTCATTAACCATGCCAAAGATGATACTCTTACCTGAAAACCCACACTCGAATGCCATTGGCCATGAATTCTCTCAAAAGGGGAATGATGGTTGATGGGCTATCCATCCATTTTTCAATGATATCACTGCATGGTTCCCAGTCATGTGTGAGTTTAGTAACATTGGCATGCATGGCTTCTTGAACCTCAGGCCGATTCAGATAAGCATACACGTAGTAATCACTGCATGGATCAAAATCCAATATCTGCACGCAAAAAATTTATAAAACAATTTATTTTAAATTATTAAAAGCAAATTAACATTCATATAATTTCATTATATAAATGAGCCCCTCTTTTTAAAAATTTGACTTCCAACTTCTAAGATTCATGCAACATGAACAGTGGTTGAAGAAAATTATTTTCCTAAACTACTAATTAAGCTAAAAGCATAGTGTTTGTTAAAAATTGAAGTTCTAATGGATCTTAGAAATCATGCGCTTTCTAAAGGAAATAAAAATTACAAAACTTACAAGAACGTGTTCAAGATATTATGGTCTAAGAGATCCAAATTTATTATAGACTCATATACTTGTACTACAATCTACTGCTAGGATTAGAGTTATCTCGCTTATTCTGTAGCAGAGTATATGGGCTTATAATAAGTTTGGCCCTCTTAAACACGATACATTACAGTCCTCAACAATCAACAGAAAATTTCATTATCAAAAAAAAAAAAAAAACTTACAGAGGCTTTCTTGGGATGAACTGTGAGATTGGTATTGTGGCACAAGGGACCATAAATGTTATAGATATCAATAGGGTCACTAGATGTTGAGGCCAAATTATAGCCTTCATTGCACTGACTAGACGATTTGGTTGCATTGGGTGAGAAATCACAATACTTTTGTATTTTGTTGTTAGCTTCGTCGGAAATGATAACGTGGGTGGCAAGGTAATCATACATTCCCTTTTCGTCAGTTTCATCATTAATCACTGCATTTCCAATCTGCATATATAATGAACAAGAAATCAATGAGATGCATAAACATTGAAATAACACAGTCTATTGTGAACTATAAAATATAAAGGGAATGAGAGCAAGACTGAGATGCTATTTTTGTTTTTACATTTTTTTTAATCTTTAATCTATATGCATGACTAAATCAACCTCTCCATTTCATAGTATTTATTTATAACTTTACTAACTTATTAAGATTTTTTTTATTAAAAAAAACGATAAAGGAATACTTAAACATTTTTGTAACAAAATTTATAATTGTAGAAATTTTGTGCCTACTTTTATAACAATAGCACAAAGGGGATTACTTTTTTTTTTTTCCTTCCCTTCTTACTTTAGTTAATATTTTGAACCTAATTTGCACCACAACCCTTCCCAGGAAAACATGATCATCATCATGAATTAATAGTTCTAATCCTACTGTTTAAAATATTGTTTCCTACAGCTTACTTTTTTTTTCTTTTCTTTTTTTGTGAGTCTACAGCTTACTTTTATTGATAAAATTGTACTTAGACAAATAAGTTCTTAAAAATATATACTTAAACAAATGATTTAAATAAAATAATAACAATAACCAAACAAGCATTTAATCGTGATAAACAGCTAACAAATTTAACAGTACCCAAAGTGGGTAATGGGCCGATCGAGTGTGGCCCAGATAGTCCATAGAGTCTAGGGGTGGCAAAATTTGACACGACCCGCGAACCCGACACGACACGATACGAAATTAGCAGGTTATGGGTTGAGGCTTAATGGGTTCGTGTCATATTCGGGTTGACACGACTAACCCGTTTAATAAATGGGTTGGGTTAGTGTTGAACACATAGAACCTGTTTGACCCGTCTGACCCATTTAATTAAATGATATTTTACCAATATACCCTTCAAACTCTAGGTATATAAACTTATTAGTTGTTGTGATTTATTTTCTTTGACATATTGTGATTGATTATTTGTGATATTGAGATATGCTTTAATTTTGAATGATTATTTATGATGCAGTTACTCGTTAGTTCTGAATTTTATATTAAAAATATTTATTTGTTTGTTTTTTCATTAATTTTTATTTTTCATTTTGATAAAATCTGATAAACAGGTCGACACGACTGACCCGTTTAATAAATGGGTCGTGTTAGGGTTGAGAAATCTTGACCCGTTTAATAAACAGGTCGGGTTAGTGTTGACCTATGTAGTCGAATACTCATGACTTGACACGACACGAATCCGACACGCGAACACGAATTGCCACCCCTAATAGAGTCGTCCAATTCAAATAATAAATTACCCTAATTTGTGACCCAATAATGATGGCCGAAATCATGACAAATTATAGAGCTAACACGAAAGTTGGGAAACAATCAATTATTCTGGGCCATTGGACCAGTCCATACACTTTTAAATGTTTTTGTACTTGTGAGGTATTAGTACTACTTCTAAATATAGATAATAAAATCCTATTCAATTATAATAAATTTGTATGTATACCTTTGAATTGTGACACTTTTTTTTTTTTTTTATCTAATGGTTGATTAAATTATTGTAGTCCTGAATATCATTACACCATGTAAATCAAATCAAACTTTTGTGAGCCATATATGATCACTTAGAAAAAAGTATGTTATTTTTATATTGATGATTGTTTTAAGTCATGTTTTTCTTTTCCCATTGTAGCACAAAAAATGAAATTGTGCTTTGCATGTTTTTCACTGTTGACCTTTCTTTCTTTGGTGATCATGGATTTCTTAGTTCATTCAAAGTGGAAGTTCATTGAGTTGGACCCACTGTTATCACCATTTTTCTTCACCATCATGAAAATTATAGGAGAAAAAAACAAAAGGCAAAGAAACATTGTTTAACTTCTAAGATTCAATCATCCTCGTTGTAAAACACAAGCATATATTTTTGGGGGAGAGAGAGAGAGACTTACAATGATTCCTTTGAGGTTGATAAGGGTCTTGTTAGCCTTTTTATTATGTTGAAGAATGGTATGAGCAAGTTGAGGAACATAATGTCCAGCATAACTTTCTCCAGAAATATAAAATTCTCTATTCTTGTATTCTGGAAATCTTTCTAGCCAGTTAATCACAAACCAATAACTGTCTATAGCAGTTCTACTATCTCCACTCGTATTATAATCCGATGTTTTATTGGAGTATGAAAATCCTACCCCAGCAGGAGACTCAAGAAATAAAACATTTGCAGCTGAAAATAAAATTTCAAAAAAAATTGAGCTTTCAGATTTGACCAAAGAATGAAAATTAAAATTCTAACTTCTTGCTAGGGCATAATAATAGTAATATAGTTGAATAAAATATTTGACATTCAATCTTTGTCTACACCAAAAACTGAATGGTGTATTGGTTTGATGATAAAAGAACAAAAATCACAAAAGCAGACATCATAGGTTGACACTCTATTAAAAAAAGAAAGTAATTTTGTTATAAGATAACTATACCTTTATTCCATGCAAATTTATTTGTAAAAAGTGTTTTGCCATCACTGCGTACACGAAATGGTCCGAGCTCTTGCATTGCTCCATAAGCAAGAGATGAACAACCTGGGCCTGCAGAGAAATTAAGCAAGGTTTAATCACCATATTAAAACATGGAATTAACTTCTTCTTTTTATTTTGAACCAAAACATAATAATAACAAGGTTTCACATACAATAGAGTATAGATGTAGATAAATTTTCTTTTTTTAGAAAGTAGATGCAGATAACATGCAGATAACATGTTATTAATTTGATATAATTATATCTTATTGTCAAATATATTAATACATTTATAAATCTCAAAGTTTTAGGATTACAAAAACTTGGGATTACTGTTGTACAATAAACTTATACTCCAGTATTTGGTTTTTACATGTCTATTTAAATTCATTGAATATATTTAAAACACTAATAAATTAGGGCCCGTTTGGTAGAAGAGTTTGAGTAATGTTGTTTATAGTTTTTTGAAATACCCGTGAGTGAAAAAGTGTGTGAAAATATGAGTAATATTGTTTAAAATGTGAGTTTGAACTTGCCTACCAAACAGGCCCTTAGTAATCCCAATGACAAATCCTCTTTTTATATGATAATAGCTTGCTTTAGGAGCAATATTTAACAATAGTCGAAAGTAAAAGTTTATTGGGTAGCCATACTTTTTTAAAATGAGGAAGAGCTAGCAAATGGGCAATAGCCGCAATAACCTTGTTAAAAAAATAAATCATATCTGAATTTAAAGAGGTGATGATACTATAACTTAAAATGCATGCTAAGCTTGACTATTCTAGTGTAAAAGAATGATAAATTAATTTATTAAATCATACATCCATTTGTAGTTTTTAATATTTTCTTTATTTTAAATTACAATTTGCAAGATGGATATACAACAGTACTCTCGCCGAGAAATCTTCCAGAAGAGTGAGTTTTGGGATTTGATTTGCAGAGCTTCCACAAAAGGCAGTGGCACAGATGCCACCTGAGCAATATATATATATATATATATATATATATATATATATATATATATATATATATATATATATAATTTATTTATGTATTTAAAAATAATAATACTCTTTTTTAAATAATAATAGAGCAAGAGGGGTTGAAATGTCTTTCAATAAGAGTGTGACAATTATAGGTATTTATAATAACAATAATATATATAGGCAATTTTTTAGGTGGAATTTTTTTTTAAATCAAAATTTTGGAAAAAAAAATTATTATTAATATTATAGTTATACACCTAAATTACAACTTCTCATCTTCATAATATTAATACTATAATTATAAATAGGCAAAGAAGCCACTAATCATTCACATTTTTTTCATTGAAGAGTAATCATTCACAGTCTTGTACGGTAACATATAATATTGTTGAAAATGTTCTTATAATAATGATACCTCCCAACCTATTATAGGTATTATCATGCAAAGGTATGGCCTCACTTCAGAGAGAGAGAGAAAGAGTCCCAAAGAAAGAGGGGTGTAACCATCACATAACTAATGATGAATATTTCAAGAATTCTAGTTCAGGTTCTTATGACTTTTTTATGGGATATTTTCATGCATTCCTATCCAAACCATCTCTGGCTGTCTCCCTCTAAAGGAAACAAAAAAGAAAAGAAATGAGAAAAAGTCCAAAACCAAAGCCAAATAATCAAAGAAAAAATCCCAAAAGGACAAGAAGACTCTCTGCATTATACAAACAACCTACATTATTTGTGCTAGCTAGTGACAATTATGATCAGTTTGGAGAGATTGATAGAATAGATGAAAGTTTACCTCCATTGAGCCAAAGAAGAAGAGGCAAATCCTTAGAATTCTCGGCTTCAGTAAAATAATAATATAGTGCACGACCAGCTAATTTATTCACTGTAACATAGCCACCATATTGAGAGAATTTCACTTGGGGTTGTCCAGGCAATCTCACAATCCTATCTTTCTCCTTCAAACCCACTTCATGAGGATGAACATGATTATCGACCTTATCGGCTTCATCGACAACAGTACTTACCTCGAAAGGACCAGTGTCCACACCCAAACTTTCCTTCAACTTTGGCTTGAAAAGAAAACCTAGAGCCTTTCCTTCCTTACCAACGCTTCCATGAGTTTGAGCCAAAAGGCATGAAACACTGAAAAAGAATAGAACCCAACAAAAGGTTTTACTTCCCATTATGTGTTTCTTTCTTTCCCCAGAAACTAACAAAGGGAGAACGAAAACAATGGAAGGAGAAAAGGTAGTAGGTTTGAGAATTGGATCCCAAGCTAGTTTTTTTTTTACGGGAACTTCTCAGCCAAGCTAGTTATATATATAGTAGAGTCGAAGAAAGATAGATTGTTTAATTTAGACGGGTACATTTCAACTAGCATGAAAGGTTAAAAATGCAGAGGGATCTTCTTCTTTTTTTATGTCACAATGATAATATATGTGGACCAAATTGCTAGTGAATTGTTTGTTGCCATGTGTGGTTAATGTTGAGAGAGTGATTTATATCTTTATATCATATAAAAATAGAGTAATGCTACAGACACAAACTATTTTATAATATTTTTTACAAAATATTGACGTAACCAATCTCTTATTAGTTTTCATTTAGTCTCACCATTAATATCATTTTTTCATTTACCAATAATCACTCACCGTATCAACAATTTGTAAACTAATTTGTACCTCTAGCATTATTCATAAAAATAGTGTTTGTTCGAACTTTCCTCTATATCTAAAGGCTGTTAATTAGTAAAATTCGGGATTATTTCTTTGACCAAACCGGGAGAATTGGAATTTGGTGCTACATTTAAACTGCAATTTATGTTTCCATCTGTCAATTTCTCAATATTATAGAGAAGTTGCAGGCTCAAATTTAAGGTGTTTGGGTGTACTTTGATGATATTTTTGGACAGATTCAATTTTAGAAAAAAAAAAAAAAAAAAAAGGAAATAGATAAAATCCCTTTGTAGTTTTACTTTAAAATCCAAAAATCATGGGTGTATTTTGTTGATATTTTGGACAAATTCATTTTTATAAATCATAAAAAAGGAAAACGGACAAAATCCCGTAGTATTTTTACTTTTAAATCCAAAATCTTTCAAAATTTTAAGTGTAACACTTAATCCCACATAATATTGTTTGTTAATTAGATAATACATAAACTTCCTATGATTTTTAAATTAAAACAAAATTCCGGTGGCATTTTTTTTTATGTGAAAATACAACTCTACATATAAACGCATGTATTATCACATGAGCAATTCACATGGGGATTAAGTTACACTTAAAAAATGGATAGATTTTGTGTTTTAGGGAGAAAGCACAAATATTTTTGTGTATTTTTCCCTTCAATTTATTAAAAATAAATAGTACATTAAAATATTAAATGTGTCTTAACTTGTCTTACTCAGAACTTAGACATTTAGTTAACAAGTCCATATTATATTATCATTGAATGCAATGATGACCAAAAACAAAAAGTATCTATGGTGGAATCGTTTGGTGAGCAATAAGACAATGAAATAAGATAAATTAAGTTTCCTTTTCGGTTTTTCCTAAGTTTAATGAAATTGTAAATTTCGCTATCCGGCTGCAATGTTGTAATTTGTTGTCATTATTTCTTGTGATAATCCTTCATTGCTTTCTTGATACTAAAAGCAAAACTAGATTAAAAGTTACGTCCTTTAAATTTTGAGTTATTTTGATTTTGTTCCCTAATTGTGTAAAGTTTTGAATATTTTTCCCTACTTGCATTCATGCTCTTTAAAAACTGCATAATCTCTCCAAAATAGTAGCCATGAATGAAATAATTAAAAAGGACAAAAAATTAAAAACTAAATTTTATGGATTAATAAATAAATAAATAAAATTTTTTATTTTGGATTAAATAGGGCTTAAAAACAACATAATTTGGTAAATTTTCGTGGTTTTGAGTTTATGTGGTATTTAATGACCACCTTATCAATTGACATAGAGAATAAGGGTGAAATTCAAAAGAATCAAAACACGATAATGTAAGGGATGGAAATCTAAAATTTTAAATTTAAGGAGGTGAAATGAAAATGAGATTGAACTTAGGGTGTAATTAAAAAAATTTAGTTTAAAAATAATAAATTACTTTACTAAATTATAGATGCATGCAACTGCAAAAGCCAATGACAGAAAAGTATGATTTGCTCTTGTCTAAATGGATTTTTCATTTATTTCCATTCATTGTTATTCAATAATTGTGTAGTTTAATGTGAGACGCAAACTGATTTCATATACAAACAACAGCCTATTTTATATAATTGATATTCTCTCTAGCCATTTATAGTTTTTTTTTTTTTGTTCTTTTTGTGCTATTGGAAATACATTACTTTGAATAGACCCCACTTCTATAGACATGAAGAGAAATGCAAGGCAAGAATGCACATGCAATGTGAGCCCTACTTTGAGATTCCCAAATCCAAATATATGTCTTCTATATAGAGTAGTAGTCAACGTAAGTGGTATATGTATTGTGTAATATATAATTGCCTAATAGAACAATTTAAATAGAAACTATATATGAATAATTGTCCAATATTCATGTCCTCAAGACAACAAGTTTTTTAACTCCTGAAATTATTACCTATAATTCAAAAGACCATATGTTGTCACTCACTGATAGTCTGATACTTCAATCATTGATAGTCAACAGTTTCAGTGCAACACTCTCAAATGAAGACTCTGAAGTTCAAGTGTTCAAAACCCATGAAATACAAATATGATGGCTGGCCACCATAATTAGAGGGTCCCCTTATGGTTATAAGATCCACCATAATAAGTACAAGATCCACCCAAGAACTTAATTTGGTATCGTTTTTCTAGGTCAACTTAATTGGCCAACTTAAAAATTACTATTGACAAGAGAGAAGATCATTTTCCTTTCGTGGCCTTCATTTCTGTACATTGAACCTTTCTCATGTAAATCTTGGGTCTTGAATCTCATATTCAACTCTTCCACAAACGTTGCAAAGATCAACAAGAAGCAGAAATAAAAAGATCCAAGAGAACAATGGAGGGTGAAATAAACAACTTCATAAAGGTATGGTTCTCAGTCTTGGTATGTCTTTCTTATTGCTATGCAATTAGTAAGATAGTCTCCAAAGGTCCTTCAAGACTCCTTTGTGTTCTCCCAATAGTCTGTATCTTCCTCTTCCTTCCTCTTAGCCTCCATACCATTCATCTTGGAGGCACAGCTGCTTTTTTCATTGCTTGGCTTGCCAATTTCAAGCTCTTACTGTTTGCTTTTGGTAAAGGCCCTTTGTGTTCTGACCCATCAATCTCTCTTGGACACTTTGTTGCTCTTGCTGGCCTTCCCATCAAGATCCAACAAAACACAAGCCCAAAACCATTAGAGAAACCCCAAAAACACCCAAAATAAGATAAACCCTTCTCCACTAAAGTCACATCTAAATGGCCATAATATAATAATCCCACCTCCAAAACAAATAGAGAAACCCAAAAATACCAAAAATAAATCAAACCCATTTCCACCAATTTTACATCTAAATGGCCAAAACAAAGAAAACCCAACTTCCAAACAGACCAAAGAAGGCCATATATCCGTTCTCAATTATGCCATTAAGTGTATCCTTATGGTTATTATGTTTCGTGTCTATGACTATGGTGATCAAATCCATCCAAAGCTCATATTGATCCTCTATTGCTTTCACATATACTTTTCCCTTGAGATCATTCTAGCCATTGTGGCAGCCTTGGCTCATGCCCTAGTAGGACTAGAGCTAGAGCCACAGTTCAATGAGCCATACCTCTCCACTTCACTACAAGACTTTTGGGGTAGGAGATGGAATCTCATGGTCACCAGTATCCTACATGTCACCGTATACAATCCCACCCGCCACTCAATGACACGTGTCGTTTGCCACAAGTGAGCCTCACTGCTTGCTGTCTTCACCACATTTGTAGTATCAGGGCTCATGCATGAGCTCATTTTCTACTACATGGGGCGCTTGAGGCCCACGTTGGAGATCTTTCTCCTACATGGTTTTTGTTTGGTGGTTAAGATTGTCTTGAAGAAGTCATTTTTTATTGTTGGAGGTGGGTGGAGATTGCCTTGTCTAATTTTGGGACCATTGACATTAGGATTTGTGATCAATACCTCATTATGATTGTTCTTTCCTCAGTACCTCCGGTCTAAGGTTGATAGGGGTTTTGGAGAGTACTCTTTATTTTACGAGTATCTAAATGATGTTATTCATTTAAGGAATTGTAACTAAGTTTTACCTATGTTTGAAGTGAAATAGAAACAACAACAAAATTATGGATGCAATAATTATCTCGTCCACCTTATAAATCTACAGTTGTTGAGAAATCATGAAGAGTGAGCAGAATATAAAGTAAAATTCTCAAACATAGGGATATAAGGGATAGGGTTAAAACTCCTTGGAGTTAGTAAATTGCATTGCAGGAGGAAATTTAATGTGGTTGCCACTTGCCAGATATTGTATTTGCAATTCTCAATGAAATGTAGCTTTGAATTTATTGTAATAATTTTTTTTTTATTCTATGATATATAGTTTTGACTTTTGACTGAGTTTTGTTATGTGGTAAGTTGCTTTCACACATGATAATTATATACCAACTTGCCAAGTTTCTTTTCTTTTTCTTTTTTTTTAAATATTTGCGTAACATAGACTAAGTGGTTAATTAGTGCTGTATGCCGTTAATTAATTCTCAGCACTAGTAGAAATTTTAAGGCGAGTTGCGTTGCTTTCAATGGGAAATGTAATTTAACAAAAAAAAAAATTCAAATGATATCTGTAAGACAACTTCTTAGGTTATCTGAATGGGAAATATGAGCAACTCGAAGTAAATAAAAATTGGGTGCTGATAATGGGTGTTAATAGATTATTTTTAAGAAAGTTTTTGTACGGGCCCTACCCCCATGTCAAGCCCAATTGCCCTAAGGTCCGTAAGGACTAACTCTTATAGAGGCCCCATGCTGACCACACGTAGTAATGCGCGTGCCGTCCAAGAGGTCCGATCTAGGAGTGCTCAAAGTAGCCTATGACGTGCCCTGCCCTGTCGAGCACAGACTTACCTACGGGGTTGGTCCCGACGCCACTATCATTTTCTCCTTTCTGCCACCCGACTTCCACTTAGATGAAACAGTATTGGACCTCCTTTCCATTGCCTAGGGAACGCCCCTGCCGAGCATCAAACCCAGCGGTAGAGCCAGTTCCAATGTCACTCATTTTCTCCCACTCCCAACTAAACCCCCACTTAAGGGTAATATTATTGGACCCATTCCTTCACCCATCAGGAGAATAATCATGACCATTTCACTAAATTTGGCTATAAATAGACGAAGAAGAATCAGTCAAAGGTTGTTGGCAATTTCAAAGAGAAAAGACTAGAGAGAGAGCGATATCGACTCTCCCCGAGGAACAAATGGGAGAGATAGTGAGAAATAAGGGAAGGAGGACCAGTACACGAGACTGCCGAGCATAACATCACCCGTGGTAGGAAATTCAAAAGCCCACTATACAAATAGATTGTGAGCCCAAATTCCTTCAAGGCCCAATAGCTGTATCCTGGGACGCATAATTGGCGTTGTCTATGGGGAACTCCTACGCAGCTGTGGTGCTATCTTGGCACGCTTGTAAGGATGTTTGGAAGCGAACAGAGAAGCCATGCAGAGAGCGGCACTGGAGGGACGTTGCGGGGATCTACATGGCGGGAAAGGAGGCAAAAAAGGCAGGAGGACAGAAGGCACGGGGAGGTAGAAGAGTCTGGGCCTGGGGAAGGGTCATACCAAACCCTCCGGACTATGTCTGACGCCTCAAGTCGCAACCGCCTTGACAGAAGAGACCAGGAGCTTGAACGGAGGGACCGGGAGCTCGAGCGCCTGCGTAGGGCGATTAGGGATTTAGAACTGCAAGCACAGGGCCGACGAGGGAGAAGGGACCATGGAGTACGAGAGGAAAGGTCAGTAAGTGTGGGGAATCACCGTGAGGCTGGATCTCATCAATCCAGGTCTCATAGGCACCACGACCGCTCGCGAGAATATGCGGACCGCGAATCAACTTCCCCCGACGGCGAGCGGCCACGTAACGCGGCAATGTATACCATGAGCCGAGCACTACGACAAGCCGCCTGGTCACCATTCTCTAGAGATATCGAAAGCGTGCCTATGCCAAGCTGGTTTGTGCGGCCACCGTTCAATTCCTACACTGGGAGGACAGACCCAGTGGAACATGTAAGTCACTATATTCAGATGATGTCCTTGCACTCTCATAATGATGCATTGATGTGTAAGGTTTTCCCCTCGAACCTCGGGCCCACTGCATTGAGGTGGTTCAACGGGCTAAAGAAAGGCTCGATCCATAGTTTCTCGAAACTGATCCAGGAGTTTGGAGTACGATTCATAACGTACGGCCGAGTTCCGCAGCCCGTGGACGCGTTGCTATCAATGAAGATGGGGGCGGGAAAGACCCTTTGCAACTACGCCAGCCGATACTAGGAGCTGTACAACGAGATCAGTGGGGGTAACAAAAAGCTCGCGGCTAGTACCTTTAGGATGGGCCTGCCTGAAGAGTCCGGGCTGAGAGAATCGTTGACCTTGAAGCCTCCCGAGGATATGAGGCAGCTGATGAGGCGTATCGAGGAGTATAAGCACTTGGAGGATGATCGGCTGCAGTCCAAAGGGAAAAAGCCGATAATCAGTTATCCTCGGAACAACAGCTTCAACCCCAGACACAAGAAGGATTTGAGGATTCAGGAGCCCGGCCCGGCAGTTGGGGGAGTCAATGCGACATTCAAGGAGCCTGTACACCGCATCATTGATAGAATAAAAAATGAGCCATATTTTAGGCGACCGAACAGGATGGTAGGCGACCCGTCAAGGAGAAACCAGAACTTGTATTGCTCCTATCACAGGGATAAAGGGCACACCACCGAGCAGTGTAGGGTGTTGAAAGATCACCTGGAACAGTTGGTGAAGGCGGGGCATTTGAAAGAGTTTCTAGTGGAGACAGGGAGTCAGGAGACTAGACAGGCTGAGTGGCTGCATCAAAACCCTCTTCTTCCCCCTTTGGGAGTGATAGAGGTCATCCACGCCGCTCCAAGGGCAATTATGACACCCACCACTAAGGGGGTGTTGACTGTGGTGTCAGCAAAAGGAAGCACAAGCGAACAACCCTCGGGGAAGAGGTCAAGGTACAATAGACAACCCATCGCATTCAACGACGATGAGCTGGAGGGTACTACCCAGCCCCACCACGATGCTCTGATAGTCACGGCTCGAATAAGGGGGTTCATAGTGAAGAGAATAATGATCGATCAAGGGAGTAGCGCAGATGTGATGTACCCAAACTTGTACCGGGGGCTCGGCCTGAAAAAGGGGGACTTGTCCAAGTATGATACACCTTTAATGGGATTTGACGGGCACATGGTGATTCTAGAGCGGCAAATTTCGCTCCCGGTTATCATGGGTGGCCGGGAGGTGATGGTGACATTCATAGTGGTCACCTCTTTCTCACCGTACACGATAATATTCGGAAGGCCGTATATACACGACATGGGGGTCGTGCCGTCCACCTTGCACGTAAAGGTCAAGTTCCGAACTGATGAGGGGATTACAGTGATAAAGGGTGATCAGCAGGCGGCCAGACAATGTTTGGTGACCGCGGCAATTGAACAAACTAAGTAGAGGGAACCAGCTGAGAAGTAGCCCCTATAGCAATTACAGGACCCCAAGGTGGAGGGGACCAGCTCTGCCGAGGATTTAGTAAGCGTAAAGATCCTGCTGGGAAATGAGAGGATTTTTCAGATAGGGGCAAGCTTGAGTGATGGGGAAAGGGTGCAGCTGCTGTTATTCCTCATACAAAACGTGGATGTGTTCGCGTGGAGTCTATATGAGGTGCCTGGCGTTGATCCCGAGTTCATAGTTCACAAGCTGAATGTGGATCCTTTGTGCCCCCCCCCCCCAAGAAACAAAGGCCAAGAAGGTCTGCTAAGGAGCACGCGGACGCTGTCAGACAAAAGTTGGGAGGCTGAAAGAAGCGAAGGCCATAAAGGAAACGTTCTTTCCGGAATGGCTCTCAAACACGGTGGTCATGAAGAAGAAGAGCGGCAAGTGGAGGGTTTATGTTGATTTTACCGATCTTAACCGAGCATGTCCGAAGGATCCGTTTCCAATGCCGAAATCGACCAATTGGTGGACGCTACATACGGGCACCCGAGGATGAGTTTCCTCGAAGCTTTCCAAGGCTATCACCAAATTGCCTTGGTCGCCGAGGACCAGGAGAAGACAGCATTCTTAAAGCCCAACGCTAACTACCACTATATTGTGACACCATTCAGTTTGAAGAACGCGGGAGCCACATATCAACGAATGATGACGAGGATGTTTAGGGATAAGGTTGGACGGACGGTGGAAGTATACATTGACGATATGGTGATAAAAAGCAAGCAAGAGGGGCAGCACATTGGCGACTTGAAAGAAGTGTTCGAGGTACTCCGACGACACCGGCTGCGCCTTAACGCTGACAAGTGTGAGTTCGGGGTTGGATCTGGCCGATTCTTGAGTTATTTGATTACTAAACGGGGGATAGAGGTCAGCCCCGACCAAATCGAAGCCGTGAAACGTCTCAGACCGCCGAGCAACCCGAAAGAAGTTCAAAAGCTGACTGGTATGCTGGCCGCCCTCAACCGGTTTATTTCCAAGTTCACTGATCGATGCCGTCCTTTTTACCAACTTCTGAAGAAATGGAAGGGATTCCAATGAGACAAGGAATGTGATAGGGCCTTCCAAGATTTAAAGGATTACCTTGGCCAAGCACCGACGTTGTCAACCCCCAAGCCAAGAGAAGACTTATACATGTACCTCTCCGTGTCCGAGCATGCAGCGAGCGCCGTATTACTAAGGGATAACGGGGCACAGCTCCTAGTTTATTACATCAGTAAGACGCTAGTCAACGCGGAGACCAGGTACTTGCCACTGGAAAAGCTGGTGCTGGCACTCGTACACTCTACCCGAAAGCTGCCCCATTACTTTCAGGCCTACATGGTCCACGTCTTGACCGAGTACCCGCTCCAGTCACTGTTGAGGAGATCTGACTTCACGGGGAGGATAGCCAAATGGGGGACTCGGCAGGGTTCCTTCGACATTAGATACAAGCCGAGGAACTTGGTGAAGGGATAGGTACTTATGAATTTTATTGCCGAGTTCACGTCGAGAGCTACAAGTATAACCGGCGTGGTAAAAATCAGGCCATGGAGGGTGTTTGTGGACGAAGCGTCCAATACGGTTGGAGCAAGGGCAGGGATCTTGGTCATCACCCCGGAAGAGTTGAAGCTGGAACACTCATTCAGGTTAGGCTTCAGAGCTTCTAACAATGAGGCCGAATACGAAGCTCTGCTTGCAGGACTAAGGGTTGTCACGCATCTGGGAGTAAGGGAGGTGGAGGTATATTCGGACTCCCTGCTCGTGGTAAGTCAGGTCCAGGGGAACTTCGAGGCCAAGGATCCCCGGATGATAGAGTACCTGCGGCTAGCAAAGTAGATGATGGGTAACTTTGATACGGTCAAGATAGAGCGAATAGCCCGGGGGCAAAACCGGCACGCCGATTCCTTGGCAACTTTAGCATCATCAATAGCTGACGAAGTACCTCGGCTGATTAGGGTGGAGTTGGTGCTCGAACCAAGTATTTCCACCAGGGCACTGATTGTACAGGTCACTAAAGCCGAGAGATGCTGGATTGATCCGATCATCGACTTCCTTTCAGAGGATCGAACCCTAGAATACGAGAAGGAGGCAGCCAAAGTACGGCGAACTGCCGCTCGTTACTGGTTATCTGCCGATCGAAAGCTATATCGCAGGTCATTTGAAGGGCCATACCTGCAGTGCCTACGCCCCGACCAGGCTAAGGAGCTGTTAGCCAAACTGCACGAGGGAGTTTGCGGTAGCCACGTAGGGGGACACTCCCTGGCTCACCGAGCAATGACCCAGGGTTTCTAGTGGCCGCAAATGAGGAAGGAAGCCACCGAGTATGCTTAGAGATGTGAACAATGTCAGGTTCACGCGTCGATGATCGGCCAACCAGCTAGGAACTTGAACCCAATTTGCAGCCCGTGGCCATTCGCCCACTAGGGCTGGATATAGTCGGGCCTTTTCCCTGAGCAACGGAAAATCGAAGGTTCGTGCTGGTGGCGGTGGACTACTTCACAAAGTGGGCAGAGGCCGAGGCGCTGGCTAACATCCGAGATGTTGATGTTAAGAGATTTGTATGGAGGAACATTATAACAAGGTTCAGCGTGCCAGAGTCCTTAATATCAAACAACGGCCTACAGTTCGACAGCAGAACGTTCCGGGATTTCTGTGAGGGCCTTGGTATCCGGAACCGATACTCCACACCGGCCTATCAGCAGAGTAACGGCCAGGCGGAAGCAACCAACAAGGCCATCGTGAGCAGCCTGAAGAAAAGGTTGGAAGGCGCCAAGGGCAGATGGGCCAAAGAGTTGCCAAGCATCCTGTGGGCATACCGAACTACTCCGAAGAGATCCACCAGAGAAATGCCGTTCTCTCTGACCTAAGGGGCGGAGGCAGTCATCCCCGCCGAAGTAAACTTGTGTAGCGCCCGAGTCGCAAGATTCTCTTCTGACGAGAACGAGGAGTTGATGGTTAGGGAGTTGAACCTGCTGGAGGAGCACTGAGATATGGCCACCATCCGGCTGGCGAAGTATCAACAGAAGCTTGCCCGGAGGTACAATAGAGCTGTCAGAAGGAGGGATTTTGCCGCGGGAGATCTGGTACTCCGAAAGGTAGTGCGAAACACGCGAGACGCGAGCGCGAGGAAGCTAGCTTTGACTTGGGAAGGGCCCTACCGTGTGACTGCTATTGCCAGAGCAAGGGCATACTACCTGGAGGATTTGGAGGAAATACCACTTCCTCGGCCGTGGAATGTTCGCAATTTGAAAAAAATTTATCAGTAACCAGACACCCTCCCAAAGATACAAAACTGATGTAACCAAGCACTTCTGCTTGTTTAATATAAAGTCCTTAACTCAGCGCCTCTTTTTTATTTCAAGTTATGATTGCCAAGCAAGGGTTACAAAGAGGATCGTGGGGTTAAAAGCAGCTCGTTCGCGGCAAGGACAGAAACCTGCCCTCAGTTCGAGCCCTATCACCGAGCAGGTGAAAACCTTACACTATTTTTATCTAAGGATAGAAACCTACCCTTGGTTCAAGCCCTATCACCGAGCAAGTGAAAACCTTACACTATTTTTATCTAAGGACAGAAACATGCCCTCGGTTCAAGCCCTATCGCCGAGCAGGTGAAAACCTCACTCTATTTTTGTCTAAGGACAGAAACCTGCCGTCGGTTCAAGCCCTATCACCGAGCAGGTGAAAACCTTACACTATTTTTATCTAAGGACAAAAACCTACCCTCGGTTCGAGCCCTATCACCGAGCAAGTGAAAACCTTACACTATTTTTATCTAAGGACAGAAACCTGCCCTCGGTTCGAGCTATGGCCGAGCAAGTGAAAACCTTACGCTATTTTTGTCTAAGGACAAAAATCTGCCTCTGTTCGAGCCCTATCACTGAGCAAGTAAAAACCTTACACTATTTTTATCTAAAGACAGAAATCTGCCCTTAGTTCGAGCCCTATCACCGAGCAGGTGAAAACCTTATACTATTTTTATCTAAGGACAGAAACCTGCCCTCAGTTCGAGCCCTATCACCGAGCAGGTGAAAACCTTACACTATTTTTATCTAAGGACAGAAACCTGCCCTCGGTTCGAGCCCTATCACCGAGCAGGTGAAAATCTTACGCTATTTTCTATTTTAAGATAGGAACCTGCCCTCGGTTTGAGCCCTATTACCGGGCATGTAAAAGCCTCACGCTAGCCCTGTTGCCAAATTGGGATTTGGCTAGTTTGTTTGATTTAAATTGTTCACTGACGCCGGGCATCCCATAAGATAACCCCCGGCAATCTAAAGCGAGAGAGTAAGATATGATGAAATTTAACAACGATATAAATGGCATAAATTAAAACAACGGTATCCAAAAAACATTAATTATAGATATATGACAGACAAGGAAATTGTTCTATCATCACAGCCCGGCGATTTAAGCTTTTTGAACGGCAAAGAAAAAATAATTACGGTAACAAAACAAAAGGAAAAGGCAAAAAGACAAAGAACGGTTGAATCATCAAATGGCAGGATCGGCTGGAGGGGGGGAAGGCACAGGCTGCTCGATGTCGTTCACAGCTGTCATTAGGGCTTGTTCCGGTGCAACTTCGGCCCCCGCGCGAATGTGGCTTGACACGTCAGGGTCGGCTGCCTCCAGATGAGCATCGATGTCCCGTACAAGGTTGATCATACTTGGAGTCTCCTCCTCGTCTGATGCCTCGGTCCGACTCTGAATGGCAGGTGGAGAAGGGGTCGGGTAGGGGATATGCTCGGTGTCCCACAGCGGAGAGTTCGCAGCCACGCCCACCGCCAGAAGGTTAGCTAGCCATCCCTCCCCAAAGCCATGGCGCCGAGCTTGGTAAATGATCGGCTCCCGAAGTTTTCAGCATCCAAAAAATCGACATTGTACCACTTCTCCTTGCAGGCTTCAAGGGACTCCTTCAGGCTGGCTATCTCATTAGCCTAGGCTAGACTCAAGCTGTCCATCGTCGCTAGCTTGAGCTCGGTCTCCCCTAGCTTCGTCTCCAGGAGAGTCAGCTTCCCTTTGGCGGCCTTTCCTTCGGCGGCCTGCTGGGCTTTCTCTGCGTCCACCGCCTTCCTCTCCGACGCCGCAGCAACCTCCCCCTTCTCACTAGCCGTGGATTCAGCAACAGCCTTCAGCGCCCTCTCCCCATCCAGGGCCTCGGCAGCGTCCTTCAGCCACCCGATCACAACACTTGTCATCTGCGCGGCCTGGAGATAGGATAGTAACCAAATGACGAAATTAGAAAAGAGAAGAGAGAAACACTTGGTGCAATGCACACAGTCAAGGGGGATAGAACGTTACCACGATAGAGTGCCATAGTAGTCGCGTGGCCAGTGTCTCGTCGTCGCCCTGTGCCAAGTTGTGGGCCACTCGCCCCCCTGCGCCCCTGTCCCATAGCCGGAGGCTGGTGGTGGCCGGCAAACACTCGTCACCCAACTGGAAGGTGTGCTGCCAGCCGGCCACTTGTCGTGAAGAGGATGCCACGTCCGACCCTAGCTGCACCGCGGGGGGTGTCGTTGTCGGCTCCTCCAGAAGCTTGGAACCACCCGCTGCATGGGGAGGGGTCTTCAGCAAAACGTCGCCTAGTACAGGAGGGCTACTCTCAGCAGCGCGAAGTAAATAAAAATTGGGTGCTGATAATGGGTGTTAATAGATTATTTTTAAGAAAGTTTTTGTACGGGCCCTACCCCCATGTCAAGCCCAATTGCCCTAGGCCCATAAGGACTAACTCTTATAAAGGTCTCGTGCCGACCACATGTAGTAATGCACGTGCCGTCCAAGAGGTCCGATCTAGAAGCGCTCAAAGCAGCCTGTGACGTGCCCTGCCGAGCATAGACTTACCTACGAGGTTGGTCCCGGTGCCACTATCATTTTCTCCTTTCTGCCACCCGACTTCCACTTAGATGAAATGGTATTGGACCTCCTTTCCATTGCCTAAGGAACGCCCCTGCCGAGTATCAAACCCAGCGGTGGAGCCAGTTCCAATGCCACTCATTTTCTCCCACTCCCAACTAAACCCCCACTTAAGGGTAATAGTATTGGACCCCTCCCTTCACCCATCAGGAGAATAATCATGACCATTCCACTAAATTTGGCTATAAATAGACAAAGAAGAATCAGTCAAAGGTTGTTGGCAATTTCAAAGAGAAAAGACTGGAGAGAGAGCGATATCGATTCTCCCCAAGGAACAAAGGGGAAAGATAGTGAGAAACAAGGGAAGGAGGACCAGTACATGAGACTGCCGAGCATAACATCACCCGTAGTAGGAAATTCAAAAGCCCACTATACAAATAGATTGTGAGCCCAAATTCCTTCAAGGCTCAACAGTCGTATCCTTGGACACATAGTTTTAATATTACTTTTATAAGTACACAATTTGTACCCAGTCCAATCCCTAGATGGACTCAGACCAAAAGAGTCTTATATAATGAAATTTGTAGAGTATGAGTTTGCAACCTAGGTTAGGGATATTGGAGAGTTAATAAACAGGCTAGAATGCTGTGGTCTATGCGAATAAAAGATAAATATGACAAAAAACTCTCCTCGGACGTAAGCCGAGGACCACTCGTATTGCCTTTCTTTCTTTAAGCAAAATATTACAATTTTTAGTTTCCCAAAAAAAAGGTCTCTCTCTTCTTTCCTCTCTCGTCTTCTTATAGCCCTCTTCTTCTTCCTTGTTTCTTCCACGTGTAACACAGATCTTCTCCATAGATACTTGTCCCATCAACCACTTTCTTGAAGTCTTCAAATAATAGCTGGAAGGCTGAATATTACTGTTCAGAGGTCATTCCTCCATTAATGCGGCCAGGGAGGTAGGTGCAGTACCTTTAATGTGATGGTAGCAGCTTTTTTCTCTTCTAGTATTTCTCATACGTTCCTCCTTCTAATGAGTGCTTGGATCACGCCTTTACCCAACGGATCTTCCAGAATTCTGTCTCTAAATCCTTTAGCACGTCCCATGGCCTTTACTGGGCCCGTCTGAAGAGATACTCCTCCTTGGACAATTCCTCTGCCCCTTGTAACGCGAACTGGCCTATGGGCCTCGAAGACTCTGATTGAACAGACCTATACCAACAAACCAGGTCCAAGACCCAAATGTGCATTTAAGCATTTTTTTTACCCCCCACAACTTTCATGGAAGATAAAAAAGCTGTCAAAAGAATTAATAACTTTTTTTTATAAAAAATTTCTAAAAATAGTTCCTAAACTAATGTTTTAAGGCATTCGTCAACTTAATTTTCCCATAAAAATTAGTAAAGTGAGAAAAATCTTCAACATCTCACCTTAAAGTTCCTCAAATTCAAATACCTATACTATAAGTTATGTTTGGTAACAGTTTTTAAAGAAAAAAATAAAAAATATTAAAATATGTTGTTACTAGGATTTGAACTCTAATGCTAAATCATTAAATGAGACAGATTCATTAAATCAAATACGTGTTTTCATTGACTTTTGAAAACGAGAAACTGAAAACAAGCATTTTACATATTTTCAGTTTCCTTCACAAATTGAGTTTTGAAAACAGTTTTTGTTTTCTGTCCATTTTGGGTTGCCAAACATGTTTTTTAGTCTCAAAAATAGAAAATTATTTTTAAAAACATAAAATAAGGGAAAAAATAGTTGCCAAACATACCCTAAGAAAGTTTGTCTTTATTAGATAAATACCACAAACACAACTTTTTTAAGTAATATTTTTCAAAATTCATTATTGACGTGGTTGACTTACAAATAGACACAATCTTTTATTTGAACCTGTCACTATTTTTTTTTTCATTACTCACACCCAATCATTGCAGTAATATGAAAAGTATTATGAAAAGTATTGTGAAAAAATTGTGCATAGCATTATTAGTGTAGATAGGAAATCCCAATAAAAGGAGGGGGAGGTGGAGTCATTAGAAATAGTAATGGGCACTAAATATAAGAATTTTCTATTAATCTAGGAATCACAAAAAATAACCTAGCTACCACCGCACACCCTTGGTGCGTTGGTTACTCCACAAGTATAAGTACTTGTGGGGTATGGGGGCAAGAGCCAAAGTTCAAGTCTGTAGGAGGGAGATTCACATACATATACATTTAGATTAGACGAGAGTGGAAATTCTATCTTGAATATATATAAATAAAAAAAACCTAGCTGAACTTTGTTGTTCATTATGGACTTAATCTAGCATCGCAATTGGGTTATAAATATGTTAATTTGAAAATTTTGATTCACAAATAGGACTTACTAGACTAACATTTAATGGTGTACTTACACCAGACATTGCTGTTTTAGTTTTTGATTGCAAGAACATTTTTTTTTTTTTTGAGAAGGTTGATTGCAAGAACTTAATGGCTCACAACTAGAACGTCCACCTCAAGCACGTTTACTGTGAAGCCAATAGTTGTGCGGATGGTCCAGTGAAAAAGGGGCCACAAACAAGAGAAAAATACATAAGAATACGATAGTTGTCCCTATTTTGAGTACCAATGTTATATATGAGACTTAATGTATCTGGGATCCCCATGAGAATACCCAACAAATGCTCTGTATGTATAAATAATTTACTTAATTAAATAAGCCTTCCCTTTTCGACCAAAAAAGAAAGAAAAAATATTTAAGAAAATTATACATAATAGGTCTAGTGTCTAGAGCTTCTATCCTCAAACATGTTCATCTTTATTATTTTGAAAATTATACATAATAGGTCTAGTGTACACATTACATTATTTTGAGAATCCCTCCAAAGATTTTATAACTTAGAAAAGTGGTTTATCAGCCGAAAGAAGAATACTGATATCTAGAGGAACAGACTCCATCCAAAAAGAGAAAGAGGAATAAAACTTAGCTCTCTTCGCCAAGGCATCAGCAACATAATTACCTTGCCCATAGGTATGAGAGAAACTAAAACTCCTAAGGAAGCTTATATAAGACATAGTATCTTTAACTAAGTGACCAAAAACATAATAAAATGGGATGAGTATTCCGAACTTGTTGATGGATGAGTAATACCCATCTAAAATGGGAATTTTGTACCACGATAACTTAAAATTGTGAACATTTATATATTTCTAGGAGGAATTGTGAGCATTTATATATTTCTAGGAGGTGTGACACGTAAAGTACATTCAATTTATTCTTTTCATTGATTGATAACTTGTAACTCCATACTATATAATTGGTCAACTTAATCATCATTTGATTTCTCCTTCTGTGCTGAACTTGAAAAGTACCATATATATAATGGTAAATTAAGATTAACAAGTAGTTATTACAATGAAATTTGTTTTAGTAAAGGGAAATAGACATGTTGATTGTCCCATGCTTTTCAATGTAAGCAACATATTGATAAATAAATCATATATAGGTGCATCCACTGCCTTTTGAATCCACACTTACAATCCCAATTTCATTGTTGTATGGAAAGTATTATTAATTGAACTCAACATGATTGGATTTGTTGAGTAAAAAAAAATCAAAATTAAAAGAGGATTGTGCTTTGCTCTGAACCAGAATGGCCACTTGCTATTTTACTCATGGTGATTGAAAACAATCAGATAAAAAGTTAGTTGGCACTAGAATTGCAAAGCTGAGCCCTAGAACAGGTCAATGATATGGCCAACTAAGAGACTAAAAGAAATTAGTATGACCTAGAATGAGGAAGAGGTTTGCCACTAAGGAAGTGACTGATCAAAGTAAGTGCTCTCAGTGGCTGGTAGCTTGGCACTTGATGCCCTGCCCCTCTTACAGTTGCAAATGTTAGGTCTCCCTTATACTTTTGTGTATACCCACCAACCTATAACACCAACAACAACAACAAAATTTTTAAAAAATGTACATATATGGTAATTCTTTTAGAAGTAAAAAAGACATGAAAATACCTGAGATAAAAATGATAGGCAAAACAGTAAGTCTTGAGTCACAACGTAATTAGAAAGTACTCTAAGAAATATAATGTTACCTCTCCGCCAATGAACCACGGATACCATGCAGTCTCTATAGGAAGCCTCATTTTATTTAAAGAGTACTTTGTTGAAGTAACAGGAACCCTTCCATCAGTATCACCGCTACATTTCACCAAACAAAGACTCATTTCAATTTTGAAAAAAATTTAACTATCATATATTGATAGGGTTATGATGTGAAATTATGATCCACAATTCTTCTTTTGACCTTTAGGTGAAGTAGACTAAATCATAAATAACCTCTTTTTCTATTAGGGTGGGGTAAGCACTAAAGAATACCAGTTAGAATTAAGGTTAAGAATTCAAATCAAAAGTCATTTAGGCCTTGTTTGGATTTTGCATAACTGAGTTAACAAAACCCTGAGTTTTTTTAACTCATCATCCAAAATTCGTGGGGCCCATAAGGGAACATTTTTTGGCCAATTTTTTTTTTTTTTTTTTTTGTTCACTCAGTTAACAAAACTGAGTTTTTTCAGCTTTGAGTTATCAATTTTGGAAACACCGGATGCTTGTTTCGAAGTTATGAGTTCATTAACTCAGTGGCATTTGTGGTTACATCACTGCAGAACCACAAAGAGAACAACAGATACATCTGAATTTTTCCCAACTACCCAAGCTCCTTTCTTCATCTCACTTTTCCTTTTCTTCTCCCAAACCCACAACAACTGAAGCAGAGCTCCATTGCGCCGACCAAAACCTTCAGCCCGAGACAAGCATTCACAGAGCACAACCAACAGAAAAAAAACAAAAGGGAGAGCCAAAAAAAAACAGAGCACGACCATCGACGCTGCAGGTCCAAACCGTTATGTCCGTCGCTGGGTTCGTGGAGGGGTTTGCTGGGTTCGTAATTTCCGTCGCTAGGTTCAGACCTAATCAACAACTTTTCTTCTTTATTTCTTTCTTTCTTTCTTTCTTCTCCAGTTCACGCAGCTTCTTCACTTTGCCTATGTTATTCCTCACTTCTCTCTTCTTTAATTTTTTTTGCTTAAATTGATTTTGACCATCAACGGTAAGATTCGATCGTTCTCTCTCTCTTGGATTTCTCTCTCTCCATCCGTTTGTCCCTCTCTCTCTCTCAGTTTGCGACTTTGGGTAGCCGATCTAGTGGTGGCTGTGGTTGTGGGTATGGATATGGGACGTGAGCAAAATCTAATTAGAGCCATGGTGGGTTTGGGTATTGTGAATTTTCTGTGGGTTTGAGTTTTGGTTTTGTGAATTTTTTTTGGGTTTGAGTATTGTGAATTTTCTGGGTTTTTTATTGTTCATTGTGATGAAGGTGTGTTTTTAGTTTTGGTTTGCTATGTGGGTGAGGTGTAAAGTTTTGGTGAACAAAACTTTCTAGGTTACGCTATGAAAAATGAACCTAGGAAAAAAACTGTTTATAAAAAATCTGTTTATGTTTAACAAGGAGAAGCAGAGGAGTTTGGGAGGGGAAAAAAGATAAGTGGGGGAGAAAGAAAGAGAGACGCAGGTAAGGAAAAAAAAAAAAGAGAGGTTGGAACTTTATAAAAAAATCTCACCCAATTTGACATGTGAGCTCCATATGTGGAGTGAAAAACTCACTGAGATATTCCACCCAAATAGGCCACCAAAAAGAGTTATAAGAAATTGGGGGTATTTTTAAGTGATGAGAGATGAGTGATAAGTGACGAAAATTGAGTGATGAGTAATGAAAAAATATTAACCAAACAGGGTCTTAGTATTTTATTACACCAATCAAGGTGATGCTTATCTAGTAATTAAATGGATTCAATAGGATTTGATTGCTTATAGTATTACGTGGTACATAACCTTTGTATTTCCTTTAAGCCCTAAGTAGTGGCGGTTATGAAGTAGGTAGAGAACTTTGTTATCCAAGCAACCATGAACCATGTAATTATCCATAAACGAATTAATGATGACAATAATTTAAGGATTCAGTTAACGGGTACCCTTAATGCATTTGTTAATGAATCATTTTAAGAAAGTTTTGATATCACTTTTATAGAAAATATGAAAAACTATCAAAAATCAGTTAATTTTTTCTTTACCCATAAAAAGTTTTTAAAAATATTCCCTAAACCAATGTCTTTAGAGCATTCGAGTTAACTTTTTTTTCATTCCCTTAAGTCATTAACCACGCCAAAGATGACACTCTTACCTGAAAACCCACACTCGAATGCCATTGGCCATGAATTCTCTCAAAAGGGGAATGATGGTTGATGGGCTATCTATCCATTTTTCAATGATATAACTGCATGGTTCCCAGTCATGTGTGAGTTTAGTAACATTGGCATGCATGGCTTCTTGAACATCAGGCCGATTCAGATAAGCATACACGTAGTAATCACTACATGGATCAAAATCCAATATCTGCACACAAAAAAACAATAGAACAATTTATTTCAAATTATTAAGAGAAAATTAACATTCATATAATTTCGTAATATAAATGAGCCCCTCTTTTTAAAAATTTAATTTCCAATTTCTAAGATTCATGCAACATGAACAGTGGTTGAAGAAAATTATTTTCCTAAACTACTTATTAAGCTAAAAGCATAGTGTTTGTTAAAAATTGAAGTTCTAATGGATCTTAGAAATCATGCGCTTTCTAAAGGAAATAAAAATTACAAAACTTACAAGAACATGTTTAAGATATTATGGTCTAAGGGATCCAAATCTATTATAGACCCATATACTTGTACTACAATCTACAGCTAAGATTAGAGTTATCTCGCTTATTTTGTAGCGGAGTATATGGACTTATAATAAGTTTGGCCCTCTTAAACACAATACATTACAGTCCTCAACAATCAACAGAAAATTTCATTATCAAAAAAAAAAAAAAAAAAACTTACAGAGGCTTTCTTGGGATGAACTGTGAGATTGGTATTGTGGCACAAGGGACCATAAATGTTATAGATATCAATAAAGTCACTAGATGCTGAGGCTAAATTATAGCCTTCATTGCACTGACTAGATGATTTGGTTGCATTGGGTGAGAAATCACAATACTTCTGTATTTTGTTGTTAGCTTCGTCGGAAATGATAACATGGGAGGCAAGGTAATCATACATTCCCTTTTCGTCAGTTTCATCATTAATCACTGCATTTCCAATCTGCATAGATAGTGAACAAGAAATCAATGAGATGCAAATATAAAAATTGAAATAATACAATCTATTATGAACTATAAAGGGAATGGGAGCAAGAATGAGATGCTATTTTTGCTTTTTAGATTTTTTTTTATTTTTTATTTTTTATCTTTAATCTATATGACTAACTCAACATCTCCATTTCATTGTATTTATTTATAACTTTACAAACTTATTAAGATTTTTTTATAAAAAACAAATAATTAAAAATTAAAAAAAAAAAAAGATAAAAGAATACTTAAAACATTTTTGTCACAAAATTTATAATTGTAGAAATTTTGTGCCTACTTGTATAACAAAAGCTCAAAGGGGATTACTTTTATTTTGTTTTTACTTTAGTTAATATTATAATTTGAACGTAATTTGCACCACAACCCTTCCCACGAAAACATGATTATCATGAATTAATAGTTCTAATTCTACTATTTAAAATATTGTTTCCTATACAGCTTACTTTTATTGATTAAATTGTACTTGGAAAAAAATCAAAAAAAAAATTGTACTTAGAAAAATAAGGTCTTAAAAATATATACATAAACAAATGATTTAAATAAAATAAAAACAATAACCAAACAAACATTTAATCGTGATAAACAGCAAACAAGTTTAACAGAACCCAAAGTGGGTAATGGGCCGAATGTGGCCCAAATGGTCCATAGAGTGATCCAATTCATAAAATAAATTAACCTAATTTGTGACCCAATAATGATGGCCGAAATTATGACAAACTATAGAGCTAACACGAAAGTTGAGAAACAATCAATTATTCTGGGCCATTGGACCAGTCCATACACTTTAAATGTTTTTGTACTTGTGGGGCATTAGTACTACTTCTAAATATAGATAATAAAATCCTATTCAATTATAATAGATTTGTATGTATACCTTTGAATTTGTGACACTTTTTTTTTTTTTTATCCCATGGTTGATTAAATTATTGTAGTCCTGAATATCATTACACCATGTAAATCAAATCAAACTTTTGTGAGCCATATATGATCACTTAGAAAAAAGTATGTTATTTTTATATAGATGATTGTTTTAAGTCGTGTTTTTCTTTTCCCATTGTAGCACAAAAAATGAAATTGTGCTTTGCATTTTTTTCACTGTTGACCTTTCTTTCTTTGGTGATCATGGATTTCTTAGTTTATTCAAAGTGGAAGTTCGTTGAGTTGGACCCACTGTTATCACCATTTTTCTTCACCGTCATGAAAATTATAGGAGAAAAAAACAAAAGGCAAAGAAACATTGTGTAACTTCTAAGATTCAATCATCCTCATTGTAAAGCACAAGCATTTATTTTTGGGGGAGAGAGAGAGAGACTTACAATGATTCCTTTGAGGTTGATAAGGGTCTTGTTAGCCTTTTTATTATGTTGAAGAATGGTATGAGCAAGTTGAGGAACATAATGGCCAGCATAACTTTCTCCAGAAATATAAAAATCTCTATTCTTATATTCTGGAAATCTTTCTAGCCAGTTAATCATAAACCAATAACTGTCCATAGCAGTTCTACTATCTCCACTTGTATTATAATCCGATGTTTTATTGGAGTATGAAAATCCTACCCCAACAGGAGACTCAAGAAATAGAACATTTGCAGCTGAAAAAAAATTTTCAAAAAAAAAAAAATTGAGCTTTTAGATTTGACCAAAGAATGAAAATTAAAATTCTAACTTCTTGCTAGGGCATAATAATAGTAATATAGTTGAATAAAAGATTTTACGTTCAATCTTTGTCTACACCAAAAACTGAATGATGTATTGGTTTGATGATAAAAGAACAAAAATCACAAGAGCGAACGTCATAAATTGACAATCTATCAAATGAAAAAGTAATATTGTTATTAGATAACCATACCTTTATTCCATGCAAATTTATTTGTAAAAAGTGTTTTGCCATCACTGCGTACACGAAATGGTCCGAGCTCTTCCATTGCTCCATAAGCAAGAGATGAACAACCTGGGCCTGGGGAGAAATTAAGGAAGGTTTAATCACCATATTAAAACATAGAATTAACTTCTTCTTTTTATTTTGATCCAAAACATAATAATAACAAGGCTTCACATACTATAGAGTACAGATGTAGATAAAATTTCTATTTTTTAGGAAGTAGATGCAGATAACATGTTAATAATTGGATATAATTATATCTTATTGTCAAATATAAATAAATTTTTAAATCTCAAAGTTTTGGGATTACAAAAACTTGGGATTATTGTTGTCGTGGTCAAATACAATAAACTTATAGTATTTGGTTTTTACATGTCTATTTAAATTGATTGAATATATTCAAAACACTAATAAATTAATAATCCCAATGACAAATCCTCTTTTTGCATGATAATAGCTTGCTTTAGGAGCAATTAACAATAGTTGAAAGCAAAAGTTTATTGGGTAGCCATACTTTTTTAAAATGAGGAAGAGCAAATGGGCAATAGCCGCAATAACCTTGTTAAAAAAATAAATTATATCTGAATTTAAAGAGGTGATGATACTATAACTTAAAATGCATGCTAAGCTTGACTATTCTAGTGTAAAAGAATGATAAATTAATTTATTAAATCACACATCCATATGTAGTTTTTAATATTTTCTTTATTTTAAATTACAATTTGCAAGATGGATTTACAACAGTACTCTCGCCGAGAATTCCTCCAGAAGAGTGAGTTTTGGGATTTGATTTGCAGAGCTTCCACAAAAGGCAGTGGCACAGATGCTTAAAAATAATAATACTTTTTTTAGAATCTTTTTTAAATAATAATTGAGCAAGAGGGGTTGAAATGTCTTTCAACAAGAGTGTGACAATTATAGGTATTTATAATATCAATAATATATATAGGCAATTTTTTAGGTGGAATTTTTTTAAATCAAAATTCTGGAAAAAAAAAATTATTATTAATATTATAGTTATACACCTAAATTACAACTTCTCATCTTCATAGTATTAATACTATAATTATAAATAGGCAAAGAAGCCACTAATCATTCACATTTTTTTCATTGAAGAGTAATCATTCACAGTTTTGTACAGTAACACATAATATAGTTGAAAATGTTCTTATAATAATGATACCTCCCAGCCTATTATAGGTATTATCATGCAAAGGTATGGCCTCACTTCAGAGAGAGAGAAAGAGCCCCAAAGAAAGAGGGGTGTAACCACCACATAACTAATGATGAATTTTTTTAAGAATTCTAGTTCAGGTTCTTATGACTTTTTTATGGGATATTTTTCATACATTCCTATCCAAACCATCTCTGGCTGTCTCCCTCTAAAGGAAACAAAAATGAAAAGAAATGAGAAAAAGTCCAAAACCATAAACAAGTAATCAAAGAAAAAAGGCAAAAGGATAAGAAGACTCTCTGCATTACAACAACCTACATTATTTGTGCTAGCTAGTGACAATTATGATCAGTTTGGAGAGATTGATAGAATAGATGAAAGTTTACCTCCATTGAGCCAAAGAAGAAGAGGCAAATCCTTAGAATTCTCAGCTTCGGTAAAATAATAATATAGTGCACGACCAGCTAATTTATTCACTGTAACATAGCCACCATATTGAGAGAATTTCACTTGGGGTTGTCCAGGCAATCTCACAATTCTATCTTTCTCCTTCAAACCCACTTCATGAGGATAGACATGATTATCGACCTTATCGGCTTCATCAAGAACATTACTTACCTCGAAAGGACTAGTGTCCACACCCAAACTTTCCTTCAACTTTGGCTTGAAAAGAAAATCTAGAGCCTTTCCTTCCTTACCAAAGCTTCCATGAGTTTGAGCCAAAAGGCATGAAACACTGAAAAAGAATAGAACCCAACAAAAGGTTTTACTTCCCATTGTGTGATTCTTTCTTTCTCCAGAGACTAACAAAGGGAGAAAGAAAACAATGGAAGGAGAAAAGGTAGTAGGTTTGAATATTGGATCCCAAGCTAGTTATATATATATAGTAGAGTCGAAGAAAGATAGATTGTTTAATTTAGACGGGTACGTTTCAACTAGCATGAAAGGTTAAAAACGCAAAGAGATCTTTTTTTTTTTGTCACAATGATAATATATGTGGACCAAATTGCTAGTGAATTGTTTGTTACCATGTGGTTAATGTTGAGGGAGTGGTTTATCATATAAATATAGTGTTTGTTCGAACTTTCCTCTATATCTAAAGGCTGTTAATTTTTAAAAAATTCAGGATTATTTCATTGACCAAACCGTGAGAATTGGAATTTGGTGCTACATTTAAACTGCAATATATGTTTCCATCTGTCAATTTGTCAATATTATAGAGAAGTTGCAGGCTCAAATTTAAGGTGTTTGGGTGTATTTTATTGATATTTTTGGACAGATTCAATTTTAGAAATAACAAAAAAGAAGGAAATAAATAAAATCCCTTTGTAGTTTTACTTTAAAATCCAAAAATCCTGGGTGTATTTTGTTGATACTTTGGACAGGTTCTTTTTTATAAATAATATATATAAAAAAAATGAAAAAATAAAAAGGAAACAGACAAAATCCCGTAGTATTTTTACTTTAAAATCCAAAATCCTTTGAAAGTTTGAGTGTAACATTTAGTCCTACATAATTAATATTATTTTTTTTTTTGGGAGAAAATTAATATTGTTTGTTAATTAGATAATCAATAAACTTCCTACCATTTTTAAATTAAAACAAAGTTCCAACAATTTTATATGTGAAAATACAACTCTAAATATTAAATGTGTCTTAACTTGTCTTAGTCAAAACTCAGACAATTATTATTATTTTTTATATATAAAATAAAAATTATACTCTAACATAATCTAAATGTATATGTGTGTAAAATTTCTTTCTAGAGACTTGAATCTCGACTCTTGTCCCCACACCCTACAAGCACTTATACTTGAAGTGACCACCGCATTAAGGGTGCGCAGTAACTCAGACAATTAGTTAACAAGTCCATTAATTTATATTATCATTTAATGAAATAATGACCAAAAAAAAGTATCTCTGGTGGAATCGTTTGGTGAGCAATAAGACAATGAAATAAGATAAAGTTTCCTTTTTGGTTCTTACTAAGTTTAATGATATTGTAAATTTCGCTATCCGGCTGCAATGTTGCAATTTTTTGTCATTATTTCTTGTGATAATCCTTCATTGCTTTCTTGATACTAAAAACAAAACTAGATTATAAGTTACATCCTTTAAATTTTGAGTTATTTTGATTTTGTTCCCTTGTGTAAAGTTTTGAATATTTTTCCCTGCTTGCATTCATGCTCTTTAAAAACCACATAATCTCCAAAATAGTAGCCATGAATGAAATAAGTAAAAAGGATAAAAATAAATAAAAACTAAATTATATGGATTAATAAATAAATAAATAGTTGTTATTGTTGCTTAAATAGGGCTTAAAACAACATAATTTTATAAATTTTCATCGTTTTGAGTTTATGTGGTATTTAATGACCTTATCAATTGACATAGAGAAAATGAAATTCAAAAGAATCAAAACACTCTAATTTAAGGGATGAAAATCTAAAATTTAAATTTAAGGAGGTGAAATGAAAATGAGATTGAACTTAGGGTGTAATTAAAAATTTTAGCTTAAAAATAATAAATTACTTTACTAAATTATAGATGCATGCAATTTCTAAAGCCAAGGACAGAAAAGTTGATTTGCTCTTGTCTAAATGGATCTTTCATTTTTTCCATTCATTGTTATTCAATAATTGTGCAGTTTAATGTGAGACGCAAACTGATTTCATATACAAACAACAGCCTATTTTATATAATTGATATTCTCTCTAGCCATTTATAGTTTTTTTTTTTTTTTTTAGTGCTGTTGAAAATACATTACTTTGAATAGACCCCACTTCTATAGACATGAATAGAAATGCAACGCAAGAATGCACATGCAATGAGCCCTACTTTGAGATTCCAAAATCCAAATATCTTCTATATAGTGTAGTCAACGTAAGTAGTATTAGTATTGTGTAATATATAATTGCCTAATAGAACCATTTAAATAGAACTATATGTGAATAATTGTCTAATATTCATGTCCTCAAGACAACAAGTTTTAAAACTCCTAAAATTATTACCTATAATTCAAAAGACCATATATATGTTTTCTTCTCATTGATAGTTTGATATTCAATCATTGATAGTCAGTAGTTTTAGTGCAACACTCTCAAATGAAGACTATGAAGTTCAAGTGTTCAAAACCCATGAAATCCAAATATGATCGCTGGCCACCATAATTAGAGGGTCCCCTTATGGTTATAAAATAAAATAATTGATTTTTTTCATTTTTGTTTTAGGAAAAACAATAAGTCTAGATGCCACTTTATTTTTCACAACCTATTAAAAGATGACTTATCATAATTGGGACATAATAAAAAAAATCATGAAAAATATAAGAATCTGTCAAATAAGTTAATTATTTTTTCTTTTCCCATAACAATTTTTTTTTTTAAATTCCTAAACCAATACCCTTAAAATATCCGTTAATTTTTTCCTAAAAATAATACTCATGAAAATATAATTGAGGTGTGTTCTACCCCAATAAGTACAAGATCCACCCAAGAAAAGAATTACTAACTTTTTTCACAACTTATTAAAGATGACTTATTCTAACTAGTACGTTTCCTCGAATACAACTGAGTTGTACTCCATCCTAATATATACAAACCACCAAATATAAGAATGGACATTCTTCCAAACCTATCAAAAATGACTTATTATAATTGGTGCATAATAAAAATAGTATCATAGAATATAGTTGTTGTGTATTCTGTGTCTTCTGTGCACCCTAATAAATACAACCCACCTAATATAAGAATTAACTTTTTTCAAAACCTATTAAAAATGACTTATTATAATTAGTACATAATAAAAATAGTACTTTTATAACACAATTGAGGAGTATCTCACCCTAATAAATACAACCCATTTAACATAGGAATTAACTTTCTCAAACTATTAAAGAGAACTTACTTTTTCTGTTCATAATAAAAATAGCATGTGTTCACCCCTAATAATAATTTACTTTATATATATATATATATATGGGAAATTATTATGTATTCCCGGAATACCATAAATACGTACTTTTTCCTTTCACATGAATGGTAGGTCTCACTAATTAAATTCATGACGAGACCCACTATTCATGTGAGAGAGGAACTATACATTTATGGTACTTCGAGAGTACCTTATAATTTTCCTATATATATATATATATATATATATATATATATATATATATATTGATTTTATATCATATTTTTTGTATTAAATAATTTGTATTTATTGTTGAGGAATATCATGTCATAATACTTCATGAAGCAAAGATATACGTGAAGGTAAGCAAAAGATGAATAAATTACTTGTCAAGAGGGACTGTGATGCAATGATTGAACTGTGGGGCAGTTGTGAAGGACCATTTTGTATTGGTCATTTGGATTAGATTAACAGAATAAGACCAATGGATAGCGATTCCTTTGGAGGATAGTTTGGTTGGGAAAACATTTTCTTTGAAGATGTCTCAAATGATTCCCATAGAATTGAGTAGGTTCCAAAAGTTCTCTGATTGGGAATTAAAGATGTTTTCGTTGTGAAACTAATGGTCCGTATGGGCATGAACAAAAAGGAGAGGAAAAACAAAAACAAAAACAACAGCAATAACAAGATTAGGAAAAAAATGTAATAGTATGAGACAAAAGAAAACTAATATAAGGTATGGGTGATTGGGAGAACAGTAAGGACAACAAGTTCATGAGGTTGCACACGACTCAAGATGATGAGGTTTTGATTATTGCATTCAATGAATAGGACTTGTCTTTTAGAAAAAAATGACATGTAACATTTAAGTACATATATGTAGGGATAAAAGCAATAGTTTTTATTTTATTTATGATGTTTACATATTTGTATTGTAGTCTAAACTATTGATTCATTCAGTTTTCACTATCCATAATGCATCTATGTATTCAGAAAAAGGAAAACACTTATATAAAACAGTAATGTCTTAGTCTTTTGATCAGACTATTCCATTTTTTATTCATAATACACCATGGAACCACTTGTAAATCATCCACATAGTTTGATTGAGATTCAACATATTTAAATGAGTAATTCTAGTATCACATAAAAAATCACAACTTTTATCACAACTATCTTATTTGACAAATTGTGATTGACTATCTATCGTTTTCATATGAACCAATTACTTTTTATCCATCACTCACAGTTTGTCACGTAGACAATTGTAGCAAAAATTGTGTTTTTTTTTTTTTTTTTTTTTTTTTGTATTGAACTATGTTGCAGAGTAACTTTTCTAAATCAGACTATTTCACTTTTTACCTGGGAACAACAACAACACATAGAACAAGACCAGAAATTAGGATTTAGGAATGACTATTGGCGAGGAGTTGTTCTGGGGCTGGATTAATTCAAGCCCAAATCCAATTAATTGGGTAAGGTTTGGGGGGTGCCCATTATGAGGGCCCAAGAAGCTTGGTGGGCTTGGATCTATTGTGTCCAATAATATTATGACAAGCAAGCAGCATCAGCATCTTTATGCATTTTTTTAGCCCGGCTCATCTCTGTGAAGTGTTGGACTTTACTTTTCATTTTCTTTATCTCCTTTCTTTTTCTTTTCTTTTTCAATTAAATTCTTACAAGTTCTATACATTATTATATGACTAATATTACCAAAAATTTTATAAATTACAACATTTTATTTTTTACTATTAACAACTTATTATTATTATTATTATTATTATACACATATGGCATCTTCCATCTTTAAAGTAATCTTGCATGTAATAGTAATGATTGATACATAATATATTTAATATTATTCTATAAAATTAGGTGACTGTGTAAAAAAATCTTAATGAAATTTTTAGGTTTTAGCAAACATCTAAACTTTTTTAATTGGATGGAAAGAGAAAGAAACCCAGGCTAAAAGACTTCCTAACAAGTAACCCCTTTTTTTACATTAATGTGGCATTGGGGCAAGTAAAGATAACATTAATTAAATAAACTTCTTCAAAATTCAACACAAGTTACATCCATGACTTTTGCTCAACAAAAAAAAAAAAGTTACAACCATGACTTGAAGCAACCTCTTTCCCACAAGTAAAATTACTTGTAATAGTACTATACGGATTCTCTTAAAAAATCTACAATGTAATCTCTATGTAGCAATTACGTTAATGATTTTAAACGTGTAGTAATTCTCTATCAACATATTTTACGTGTTATAAATCTATGAAAGAGGATTCTATAATTTTGTAGAACTTTTAGTGCATTTTTCGTTATTTCAAAACTTCCAACTAATTTTTTTGAATCAAAAGGAAAAAAAAAACAGAGGACTAAAAGCTTAGGCCCTAACATATGATTTTTAGGAATTTGCAGTACTAGTGTGTTAACTAGTACTGCTAATTTTATCTCTTTTGGTTCATTTGGATGCTAATTTTAGCTTTAACTTTATTAATGTGTGTATTTGGGACTTAAAAAAAGAATAAGTGTATTTGAAATAATTAGATGAAATGCATACAGTACAAGTCTTTTTATTAGTAGAGCAAAATCCCCAAAGTTCAAATCATTTTGTGTGGTTAGATTCATATAAAATAATAATAACATTTGTTCTTCAAATTCCTTGTTTTTGAAATTTCAAATCTAATTAAATACAAACCTTTGTAGATTTATGCTACTTTTTTAATGGTTTTTTTTTTTAGTTAGGAACATTTCCCCTATATATTATATAAATTGGGAAAATTACACTTTATCCACATATGATTTGCTCAAAAAACACTTTACCCACCTGTGATTTAAAAATTGACACTTTCTCTACATGTGGTTTAATCTGTTAACCCAACGTTACCCACCTCATTGCCTGCCGTTAGTCTAACATCATTCCACTCAAAAAAACAATAACAATTTGGATCAAAACACTTTCCTCTAAGGAAAAAAAAAAAAAAAACCCTTACCCATATACCTCTGTTCAAGATTGTGGTCCTCTCCATCAAGATCAACTCATGAAATTCTCAGCATCAAGAGAAGATGGCAGTCCGATCAAAACCCATGTGAAGGATATTGAAGATTTTCTCTCTTCATTTAAACAGCAAGTGCAATTTTGATAAGATTTTTTTTTTTTTATTCATTACTGGTAGGTTACTTGATAGAAAAATAGTGGTAGATTCAATTCTTTCTTTTTTTTTGGCTAAATCGTGGCAGAGGGCCATTTGCGCCCTATTTATGGGATAATGAAGATTAGCTCTCACTCTTTCTACACAAACAGTCCTAGTTCTAGCTCCAGCCATGGAAAAGCTTCATTACTCTCGACTCTCACCCTTCCTCTTCCTTTTCCTCCTTTTATCAACCCAAACCCAAACCCAAGAACAACAACAGCAAGACACCCCCATCTCTCGCTTCCAACGCTACCTTCAAATCAACACAGCCCACCCAAACCCAGACTACTACTCCGCCATTTCCTTCCTCAAAACCCAAGCTGAAGCTCTCAACCTCCAAGTCCAAACTCTTCACTTCACTCCAAACAAGGACAAACCCATCCTCCTCCTCACATCGCCACTGAGATTGAGGGTCACAACATTGCTGAGGATGTTTCTCAAGTCAGATTATAAACCCAATTTGTTGTCTTTTGTTGTTTTTTCAAGGGTAAATTTGAGAATTAGGAAATGGGTTGCTTTGGTTTCTTGGATTTGGCTGATTCTAATAAGTATGTTATTCATGTGAGAGTGAGATAATAATGTTGTTCTTGGCATTGTGTTTTGGAATTATGAATTGGGTTCTTTTACTTTGTTGAAAATTCATATTAAAGTTGTATTGTTTTTGGATGAAATGGTTCATTGGAATTGGAATTGGTTGTTCTTATTATACGAGTAAGGGGTTTTTTTGTTTTTTCCTCAGAGGAAAGTGTTTTGATCCAAATTGTTATTGTTTTTTTGAGTGGAATGGTGTTAGACTAACGGCAGGCAATGAGGTGATTAACGTTGGGTTAACAGATTAAACCACATATAGGCAAAGTGCCAATTTTTAAACCACATGTGGGTAAAGTGTTTTTTGAACAAACCACACGTAGGTAAAGTGTAATTTCTCCCTATAAATTTCTTATGATTATCTTTCTAATGTGCATGCACCAAACTTTTATTTTATTTTTATTTTTTTGGAAGTTTGAAAGGGTTTTATTTAATTTCTTTAATTAGAAGTTGTAATTCAGAAGAAGCATCTTTCCTTTTGTATTTCCTTTTGTATTTATCTACGCTTTTATAATGCAAATTGGAGGAGATGGAAACCAAGAGGAACCAGCTTGCTGGATCCTAATATTAATATAAAATGCAATATGCATATTCTTTAATTTGTAATAGAAGCAAATGCATGTGAATATGCGATGGTAGCAAATAGGAATGTGCTTTTTATTTTATTTTTTATACCTCCTTATTATAAGAACCTTCGAAGAAAACCATTCGTCCGAGTAATGACCAAAGAAATGCAAAGAACATGCATATAATGCGACCCTCTATTTTATCTTCACCTATAATTCTGGTCATTTGACTATATTCCATCCTCTTAAGCTATCTCTATTACTTTATTGCGATAAACATAACATGATTCCTCTCACATGTTTGTGATTTGATTCTGCTAGACATGGTCTTTATTTTTTAAGACTTCCAAATTTGTTTTATTTCTTTGATGGTGAAAGGAGGAACCTTCCCCCATCAACCCCTGAAAACACACAGAAAGGCCCAACTAGCAATTGCATGAGCTGCTTGCTTAGCATAGTAGTTACCTAAGAACATGAGGAAAATTCTAATTGTGACTTGATCTAAAAAAAATAATGATTATCCTCACTAATAGATGCAATAGACCAATAGAGCATAAATGATTAGACTAGATGACATTATGAGCCTGTCCTTCAAAATAACATTAGTGACCCCAAAAACACGCACTTTTGAATTAATTATTCTATCAATTAATGTGTGATTTTCTTCATGGGACAAAATTTAAATACAGTACCTTAAGTACTGTTTTTTAGATTCATCTTTTAAGATTTAATCATGTAGTTATTTAATTAAAAAATACACTTTCATCTCATGAGAAAAAACTCATATGACAGAATCTTAAAAAGAGAACCTAAGAAACAACACCTAAGTACTGTACCTAAGTACTGTACATAAGTCTTACTCTCCTTGAACACTTATTATGCTTTATTGGAAAGTAACCATAGAAGCTTATGTTTTTCACTAAGACTCCGAGTTCTCTAAAAATACTTTACAAACCATCATGTAATGAGTTAAAGATGATTCCTCGAAACAAATTTGAAATAAAAAATTTTTCTAATAAACTGTACTAAACACACACTTAATTAAATAAGTCAAATAAATTAGAAAATAAACTTAACCGACACCGCCATATAGGCCATTATGATCCAATTTTCTCTTTTGAGAAATGGATCACTTTCTATTTTATAGTATGGATTATATTACCGGTATTCTCTACCCTTAGGGCCTTAGTGGTTCCTCCTTTAGTCTCCAGTAGATAATTCAAATCTATGCATGAATTTCTCAATTGAGCATTCATATTATTCTTAAATTTGCTTGTAAGACAAGAAAAAAAAATTCCCTTTGTTGAATTATTCCTAATTTTATCTTTGAATTTCTTTATTTTACATTTAAATACTTTTAAACGGAGATCTTCTTTACTCATGGGTTTGAACGTCTCCTATGAAAATTTTGAATTTCTTTATTAATAGTCCAACAATTATTCAATATCTCTAAACCAAAGTCCAATATGCTCAAGGGTTTGAACTAATTATTTGTAAGTTGTGATTAATTAATTATAATAATCACCTGAACAAAACAATGGTTAAAATTTGATTGCGGTCTAACTTTTCTATCATATGAATAATTTGATATAAAAGAACCCAAAAATTGAATATTGTTATTGGTGCTGGTGCTGGTAGTCCAGTCTAGAAAGTAATTAAATCAACATGACATATATATAGACACACACACAAACTAATATTTCAAGCTAACTACATGATTTCAATTTCATGCATGGGAAAATAAACAAAAACAAAACAGCAAAAAAAAAAAAAAACTTGTAAACATAAAATAAACCAATTGTCAAATGAAAAGAGTATTTATGGACAATTAAGCAGAAACTCCATCAATGTTTTGAGCCTTTTCCTTCCTCTCAAATGGCCATGGTCTGAAACCTTTGCGAAGCACCTTCTCAATTTCCTCAAGTGGCACACCTTTAGTTTCAGGAACCAAAAAGTATATTGCTATTAATCCAAGAAAAGAAAACCCAGCAAACAAAAGAAATGTGCCCCATGTACCCAAAGCCTCAGTGAGGGACAAGAAGTTCATGCTGACTATCAAGTTGGCTGTCCAATTTGACATAGCTGCTACCCCTCCACCAAAACCTCTATACTTCAGCGGGTATATCTCTGCATTCACTATCCAAGGGCCTGTTCCCATGCCTAGGGAGTAAACTATGATGTAAAACCCTAGTAGTAATACTGCAAACATCCCTAATTTGCTAGGACAACCCTCATCATACCACACTCGATGTTGTTGAGTACACATGTTTCCTATTGCCTTTTCATTTGCCAGGCATGACCCAGGTTGGAACTGCTTACAAAAGCACCAAAAAAAAGAAAAGAAAAAAGAAGTCAATGCATGAAGCTCATGAAGGTATACAAGATAATAGAGTATGAGTGAGTGATGCCAAAGCAACTAATTTGTAGCTAAATATTACAAATTGGCATGTCAAGTTTTAAACCAAAAACAAAAACCTAATTCAAAACTTAAATTATTTATACTGTTATTGATGTAATATCAATTATATTTGTTGTTACATCAATTTGTAAGTCTTTTGTAATAAAATTAGTAGTAAGTTGAGCACTTTCTAAAGAGTATTATAGACTAAGTAGAGTAATACTAGGATTACTATAATATTTACTATATAGATTTTATAGACTAATATAATGCATCAACTTTTAAATATAAAAGAAAAATAATGATTTTGTGTATATTGCAGGATTGGCTGCAACATGTTCACAAACTAATGTAGGAATCAAAGTGATTGGTAGATTTTGCCAATGAGAAAAGAATGATCATCTTGGTAGTAAACTAATGTGTCAACTTTTAAACATAAAAGAATGATTGTTGATGACTTGACGTGCACCAATTGCATTTGTTGTCGTGTCAATTTGTAAGTTTTAAGTGAAGGCAGGAAATCATACCTTGTCACCTTCGCTTGCACAGAAGCCACATTTTTGTTTCAAACAGGTCATGCAATTCCATCTGGAAGTGTCAGGGGCTGAAATGTAAGCTGTGCAAGTGCTGTTGATGCCAAAATGGCTAGAGTCATAGTTGTTTATCCCTGGTGCATGTTGAGAAGATTGATAAAACACAGCAGATAACACAACAAGGCCAATGATAATAAAGACCAAAGAAACAATCATCATTCTCCTCCTCCCTTGTCTGTCCATAAAAAGCATGCTGATAATTGAACCTACAGCATTCAACCCAGTTGTAACAAGAGACAGTGCTAAAGCCACAGCCTTGGAAGCAAAACCAGCAAGCTGCATGATACTTGCACCATAATACATCACTGAATTGATACCAACAAATTGTTGGACTACTTGGACAGCAACACCAGCATATAAAGCTCTTCTTACTTCAATGTTTTTCATGGCACTCCTGAATTTTGTAAAAAAATTGTTCCCTATTGAAGCTTCATCAGCTTCAGCTGCTTCAATTGATGCCTTCAATTGCTCTAATTCTTTTCCAACCTCATCAATGGGATAAATCTTTCCTAGAATTTCTGTGGCTTGTTTTACTTTGCCCTAGTAAAAAGAAAGCAAAAGAAAATAAGTCTAAAATCAAGTTTGGAAAAAAAAAATAGCAATTAGATATATTATAAGCAATTTAAAAAGTATAATTACAGATAAACAAAAATCTTGAATTTAATATATAATTCGCATAATTAAACTCACAGATAAGTCAAGACATATTGCCTCTTTCGTAGGTTAAAATTATAATAAATTTTTGGAAACAAAAAAAAAAAAAATAGTTACAAATGTTATTTTAAGGAATTAAAATTCTGCTATTTTTTAAGTATAAATAATAATAAAAAATCACAATTGAATCAGAAAGTTACATTCAGTTAACATATTTTGTAATCTCACAAGAATGGTCAAAGTTTATTTCTTCTAAGTTGTTCCATAAAAGAAATAAAATTCAGAATAATGATTAAATTGAATAAAGCAACTAACTATAATTTTATTTTAAGCAATTAATACATTTTTTATCTATGCATTCAACTAAGCTTTAGAGTATAGACTCATATACATTCAACTAATTAAGTTTTTTTTATGTATAAATAATATACATTCAATTTTGATGTAAACAAGTGTACTAGAATATTTTCTCTTAGCCCATATTCTTCAATTTGCAAAAGATTGATTGATGTAGTATACTAAATAAGGGGTTTTATACTGAATACTTGTAAAATTTAATCCAATTTCTAAAAGTCTTTCTTTCTTTTCTTTCTCTCTCTTTTTCCCACATTTTGGTCAATAACTCCAAAATTGATCCATTTGCAAAATTTTCTAAATTTTCCTAACAGAGGGAAGTCTATGCATTGATGCCCTCACACATATATAAAACAAAAATTCTACCCCAAAAAAAAAAAATGTAAGAAAGAGAAAAACCAGAATTAAAAGAAGCATTTTCTTCCTTTTGCTAGTATAACCCCTGCTACTTCCTCAGCATTGATATTGCAGCAATAAATACAAATCAAGATGCCAACAATTATAAACTTTTGATGTGAAAAATAACAGAAAAAATAATAAAATTTAACAATGAACCACATTGTGCTGGTTAACATTTTGCAATGAACCCAAATTTTGGGCTACTTTGAACTAGTAGAAAGTCACAAAATCCTACTTACATTCAATCAGCAAAATCCTACTACATTCACTAAAAAAAAAAACCAATACTACATTCAGTCATAAATCAAGATTCAAGGCAATCTTTAATATGTTATATAGAATTGCTAACAATAGATTTAAGCTAGAAGTCTTGTAACTCAGCTGACGTTTTCAATGAAAATGTTTATGGTTCAAATTCCCCCTCTCCTAACTGTTGTATCATCATTCCCAATGTATGTAAAATCATGCTTAAGATCTATCAAGCTATGGACCTAAAAGTTACATAATCAAACCTGCTTGTATAGCCAACGTGGTGATTCGGGCAGTAAGAGCATTAGGACAAATTGGACGATGGGAGGGATTCCGGCCACTCCAAGCATCCATCGCCAAGTTCCCGGAACCTGAAAAACAAACAAAATATGAGAAAACAAAATAAACAGAATAAAAAAAGAACTTAAAACCAACTAGAAAAGCTTAAAAGCCTTAAATACCTTAGTAAAGCCTAAGTTGATCAAATATGATAAGAATTGACCAAAGGTTAGCAAGAAACCATTCATGCTTATCAAAGCCCCCCTGATTCGAGCAGGGGAGGTTTCAGAGATATATAAAGGGGATGTCATGGATGTCATCCCAACGCCTAATCCAACCAAAATCCGCCCGATCACAACAATAGATGGAAATGGTGCAACCGCCATCACCAATGAGCCGACGAAAAATAGTACATCAGCAGTTAAAATTGCCTTTTTTCGCCCCAAGCTATCATTCATCCAGGCTCCAATTGCAGCACCAATGATTGCAGCCGCGATTGATGTGCTTACAATCAACTCTTGCAACCATGTGTGCTTGTCAACTGATTTGAAATCGTCACGTAAATACAATAAAGCTCCAGAGATTACAGCTAAAAAAAACCAAGATAATAAAAATATATACATTAATCACAATGAAATTAAAGGTTCAAAAATAGAACAAATAAAAAAAAAAAGGAAGAGATGAGAGGATAAAGTGTACCAGTGTCATAGCCAAAGAGGAGACCACCAATACCAGCAGTCATAGCTAGTCTCAATATATATGGTGTTTTCCATATAGTTCGAAATAACTCAGTGAACTCTGTCTTGTTCACAGGTGCAATACCTCCTTCCACCATTGTTGTGCAAATTAAGAATCTTCTGAATTTCCTAGAAGAAGTTAATGATATAACAAATGTATATATTATATCAAAAAAACAATAAAGAACAATATTTAGAAAATAAAAATACAATGCAACATAACTGTGTTCTTATCATAATTTGAGATTTTTTTTTCTTTTTAGACAGATTTTAAGTCTTTTGTTCTTAGTCCAAAGGCAATTAAACGCATTTCTACATCACTAGTATCAATAATTTAGGTCTTCAATTTTCTTAATCCAATACGCAATAAAATACAAAGTTGGTTTCAATGTCACTAATTCAAGTTCCCGATTATTCCAACAATGAAAAACAAATAAACTAGAAAAGAAAAAACCACAAAGATCACTTTATCCTAGTGCAGATTTGATGAAACAACAATAGCTTTAAAATTGAGTTTCACATAAGGATGAAAAAAAAACATGCAGTGTAACCCTTATTCCAACAGTGAAAAGAAAGAATAAAATCAATAAACAAAAGAAAAGAAAAGAAAAGCCACAAAGATCAGTTATCCTAGTGCAGAGTTGATGATGATGAAACAACAATGGCTTTAAAATTGAGTTTCAGAACACATGCAAAAAAAAAAAAAAAAAAAAAAAAAAAAAAAAAGAGTGCAAGTAAGTAACCCAGTACCTTTGTCTATTCGAGTTTGTGAATAATTCCCAGTTTTGATTTACAATGTGAGAGTGAAAATTTTTCTACTTCGATTTTTACTTTTGTAGTCACTGTGATGAAAAAAACAAACAAAACCGATGACTTAGAAATTTGAAGTTATCGAGAATTCCTAGTCAGCTCCACTACTGACACTTCACTTATCTACTGACTCTACAGTTATTGACCAGGTAAGGTACCAGTTGTATTGTATTGATTTATCGATGGATAACTTATGGATAAGCATTTTTTTTTTTTCTTTCTTTTTGATAATGTATCGTTTAAATCAGAAATTTCTACACCCTGCGTGTCTAATTGGAAAACTATTCATGAATGGCATCCGTTGGAAATAATCCGACTTAGGTATATTGGCTGTTTAACACCCGTGTTGAAATAATAGTTTTTAGTATTTAAACAATAATAACATTTTTTATATATATTTTCATAACACTGAAAATTGAACAACAATATTAAAAATTTCCGACTAAACAAACCCCTTTGTTAAAAAAATCAAGAAAGATTTTATTATATATTTGTATACAGCAATTGTTATATACAAGAGTTTGTGGCAAAGAAAGAAAAGGATAAGTGTCTAATGCCTACTTGATCATGTATATTCCACACTTGATTTTTTTTTTTTTTTTTTACTGCCATTATATGCAGCAATTGCCATATACAACAAAACCTTTCCCAAAAACAAATTCAAACATGTTTGAAAAAGTCCCATTATGAAGTTCTGTGTTTTTTCTCCAAAAAAAAAAATATCAATTTTTGGTTATTATGTAAAATAAAATAAAAAAATCAGTTTTGGGTCTTCAAGATCTAACAGCAATCTGACGTGTCATTGACTAAACAAATCTTTTTTCTTTCTTTTTTTTGGCCAGGGTGCTTTCCATAATGGCTGAATTAAAATTGGAAAGTGCATGATGTAGAAAGTACCTCACCTCTACGAAATTGTTTTTTTTTTTTCTCTTTTTTTTTATTTGGTTTTTGGATATATAAAAAAAAAATATTTTACAACCAAAAAATCTGGCATTTCCAAAGCCGTGTAACCAGGTACGCATTCTCATCCACCATGCTTGGTCCTTAGCTAGATTGCTGAGTTTGGGTGATGTGTTATTTTTTATTAGATGATATTTTACTACATTGAGCTTAAAAACTGATATATCACCAACTATAAAGAGATAATTCGAATATTTATTTATGATTTGGTTGAATCCCACTAATCATATTCATTGCCACGTCAATTTATAATTTTTTTTATGTAATAAAATTTGTAGTATTTTTAACATTTTTCTTTTCTTATTGTATTAATGGATTATATTGTAGAACATATTCTCATGTTAATTACAAGGAAAGTCTTCCAAAGGTTGTTTCACATCGTGACTCTACTTTATACTAGTAAGTTAGCAATAGTTTTAGGTCCCAGTTAGTTTTTATTGTCAAGCAAGAGATTTGGAATTCACCCTTTTTTACACCAATAACTCATTGATGTTTTGACTTAATAATAAAGAATGTTCATCATAAAGCAAATGTTAAATGTTGTAATTTTATTGTATTTAACAAAATAAATAAATAAAAATTAGCCTGATATTTAGGGACAATATTTTGGTCAGCATGATGATACAAATGCGTTTTTCAATTTGTTACAAATGCGTTAACAAATATCATATTTCAATATATTACATTCTCGGTTTTGAAAATTCTAGTCCTTATTACGCTAAATAGTCAACTTTGTACAAAACTTAATCTTATAATTAAATCTCAAAAAAAAAAAAAAACAATAAGCAAGTATCAGTCAAATCTTTAAAAAGTACTACTTCTCAATCCTATCTCAATTCTTTAGGATAACATGGAAGCAACGAACAATTAGGAGGCCGGTACTTTTCTTTTTTCTTTTTTCTTTTCTTTTTTTTTTTAATTAATTTTTTCGGTGTATTATAAATGTCAAAACATATGACTTCACATGTAATCATGAGTTCTGTAGTCATGGTCTACTCTCAATTGATACAAAATTTAGGTTCAAATTCTTCCCAAGATTCCTCAATTATTGTATTTATTGAATTATATAAATAAATAATAATTAAATAATTTTGTCACCCACCCAAACTTCTAATTTATGTCAAATTATTGTATCTATAGATAGTAAACTTTTTTTTTCAATTCTCAAAAAAGTATACCAATTATTTAATTTAAACTCACAGTTAAAATTACTTTTTTACCTACTAATAATAACTCATAACAACCTAATACTTAAGATTGTTGTAAAATATTATGGACATAGCATTTCTAAAAAGATTTAAAATTAACTTCAAATAAGCATCCATATAGCATTAAAAAAATAAGCATCCAAATGTTTTGGGCAAGTTTGGGCTAGACAGGACTGGGTTGGGCTGATGATTTTGGATGAGAGAGGGGCCAAGCTAACTTTTTTTTTTTTTTTTTAAAAGAGTGGCCAAGCTACTTAGAAGATGGGCTTAAATATAAATTTTATTTTTTGCTAAAATTATACCTAATATATATATATATTCAAATGCCTAGGGGGCCCGGCACCCACTTGGGTCTGTCCCGACTTAGGAGTACAACTATCTAGTACTCATTTTTCTCATATAATAGTTGTTTTTACTACTTAAATTCATGGTGTGATCCACCGTTCATTTGAAAATAGAGCCCCCCAAACTCTAAGATTACCTAATAATATTTCATATATAATAAAAGCAATTACAAATTGACCTGCTTTCAATATATATAAAATAATGCGTCAACTAATCACAAAAAAGTTAAGATAGACATTTAGTTGTTCTGTTTTTTAAATTTTTTTATAATTACATTCATTGTTAATTGTTATGTTAGTTTATGATATAACAAATATAAATATTACATCAAAAAAACAAGAAAGAACAATATTTAGAAAATAAAAATACAAAGTAACATAACTGTGTTCTTATCATAATTTGAGATTTTTTTTTTTTCTTCTTAGACAGATTGTAAGTCTTTTATTCTTAGTCCAGAAGGCAATTAAACACATTTGTACATCACTAGTATCAACAATTTAAGTCTTTTATTTTCTTAATCCAATACGCAATAAAATACAAAGTTGGTTTCAATATCACTAATTCAAGTTCCCAATTATTCCAATAATGAAAAACAAATAAACTAGAAAAGAAAAAACCACAAAGATCACTTTATCCTAGTGCAGATTTGATGAAACAACAATAGCTTTAAAATTGAGTTTCACATAAGAGCATCCACATCAGTTGGTGAATAGTCATATATAATGCAAAAATTTCTCAATTTTACACATTTTGAGCAAAAAATCTCCTACATCAGTGGAGCTAAAACTAGGTAAAATCGTGCAAAACCATCCACAAGCTACAGTAACCGTGTAAATACACACGGCTACTGTAGCTCGTTTATACAATATTTTATCATTTTCTTCTTCACTCCTTTTTTTCTCTCTCTGATCCGTGCTCAACAGACTCCATTCTATCATCTTTTTCTCAACACAGAATATACACAGAGATATACTTTGCTAAAAAAAAAAAACACAGACATACACAAACAAACACAGATCGGTGCTTGACTGATCGGAGCTCGTGGGTCTTGCCGTGGATCGAAGCTCGCGGATCGAGGATCGGAGCTTGCGGACGCTGGATCGGAGCTCGCGGATCGTGATCAAAGCTCGCAGATTGCGGATCGCGATCGGAGCTCGCAGATCACGGATCGGAGCTCGCGAATCGCGATCGAAGCTCGCAGATCGCGATCAAGCTCGCGGATCGCGGATCGGAGCTCGCAGATCGTGATCGGAGCTCGCGGATCATGATTGGACTCACGAATTGTGATCGGAGCTCGCGGATCGTGATCGGACTCGTGGATCGTGATCTGAGCTCGTGATCGGAGAGGGAGTTGATCGAGAGGGAGAGGGAGAGTTGATCGAGAGGCAAAGGGAGTTTTGATCAAGAGGCAGAGGGAGTTGATTGAGAGGGAGAGGGAGAGGGAGAGTTGATCGAGTGGCAGAGGGAGAGGGAGAGGGAGAGTTGGAGAGATGGGTATAGAGAGAGAGATAGCAAAAATCAGAAATGAGTAGGAAGAGAGTGAGCGCGGTAATTATACCGAGTAGTTGGAAAAATAATAAAAAATTGAAGAAAATTGATTATTTAATTAAAAAATGTAGTAGGATAGATGAACTGATGTGGGTGTTTTGTAAAATTAGATGTGTAAAATAAAAAAAATGAGTTTTTAGTGTAAAAGTAGATGTGTAAAATGAAATGACTGATGTGGATGCTCTAAAGATGAGAAAAACATTCAGTGTAACCCAACAAGTGCCAATTATTCCAACAGTGAAAAGAAAGAATAAAATCAATAAACAAAAGAAAAGCCACAAAGATCAGTTATCCTAGTGCAGAGTTGATGATGATGAAACAACAATGGCTTTAAAATTGAGTTTCAGAACACATGCAAAAAAAAAAAAAAAAAAACAGAATGTAAGTAAAGTAACCCAGTACCTTTGTCTATTCGAGTTTGTGAATAATTCCCAGTTTTGATTTACAATGAGAGAGTGAAAATTTTTCTACTTTTATAGTCACTGATGAAATAAAACAAACAAAAGTTACAAAACCGATGACAAAGAAATTCGAAGCTATCGAGAATTCCTAGTCAGCTCCACTACTGACACTTCACTTATCTACTGACTCTACAGTGATTGACCAGGGAAAGTACCAGTTGTATTGTATTGAATTTATCGATGGATAACTTATGGATAAGGCTTTTTTTTTTTTTTTTCTTTTTGATAATGTATCGTTTAAATCAGAAATTTGAAATTTCTACACCTTGCGTGTCTAATTGGAAAACTATTCATGAATAGCATCAGTAGGCAATAGCCAAATACTTAAGTATATTGGTAGTGTAGTACTGTTTAAATAACAGTTTTTAATATTTAAATAATAATAAAATTTTTAACATGTATTTTTACAACACTAAAAATTGAACAACGATATTAGAATTCTCCAACTAAACGAACTCATCTGTTAAAAAAACCAAAAAAGATTTTATTATATAGTTGTATGTAGCAATTGCTATACACCAGGGTTTGTGGCAAAGAAAGACAAGGACAAGTGTCTATTGCCTACCTGATCATGTATATTCCACACTCGAACACTTTTTTTTTTTTTTACTGCCACTATATGCAGCAATTGCTATATACAACAAAACCTTTCCCAAATACAAATTCAAACATGTTTGAAAAAGTCCCATTATGAAGTTGTGTCTTTTTTCTCAAAAAAAAAAAAATCAATTTTTGGTTATTATGTAAAATAAAATAATAATAAAATCAGTTTTTGGTCTTCAAAATCTAACAGCAATCTGACGTGTCATTGACTAAACAAATCTCTCTCTCTTTTTTTTTTTGGCCAGGGTGCTTTCCATAATGGTTGAATTAAAATTGGAAAGTGCATGATGTAGAATGCACCTCACCTCTACGGAATTGTTTTTTTCTCTTTTTTTTTTGTTTTTTGGATATATAAAAAAAATATTTTACAACCAAAAAATCTGGCATTTCCAAAGCCTTGTACCGATTCTCATCCACCATGCTTGGTCCTTAGCTAGATTGCTGAGTTTGGGTGATGTGTTATTTTTTATTAGATGATATTTTACTACACTGAGCTTAAAAACTGATATATTACCAATTATAAAGATATAATTCGAATATTTATTTATGATTTGGTTGAATCCTACTAATTATATTCATTACCACGTCAATTTACAATTTTTTATGTAATAAAATTTGTAGTATTTTTAACATTTTTCTTTTATTATTGTATTAATGGATCATATTGTAGAACATATTCTCATGTTAAATACAAGGAAAGTGACTCTAATTTATACTAGTAAGTTAGCAATAGTTTTAGGTCCCAGTTAGTTTTTATTGTCAAGCAAGAGATTTGTGATTCACCATTTTTTACACCAATAACTAATTGATGTCTTGACTTAATGATAAAGAATGTTCATCATAAAACGAAGGTTGTATATTGTAATTTTATTGTATTTAACAAAATAAATAAATAAAAATTAGCATGATATTTAGGGACAATATTTTGGTCAGCATGATGATACCATTTTTCAATTTGTTACAAATGCGTTGACAAATATCATATTTCAATATATTACATTCTCGGTTTTGAAAATTCTAGTCCTTATTACCCTAAATAGTCAACTTTGTACAAAACTTAATCTTATAATTATATCTCAACAAAAAAAAAAAAAAAAAAAAAGACAATAAGCAAGTATCAGTCAAATCTTTAAAAAGTACTACTTATCAATCCTATCTCGATTCTTTAGGATAACATGGAAGCAACGAACAATTAGGAGGCTGGTACTTTTCTTTTTCTTTTCTTTTTTTAATTAATTTTTTCGGTGTATTATAAATGTCAAAACAATAAGATGACTTCACATGTGATCATGAGTTCTGTAGTCATGGTCTACTCTCAATTGATACAAAATTTAGGTTCAAATTCTTCCCTCAATTCCTCAATTATTGTATTTATTGGATTATATAAATAAATAATAATTAAATAATTTTGTCACCCACCCAAACTTTTAATTTATGTCAATTTATTGTATCTATAGATAGTAAACTTTTTTTTTTCAATTCTCAAAAAAGTACACTTATTATTTAATTTAAACTCACGGTTAAAATTACTTGTTACTGTTTTTAATTTAAACTCATTATTAAAATTACTTTTTTACACATCAATAATAACTTGTAACAACCTAATACTTAAGATTGTTGTAAAATATTGTGGACATAACATTTCTAAAAAGATTTAAAATTAACTTCATAGTTCATATAAACATCCATATAGTTTTTTTAAAAATAAGCATCCAAATGTTTTGGGCTAGACAAGACTGGGTTGGGTTGATGATTTTGGAGGAGAGAGGGGCCAAGCTACTTAGAAGATGGGCTTCAATATAAATTTTATTTTTTGCTAAAATCATACCTAATTTTTTTTTCAAATGCCCAGGGGGCCTAGCCCCCTCTTGGGTCCGTCCCGACTTAGGAGTACAACTATCTGGTACTCATTCTTCTCATATAATAGTGGGTTTTACTACTTAAATTTATAATGTGATCCACCGTTCATTTGAAAAGATAGTCCCCCAAAGAAGTATCTAATCATTTTTCATATATAATATAAGCAATTACAAATTGACCAGTGTTTAATATATATATATATATATAAAATGATACGTCGACTAATAACAAAAAAGTTAAGATAGACATTTAGTTGTTTGTTTGTGAAATTTTTTTATAATTACATTCATTGTTAATTGTTATGTTAATTTATAAATTTTATGTACTTGATAAAAATTTTAGTATCTTAACATTATCCTAGACTATAACAATGAGGCTATGAAAGCAACAAGGAAGTTGACTGGAAAGGACTGGAAAGTCCCTTCAAAAAAAGAAAAAGGAATCTAATCCAACCCACATTCCATACCCATAACAACCAACCCAAAACATCCCATTGGATTGGGTTTAGTTGGATCCACGGGATTAGTGTGCCGAATATGATTCTGCATCCGTTTACCAAATCTGTGGGCTACAGAAAACTTCATGTGACTTGCACTAACTAATAGAATGTTGTACAACTCTTTCGGCCAATGACAAAGTTGTGCAAAATCACCTTTCATGTGAACCATCCAAAACGCATAGATACCATTTTCCTGTGATTTTCCTTTTGTCATATCAACTTTTCTTAGCCAGCAAGGCCCAATTCATGTAGTGGACCATCAACTCGTTCCTAAGCGTGTTTCATATATTAAATAATAATAATAACTAACAATCAAACACCAATAGATAAGACCATTTGACCAGCCACCAATCCATTCATAGCTCACACTGTTTTGAATTTTCAACAAGAAAGTAAGTGTTATAGAAGCTATTCCGGTTTTGCACACTCTCCTTATACTGGTTTGTGTTACGTGAAAGCAACTCAAATACAACTTGTAGACTTTCTTTAACAAAGCTCAACTTTTTAGTTTTTGTATATATATGAAGAAACCATCCACCAATCCTTAATATAACCAAACTTTCAAAGCTCAAACTTTTGGGTAGTGTCTCTAAATGGTACTCTTGATAGAAAACATTAGCAAACTATACTCCAAGCTGGAGAATCATCATCATCACCACCACCACCACCACCACCACCACAAATCTGAAGCTTTATCAGCTTCCTTGCAGGCTTTTCAGTCTGATGTTTCCAATATCTTAAACCAGTTGTCTTTGAATTCAAAACCCGGATCAGAAATCCTGTCCTTACCATGGATTCTACAATGTTTTGGCCTCTTACCCTCCATTCATAGAGCTTTTGCAAAGCTAGTTGTGGATATAGACTACCCCATTAGCAAATGGGAAGCTGCTTCTGTAGAAGAATATCTCAACTACAGCTTGAGTTTGATGGAGCTTTTCAATTCCATGAGTTCATCTCTTGCATATCTTGGACACGCCAGGCTATCACTAGCTCATGCTTTGAGCCTCGTGGAGAACTCACCCTCTTTGGCAATAGAGCGTCTCAAAGCAATTCAACCAAGAAGTTTCAACAAGGATTTCAAAGAAGGTAAAGTTAAGGAAGATGGAAAAGAAATGACTTGCAGCGGTGAGGAAAGGAATATTCATCAAGCTTTAACGGTCATGAAGAGTATTGGATTCTGGGTATGTGGGATTGTGCTGTCTGCTTTATGCAGTGATGGTAAGCCATACTTGGAGATGAGAAAATTGGTTTGTGGGTTGTTGAATTCTTCATTTGATGAATTTGATTCAAGTATATATAGGGTTGTTATGGAGCAAAAGGGAGTCTTAAAGGAGGTAAAAGAGCTGAATGATACAGTAGCTTGCTTAAATGCTGCCCTAGTCGATGGGGAAAATAGTGAAGCAGCCAAAGACTTGGAAGGAAAATTGGAAGCAGCCAAAGATTTGGAAAGAAAATTGGAGGTCTTTGAGAAACTATTGGAGAGCTTGCAGAAGGAGGTGGATCATCTATTCTCGGAGGTTTTGGCTGGCAGAAGTAAATTGCTTGATTGCCTTAGACCCCAGAAGGAATAGAGATAGTTCATAGTTGTGTTGTTTCCCTTTCTTTCTTCTTTTTTTTTTTTAATAATTGACAGTTGTGTATTTCTTATGTAAAAATCATAAGTTTATTTCTTTTTATGTTAATGTATTCTGTAATTCTCATTGTAGTTATGTTTAAGTTATAAGGTTATTTCTTAACAAAATCCTTTGTATCTACCAAAGTTAAACACAATTTTCCCCAAAACATAAAGGAAAATGTGGCAATTTATCAACATTGATCTACTACTGTGTATTTTCTTTATGCTTGATATTATTTTTTATCCAGTCATTCATAGAATTCTTCATTAGATCAGATCTTAACTTTTTCTTAATAAGTGAGATCAGATCTTACTTGGGTCATTAGAACTGTGGAAAGAAATTTGGAACCTTAGCAGGAGGACTTCAACTCCCAAGAACCATTGTACAACATTTCTTTGAGCAGAAAAAAGGTGTGTGTGTGTGTGTGTGTGTTGGGGGGAAGATGGAGAAAATTGAGGAAAACTGAAATCATTCAATTCTTACACATGAAGGAAGTAAAACCAAAATACTGACACGAGAAAAAGATAATTTATGCAATAGATGATAATAAGCCTACACTCTACAGACCCCTTTTGATGTAAACTAAAATAAAGCTGACATAGTTTGCAATGTTCATAGCCATTCCTTCAGAAACTGATCAACTAGCTACAACTTTTTGCATACTCAAACCTCCTAAAATTGGGAAAACTATATCTTCACCCTGATTTTGGGGTCACCTAAGACTAACATTTTTTTTTATCTCTTTCAAAGATTAAAATGGGGCACAGCAGAAACTGCTAAAACTAGACTCAACTGTATCAAGTTCATTTTGATTCTGTCATTTCTATTGGAAGCAAAAGGAAATGGATCATAGGAGGTCCATTTGGTTCCCTGAGTCGTTGGAATGGGTTTCTCTCCCAGGTTCCTTCATCTTGCGATAAATTTCAGTTGACAGCCTGGGCCAAATGTGACAAGTAATTATGAGACACAAACAATGAAAGTTAAATCATGAAAAATTAATAGAAGAAGCAAATTTCAAAGAATAGCCTTAACATAATAAACTAGAATTTAAGAACTGGCATATTCAAGAAAATATCATATATGTCATGCGCTTTTTATTCTTTTTTCCCTTCACCTTCCATGTTAAATTTAGAATCCTACCCTTTACCACATAATTGAAGGCCTAGGTGTGAAGGCAATTGCATTAGATAGACTGCAAGGGTAAAACCTTCTCAATGCTGTAAACAGCATATTCTGAGATCTTAATCTAGCATGTTCCCTTAAACTAGCAGTCTTACTTTAACATGGAACTAGATAAGCGCCACATGGTAAAAAGGAATCATACAGCCAAATTTGGCTTTGTGAGATTGAGTTTAAGCTTGATAGGAAACAGGGTAATAACATATGCCAGCCCAGACAGTTTATATGATTTCCATGACCAATATCCATCTGATGTAAATTTTCAAGTTCATGTATGAGGAAATGTAAACTAAAAGTGAGGAACTTGAACTTTGATAAATGAGCTTGTGAAGTAGTACCAATTACCAATATCAATGATGCTATTCCAGATTCATAATCAGCATGGATTCAATAAACAGTGAACTTTATTCCAGAGCTCTAGAGAGGCTAGTTAAAGGCTAAACTTGAAATAAGAAAAGAACTGTACCCTAATTGCAAGGTGGTGTCTGAATCTTCTTTTTCAATTTCGCAACCCGGATCAGGACTCACAACACCATGATTGGCACGGGAATTCTTCCTTTCTGTAGGGTAATATTCACGATAAGATGGGACTGGGCGTTCAGCTGGTGGAAAGAAACCTCGAAGCTCCTCAACCTGCAATACATAGTAGACAATAAATAATCACTGGAAGTGAGTGAACATAAGAAACTCATGTATGCATCACAAAGAACATTGCATTGCCTGTTTGCGCAAAGTTTCATTCTCCAGCATAGCCCGCTGCTCCTGAAATCAGAACATTGAACAAAGTAATTACTCAAAAATGAGTTCTAGATTTCTTTTTCTTTTTCATTAGCAGAAATACACCATCTTTTGATTGTTTTATTATTATTTATTGACTTAATAAAATTAGGACCCAAGACCTACTCCAGCCTTATCCATACCTATACCAACTCCACAAGGGCAGGCACCCAATGTCGAAATAAATCACATTTGACACAAACTCACACTAGAAAACATAGCATGAAGCAGCTTATTTCCAAAAATTTTGAGTTTTAAGCTTTAGGTTCATGCATTTTTCATGAATAAGAAATAGACCCTAATATGACATTTCAGCTCTCATATGCTAAAAAATGCAAAATGGTTCGATTTTTCTATATGACAAGAGTACTTATTTAATAAATTATAAATAATAAAAAAACCCTTAATACATGAGAATATGGATAACTTCAAGGTCTGTTTCTAAAGATAACAGCTTTCAGATAGAATAAAAAGTTATGTAAGGGCCCCAATACCTTCAGTCTTGATTGCTCCAGTTGATCCATCAGTAATTGTTCCTGAAATGATAGAACATCTGTTAAGGCCTTTCAGACCACTAAGTAAATCTTAATAACCACCACAAAATCTGCAATACAAGAAAAATCAAAAGAAGAAAAAAAATTCAATGAGAAAGAATTAAGGAAGAACATAAAAACTACAGAACCTTCTTCTCCTTCACAGCCAATATCCCTTCACTTAACTGCTGCTCAATGTGCTGCAATTCTTTTAAGCCCACGCCAGTCAGATCCTTACCCAACAGCCGTCTACATAATCAGAACAAAAAATTTATCACACATAAGAGAACTTGCAATATTTCAGAAATCTAATAATTACAAAACCCAATTAATTTAGAAGATTGCTGATAACATACAACTGTTTCATTTGTAGCCTGGCCACTTCATCTTTTAGAACATCCAGCTCCTTAGATTCTTGCTTCTGAAGAGAAAAGTATAGCCAGATGCATTAATCCTGACATAACTTTAGAGGATATATATAAGTAAGAAAAATCAACAGAGACAAAGCACAGTAGACACATTCTCGAGGAAGCATAAGATACACAAAATGGGTATTTTAACATATAACCTAGATAAAAATACAAATTGGTTGATGGATATCAAAACTGTATATCAATTTTGGGACTCTATACCAAAATTTAGATGCCAAAGCATTGAGATAAGTCATAACTATGTATCAATTGGATGTAAAGAGCAGAAATACATTTTAGACAGCTCACTTTTTTAATAAGCAGATATGTAACAATCATCCAGCTCAAAATTTTATTGCATTGTTAAAAATAATGTCAATTTAAGAAGCATACTACCACACCATATTATACTGTCTATACTAATACTAAACTAGGTTCAGGAGAAGCCCAAAATCTGACAAGGTTCTAAAGATGCTTCATGTACCCATGGGTTAATATGTAATGCTATAAAAGTATTACCGATTGGCTCACCTATGCTAAGGATCCTTTTATCTGAGTTGTGTTGATTGTTTGAGTTTTTTATTGGAAACATACCCCTCTTGTTTCCCCTCCAATCATCAATAAAAAAAATTTTAGTTGAAAGACTAAAACAAAGAACATGTCATAATCCCAAAAAGCCAATAAAAAGAAGGTGGTTTATTATTACTACCATGACCATCACCATCATCCATGAAGCCCATGGACCTAAAAATGATAAGGCAGGGATTTATACTTTTGACAATGCTCTTTCATGAATCCCATTAAGCGTAACAGGATTTGGTCAAATGTTCTTCCCCTTTAGAAGCACCCATCACATTCATGAACTGTTTTCCATATACACTCCCTTCAACAACATTATTCACTTTATTCTTATACTTGGCTAAGAATTTTCTTTAAGAGGTCATACCAGAAGAATTTTGAACTTACTCCATATAGTTTCAACTCAATGCAGTAAGATAATACTTTCACATAGCTTACTTGCATACTTCACTACTTTTTCAAGTATTCCTAGACTCATATACTATACTGTAAACACCTTTGACTCAACAAAGAGAAGCATGCATTAACATGACTTTAAAGCACTTTGGTCAACCAATGTTATGTTAGGCATCTTGAAACGAACAAAAAGATGAGGGGAAACCTTTTAAGTCATGAGCATTTTTCAGTGGCTTCCATTCCTACAACTCCGTCATCATCCATACATACCATATCCTAACAACCTCTACATTTGATAACCTTAAATGATCACTGGAAGACGCCACAACATTAGAATTAACATGTACATTCACTTTTTCTTTCTTCCTTGATGAATAAACTAACTAGTATAAACAATCAACATGGAAAAACATATCTACTTATCAAACATAAAATATCATTTAGAATGTGGAAAATTCTTTTTCCTTTTATAAGTATGAATAACAAATTTTCCATTGAATGTATCCAACTGTTCCTGTCAAAATCACTTCATAGTATCTTAGAAAGGGAAATGTTTTGGTTGCAACTTTCACAGTTGAAGTCTATAACAAATGGGAGACTTACACAAAACCGCCCGGGGGGGTGGTTGTAAATTATCAAAACAAGAGGTACAAGTAACAAAACAGGTCAAAAAACTTGCCTATCTGCAATTAAATTCCACATAGAAAGAAAGAAAAGAAACCAGATGTCAAAAGTCTAAACACATGACGAAGTACCTCTGCTTTGTATTCTACTGCAGAAGTCTCCATAGAATCTAGACACTTGTTGTATCTTGAAAGCGTTCGCCTCATACTGCAAAAAGTAAAAGCAAATGAGCATAAACAAGGACCATGTTCAAAGAAACAAGGCACTTCTTCCTCCTCATACCTAATTCATTCATATATTGTACAGAGTTATTAGGGCAAAGAAAATGGCTAGAAAGCTTTCTTTAAATTTATATCAACGTTTATTCATTTCCTCTATCTTAAAATGATAATTATATTTCTCATACCAATGTTTTCTTTTCTTTTTTTTTACTTCTTGCTAAAGGAACATTCTTCCATACTCCACCATTAACTATTTCGTTACTATTTGAAACTATGATCTCAAAATCCTTCACATTCTCATCAGTTTTTTCCACTCTCTCCCCTCCAAGTGCAACCACAAGGAAACTTTTATTTCTTACAAACACCAAAATCTCTCTCTCTCTCTCTCTCTCTCACACACACACACACACACACACACAAACTCGCTTAGAACATCTCTGACTGCTACAGCTTCTCCACTTCATAGCATAATTATCCTCTCCATTCAGACCCATTGCCCAATACCATTATCTTCTTAATAAAGGATTTACTTTCATTTTTGGTCAAATCCCATTTCAAATTAATATTTCTGACATATAACCTCAGTACAACTATACTTAGATTGGTGCCAAATTGAAAGGTCAATAGCCAGCAGCATCAAACTCTAATGCATTTCTTAGCGACCTAAAGAAATTACAATCACAGCTTAGAGTCTTCTTTCTATTTACTTTGTTCCAAGTTATCATAATTTTCTCTATTCTATAGTTAGCTATACTGTTTGTTTTGGAATAGCAGAGATTGTGAGGATACAAAGTGCAAAAAAGAGTTCAGAGAACATAATATTTTAGTAGCCTCAAGTGAATGCCAGGTTCTGAAATGCAATGGAGTCGATAAGGTTTCAAAAACATATTTTATATAATAAAAATTGAGATTCTAGTACTAGCAAAAAAACCATAACATAAAACAGAACTAAGAACAAATCCTTCTTAAATATATTATGAAATTCATGAGTCCAAATGATAGAGTAGGATTACAATAATTCTAAGAAAACTAAAAAAAATAAGCATAGAATTCTGGACTCTTGCAGATTCAACCTTTTTAATCTGCTTAATTAGAGAGAAATTATTCTAGATTGATTTATGAGATACAGGTAATGTGTCCACTTTGTTTGTTTTATGCTTCCTCTCTAGCCAAATAAGGTAGCCCAAACAGAATGGCTATATGAATAGGCATCTTGGATCAAGGAGATAGGATAGGGCAAATCTTAAGGAGGCAAAAGGGCTTACAGGAAGAGGCCTAGAGCATTATACAAACAAGGACTATCAAATGCAGATTGGAGGCTTGCCTCAGCAAGTTCAATAGGTCAATGGGGACCATAGCATAATTCATAATGAGGTACAAATATCATTAAAGCTCCTCTAATCATTGTGCACGAGCTAACCTTTGGTATTTGCACAAGGTCAAGACTCTCAAACCATTTCATAGTTGCCCACCATCAACAGGAGAAAAGCTAATCTGAAGCTTTCAAAAATCTACTACAGGTCAATTTCCAACTTTCTGAGAGGCTTAGATTCAAAGCCACCCAGCATCAAGCAAATTAGAAACTCTTAACAGCAAGTAAGGCATATGAAGAAAATTAGGTTGAAAATCCAAGCTAAATCACCTATGGATAATCACATCAAACAAAGAGATGTGCTTTATATCCAATGTAGAGTTTTGCAATATGGATAAGTTAGGTCAGTTCCAAGGGGGAAAAGAAGCAGAAGAAGGTAAGAGTCCAATTCCAGACTTCTGATTACAACTCAATATCTCTGTGAACATGTTAAAAAGGCCTATTTCAGCTTTTGAACACATGTTCCCAATCAGCAAATTTCTTACACATGCAACCACATAAGTCTAATCTGCATTCATTGACTGAAAGTCTAGTAAAGAAACACAATTTAAACAACTAACATTAAGTTTTCTTATTAAAAATAAGAAGCAATAAACAAAAATTTTCCAGTAAAATTTCATATTTTCTTTTTGCTTACGATAAGCCCAACTTCTATTCATTGGGAGAATCAGACAATGCCTTAAGAGCTAGAAGGTTCTTGGCATAATTTTAATATTTTCCTTTGACAGCTAAAAGTTAGCATTATTTGAGTAAGGACAACAATTCAACATCTGAAACCCCATGAAAGGCCTAAAATGTGAATCTTTCTCAGAACATCCAAATGAACCCAGTAAATTTCCATATTTTCTTTAACAAAAATCAGAAAAGAGAAAAGTAAAACCTTTTGGATACATGATACAAAAATTCCCTTCACAAGTCAGTATAATTCATCAAAACCTGACTGAAATGACTGTTACATTTAATTTAATAATCAAAAGAGGGGGAAGTAAGAAAAGCTGAGATAAAGATCAATTCAAAATCATGAGAACAGATAACACACTATCAGATACAATCAAATAAACACATGCAAGTAAGTGCAAAATTCAAAATTTCAGCATAGAACTAATAAACCTCAGCAGAATCTACTGAGAGATTCACATCAACATTAGGAAAAACAGAAATTCCACAATGTGGGGGTCAAACTCAAAACTCCTAAAAAAATGACTCAAAAGTCAAAAACACCATTGAACACCAAAAAAAAAAAATTCTTGGTACACAATTTTTCAAAAAATATATAAAGTACATGCAACAATGTCAAAATAAATTCTTTAGAGCAATAACACAACCCCACATAAGAATTCTTAACAGTTAACAAAGAATCAAAGTTGATAATACCATCCAAACACAAACAAAAACCTTCTTAATAAAACAGAGCACCCCACAAACAAACACATGCAAACATCAAAATACAACACATACCCTGCACTAGAAAACTCAAACAGCTTGCCAGTATTGGAGAAGATAATAACAGCAACCTCAGCATCACAAAGAATAGCAAGCTCCTGAGCTTTTTTGAGCAAACCAGCACGTCTCTTTGAGAATGTGACTTGTCTGCTATTTGCATTCTCAATCCTCTTGATCTCAATCTTCCCTCTTCCCATCTTTGCTTTCTTCTTTTCTTCTTCTTCTTCTTCTTAAGCCTCAAACCCAAAATTCTGATCAAAACCCTTTAACAAAAACTTGATAAAGAAGCAAGTTTTGGTGTGTTTGTCAATACAAAGATGCTCTCTTTCTCTTTCTCTCTCTATATATGTCTCTATCTCTGTGTTTATTTTTATATGTATATATTTATATATATCAGTATGAGAAGGAGCTCTGTTTTTGGCTTCTTGGGTTCTCTGCTGCTAAACTTGGGAAAGGTGAGAAAAAGGGTTGCTAAATATAGAGGCAGAGAAGATAAAGAGGCGTGAGAGAGATTAAAAAAGAGAGAGAGAAAAAGAGAGCGTTTTTAACCCCAAATGGCGAGAGCCTAGAAACGGCAAGCTTGCATGGCTCTGTTGTATTCTATTTTTGAGTTGGGTGCATGACTCTGTTTTGCCACATTTGGACTATTCTTCTTCTCCTATTGGGTCTCTCTTTGGTGGGACCCATAATTTTTAAATATATTCCCATTTCAATAACCCATGTGGGTCCTATCCAAAAAAAAAAAAACACCCATGTGGGTCCCACTATTTTCTATAACTATTAGTACTATTTTAGTATATTTTCAGTTCTAGAAACACAAATTTTGTTCCTTGGTCTCAGGGCCAGAAAAATTGAGGAGGATTGTTGTAAGTTGACAGCGAGTGTGAAATTTAGTCACACTATTAAAAAAAAATTGATCTCGCATAGATTACTCATCAAGACACCCACCCCTACTAGTGAGAGTCGATCCCAAAAGTTTTGGAATTAAGACTTTGTTCTTGTCGTTGAAGTCTAAAAACAAGTCAAATAAATTTAGTAATAATAATTTTATTACAGTTGTTGTGGTGATTGACTGATAGGCTGTGATTGGTTTATAAATAAAAGTAATGTCAGTGATAATCTTATAAACTTGAGCAAAAATTGTCTTACGCTTATCATAATTTACCACGTCAACAACAAGCCCGCGAAAGATTGAAGGCTGTGAAATTTTTTTTTGTTTTTTAAAATATTTGAATTCAAATTTGTTTTTGTGTTTTTGTGTTTTTGGGGGGATTTATATATATGGTAGTTTATTTGGGCTACCACATATGGTATAGTTACTGCCAAATATGGAGGAAATAGTAGTGGGTGGTGGTCTTTTTTTGTGTACTTTTGGCTGTTTTAAGAGAAGTCCATGCCAAAATGCCAAGGCTTTCTTGCCATTTTTGCTGTAATGGGGTCTTTGTGGGTCCACTCTGGTTTCAAGTCTTGTTTATCTATTTGCCTCATTTAGTGCTATTATATTTAAATTGCTACATTTTTAGTAAAATCACCACCAAATTTAGAGGGCTAGTGGCTATTTTCTACTTTGCAAAGGAGAGATAAGGGATTATTTATTGGATTGGGGTTTTTTTAAAGAAAAAAGAGTATATTAATCTTTCTCATAATTATTTTTTATATTAAGTTATAGGATAAGTTGTTCTCAAAAAGAAAGAAAAAAGTTATAGGATAAGTTACAATCTTCTAAATCTTAATATTTACATGCTTCTCTTTCTCTCTCATTTAATATATTTAGATGCTCCTTTTTTTCTCTCTCTCTCTCTTAATATATTTAGATGCTTCTCTCCAGACTAAAAAAAATAGATGGCAAATAGATCTGACCATATGATAATGTGATAATTACACGAATTTTAATATAAGACTTTAAGAGACTTTTAATAGTAAGCAATTGATCTTTTACTCAATTTTAAAATTTAAAGAGAGAACCTTTAGTTACAACTAACGTTATAGTTACAACTCATCTCATTATATATATATATAGGCGTAAATGTATTTTTAGTCCCTACATTTTGACCCGATTTCTATTTTGGTCCCTACATTTTATTTTTACCACTTTTAGTCCCTAAACTAATTAACGCGTGACATTTAAGTCCTTGCCGTCACCCAACTAACAGAAAATGCTAACGTGGCTGATGGAGAAATTAAAATATTATAAAAAATGCCACATCACCCATGCCACGTCAACATACAAATTTAAAAAATTAATTTATTAATTTTAACTAAATAAAAAATTAAAAACTCAAATTCACATGAATTAAGATCTAAAAGTTTATTGAACAAGAACATCAAGAACCCCAACCCAGATCCAAAAGTTTATTTCTCTCTCTCTGTCTCATCTTTCTCTCTCAATTTGGACTCACAAGTAAGCAAAAAATACAAATTCATAAATCCCACTCTCTCGTGCAAACCACTCTCAATCTCAATCTCACTCCTCATCACCATTCTTCCTTTGTTTAACCTCACAAACTGTCTTCCTTCACCAGCGTCTCATTCAAGTCCTCACTTCCGGCGAACGATATAGAAGGGCATCGCCGAATGACATCGTTCTATGCCTTGATCCGAACCAGCGACGACAACTTCCTCGGTGCCAAGGTAACCTGGACCAATTCCAATGGCGCCGTTTCTGGGTATGGAGCAGATCTAATGGCGCCGTTTCTGGGTATGGAGCAGATCTAATGGCGCCGTTTCTGGATTTAGAGCAGATCTGCCTTGATCCAAACTAGACCATCTACACTCGTCTCCCTCCCAAGGAAGATTTCTTAGTCCCTTCTCTTAATCTCTCCTTCGTAGTCAAGCATGCCGACTCCGCCTTGCCGAAAATCCAGCCTTAAATTCCCGATTTGATTAGCGAAGATGAATAAGCAGATCTGGGTAATTTAGGGACTAAATTACTAGGTTTTTTCTGGGTAATTTGAATAGTGAAGATTGTGTTTTTCTGGGTTTTTTGCTGGTGTGAATTTTTGTGTTTGATTTTTCCGACGAAATCGAACAGCTAAAGCCTCGAGATTTGAAGCTGTACATCAACATCAAAGACCAGCATGGCAACAGACAGTGGAGATCTGTTCCTTTGTATTTGAGCTAAATTTTTTGGGTTTTTTTTGTGTGTTTGTTTCCTAAGAAAATATAGGTTTATGAGTTTGTTGGAGATTGGTTTTTTTATTGAGTTTATGGGTTTGATTTGCTGGCTGATTAGTTATTCAATTATGGACTTTGTGAAAATCATGTGGATTAGTGATTTACTGGAGAATTTGGTGTTGAATGGATGTTTGTTGTTGTTGTTTTTTTTTTTTTTTTTTTAATTTCTGGGTTGGGGTTCTTGATGTTCTTGTTCAATAAACTTTTAGATCTTAATTCATGTGAATTTTAGTTTTTAATTCTGTTTTTAATTTTTTATTTAGTTAAAATTAATAAATTAATTTTTTTAATTTGAATGCTGACGTGGCATGGGTGATGTGGCATTTTTTTATAATATTTTAATTCTTCCATCAGCCACGTCAGCATTTTCTGTTAGTTGGGTGACGGCAAGGACTTAAACGTCACGCGTTAATTGAATTAGGGACTAGAAGTGATAAAAATAAAATGTAGGGACTAAAATAAAAATCGGGTCAAAATATAGGGATTAAAAGTGCATTTACGCCATATATATATTGAGGTAGAATTCAAACTTCAAACATGGGATACCACTAAGCTATCATTTGAACCCAAAAAACTTCTCTCATAGTTTGTGGTAGGAAAGTGCGATTATATGGTAGGGGATATTTGGATCAAAATATATTTTCTAATATTAGTGTCTTTGGCTACATATAGCATTAGTGCATAAAAATTGGTTGTCCCATTTTTTTTTTTTAAGAGAGTTTCAATCTATGGCACCCGCTTCTGATAATAGCTCTTTATTATCAGACCAAGATACCAATCAATTTTTGGTGTAGGCGGGGATAGAACCCCAGATCTCTTATACAACCATCAGAAACTTTACCAGCTAAACTAACTGGAACCCACTTTGTTGTCCCATTTTTAAGACTCCATTTTATATTCCACATACTATAATATGTTATGTGTTTGGTCTTTTTTTCCATTTTAAACTTTGGTTACTTTATAAATAAATGATAATAAAAAATTGTACATGTGACAAACTATAATTTGTGAAGTATAAAGTAGAACACTCATAATTAATTAAAAGATTTTTATTCAGATGAAACCATTGGCTAACGCTCGTCTTCTTTCTTTAATTCCATCCCGAAAGTAAGTCCAAGTCTTTGGCACTTGATCTTGACCATGCTTCTTCAAAAAAGTAGAAAGAATTCCAAATTAGAGAAGAATTGTCCCTTTTTGTGATTTATGTATATAATGCAATCTTGTATAAAATTAGCAAGGGAGCATCTAGATGATGCATAGTGTGAGATGTATGTATGTATCTATCAAATATAAGAAAATTATTCAAAACTTCAAAAGTAATACTCCATTCATACATTTTTTTTTTTTAAGAAAGCCATCTTCTTACATGAGTGGTAGATTTTATTATATATTTAATTAACATGCCTATCTATTGCATAAAAAAGAAATATTGCTTCCATATCCATAGTACTTCTCACTTTCTAGGTAGTTAGCTCTATGCAAATAAGGTAAAATGAAATGTAAAACTTGGATGATAATTTGTGCACATTTAGTTCAAAAATTTTCAATTGATGCATGATTGTTGCATTAAGAATACTAAGATATAATAAGTCCTTTTTCTCTCTTTAAAAATTTTATTAAAAAAAATAAAAAAGACATGATAGGTCTTAGTGTTTTAGTTGGTTTTATATGGTTTTCTACCGGATTAGCTGAAGTTATTATATGTCTCACAGAAAGTTTGCCACTTGCCAAATTTAGATGAGTAGTTGAACTTGAAGCTTGAAATGGCTGATTTGCAATTTCTCAAATGCTTTGGTTGAAACTCTCTCAAAAAGAATATATATATATATATATATATATATATATATATATATATATATATTAATATTAGAGAAAGAGCTATAGACTATATTTGGGTTTTCTTCTTTACTAAGATTACTTCCTTGTCTGTTCAAAAAAATGATTACTTTCTTGTCTTACTTTTCACATAAAAATATTTAAATAAATTATTTCCTTGTCTTTTCTTCTTTTTTGAGAAGAATTTCCTTGTCTTTTTTAGGTATGAATCTTTTGTGCCCCAGAGTTTTGATATGATAGGATAAGAGCATACTTTAGTCACTTTGTGCAACTGACTAGAACATGGATTTTATGGACCATTGGTTTGACTGAATATACCCATTATTGATACTCATTTTTGCGACATATTTTCTACAAGTCCGATTCAATTAAGCCCGACTTTATTATGGACTCAATTTATGTATTATATTATATTTTATTCTTTTAAGCATGGCCCAAACTCATGTGACTTATAAGGAAAATTGAGGAAGTATAGTTTGGAGAGTATAGGTCGGTTCCTTTTGGACCTTTTACATGAGCCCAGCTCATTCGTGCTACCAAGTGGGCAAAGGACACTAGTAGCATCTCAGACTCATGGAGGAGGTCTTGTATTCAAAATTTCCACTCCAAAACAACTTTTATGTTCTCGGTGACTATGACCCAAAGTTTCTGCCCTAACCTAATTTTGCTACCATATTTTCTTTTCCACCCAAAGAATATAGCTAACCCTAAACTAATTAGTTAGCCTATTGTAGCCACCACATGCAGCTATCAAAAGCCTACAATGACAAGGAAACAATATCTAATGGAGTCAGTCACTTTATTTCCAAAATCAAGCTAAAAGCATGCTAAACTCTTCCCTAAACAAAAGCAACCCAAGCCAAAACACTAAATGAGTATCATGGGGGATAAAAGCCTCTTCCACTACTCAAAAGCCAGTCATCAGCAACACCTCAAACTCTATATAAAACTCTATCTTTAGCTCATAAAGGAACTAGCCACGTTCTACTCTCATACCTGAAACTTTAGAGCAAAAGCTTATTCAACCAGTGAACAATCTCACAATTCCAAAGCTTGGGGGTGGAAGGTACAGAGAAACCTTCCCTCTCTTCCTCACAACCTCTCTCAATTTCCTCTTCTTAGTGACTATGGGTCGAAGTTTTAGACCTGTTATGTTTTTATATTTTTTCTGTACTTTTGTTATTAGCATTTTGATTCTCTCTTGTCAAAACACCATTAGCCTTTTGTTCATTATACATTTGGGATTTTGAGCTTGATTCTCCACAATAAACACTTCTAAAAAACTTAAGGGGAGATTTGAGCTAATATCACATTTTTTACCCTTGTTGCAAAAACGTCTCTGACACCCATTAATGTGCCAAATTCGAAGTTATGGGGCTGTCAAGAGTATTTTCCATGATGTAATTCATGTGAATAAAATTGGATTTTTACTAGAACACAAGGAAAATTAATTAGATATGCAACCAAGAAATAGAAAGGGTATCTTATATATAGAAGGGAGAGCATCATCTCCATTTTAGAAATCTGCAGTTTTCTCCCATTTTAAAATGGATAAGTGCAACTCTAAACCGCCCCTTTTCCTTCACCACATCCATCGTTCAACCCAAGATCACCACTGTCTTCACCACCTAGACAAGGCCTCACAAATCCCTTGCCACCATCAAAAGCCACAAATTTGCGCCATCAAGCAATCCAAGCCTCCCTTCAGACTTGTGAGTTTTCCTCAGTCCCTTCACGAAACCAATGCCACAGATCTCTTTATCAGCCTCTGATATGCAAAACCCAAAAATCCAGTCTCCATCTTCAACCTTATGCGCCACCACACGCGTAATAAAAATTTTGGCCATCGATCCACGCACTACATGCGCCACCTAAGATTCGTCGTCAACTAGTGGTGATTCGAGAAACCAACACCTTAGATCTCTTTGTTGGCCTCCAATATGCAAGACCCAAGACTCTGGCCTCTATCGTTGGCGTCACGCTCCTCTACGCGCAGTATGCACTTTGACCATCAATCCACGCGCCGTCGCCGTTGACTGTGGCTCCTAATCTAACGAGTCACTGCCTTTTTCTTGCTCCAATTCCAACGATTGTGGTATTTTTGAAAAAACAAATTGCTTATTTTTCAGCCGTTAGATCATTTTATTTCCACATGTCACTCATCCATTTTAAAATGGGAGGAAATTGCAGATTTCTAAATTGGAGGTGATCCTCTCCCTATATAGAATATACTACACATTTTCTCTCTCACAAATGAATAGAGTTTTCTTCTAAACCAGTTTAAATGAAACCATCTACCTATATCATTTAAAATTTTAAACAAATCACGTGACTTATTAAATAGGTTTTATGAATAAAATACACTTAAATAGTTTTATCAATCGCTTAGTAGGTTAGAATAATTTCCCTCCAAACATGTAAGGGTAAAAAATTTCGATCACCATATATGGGTCTTACACAAATGTAGGATTCACACACAATGTAACTGATGAATGTATACATCTAATAATTATTGCAAATAAAAACATTATAGGTTAATTCGAGCTGAAAGGATACATTATAGGTTAGGAATATTTTTCAAGATGGGGGAATTAGAAAGAAGGTTATAACCTCAAATGCATTAACTAAAATTGTCATTTCTCAAAAAAAAAAAAAAAAAGGCGAAAATCACATTTTCATCCCTACATTTTTAGGCGATTCCCACTTTGGTCCCTAGATTTTATTTTCACCACTTTTAGTCCCTATTTAAAAAAACACCATTCATTTTAGTCATTTCTGTCAGTGCCCTAACGACAAAGTCTTAGGTGGCAAACGGAACTATTAAAATAATAATAATAAATTTTATTTTGGTATTAAAAAATGCCACATCAGCATATAAATTAAAAAATTAAAAATCAAAAATCACACAAATTGAGATCTAAGTGTGTCTCGAACAAGAACAACAAGAACACAAACCCTGATCTAAGAACATAAACCCATAATTTTTTTAAAAAAATTTTAAAAAACACACTTAGATCTAAAATGCAAAGGCACCAAATCCATGAATAAGAACAATGGGAAACCCTTCTCCTTGCACCACATAATGTAAAGCCCACAAAGTTTTCACGACCAAAAGTTAACAGAAACATGAACAGGATCGAAAAACAAAAAATGGGTATGCAACAAAACAACCATTCTGACAAAAAAGTCTCAGAGACAAAAAATCAAACACCTAAACTACATAACAAAAATAAAAAACACGAAACACACATTACAATTTCATAGATCAAAACCCAGAAACCAAAAACGAATAAAAAGCATGTAGAAAAGTGATGTGGGGTCTTTGATCCAGAGATAATTCTCGTCCATCCAGTACTGGAGGTCTCCGATCCAAAGAGTGCAAACCTCATTGGCGCTGGTGGGCTGAGCTTGTGGTGGCATCATCATGTAGGGTTATTGTGGGTGTGGGTGTGGGTATTATGCCTGCTGGGTCTGTTGTTGTTGTGGGAACACACTTAGATCTGGATTTATGTTCTTGTTTTTCTTGCTTTGTTGATAGTGATAGCCCCAAATCCAATGTGATATCCCAACTGGAGTGCTAGTTGCAGTTTTGAGGCTCGGCGAGAGAAGACGTGGATTGTTGTGGTTTTGGGAGTGGAGTGAGATTGGTTCAGGATCGTTGTTTTGGATTGCTGGGGTTTGATCATCGAATGGGTTTTGGGTCTTCAATTTGAAGGGTTAGGGTTTGTGGGGATTGGGGATCATGAGATAGTGGGTTTTGTGGATTTGATGTTTAATTTTGTGTTCTTATTTTCTAAGTTATTTGTGACTTTTGGTTTTTAATTTTGAGATCTTATATCTGGGTTGATGTTCTTATTCAAGATACTATTAGATCTTAATTCATGTGAATTTTGATTTTTTTTATTTTTTTATTTAGTTAAAATTAATAATTTTTTTTTTAATTTAGATGCTGACGTGACATTTTTTTAATGTCAAAATAAAATTTATTATTATTATTTTAGTAGTTCTGTCTGTCACCTAGGACTTTGCCGTTAAGGCACTGACGGAAAGGACAAAACTAGATGGCGTTTTTTTAAATAGGGACTAAAAGCGATGAAAATAAAATTTAAGGATCAAAATGAAAATCGTCTAAAAATATAAAGACAAAAATGTAATTTTCACCAAAAAAAAAAAAAAAAAAAAACTAAAATTGTCGGACTTTAAAATTGTCGGTTTAAAATGGATTCAATTGATAAGTCAATGGTAATTATATCTTTTTGTGGCGCATCATGAATGCGTTTCAAACCTACCCGTCCCTTCCCCACTGTCTAATTATATTGAAAACAAATAAAATAAATAAAAAGTCTGTTTAAAGGTATACCACCACCAACCAAGGTTTTAATTCTCCAAAAACAAAAAAACATGTTTTCTGTTCTCACAGTGTTAAACAACTAACAGAGTTGGACAGGAACAGCTTTTTGTTTTGTTGTTGTTGTTTTATTTTTTTATTATTATTATTATTTTTTTGTAGCCGGTCAGATTGACAAGTAAAAGTAAAAGACCTTAAAGTCATCCTGCATTCCTGCTCTTTAATCCCAAAAAAAACAAAAAGACAAAAATTAATAATGTTCTACTCTGATATTTATTCTTTTTCTTCTTTTCTTTTTTTTTCCTTTAACCTCATTTCTACATGGGTTTGTCAAATAGATTTCAAACTACTCTCTCTATCTTTATTTCATTCTTGGCATAGGCATTTTCCAATAAGATTCTTGCAACAATTTAGATTAAAATATTATCAAAAAAAATTTAATTATTATCTATGGACCTTCAAATTTACACAAGTGATTCACAACTTACCAAACTCTTATCCCTCCAATCTCCAATTCAAATTTCTAATCATCTTTTTGAGTTTTGACATATAAGAATTAAATTGAAGAACTTTTTTACTACATCTCCTGCATCTTCTTCTTTTCTTTTATTTTTTTGCATTTTTTATAATAAAATTGCAGTGACATTTATAACAAGTTATCTATTTTTGGAAACATTTTCTTTGAAATTAAAAAAATTGTCAATACTTTTTCAATTTTTGAAAAAATATTTCCAAATGGTACTCCCAAAAGCTGTCAATACTTTTTCAATTAGCAGAATCCTTATAACAATTCTAGCATTATTATGCAATAAATATTCATGTTAGTCACCACCAAAAATGGTACTCCCAAAATCATTTTGTCACAGCTACACGTAATACTCCAAAAATCAATATTTTCTTATCTCTTTGTGTATCTTGTCCATCGTTTTTAGCATTCAATATAAAATGTTTTTTTTTCTTCTTTTCTTTTTTAGGTTTGTAACCTTTTTAAGTTCATATCACAATTCACAACCAAAAACAGCACTCCCAAAAATCAATTTGTCACAATTTCACGCAATAGGCCGAAAATCAATATTTCCATTTATAGCTCCTCTCTTCCTTCAAGAAAAGAGAGCCTTGAAACTAGAAAGAGTATTTATTTAAAAACAAAAAATAAAAAACCATAGAACTAGAAAGAACTTTATAAGGGAAAAACTATTCAGAAGAATATTTGGGGGAGAATGATCTCAGTACACAAATGGCTAGATCATTTGAAAGTTTTGTATCTTAAAGCCTTAAACTCTATTCAATTATTGATACACGCTATTTTAATATGAATTAATCACATATATTCTCATATTTTCACTTATCTATTTTAATATTTTTGTTAGTATCATTTATCATTCTGCTTATTTTATGAATACATTACTATGTAAAAACTTAATAATTTGTAACATAGTATAGCATATTTTAACAATCTTAAAACTTTTCTCTACAACTAATTCGTATTTACGACTACCCAATTGGTATCTCTCTAGGCACTTAGGGGAGTAGAGAAGGAGTGAGCTCAAGCTGTGGTCACAACATATATATTATGTAAGTAATTCTAACCATTTAAAAAATGTCATATTTTACAATCACATGATATGCTTTTCTATATCATTCCACCATACTCTAATCTTATGTTGCACATCCTTTTTGATTTCTCATTTTTTATAAATTATTGATCTAAAATATTGAAAGATCACTCTGATAACTCCTGACCACCAATTTTTATGACTATTCATATTTGCTTTTACTTGTACTAATTTTACCCTCCATGTACTTGTAAAACCATCCTTCCAAAGAATGGGAGCTTGCATGTAAAATCCAAACTTATGACTAGAGTTTTCTTCACGAACATGTCAATGTATTCCTCAAATTACCATAGAGTTACAGCTTTTCATCAAGTAATCAAAACCACTCTTGGAACAAACCAGTCAACCATGATATGCAAGGATTTGGCAATGGCCCTAAGAGCTCTCCTTGATTCACCTTAATCCAAGTCTTCCACGTTTTAATGGTGTAACTTCAAGTTTCTTACATGGATCCTATGGATCTTGAGCTTTGGACTGAGCTCTACTCAACATGTTTGTCTCTTGATATCCGCTCACTTCTTTTTGCAAAGAAGTACAGAAAGATCTAAAGCTTATGCCAAGAATGACTTTACCAACACTAGAAGTCCTAATCATACATGTTGAAAGTTGAGGAAAATGACATTTTGGTCTTATCCAAAAACAATGACATTTTGGTCTTATCCAAAAACAAGGAAAACACTCACCTAACATAAACGACAACAATCTTCAAACAAGAATAATATACGCGTGGTTTATAGTTTTATACTGTTGAGATAACGACAATAATTTACTAATTTAGTGCACTTTTGGCAGACAAGAACAACACGTGTGTTATTTTTATGCACTTTTGGTTGTGGACATGGAAATCTACTGCAGTGGTAATGGACAAGAACAAGTCAAAACGACAATAATAGATGAACCATTTGGGTTAACAACAACATATGCACTGCACTTGGCTTATGTGGTTTTGGCCAACAAAATCAAACACAAGACAAAACCTTACAATTCCCTCTGTCAACAAGGGCGATTCTGATGAATCCCTGATCATGTCAATTTAGCTTACCTCTCACCAGCCCCACCAGCCTAGTTTGTGGTATCTCAAACTTGGGTTGGTATTTTATGTAACAGTAGCATGCAACATCTTCAAAGTCAAGACCAACATGTAGATCCCATGAGCTGTGCAGCCCATATATTGTGAGAGATACGATATGTATAGCCGTTGCATTAAATAATTATTGCAAGCCTAGAGCTACTACTTAGCTTTATTTTCAATGGATAATAAACAAGAAGTGACCGAATTTCTTTATTACTCTTTTTTTTTAACTCAATCAGGTTGAAGACTGAGTATTTACAGTTACACTATTGAGTTTTGTAGATTTTACCACATACTGCATAGCCTTGTAGCAACCCCAAAAGGCCCAAAAGCCATTTCTTGCGGCCATGACCAGTATTAGGGATGGAATCAACCCAAAAATATGTAATTCTATAGATTTACCACAGAATTTCACATCTTCGTAAAAACCCAGAAAAAGAATCAGAGAAAGTATAATACACTTCACCAACATACCCAACCATAACAGTCACCATAACTAGTAAAATGAAGCTAGAATGTTACATTACAACCAATGCTACAATACACTTGCAGTCAGAATTAATTCAGATAAGTGCTTCAAAAATAGAAAACAAAATTCTGGGTGGTACAGTAGCATGAAATACAGCTGATGCTTAGCTCATTATTTGTCCGATAGGTTTCATTTCCTTTTTATTCTTCATGTCTAAACTAGCCTACGATGTCAAGTCAAAAAAATAGGATCTTGTATCTTTTACAAACAACTCCACAAGTATGCTAATGACTAGTCCAGGTTGTAAATTTCGCAACAATAATCATATAAGTGACTATGATGCATGTCGGAGCTTGTAAACAGCGCACAAATTTCCTTACCAGCACTAGGCATTCCTATAGAACATCAGTTTTCAATGGGTAGGTGTGAAGATTAGCTCTGTTTCAACCGTCTTTCTACACACATATATAAAGTGAGAATCTGGATCTTCCAAAACAAAACTTGGTGGAAGTAAGCCGTCCTCAGTGGTAGGAACAGGTTCCAAATATGATTTTTTTGCCGAACTACAACCTTCATCCTTCTCAAATCCCGGTCTTGCTGTGAAAGGATGGAGAAAAAGACAACAAAACAAGTATTGAGGGTCCTTTCTTTAGTAATGAAATTTGTTATTGCAACTATTAATAAAATACCACATAGCCAAGACAGGTATAACATAATCCAAGATTAAAAGAATTCAAAGAACACAGACACACACAAAGAGTGAGCAAAAACTGCACTAGCTACATACCTATTTTACAAACGGATAATGCTGGGATAACATCAGGATGCATTACCTAAATATTAACAAGATGCTGGGATATCCTATACATAGGTTGTTAAAAATGATTGACGACTTAGAAATAGACAATCAATTTCCAGAATGAGTCTCACCAATGAGCTCTAGTTCAATTGGAACTTCCTCCTCCCATAATAACGGGACAGAGGATGAGGTCATGGGTTCAAGACCCACTAAGTGCACGTCTAACTTACCAATCAATTAAAAATTCCAAATAAACTTCATATGAAAAGAACTAAAGCCACTTCCTCTCATTTTGGAAGATTTATAACATTATATTTGAAATAAGGTATCAATAGATTCTGTGAACACTGATAATATGCAACCTATCCTATTGCCAAAAGGTGCCTTAAGAATTACTAAAACTTTTTTATGTCACCCCAACAACATTTTCCTCAGTCCTACCAAAATGGATCAAGAAGAGTTGTAATATATACAAGCTACAAAAGAGAGGACAAGATACATACAAATAGCCACCAATAATAGGGTCACAATATCACTGTAGTCAAATGGCCATAAAGAGAATAATCGTTTTAACAGACATGCAAAAAAGTGGAATGCACAACTATTTAGATGTAGAAGAAACGAAATCATTGGTGTATAACTGCATGGACCACAAACGGCCAGGTGCGTGCAGCCCACATGTGTGCTCACTCCAAGGCCTGATGTTCTAAAGCCTTAAACAAGTTATAGATACCAACTAGCTATGTCTCAAATTGTACATAGAGAGCTTCTCTAATCCCTACTTTCCTTCATATAAAGGTTGGAAGTTCAAAACAGTGAACATAGTGTAGGATTTCCACGTGTTCCCCATTCTAACTTACCCTGCAAAATTGTGTAATATCCCACTCACACATGCACAAACCCACAAAAGAACACATCAATATAAATTGTACAATGCACTCAAACTGAATACTAACCCTTAATCATAGTATACAAGAGTGAAACAAAGAGAACTACAAAAATAACAATTTGGACTTTTAAGTTAGTATATATTAATCCAAAAAACAGGGCCATTTGGCTTATTATTATGACATAATCATGAGTATTTGAGAAAACAAAGGTTTCATAAGTAAACAAACCACAATTGTAAGCCAATGAGCTCTACCTCAACTAGCACCTCCTCCCCCTTATAAGACCCATCGGGTGCACAGGTGCACATGTGAGACTAACCATTAAAAAAGAAGACCACAAGTGTAAACAGCTAAAAGCCACTTAACTCCATGCAACATCCACATCCAAGCAACACAAAATATATACATTTGGAACCAGACAGAAACAAGGAATATAATGCAACCTAGATTCACTACATTTGTTCAAAGAGGAAAAGAAAATGAAATAACAATCTGGAAGCTTGAGCCTTGACTGACTTCTAGAAAACTAAAGGAACAAAGAGAAACAAGGATATTTGAATAGCTTCAAGTTAAGAAGCAAAACTTACGTATAATGTACAGCAGAGTTTTCCAATTGTATACTGGTCGGATCAAATGAGGCATCCTTACTGATGGATCGCCATAGGTTATCTGTTAATGACAAATTAAGAATGGGTCATGCAATCTGAACAGGAAAAACAAAACAGCAATAAAAAAAAAAAATACAGCCTCATCTATGGGTATATGCTTACCAACATATAGATCCCTCCAGGTTTAAGCAGCCTGCAAGAAAAACGAAGCATGCCTAGTGAGGAGATTTACAAATAAATAAATAAAAACAAGTCGTAGATTTATTCTACAACCTACTCACTTCCCCTAGCATTTGAGTTGCACTAATTGGAGCATCAGTGCCACACTGGAATTCACAACCACAAATGAATGGATTAGAGCATGCCAAACAATGAACTTCAGGAATAATGAGAACATTTCAATACCCATCATACCATCAAAGAATCAAGAGTTCCTGGTTCAAGGATCAGCAGAGTGCATATGCCATGGCAAAGACAAATATCATCAACAAACAAAAAAAAAAATTAGTTTAACATATCTCAAATATTGATAAAGCATGTAATGAATGGACAGATCCCTACCTTTATCAATGATACTGTCAAATGATTCATCAGGGAAGAAGCTCATGTCCCTAACATCCATTTGCATATCTATCAAGATTCATTAAGGAAATTTGCCCACAAACTTTGGGGCTTACTTCAGAAAAGGTAATCTTAGACTTTACAGAAGAATTCATGTAGTTCTTTTAAGAGGATACATTTCAGCTGAGGGATGTATTCATATTTTCTTCTCATCATCTCAATGGCCACTGATGAAATGTCAATGTTCATTATGTCTTCATATCCATCCTTGACCATGTCCTCTGACATAACTACAAGGAAAAAAAATGATTCTTCTATCAAAAATTTAGTCAAAACAAATGAAGCAAATGCAAAACTTTGAAGCTTCGTATCAAAAAAGCTGAAAATCTTAAAGCTGAAAATCTTAGAGCTTCTATGTCTATGATTAGAATGAGTGTCAGTTTCACGCCAACCATTTGTTATTTTACAATGGCAAGGGCAACAATTGGAGTAATACAAAGTTCCCTAATCATTGTTTCAGGTCACAATGTTATTTGCAGCAACAACTGCCATTCAATGGACCCTCTAAACATGCTATCATTTCCATAAATAATAAATATTACCATATCAACTTTGCAGTTTAAGATAAGCGATATCTGTAATAGTTTATCATATTGAAAAACAAATTAAAGGCAATGGGATGTTTACCACAACAAAACCATAATAAAAAGCATCAAGACAATATATATATTCCCCAAAATTATTTAGTAATCCGGGCTTGTATCTCTCTCTCTCACATTGTTAAAGGGATTGTTCAGCTATCCCTTTTCTCTTCTTATCCAGTTATAACAGAAGAAACAGAAATATTGGGTTCGTCAACAGTTTTTCTTGTGATTGTTATAGGACCAATCCCTCCCAGCCCATTCTCCTTTTTAAAAATAATAAGAGCGCTTAGTCTTTTTTTTTTTTTTTTTCAAAAACTCTACCCAAAGGCCAAAAAATATAATAATAATGTCACTTTGGTGTTTCAAGAAAAAATGGTTGCTTTGGTATCTTGCAGAGAGAGGCATTTGCAAAGATTCAACAAAGGCCGTCACCAAGTTGCAGGATTGGTCTCTCTCTCTCTCTCTCTCTCTCTCTCTCCCATCAACCATCTGTTATTTTATGATGGTGAGGGCAACAGAGTTGGGGGAAAGTACAAAGTACCTTAAATCCTTAATCATTATTGCAGCTAACAACATTATTTACATCAACAACTGACCATTCAAAGGACCCTCTAGACATGACATCATGTCCAAAAAATAACAAATAATACCATTCCAACTTTTCAATTTAAGAAAAAGCCATATTAAAAATACATGAAAAGGCAATGGGATGTATATCATAACAAAACCATACCAAGAAGCTTCAAGACTGCATTTTCCTTGCAAGTAACAAGTAGTTACAGTATTAACCCAAAATTACTATGCCCCGAAGACTCACCTAACACTACTCTGACCCCACAATCCCAAAGTGCTTGGAGCTTCAGACCAAAGTATCCAACTAACTGTAACAATTACCAATTTGATTTATTAATCAATATATACTTTTTATACCCACTGCCCAATATTATCAACAGAGTCCCACAACCTCATGATTCCCAAGAAAGAAATGTTTCAACATCATGTTGAGATGAATTCCCAAATCTAACAACTTACAGCTCTACCAAGCCGTATAGTTGAATCGTACCAAATTCTAAAATTAATTTCTCAAGTCCCATTTACCGAATAATCAACAATTTTGCCAAAATCCAATTGCTTTACCTTCCTGAACTTCTACACCAACCAAACAGGAGGAGAAAGAGACAGAGACCTGTAAGGTTCTCAAATTTGAACAATAAGCCCAAAAGGGGCAGGGGATCTGGCCAAATTTGTGTAAAATTCCAAAATTGTTGACTCAAATAGTGAACAACCTTAAATCCCAAAAAGGCAAAAACTCAATTTTCTCTTTTTCAATTCTAACAGTTAACACTATCAATCAAATAGTGAAAAAAAGAGCATAGTAATATAATTTATACAAATTTATAATTTATACAAATTGAGTAGGAATAATTTATAATTTATACAAATTGAGGAAACCCAATTCTTTCTCTTTTCCGTTTCCCACAATTTCAACGCAACAGAGAAAAAAGGAGCTGACCAATACATAATTATTTACATTGAGGTCAGGAAACCCAACAACCCAATTTCATCCCCTTTTCTTTTCCCACAAGTTCCCAGCAACCAAACAGAGAGCAATACATAATTATCCATACAGAGGAAACCCAAAAGCCCAAATTGAATTCTTTTTCTGTTCTAAAAATTTCCTAGCAATCAAACTGAGGAAGAAATAGCAGAGCAATATAAAACAATCTAAATCAAGGAAACCCAAAATCCCAATTTAATTTCTTTTTCTTCTCCCACAATTTCCCAGCTAACAAGCAGAGGAAAATAAGAGCAGAGCAATATCCAATAATCTAAATGGAGGAAACCCAGAAACCCAATTTCATTTATTTTTCCTTCCCCCACAATTTCCCAGCAACCAAACAGAGGAAAAAAGAGCAGAGCAATAAACACCAACCAAAATCTAGAAAACCCAGAACCCAATTTCATATCTTTTTTCGTTTCCCACAACTTTCCCAGCTACCAAACAGAGGAAACAACACAAAGCAGAGAAAACAAAACAGAACAGAGAAAAGGAGATGAAATTACCGGCATTGCCACAGCCAACCATGAGCACACGAGAGGAGGGACGAACATACTTGCGAACAAAAGGGCGGAGAGCAGAGTAACGCTGGTACCAATCAAAGGAACCACCTTCTTGGATGTAGCGAGCGTCCCAGTACAGAGCATCGCCATAGTTGTAGGTGTTGCAGCTCGACGTGTCTCTGTACATGCTTTTGCTTTTTGCTTTCTGGGTTTTTGGTTTTTTGGTTTTGGTGATAACACTGTTGGTGGTGGTGGTGAAGAGAGAGAGAGAGAGAGAGAGAGAGAGAGGTGGGTGTGTTTGTGGGGTTTGGACTGGTTGGGACAACTTGGGAGGTGGTGTTGTGGTACCAAGTTGAGTTTGTGGTATTATCAAAAGAAAAAAAAAGAAGTTTGAGTTTGTGGGGTTTGGTTTTTTATTTTTTGGAAGGTGCTAGTTTTAAAGGGTGAGTTTGGTATACTTGTGCCTTTTGGTGGGTACTGAATCTGTTTGAAAAAATTTTAACTGATGAAACTAGAAAAGGCTGACAATGAAATTGATGTGTTTGAAAGCAAAGCTTGAGTGAGTGTTTGATTTTTTTTTTTTTTTGGGTTTAGTTTCAATGCATGTCTATTGACTTTATTCTTTAATTGTTTGCTTCATAATTTAATATAATCTTTATCCAAATGTTTCGTTGTGATCTTTACGTTATGTTTGGTTTGAAGGGAAGAGAAGGGAAAGGAAGAAAAATTAAGTCTTTTTCGTTGTCTGAATAGTGAATAACATGAGAGAAAAGAAAATGAGTTTTTTTTTTTTTTTTTGATAGAAAAGAAAATGAGTTAAATTTGATGAAAAACTTATTGCTTTAGGCTCACATTTTTTCTTTCCACCTTATCAATAAGTTAAGATGTTAAAAGATATCAATAAGTTAAGTTATAATGTTGTTAACAAGTTTGTATTAAATGGTCTCTTTTATTAAAGTATTGAATTAAAAATGGTAACATGTCAAATGAAAGGAAATTTGCTCGAACAAGCGAGAAGGTTACTTAAGCAAAATGTATAACAACAGATGATGCCTAAATTACACAACAATTTATATTCAAAATCCAACAATAAACAGTACCAACTCAAAATCAAAAAAAAAAAAAAAAAAAAAAAAAAAAAAAAAAAAACTAGACATGAAAAGCATTAATAATGCTTGAAATATGATAAGCGAATAAGTATATCTAGTTCGTGTGAATTCACTCGTTCAAGAGACCATTTTCTCACAAACTTAATAGCATAATTTTGTTTCGAATTATTAGGACCGTATTAAAGCATAAACAAACGTAGAGGAGTACATGTGTAATTAAACCATAAATAAAATATTGATGTAAAGAGAGAACACGAAAGATATAAGTAAACGGTGTTAGATGCTATGGATAAATTTTTTTCCCACATAAGGGATCTTTAAGTGTGGTCACTGCAATATCATGAGAGCTAAGATTGAATATTGTTAGATACCTAAGATTTATAATGTTCGTACCTCATGAATCTCAAAAGGAGAAACAAGGCCTACCTGGGGATTTAGTACTTATAAGTTATAGAACAAGGACTCAAACGGTAGCTATAAGATTTGTCTTGTGGACTTGTGTATGGTTGCTGTTGTTTGTGAATTTAAGGTGATGAAATTGTTTGGTGTGTGGTCCTGTGATGGTACAGCTTAGGTTGGGGTGGTTGCATAGTGCACACAAGGATATGAAGATGTGAGCTATCCTTTTCATCAATTGCACATGTTTGTGTCTCTATGCAAATACCAAAGGGTCCAAAACTTTGGAGTTAGAGGATTTGATTATTGAAAAAAAAAAAGAAGAGAATCTAACAAAGATTTTAGTTAGATCAAAGGGCATCTATCCTTTTCCAGGCCTAAAATAGATTTGGAAGAGGAAGAGATTACTTGGAATTCAGGGTATTAGTTCTTAAACAGTCACTTGAATAATTGAGTACTATTGTTCCTTACATGTTACTTGAAAACTTTAACTATCACTTGATAATGAAGGGAGTTTTGAATGATGACCTTATCACTTAATGAGTTAATGGTGATGCTTTTCCCCCACCAACTCTTTAATTGGTTTGGTTTTCATTTGATAAAAAAAATACAGAGAGGTCAAGGCTGAAAAGAGAAGCCATATGTTTGCCCATTTTAAGTGATCATCTATTGTCAGTTATGTGTATATTTCATCCAAGTAAAATATTGTAAATGTCATCATCATAGGCCATACTGGGAGAAGCAGGAGTCCACTTTTTTTGTTTTGGAAGATAATGGGAGTCCATTTGAATTAGCTACGTTAAGTGTCAAACTCAAAAATTGATTATCAAAAAAGAAGAAAAAAAGTGTCAAGAATTTTGCCAAACAAGTAATATTCAATTGAAAGTCGGATGTTTATTTTTATTTTTTAAAAATTGGCCGTTTACATTTCGAAATTGAATCAAACATGAAGGTTTAAATAGGAAATTGAATAAAAAAAAATGGCTAAATAAACAATCGAATCATACATGAAACATCAAAAATGAAAATTTTAAAATATAAAGGTCTAAAATAAAATTAAAGGAAAAAACTTATACTTTCAGTTAATTTAATATAAAACTAATTAAAATGTAACTTTTTTCAAATTATATATATACACACACATACGACTTGGAAATACTTATTAGCTACGTTGCCCCCAACTAAGAGCATCTCCAATAGCTTAGGTAAAAGCAAAATAATCTCTATAATAGAGAATGAAACCAAATAAACGGTCTCCAGTGGATTCTTTAAATCACAATTTATTTTTTGCTCATGAATAGTAGCTCATCAAGTCTGATAGGCTACTGTACATTAGCAATTAGATTTTTTTATTAAAAAATTATACCAACTACTATTATATCAATTTTTTCTCTTTCTTCTGGATTTATTTTTTTCTCATACTCTTTCTCCTTTGCTTCTCACAAAACAAGTTAGAGGAGGCTCTGCCTTTATATTTTTTCTTGGATTCTTCTTATTGTCTTCTCAAATTCCAGCACCGTGAGATCAATGAAGTCAACCGACAAAATCAAACAACTGAAAGAAAAAAAATATATTCTCTCCTCTTGTTCTCTTTCTGCTGCAAAATTTGAAAATGTTATGAAATTTAAAAAATATAGTGGTTGGGAATTTGAAAAATATAGCAAATAGGAATTAATAAAAGAAGAATAAAGAAATATTAAAAAAGGAATAAAAAAAGAATGAAGAAATAGTATTTAAATGAGATAGAGAATGGATAAAGAATCTGTTAGAAAGTGTATTTGAAAAAGTAAGTAACTAAAAGGTAAAAGTCATTGTTCATTCAAACAGTATAAAAATTTGAAGAATCTGCTGAATATGCTCTATGGAATAGAGCTCTTTCAACCCAAAAAAAAAAAGATGGAGCCACACTATGCCCTAAGCAGGCCTTGGGCCTGAGTTACAAAATTTTGTTTTTATAGATTTATTAGAGCCTAATTTGAAATGGGCCCAAAGAAAATTAAACTTGGTCTCATTCCCACCAAAGTCTTGGCCATCCTTCATATATCAACTCAAACAACCTCACAAATTAGTCTAAACAGCCTCCTTAACTCAAAATCTTGGCTTCAACCCTATCCTAATAATACTATTAGGATAGGGTTGAAGCCAATAGTAGAAATACTACAATTAGCTACATATATAATGCTTAGAAATACTTCTATTAGCTACACACTACCCCAGCTAAGGGATGGAGCCACACTAAGGCCCAAATAGGGCATGGGCTTGAGTTACTAAATTTTGTTTTTATGGACATATTAGAGCTTAATTTGCATTGGACCCAAAGAAAATAAAACTTGGTCCTACTCCACATATCAGCCCAAACAACATCACAAATCAGTCGAAACAACCTCCTTAACTTGAAATCTTGGGTCTATTTGGTAACGTTGTTTGAACAACAATTTTTGTTATTTAAACAACACAACACTTTTTCACCCACACATATTTCTACAATACTTAAACAATGTTATTAGAACAACATTACCATATGGACCCTTGACTTCATTCTTGTCTTAATTTGATCCCCAATATGTGCTTGATAAGGTACCATCTCATCTAAGAATTGTGTTGCTTGACGTAATTTTTGGTACTCTTGTACTCTTATGTATATTTCCTTTTTAAGATTATGACATAAAATTCAGATGGGTGAGAACTCCCAAGTTCCAATGCTAATCTATATATATATATATAACCGAAACTCTGCTCTCTCCACAATTTTCCACATCAGTATTAATATATATATAAAACCGAAACTTTTGAAACTCCCACAATTTTTCACGTCATTTAAGAATTTTTTATTTTATTTATTTAAGTTAAAATTTTTTTTAGAAGATAATTAACCCCGACTATTCTGAGTGTGTTTGGATAGAACTTATTACTGAAAACTGAAAACTGAAAATACTGTAACAAAATAATTTTTAAATGTGTAAAAAGTACTGTTTATGCCAAAAATTACTGTTTATTGGCATAAAATTACTGTTCATGGCCAATAAACCGTGACAGACACGCTGAAAAAAAAAAAGGGAGCCCAGACGCTGGACGTGGACGTGGACGCACTATCCAAACACATTCTCTATATCTCTCCCGACTCCCCTCCTAATGCAAAAGAACTTCACTTCTCTTTAAATCTCTAACCTTCCCCCAAATCCTTAACCTCACGCACGCAATCTCTTCCATTTATTAAAAAAAAAAAGTCCTAACGCTAATGCAGAAAGAGACCTAATGCAGAAGCACTAACTCTCTCATTCTAAATCTCTAACCTCTGTGGGCTATGGCATTCCTGCTACAACGTTTTCAAATATATTGATTGGACTGGCTCAATATATTCCGAGAATGGTCAGGATTTGGACGTAACGCCGAAATCCGATCCAACATAAGCCAAAGAGGAGCGGAATGGGCGATGATTGTTGTGAACCTTTGCCACAGTCCGTTGGTGCGAAGAAGGGGCCGGTGCTGGGGCTGAGGCTGTCTCTCTCGAAGCTGAGGAGGAGCCAAAGTGAAAGCTTGAACCATTGTCACAGTCCCAAGGTAAGTTTAATTTATTAGCAAATTTGTAATTAAGCATATTCAGATCAGGGTTGGGTTTTTTGCTTTGTTGTGTAGGCAATAATATACATCTAAATCCATGTAAAAGGTAGAAGATAGCTAAAGTTAAAGAATTGCAGAGTAAAAGATCATTCTCATTGATGTCCACTTTCATTAAGTGTTGTTTCTCTTACATGTACACAAGTTGTTTGATAAAATTCCTATGTGATTTTTTGTTGTTGTTCTAGAAGTCATAATACATGGAGAGTGGTAAGGAGGAAGATAAGTAGGGAATGTGATGTTGTGTTGTTGATTTAATCAGGGTGAGATGTTTTGTTGGTCTTATTTTCTCAATGTCATATGTTTGATATTGGGATTGATATTGATGGTGAGATTTTGATATGATTCCCTTTGAGAAGTAGGTTTGATTTTTTTTAATGATTTATTTCATGGTGGGTTTGTGCATTAAGATTAGAGTTTGTTACCCTTAATAACTTCAAAGGAATCAAAGCTTTTACTTTTATTTGCATTGATGATGAGATAGGTTTATATAGTAGAAAACAACATTTAGATAGTTTTGGTAATAGTTGATAGTATTGTACAAATGTTTTTTGTTTATGGCTGCACTACTGTAACAATGATTTACCATATTGATTATTGGTCTAGAAGAGTTGTAAAGAAAGTTGATGGTGTTTCAGGTGCCTATGGTCCCAATTCTGAGCATGATTAGATCATACGAGGTAGACCCTGATGGAAAGGTTTCCATAGTAGCCTTAATGAATCGTTTGCAGGTTCTGACTATTGAATCTTAGTTTGATATGTATGTCATCAAAACTCAATATTGTACCAACTGAAACGTTTAACTTAATTTCCAGACTCATGTCCTTGTAGGAATCAACACTTAACCACCTTAAGAGTGTGGGGCTACTTGCCGATGGTTTTGGTTCAACCCCAGAGATGCATAGAAGGGACCTGATATGGGTGGCCTATCGGTTACAAGTTGAGGTGGACCGTCGGAGTTCATGGTAACCTTTAGAAGCTTTTTCCTATTATATCCATCATTATAACTATTGTTTAGCAAATAGCACACTCATGATTCAAATTAAAGAAGAAACTAAATTACACAAAACAAAATTAAAAAATTAAAAAAGAGTTTGCATGGTTCGACAATTGCTTAAATAAAAGGACGGCGACATGAAGAAAGTTTAACCATAGAAATTAGAAAGATTATAATAGTAGCATAAGCTATGAAGCACGGGTGCGGGTGCGGGTGCGGGACTCGGCAATTTTTGAAAAAGGTGGGTGCGGGTGCGGGTGCGGCGGGACTCGGCGATTAAAAAATTATTAAAAATATATTTATTTATATTTTTAATATATTACTAAGCATACTTTTTCACATTATATAAACATATACCAAATTTAAGAACAACAGTAGATAATAACTAAAACATGATGTTCATAAATTAAATACAACCCACAAGATTGAAACTAAAACATTCCAAGATGTTCAGAAATTAGAATACAACTCATAAGTTTGAAACTAAAACTAAATAAAAGACAATCAACAAGACAATCAAATCCCAACATCTTCATCATCAAGATCAATAGATTCACTTCGAACTTCACTTCGAACTTCACTTTCACTAGTAGTAGCACTAGTGCTAACATTCCCAATAACTATGGCCTCCAACTCTGGCTCATCAAGAGTAAGGGTTGCACTCTCAAGAATTCCAGCTCCTCCATGTATGTCGCTCTCATTCCAAGAGTCTCCTCCAATGTCCCACATCTTTGTTGCGGTATGTATGTACTCCGCATTGCGCCTTGACAAGAGTCGAAGATTAGAATGCACATATACCAAATCATCAGCACGTGCAGGAGCCATTTTGTTTCTTTTTAAGGAATGAATGAATTTGTATGTGCTCCAATTCCTCTCAGCACATGAGAATGAACAAGGTTGTCCAAGAAGCTTAAGGGCAAGGGTTTGAAGAGTTGGAAATGCGGTACCATGGTATTGCCACCAATCCAAAGGTTGTAAGATCCACCTATCTGTCAAGGCAGCTGGTGAAGGAAACCTCCCTCCTGAAAATGCTGCAAACTCAAACTTCACCACACTTAATTCATTCCCATCTTCAAAGTATCGATCTAAACACTTGCACCTTTCCATAGAAATTTCATAATCTCGATGTGGAGCAACGCGTTTTGGATTTTCCGAAAGCCATTCAATGGAGTAATACCTAGAGTTAAAGATTAAAAAACAAATATAAATAAAAGGTGTGTTTTACTAGAAAGGGGAACTAAAGAAAATAAAAAATAAATGTACTTACTTAGGATTTAAGGAATGAGCTAAGCAATGTAGTGGTGTACAGTTTTTAGTCCATCGATCAATGAGTATATCATACACCACACTCCAAAATGAGCAATGCTGATCATCTTCCAAGCCTTCGTGCCGATATATTGCTGCTTTCACCTTCTCTATCATTGAATTCCACATTTCATACATAAGATGAAGACAAGGCTTATCTGTGTCGGCCATTCGTAGCATATCATAAATAGGTGCTGTGAATTCAAGGATATAATCAATATTATCCCACCAAAGATCACTTAGAATCAGATCTTTCACTTTTTGAGCTTTTCCAACATCATCCTCCCTATAAGAAGCCCATTGGTCACTAATAGCCATGGCTTGAAGGCATCTTTTTATCAACTTCAACCTTTTTAGCATTACAACAACTGAAGCAAATTTAGTATCAGCAACTTGGAGCAGTTTTAATGGACAAAATTCATTAAACATTGCCAACCTCATTGAATGGTTCATGATAAAAACACGTATGAAGGATGCATCATCACCAATACGTGTAATCCAACTACATTCCTCATATGTAACTTCATTTTTTTCAGTGTTTTTTGCTGCACAAATATTCTTCAAAACTAGATTGAGAGTGTGGACAACGCAGGGTGTCCAAAATATTTTAGGATACTCACTTTCAATAAGAGATCCAGCAGCCTTCATCACACTAGCATTATCAGTGATGACTTGGACAACTTTTTCATGTCCAATCTCTTTTATAGCATCCTTCAACACCCCAGCAATATAATGTTTGTCTTTGAATTCACCTGACCCATCAATTGCCTTTATAAACACTGGACCCCCATCTGATACAGCCATAATATTAATAAGAGGCCTCCTTTGTGGATCAGACCATCCATCAGAAACTATACTTACACCATGTTCAAGCCAAAAGTCCTTAATTGGTTTCAAAAGTCCTTCAACATGAGCTCTTTCTTTTTGCAAAAGTGTTGTTCTCAAAGCATTGTATCCAGGAGGAACATAACCCGGAATGCTATGAGTAGCAGCATATGCATAGGAATTACGATAATATGGGTTCCTTGCAAAGTTAAACGGAAGCCCAGCGGTGTAAAACATCCTAGCAATTGTACTATCCAACTCATGTCTAGCATTATTCTGGTATGCTTTCTCCAAAGTATTATTTACAGCCACCTTCCTCCTCTTACCATCAATCGGATTTGTACTATCACTCCTTTCATGTCTCCGAAATTGGGAAATAGGTATAGGCCCACGGCCTGGGGGAGGTGGGGGTAAGGGAATTTGACTTCTCCATTCCCTCTCTAACTTATCATTCTCAACTTTATCATACATTTGCTGCATTTCCAGCCTATGACTCGGTGTCACCTTAGGGCACGGTTTAATTCCTTTATTAGGAATTTTTAACAAATGAGCCTTAACCCTAGAATAAGATCCCATATAAACTACACCACAATAATTGCACTTAAAGTATGTGTTTCCCCCTGATTTAACAGATGCACCAGCTGGTTTTTCTACTTTAGTCACATACTGCCAAAAAGAAGATTCATCATTTGGCACTTCTTGATTAGACGAAGGTGAAGTTTCTGTGCTAGTAACTTCGTCCATTGCAAATTCAATAGATTGAATTTAACCTACAAATAATAACTATTAACTAAATAAATTTAGAATAAATCAAACCAAGTTCACAAATTCACAGTGTCACAGATTCATAGATTCACAGTTCATGATATTAACCAAGTTTACAGATTCACAAACTATTATTCTCAACTCAAACTATTATTTGATAACTATTAACTAAATAAAACTAAGAATTTGAGTTGAGAATACTTTGAGAAAATTCACAAGTTCACATATTCACAAACTAAGATTCACAAATCACATTCACAAATCACAAATCAAACTAAATCAAACTAAGATTGAAAGTGAAAGCTTTATTAATACCTGAGTTGAGACTTGAGAATGCGTGAGAGAGAGTTGAGAATGCGTGAGAGAGATTGAAACTTGAAAGTGAAGGCCGAAGGGTTGAAGCTTGAACAGGGGAGACGGAGAGAGTAAAGGCAGAGATGGAGGGCTGAAGCTTGAAGGCAAAGACCAAGATGGAGGGCAGAGCACACAGCTCACAGCTGAGAGGCAGAGCACACAGCTGAGAGCAGAGAGGCAGAGAGGCAGAGAGCTATGAAATAATGAAGAGCACGGATGAGATTTTTTTTAATTTGGTGAAGTGAGAATGTAGTGTTCTGTTTTGGCTGAAGTAGGGTTAGGTTTAGTTCATACGGTGCGTTTCGCACCTTTTTTTTTTTTTTTTGAATTTCGGCCTGAATCGGCCGTATCGGGCTGAACCGGAAATTTCGGCGGTTTCGCCCGATACGGCCGATACGGACCGATTCGGCGCGATTCCGCCCGAGTCAGCGCGAATCGCGCCGAGTCCACGCCGCGTCGGCGCGAGTCGGCGGGAAAACCCATCTGCCACGTGGCCGACGCGGCCGGACGCCGCACCGACGCGCGAGCAACGGCGTCCCTCGCGCGTCGGCGAGTCCCGCCGCGTCGGACGCGGGTGCGGCACCTCCGGTGCCGCGTCCGTGCATCCCAGAGCATAAGCTGTGATTCTGCACTTGCTTGATATTGAACAGGCAACTGAATCCTTGAATGGGATAAGAATGGAAATGACTGATGCTGTCTTTCCTCTTCTGAAAGGTATGTCCCTTATCTTGAGAGCTAATTCTAGGTAGGTAGAATTATTCTCTTCCCTCAGGTTTCTTCACTCATGTCATGAATATGGTTCAATAGGTGTGGTTGCTACCACAGACGTTGTTGAAGCGTGTAAAGATGTCAATATTGTCTTTATGCTTGGTAGATACCCACGGAAGGAAATTACATTAAGGAAGGATATGTTGTCTACAAAAGAACCATTAGTGAAATAACAAAAATTGGGTGGGACTCTGATAATAAGGTAAGAAAAAAGTGAACCTTGAACAATAATATTGTGTCCTTAACATTGCTTTAGGTACTAGACTTGCTTTTACAAAATTTAACTATAAAATTATGAGTTGATTGATATTCATTAATTAAATGGAAAAAATTTTGTTTTCCAAATATAACTGAATGACTATAATCTCAAGTATGGATGGGAATTCTTCACCGTCAAGAAAGTTTTTGAATCTTTTGAAGAAAATGACAAAAGTACGTATTATTTAATATAACAAAATTACAAATTGATTTTTAACTTCTATATGTTGTAATACATTTCTCAACCTGTTCTATTGTCAGGCTTACATTAGTTATACTTCAAACTTCAAATGAATGTAACAACAAATTATCAAGTGAACAAGATGGTGATTTTACAAAGTTTCAAAAAGTTTATGTTTAAAGTTATGTACAACTCACACTAACATCTGTAATCAAGGAAAACAAAAGGGCATATTTAGTGACTTCTACGAAGCAACAAAGGAAGAAGATATAAAGAACACTTTAAAGTTGTCTTTCAATCTATTTGAAATATTGATTGAGTAGTTCTTTAAATTTGTGTTTCATACATTTAATGGATAATTGAGGATGTTAAAGATTTGATTCTTCGTTTTAATTTAAACTTAAGTTTGATTTCTATTTTTCATTATGCAATTTAATGTTTCATATCAACAATTAAAGAGGAAGAGAAAAAGAATAGTTTACATTCATATACAATAGCTTTCCCGTGCATCGCACGGATTAGCGACTAGTTATAATATAAAAAAGAACTACCAAGTTTCAACAAAGTCTTGAAAAAGCTGCCACCGCTATAGTGACACCGTCAGCCAGACTAAGCGCAAGATGTCTCCTTGTGGATCCCCACACGTAAACAAACTCTTCATGCATGTCTTCCACCACGTGTCCCCTCATCCTCTTTCTCTTCAATCTTCATGCATGTCTCTGCACCATACATTACATAGCTTTTAAACGAACCAAACTGATCAAGGTTTATCAGAGACACCCAGAAGAAAAAAGAGAAAGAAAGCTTAAGAAAAATGCAAGGAATGCAAGAGAAAGAAGAAGCTAACGAGAAAATTGCAACAAAGAAAGAAGAAGAAGGAAACACTACAAAAAACGCGGGCTGTAGCCGCGTTTTTTAGCCGCGTTTAAAAAAAAACGCAGCTATACTTGACCTATAGCCGCGTTTCTTTGAAACGCGGCTATAGACCAAACCTATAGCTGCGTTTTTAGGAAACGCGGCAATAGACCTAACCTCTAGCCGCGTTTTTTATAAAACGCAGCTTTAGACATAACCTATAGCTCCATTTTAAAAAACGCAGCTCTAGGTAAGGTCTATAGCCGTGTTTGTATGTGTGTAGCTGCGTTTTTTTAAGGGCCTATAGCCGCGTTTCTGAAAACGCGGCCATAGGTCCAGCCAAATTTTACTTTTGGCCTTCATAGCATGTACAGCCCAATAAATTTTTTTTTAAAGTTGGGGCTATAGCCGCGTTTTTAGAAACGCGGCTATAGGTAACAGGCCAAATACACATTCGGCATGAGCTTTGAGCGGACTAAATTATTTTTTTTTAATGGAGGACCTATAGCTGCGTTTTTTAAAACGCGGCTATAGGTAACACAAAAAACAAAATAGGAGTACGCTGAGATATGTAGAAGAATAAAATATTATATTTCTAACAAAGTAGGACCTATAGCCGCGTTTTTAAAAACGCGGCTATAGGTCTACTTTTTAAAAAATAAAAAAGTAATGACCTGACCCCCCACCTACCCCATTTAATCCCTACCACTCAATTCAAAATATCTCATCTTTTCTCTCTATGCCCGTGTTCTTCTTTTCTTGTCTTTTCTTTTTCTCTCAACACATCCATTATTTTCTTTTTCTCTCAACACAACACAATGGTTCTTTTCATTTTTCCGGCAAAGATGACCGGAAATATTCATTGGAGAAGCTAAGGTTCATCTATCTCTACTATTTAAAGTAAAAAATTTCTAATCTTCTTATGGGTATTATACTTTTGCTAGAGCTTATTTTTATTTAAACTTTATGAGCATTGGGAGTAATATTTATGTGTTTATATGTATGGGTTTTACATTGGTGGAATTATTTGATTTTGAATTTTTTGGATATGTGCTTGAATTTGTGCTATAGTGCTTATGTTTAAATGGGTTTGTGTTCTTGAGGTTGTTCTTTTGTGTTTGATTTTGAATTTTTTAAATGGGTTTGTGTTTGATTTTGAATTTTTTAAATGGGTTTGTGTTTGATTTTGAATTTTTTGGGTGTGTTTGTATTGTGGGTATGTTGTGTTTGATTTTGAATTTTTTGGGTTTGTGTTTGGTTTTGGATTTTCTGGGTTTGTGATTAATTTTGAATTTTTTTTTGTTTGAATTTTGAATTTTCGGAGGAAAAAAAAAAACCCAGAATTTTTTTTTTTTTTTTTAATAAAACCTATAGCCGCGGTTACAAACGCAGCTTAAAGTGGGTCTGTAGCCGCGTTTTTAAAAAACGCGGCTATAGACCCAATGCCTATTGCCGTGGTTAAAAAACGCGGCTTTAGGCTTGACCTTTAGCTGCGGTTATAAAAACACGGCTATAGACCCGCAGGGCTGTTGCTACGTCGCTTAGGCCTCGGTTGTAAACGCGGCTCTAGAAAATGCGGCTATAGCCTATAGCCGCGTTTTTGGGGTCTATAGCCGCGTTTTTGAAACGCGGCCATAGACCCCGTTTTTTGTAGTGAAAGGGTGAGGAAGAGAACAACAACAACCCGCCTCCTTTAATGGCCTTGAATCATGTATCGAGGCTCTGCAGGAATTTGAAAGAGTCCAGATTTCTATGCCAAGGTTGTGGCCTTCTGGGGTTCGTTTTGATTGAGCGTCCACATGCTTTTGACTTTGATGGTGCTTGGTTGTTCAACTATGGAGTTGGGGTTCACTTACTTCAGGCCAAGGATGAGGATAGGTTACCTAATGACCCTGATCACTTGGATCCCAATGACAACCATATCTCATTTCAGGTTAATTCATATTTAACTTTACCATTTTAATGTTAGTTTTTTTTGTATGTAACTATTTTTGTATTGATCGTGGACAACCTAGGTAGTTAAGGCAACCTCTATATAAAACTTATATACTATATTTTTTAAGTTCCCTCATAAAATTCTGTTATGTGACTACTTAATTAAAAAATATACTTTCATCATATAATATATATATATATATATATATATATATAATAATAAACTACATATGAGAATCTTAAAAAATGAATTTAAAGAACAATACTTAAATACTATATATATATAGTCAGACCTCATGTTGGAGAGTATGGTGCATTTTTCGAAATTTTTTCTATTTACACTTTTATCTCAACAAATTTTGCATTTATATCAAAGCGTTATTCATTAAATTAGTCAATTAGTCGGTGGAGTAAGTAGATATATTAATCATTTATAACTCTACATTAATTATTTATATTAAAATAATCTATATGATTATTTTTATAAATTTAATATAATAAATTATTTTTATTTGTAATTTACTAAAGTGAATTAGTCTTAACCATTTAAATTTTTTCAAATAAATATGTGTGTTTGTATGAATTATTTGTAAGTTCAAAGTTTCAACTTATTTTTATAAGATTTATATGAGAATAATTGATTGGAAATATAGTATTATTGCTCAAATTAGTTACTTTTGCTTTGAAACAAAATAATAATAACAACAACAACAATGTACGATGAAAAATGTAAAAATAAAAATAATTGAATGATACTTGTATTTTTATTTTATAAAAATGATTTTGCATTTTTAAGTAGGCATGAAAGATATGTCTATTTATATCAATCAATATATTATGCAATTTTCATATATTTATAAAGTATAATCAAATCACTGCACCACTCTTTTTGTCTATATATTTAGTTTAGAGAATAGAACACTAATATTGCAATTTTTTACGATGAAAATTTCTGAAGGTATTGGAGAAAACTAATAACAAAATGCATCGTATATTGTGCTGGTCTATTAAAAAAAAGGAAAAAAAAAAAACAACATACAAAATCATATATGTATATTAGAATCTAATGTTATTTTCAAATTTAAATGATGTGAGCCACTATTTAGATAGATAAATAATCACCAAGTGGCATTCTTTAAGCGATCATGGAACATGAGGCGTTCTTTTAAGCTTGCATTAATTGCCTGAGTTATTTGAAACCAACATTAAGTGGTTCTTAGTTATTGGTACATAAATGTAATGACTAAGTCGCTAGTTTTGTCCAACCGATTTGTGCTAGCTCTAATTTATGAAAACAACATCTCCAATTTATGAAAATAAATTTCCTACGAAGATTTTTAAATTTTTATTTGAAATAAAAGAAAAGTTAACAACCTTTTATGTACATATTTGCCCATTGTCCCCTAATTTCTTAATAGGCAATTACTAAAACCTAATAATCAACCTCAACTTCCACGCCCTGTGTTAGCTTGAATTTGTGGTTTTGTGTCATAGCATATCTAACACCCCCTTTAAATTAGACTTCATTTGATGGAAATCACTCTTATCTTATGTGAGTAGAATGTTGTATGCAATAGTTATACATATAATTTGACTCTAGACTTAAACAAGCCATAGATGGTTCATTTTTAATGTGAACATATACGTCCAATGTTTTCTCTCGATGGCTATCTATTGTACCAATGTTTCCATTTTTTCGCCCTATTGGTCTTCCATTTCTTTGAATCTTGTTCATGTATTAATCTTGGTGATTTAACTATGTTAGTGTGAAAACATGGAAGAAATGGAGCAAAAATTGAAGGACTTTAACATAAAGTACAAGAAGAGGACAGTGGAGGATGTAGAAAACCGGACAAAGATTGATAAACTTTTCTTCAATGACCCGGATGGGTTCATGATTGAGATATGTAATTGTGAGAATCTCAAGCTTGTTCCAGCAGGTTCATTAGGCAAAATAAAGCTTCCAGTTGATAGACACAATCCACCTGTTGAACTGGAAAATGGTGATGATACAAAATAAGGCATGCATTCTATCAGAAAGAGATAAGAGGCATGTAGGTTTTGAAATATTGGCTCCTTTGAAGGGGGCTGGAAAGTAATTGTGTGCCACATATTTTCCAATTATTGTGTTCAATGACATGTTTTTCAAATTGTCTTGGTAAAAAGTTACTATATACGAGCAACTCTATGCTACTCCACCAACACCAACCCAAAAAGATACAAAGTTAATTTGATCTGCTAATACTACATTAAAGTAAGCCGCAGTGTCTAATGCTGGGACATCACCTTCAATATGCAGGAAGAACAATAAAAATTTGCCAAATAATAGCCATTCTCATAATTTGAATAATGAGGATTTGATATTTGTAGTGTTAATTGAAATATGCAATTGAGGGATTCATTCAAATAGCGATATATTACCCAATTTCTTAATGTGTTCTACACACTACCTATAAGTCTTGCCCCCAAAAAAATGTGATCCCGCAATTCTACTATAAGATTTTTTTTATAGAAGAAAATGTAAATAAGTTTTGGGATGATCAAGCACAAAATGATTGGGAAGAAGAAGACATGATAATATGAGTTTTTGAAAAAAAAATCCAAGATATTCTTTACCCAACAAAAAAATAGAGAAAAAATTCATATTGTTAGAAATGTGTGGATTCTAGTCTTGATTGTTAAATTATCTTGTCGTCGAATAAATGATATAGATTCAAATTAAATTCAAATTACACCTATATAAAATTAGAGATTTGATGTGATGCCAAAGAATAATAAAATAACATAGATTTAAATCCTTGCACTAATTCTTCATTTGAACATTAATGTGCTTTGTAGCTTTGGTGAATATGTCTAGACATTTGTCCCCAACTTGAATTGGACTTTAGCTTATACAAGGTAGATTATAGTTTTAAAATCAATAATGGGATTTGATGGTTTTAGTGTTTATTTGGAAACAACTTATCTAGTTTTTTGTTGAAACTTTTTTACTGAAAGTGTGCTAAAATATAACTGTAGCTTGAAATTTTTTGAAAAAGTGAGAGAAAAAAGTGAGGTTTAAAAAACTATACATAAAAATTAAAACTAAGCTTATAAGCTGATGCTAAATCGACGTTTAAAAATTGATAATGGGTTTTAAAAACCAAACCGTTCAACCATTCCCTTTATCCTATTTAAACTCTTCTATCTTTCCCCTTTGTCTCCCTCTCTCCTCCCCCTCCCCCAACCCCAAAAAAAAATCCTCATTCTTAAACTACTTGATTTAACTTTTGATTATTTCAACACGAGTCACTTGATTAAATTCCTATTGTCCTATATATAATGAATGGTGTTATTACAATTTAAATTTATTATCTTCACCAATTTATATTAATAATTAATAAAATATATATAGTTAAAATGATATTATATCTAGATAGAATTAATTTTGTTAACAACTTATATAAATTAGATTCACCAATATTCTATTGACAATACTACAAAATGTATTATTTATATTCTCAAAATTTACAACCAATAATTTGGATATCTTATAAACTTATTAATAAACTTAGAATATCTAATCTCAATTCAATATTTGTATATTATATATGTATGCACATCAATATATAATATTATGTATACTCAAATTGAGCTCATAATCAAGAATCTGTAAATATTATATTTGAATTTGGCCCAGTGGAAGGGTCGTCCTTACTCACTCCTCAGAGTTTTTTAATTAGATACAATCGGATGATTTAGATGAGATCAGAGGAAGCTTAAGCCGCGCAACCAGCAATAGTGGAGAGAAAGAATGAGAGAGGCGAAGAGCAAGAGTTGAGAGAAAAAAATAGAGCAAGAATGAGAAAGAGAGACAGTAAAAATTTTAGGGAGTTGAGGTTTTTTATTTGTTTTGATTATTGATTGTTTTATGGCTAATTTCTTAGACCAGATTTGTAATTTATCTTGTTGAATTTTGATTTGTCTAGAGGATAATGATATTATTTTTGGGACAATTGATTTTATTCAGACCAAAAAAAAATTTTGTGCTACCAATATTTAACCGGATATAACAGAAATTTTGTTTTTGGTCAAAAGGATGTGCCAAATTTATTTAGATTCATCTGAAACCAATTTTTTTTCCCTACTACCCCTTGTTTTCTAAAATTTTGGGGCCCCCCTTCCACTTGGGGGCCTTAGACAATTGCCTAGTTGGCGTAGTGGAAGGGCCGACCCTGCTCTCTCCTCAAAGTTTATTGATTAGATGCGATCGGATGATTTAGACGAGATTGGAGGAAGCTTAAGCCAGGTAGCCAGCAACAATGGAGAGAAAGAATGAAAGAGGAGGAGAGCAAGAGTTGAGAGAAAAAAGCAAAGCAAGAATGAGAAAGAGAAACGGTAAAAATTTTAGGGATTTGAGGTTTTTTATTTGTTTTGATTAATGTTTTGTGGTTAATTTCTTAGACCGGATTTGTAATTTATTTTATTGAATTTTTGTTTGTCTAGAGGATAATGATGTTATTTTTGGGACAATTGATTTTATTTAGACCAAATTTTTTATTATGCTACCAATGTTTAACTGGAAATAACAGAAATTTTGTTTTTTGGTCAAAACGATGTTTTGGATTTTTTTAGGTTCATCTGAAACCAAATTTTGTTTCCCTACTACCCATTCTGTTCTAAAATTTTGGGGTCCCCTTTCCACTTAAGGGCCTTAGGCAATTACCTAATTGGCCTAGTGGAAGGGCCGGTCTTGCTCACTCCTTAGAGTTTTCTGATCAAATGCGATCAGATGATTTAGATGAGATCGAAGGAAGCTTGAGCCAAGCAGCTAGTAACAGTGGAGAGAAAGAATAAGAGAGGCAGAGAGCAAGAGTTGAGAGAAAAAAGCAGAGCAAGAATGAGAAAGAGAAACGGTAAAAAATTTAGGGATTTGAGATTTTTTATTTCTTTTGATTATTGATTGTTTTGTGGTTAATTTCTTAGACCGGATTTGTAGTTTATCTTCTTAAATTTTGGTTTGTCTAGAGGATAATGATGTTATTTTTGGGACAATTGATTTTATTTAGACTAAAATTTTTTTTTGTGCTACCAATGTTTAACCGAGTATAACAGAGATTTTGTTTTTTGGTCAAAAGGATGTGTCGGATTTTTTAAGATTCATCTGAAACCAAAATTTTTTTCCCTACTACCCCTTCTAATTTTCTAAAATTTTAGGGCCCCCTTTCCACTTAGGGGCCTTAGCAGCGTAGTTGATATCGTACCGGTACCGACTGGTATGTACCATAGCAGTATGCATACCAGTATCGAAACACTAACATTTTGTACCAGTTTAAATATCGGCTGATTTCCGACAATATCGACTAGTACCGGGCGTACCGGCCAGTACAAAAAAAGTTTTTTTTTTTAGTTTTGTAATTTTTGAATTTTTGCAAAGGCAAAATGACAACTTATTTGCATTAACTTATTAGTATTATTTGTTTTCTTAGTATGCCATAAACAATTAAGCTTTCTATTTTTTATATTGTGTTTTTTTTTTCTTTTAATTGATGCTAAAGTCTAAAACCATGAATAATTTGTTCTAAATTGAGGTAATGTTTTATGGTAAACTTTTACATTTATTATAATATAAAAAATAACGATAAACCCAAAACGGTACACTGGTATTGACCGATACTGAAATATATCGTTCTACTGGTCAAACCGGTACAGCCTTCGGTATGAGATTGACTCTCTTGGGCCTTAGGCAATTGCCTAATTGGCCTAATGGAAGGGCCGGCCCTGCTCACTTCTCAGAGTTTTCTGATCAAATGTGATCTGATGATTTAGATGTGATTGGAGCAAGCTTGAGCCAGGTAGCTAGCAACAGTGGAGAGAAAGAATGAGAGAGGCGGAGAGCAAGAGTTGAGAGAAAAAGGTAGAGCAATAATGAGAAAGAGAAATGGTAAAAATTTTAGGGATTTGAGGTTTTTTATTTGTTTTGATTATTGATTATTTTGTGGTTAATTTCTTAGACCGAATTTGTTATTTATCTTGTTGAATTTTGGTTTGTCTAGTGGATAATGATGTTATTTTTGGGACAATTGATTTTATTTAAACCTTTTTTTTTTGTGCTACTAATGTTTAACAAGGTATAACAAAAATTTTGTTTTTTGCTCAAAAGGATGTCCCAAATTTTTTTAGATTCATCTGAAACCAAACTTCTTTTCCCTACTACCCATTCTTTTCTAAAATTTTGGGCCCCCCTCCACTTGGGGCCTTAGGCAATTGCTTAATTGGCCTAGTGAAAGGACTGGCCCTGCTCACTCCTCAGAGTTTTTTTATCAGATGTAATCAGATGATTTAGATGAGATCGGAGGAAGCTTAGGTCAGGCAGTTAGTAATGGTGGAGAGAGAATGAGAGAGGCAGAGAGCAATAATTGAGAGAAAAAAGCAGAGCAAGAATGAGAAAGAGAAACGGTAAAAATTTTAGGGATTTGAGGCTTTTTATTTGTTTTGTTTATTGCTTGTTTTGTGGTTAATTTCTTAAACCGGATTTGTAGTTTATTTTGTTGAATTTTGATTTGTCTAGAGGATAATGATGTTATTTTTGAGAAAATTGATTTTATTTAGACCAAATTTTTTTTTTGTGCTACCAGTGTTTAACCGGGTATAACAAAAATTTTGTTTTTTGATCAAATGGATGTGCCAGATTTTTTTAGATTCATCTTAAACCAATTTTTTTTTCCTACTACCCCTTCATTTCTAAAATTTTGGGGGGCCCCTTCCATTTGGGAGCCTTAGGCAATTGCCTAATTGGCCTAGTGGAAGGGCTAGCCCTGATTGTACCAATGTTTCCATTTTTTCGCCTATTAGTCTTCCATTTCTTTGAATCTTGTTCATGTATTAATCATGGTGATTTAACTATGTTAGTGTGAAAACATGGAAGAAATGAAGCAAAAATTGAAGGACCTTAACATAAAGTACAAAAAGAGGACAGTGGAAGATGTAGAAAACCAGACAAAAATTGATTAACTTTTCTTCATTGACCGTGATCGGTTCATGATCGAGATATGTAATTGTGAGAATCTCAAGCTTCCAGTTGATAGACACAATCCACCTATTAAAATGGAAAATGGCGATGATACAAAATAAGGCTTTCATTTGATCAGAGAGAGATAGGGGCATGTAGGTCTTGAAATATTGGCTCTCTTACTTTGAAGGGAGCTGGAAAGTAATCGTGTGTCACATGTTTTCCAATTATTGTGTTTAATGACATGTTTTTCAAGTTGTCTTAGTAAAAAGTTACTATATATGAGCAACCGTTCACTACTCCACCAAGACACCAACCCAAAAAGATACAAAGTTTGATCAACCACCCCGTAACTGGATTAGAATGTATACATACTAATACTATATTAAAGCAAGCCGTAGCGTCTCATGCTGGGACATCACCTTCAATTTGCAGGAAGAACAATAAAAATTTGCCAAATAATAGCCATTCTCATAATTCAAATAATGAGGTTTTGATATTTGTAGTGTTAGTTGAAATATGCTATTGAGGAATTCATTCTAATAGAGAAATATTATTACTCTATTTCTTAATGTGTTCTACACACTACCTATAAGTCCTGCCCCCCAAAAAATGTGATTCCGTGATTCTACTATAAATTTTGTTTTTTTTTTAAGAAGAAAATGTAAATAAGTTTTGGGATGATCAAGCACAAAATGATTGGCAAGAAGAAGACATATGATAATATGAGTTTTGAAAAAAAAAATTCCAAGACATTCTTTACCCAACAAGAAAAGAGAGAAAAAATTCATAAACAAAAATAGACTCCACAATTAATTTAAGTTGAAGGATAAATTATAGAATTGTGTGGGTTCTAGTCTTGATTGTGAAATTATCTTGTCGTCGAATAAATGATATGGATTCATATTACACTTATATAAAATTAGAGATTTTACGTGATGCTAAAGAGTAATAATGTAAATAGCGTAGATTTAAATCCTTGCACCAATACTTCATTTGAACATTAATGTGCTTTGTAGCTTTGGTGAATATGTCTAGACCTTTGTCCCCAATTCGAGTTCGACTCTAGCTTATACAAAGTAGTCTATAGTTTTAAAATCGATAATGGGTTTTGATAGTTTTAGTGTTTATTTGGAAAAAAACTTATTTAGTTTTTGGTTGAATGAAAGTGTGCTAGTGTAACTATAACTTGAAAAAAATTTGAAAAAGTGAGAAAATGTGGAAAAATTTGAGGTTTTAAAAAACTGTACATAAAAGCTAAAAACTAAAAATTAAAACTAAACTTATAAGCTGATGCTAAACCGACACTTAAAAATTGATAATAGGTTTTAAAAACCAAACTGTTCAACCATTCCCCTTATCCTATTTAAACTTTTCTATCTTGTCCCTTTTGCCCCCCCCCCCCCCCCCCCTTTCTAAAATTTCCTCTTCCCCCTTTGTCTCTCTCTCCTCCCCCTCCCCCAACCCCAAAAAAAAAAAAAAAATCCTCGTTCTTAGACTACTTGATTTAACTTTTGATTATTTTCAACATGAGTCACTTGATTAAATTACTATTTTTCTATATATAATGAGCGATGTTGTTACAATTTAAATTTATTCTCTTCAACAATTTATATTAATAATTAATAAAATATATATAGTTCAAATGATATTATATCTAGATAGAATTAATTTTGTTAATAACTTATATAAATTAGATTCACCAATATTCTATTGACAATACTACAAAATGTATTGTTTATATTCTCAAAATTTATAACCAATAATTTGGATATCTTATATACTTATTGTAAGGACACGATTTGCTCCACAGTCCAAATGGTTTGGACAATAACCCAAAGGGCTCAAAACAATGAATTTATTAGAGAGTAGGCTGAATAATAAATGTTCAATAAGTTAAGTGGATAAGGATCACAATAGGTCAATTAGGTTGATTACAATAGGCTAGCCAATATAAAAATGGACAAGACAAACAGTTGTGAACAAGAAAAGTTCTCCCCCGTCAAGTCCTAGGAAGGTCTATTCTCATATATTTCTCATAGACTTATACAAAATTGTAGTTCTTGAGTATATAGTGATTTTTCTCTGGTTTTGCTGTTGATCCCCTCTGTGAGGGAGTTTATCCCTTATATACTTCCTATCTTTCTTTTATCTCAGCCTTCTACATGTAGGTCAGATTGCTAGTCTCCTTGATACTTGTCCCATTAGCATATTCCTGAAGTTTTTGGGGGTAGTTGTAAGGCTGAAAGTTACTATTCAGATATCACTTTCACATTAATGCGACCAGGGAGTTAGATGCAGAGCATTCGATGCGGTGGTGGCAGCTTTATGCCCAGATCTTTCTCATCTCTTCTGGTGACTCACCTCTCATTGAAACTTATCCTCTCAAGCATGGTTACCCACTGCCTAAGGCTTGATGGGTGGTCGGACAACATTACTTGTTTACTGAGACTTGACCTTTTCCTTTGGCTCAATAACCTATCTGTCTTCGTTAGTATTTATTTGTTCTCGACCTATTTGACATCCTCAGGCATGGTTCATGGTCCAATATTATTATCTGGGCCCTTTATCCCTACACTTATTAATAAGCTTAGAGTATCCAATTTCAATTTAGTATTTGTATATTATATATGTATACACATAAATATATAATATTATGTATACTCAAATCAAGCTCAGAATCAAGAACTTGTAAATATTATATTTAAATTTGGCTCATCTAATAGTTGAGCTTAAATATGCGCATAAACTTGGTCCAATGAAGCTATTTTACAAGATAACTCTGAATTTTATCATAACAATTCAACTACCTATATGGCCCCAAGCCTTTCAAAGCAACTCAAGCAATAAAGTAACCCTAAATGAGGGGCAGTTTAGTCATTCAACATTAAAAGCAATATACTTACCCAAAAAACACACAAAATAAAAAAAACGTTCACAACACACATGTCAACCTCTAATTCGCTCTTCTGACGATTCACAAATTCCTCTCCTAAAGTCCCAATCCTCTACAACCCACCCATCCTCTTCCCTTACATTCTCCTTCAAAAACCATACAAATATTCCAATTTTACCCCAAAGTACAACCCTACACAGCGAATCCAAAAAAATAAAAACGTATTCAGTTACAAATTGTCCCACATAAGAACATTACCCAAACCCCCGCAAAAAATAAAAATCACACAGAGTGAGAGAGAGAAAAACGAAAGAGAAAGTGAGAAATGCATCACTCTCTTATTACACACACATTTCTCTCTCAGATCAGATCCTAATAAACCAAAAACCAAAAAAAAAAAAAACCCTAAATCTCAAAACATTTTCTCTCCAATTTTCCTTCTCTCCAATCAGATCCCAAATTCTTCTCCCTATGCAATTGGATCATACATATATATATATATAGAGAGAGAGAGAGAGAGTGATATAGATAGATACGATTTTGTTGTTATTATATAAATATATATATATATATATATATATTTTGTGGTGAATTTAGGGTTTGGAGGTGGGAATGGCGAGCATAAAGGGGGTGAGTAGATCGGCGTCGGTGGCGTTGGCGCCGGACGCGCCTTACATGGCGGCGGGGACGATGGCGGGGGCGGTGGATCTGTCGTTCAGCTCGTCGGCGAGCCTTGAGCTGTTCAAGCTCGACTTCCAGTCCGACGATCACGAGATGCCGCTCGTTGGAGAGACGCCGAGCTCCGAGCGGTTCAACAGGATCACGTGGGGGAAGCCTATCGCCGGAGCGGAGAAGTTCTCGCTCGGTCTCGTTGCCGGTGGTTTAGTCGACGGGACTATTGATATCTGGAACCCTCTCGCTCTGATCCGGTAATTTTTGGTCTGGTTTGGTGAATTGTGTGGATTGAATTGAGCTGAGCTGGTTGCATTGTTTGGGAATTTGTGAAATTTTGGGTTGATTGCATGAGGTGAAAATGAGAGGAATTTTTTGGGTTTTGGATTGATGGAGGGGATTTGGTTTGATTTATCTTCTTTGTTTGGAAATTTTGTGAAATTTTAGTAAATTGCATTGGGTTAAATGAGAGGGAATCGAGTTGATTTGGATTTTCAGTGAATTGGAATGTGGGTTTTTATAAGTATTTATTAGTTTGATTTGATTTGACGAATGGTTGAATTGAATTGAACTGGATGGAATTGGGTGGCATTGATTGGAAGAAATCTGTGAGATTAGTTAATTGCATTGGGTTAAATGAGAGGGAATCGAGGAAAGATTTGGATTTTCAGTCAATTGAGATGTGGGTTTTTAGATTTATGTTTTTATTTGTTTAGATTTTGGAATTGAAGCTGCATTTGTATTGCCTAGGTATTGTCTTTTAGTTAGAGAATTTATAAGTTTGTTTTGATTTGGCAAATGGTTGAATTGAATTGAGCTGGATGGAATTGGGTGGCATTGTTTGGAAGAAATCTGTGAGATTTAGTTAATTGCATTGGCTTAAATGAGAGGGAATTGAGGAAAGATTTGGATTTTCAGTGAATTGAGATGTGGGTTTTGAGATTTATGTTTTTATTTGTTTAGATTTTGGAATTGAAGCTGCATTTTTATTTCCTACATATTGTCTTTTATAAGTTTGATTTGATTTGGCGAGTGGTTGAATTGAATTGAGTTGGATGGAGTTGGCTGGCATTGTTTGGAAGAAATCTGTGAGATTTAGTTAATTGTGTTTGGTGAAATGAGAGGGAATTTAGTGTTGGGTTCGATTGGATTGTTGGAGGGGATCTAGTCTTTGGGTGAATTGGAATTTGGGTTTTTAATTTTTTTCTTGTTGTTTAGGTTTTGCAATTGAGGTGGATTTTGTATATCACAGGCATTGTTTTTGTTTGGATTTGTTTCTTTGTGATCACAATTTGTAAGATTTGATTACCGGAACACCAGACACATGGTAGGCAATTTATAAGTCTGGCCAGCTCATGTGGGTTGTTTGTTTATTTTATTTTGAATATGGTAGTTGGTTTCTGGGGATTATGATGTGTTTATAAATTGTTGTTTGGAATTCACTTTTTGTTGTGGGATTGGATAATTGGTTGGTTATCTACCTGGGAAATTGGTTGAGAGAATGAGATTTTGAAATTTGTCATTTTTAGTATTGAAATGGATTCTGATGTGGTGAGATGAGTGTTTCTTGTGAATTTTTTTTGCTATATTTGGTTGCTTTGAAAGCTGTGAGAAAGAGAGTGAAATATTGGGTTTAAGCCTAGATGGGTCCCCCTCCCCCCCCCCCCCCCCCTACTTTTTTCTCTGTGACTTATTGTATGAATCTAGTAATTCTGCTGTTTTGGATTTTTTGGCTTCTCTTTTCATTATAGTCTTGTTTTTGTTCTTAGGTCTGAAGCAAGTGAAAATGCTCTCGTTGGGCATCTTTCGAGGCATAAAGGGCCAGTGAGTTTACTACTTTTGCAATATGTTAACCTCCTCTTAGTTATTCCTTTGCCCCTTTGATGTTTGATGATAACAAATCATTCTTTATAAAGCATTTTTTAATCAATTTCAGGTACGTGGTCTTGAATTTAACGCCATTGCACCAAACTTACTTGCATCTGGTGCTGATGATGGTGAAATCTGTATTTGGGATTTGGCCAACCCTGCAGAACCTTCTCATTTTCCACCCCTCAGGGTAGGTAGTCCTTACTTGTCACTCATGTATCTGAAGCCTTAGGTTTCTTTAATAGATGTGCTAACTCCATCTCAATTCCCCCCCCCCCTCTGATCATGCCCATGATCTTATTTAGTTGTTTTTTTTTTTGGGGGGGGGGGGAGGGGGAATCTATATACGTCGCTATAATTTGTCCTTAAACATGGCATTTGAAAAAGCTTGGAGGGGTCTATAATGTGTTTCTGCCTTTGTGTAATGTGCAGAAACTTATTTTAATTTGTAAATTTGTGTAATAATGTATATATATTTTAAATTTTCTATAATTTATAAGTAAATTTTGGCACTGTGGACAAGAGGAAGGGAAGATTCAAACTACCGACCTCCGGTTCAGAAGTCGTGATTTCTGCAGATTTTGCTACCCCTTGGGCCTATATCTGATGATATCTCTAGTAGAAGTATATATTTTTGATAAATTAGTAAAATTTATTGATCAAAAAGAGATGACAACCAGTACACAGGAAGTGTACTGGTAGCATGCCAGAATTACATAAAAGTACAGAAATCTACAAATTCTAGCAAACTAGAGAAAGAATGAGTAATGACCAGCTTCACCACCAGCATAGCCTGTTCAGTGTCTTCAAATGTCCTGCCATTCCATTCTTTCAATATTATACAAAGAGGGATTGCACTCCAAAGATCTCCATTATGATGTCTAGGAAGCCACCCCTTCCAACAAGCCAATAGATCCGTCACCCTCATAGGCATAGCCCAGTGTACCCCAAATAAAGAAAGAGCTAGTGCCCAAAGTTCTCTGACCATAGAGCAATGCAACAGTAAATGATCAACATATTCCCTATCTTGCTTACGCATACAACACCAATTTACTAGAATAAGACCTTGCTGTCGTAGATTTTTAGTTGTGAGAATCTTCCCTAATGCAGCTGACCAGGAAAAAAGCTACCTTGAGATGACCTTTGACCTTCCAAATACTCTTCCATGCAAAATCAACAACACCCTCACCATGCAGCGCTCTATAGAACGATTTAACTAGAAAAAGTTTGCTCCTTGTTGGCTTCCAACAGATACTATCTTCTTCTTCCCTTCGAACGTTTATATATAAATAAGAGAATGGAGGCCTGTCATCATTCCTTGCTACCAGTCATGCAAAGCACTATAAAAGGAAATCTCTCATACAATCTGATCTGCCCTCCAACTCAGTAAATCTGCTACTGCAGCGTCCTTTCTTTTAGCAAGAGTATAGAGCCTGGGAATGTCTCTTTAAGAGCCCCATCCCTGCACCATTTATCATGTCAAAACCGAACATTTTTACTTCAACCTCAAAACTAATAGATCCAGAAAATTAATTCCAGCTCCTCTGAATATGTTTCCAAAGGTGAACTCCATGAGGTCCAACCACTAAGCACCAGCCACCCCACTCAACACAAAACTTGATCGCAACAACTCTTCTCCAAAGGGCATTTTTTTCTGTGGCAAAACCCTAAAGCCATTTACCCAGTAAGGCTTGATTGAAAGAGTGTAGATGGAGAATGACTAGCCCCCCGGCCTGAAAAGATTCACAAATCTGATTCCAATTTACAAGATAAAACTTAAATTCATCAGACAATCCAACCCACAGAAAATATCTTTGTAACTTTTCAATTTGAGCCACTACACTAGAACGAAGAGGAAATAATATGGAGGCAAACTAGATAAAGTACTCTTTACTAGAGTTAGCCTACCTCCCTTCCACAAATGAAGCTTCTTCCACCCTGCCAATCTTTGTTTTATCTTTTCAAGGACCAGTTTCCAAATTTCCTTGGCTTTAAATCTGGTACACATCGGCAGTCCTATCTCAACCTGGTTGGCATCTCCTTGTCTTGCCCCCCTTTTGATCTCTTAGTTTCTTTTTGAACATATTTAGATGATGAAAAAGTAGAATTCAGCCCAACTCTCCCTGTTGTACTCTTTTTCTCTTATCTTGTAGTTTAGCCATAGTGTACTAAACAGGGGAGTCAATACCGTTTCATACTGGCCAGTATTTTCCGTTCTGAAACTCGCTCCGGTACACCCTGTTTCGTCTTGCTCTAAATACCAGACCATTTCGGAAGGTACCGGCCATTTCGGCCATTCCGGATGAAAAATGTATTTCAGTCCGAAATGGTTTCTTCTGCAATTTTTTCATTTAAACCAAAAAAAAAAAAACAATCAAACAAACCGTGAACCAGAGGTTAACAGAGGTGTGGTGGTGGACCTAGTGGCGTTGCTTTAGTTGGGCTGAGCGGAACTGAAGCTTGGTATCGTCATTTTATGGAAGAAAGAAAGAATAGTTGAATAAGTGGAGAAGGAGATGAGGAGAAAAAGTAACAAAAAGAAAATACAATAAAAAATAAGAAATGGTTGAATAAAGGTGTGGCTGAGGGATAAGGAGTAGAGTTATTGTCCACACCAACTCTCTTCTATTTCCAAGGCAATAACATGGGTCTTACAAGTTTCAATTTTGAAATTTTACTTTCTATTTTTATCCGTACTTATATTTAATTTAATTTATTTTATTTTTTAAGTCTTAGATAATGTCAGACTGACATGATATGTTGGACTTGGGCCATTTTTATTGGGTATGTTGAACTAAACATATAGGATATAAATTTAATAACTATATACACACTTTTAACTCAATGCATATATGGTATATAAGTATTAGCAGTAATCCCGAAATGGTACACCAATATTAACCGGTATTGAAATATTTCATTTTTTTGAACAAACTGAAACGCCTTCTGGTATGGTATTGACTCCCTTGATACTAAATGTGCCCAATGCAGGGTAGCGGCTCTGCTGCTCAGGGTGAAATTTCATTCTTATCTTGGAATAGCAAGGTTCAACATATATTGGCATCCACCTCATATAATGGAACAACGGGTGAGGATAAAAATGGAATTTTTAAGTTATTGGTTATCTGTTTATTATTGTTTGTAATGTATTCTATTTTTTTTTCAGTGGTTTGGGACCTAAAGAAGCAAAAACCAGTAATAAGGTAATTTTTTTTGCTACTAATATGAAGTCTCTTTTTTTTTTTTCTCCAATTTTTTTGGGTGCTGCAGCCTGATGTGAACTCCTGGTATGATCTTTGAATATCTCACGTGGCCTCTGTCAATTGCAGCTTTTCAGATTCAGTTAGAAGGCGGAGCTCTGTTTTGCAGTGGAATCCTGATATTGCAACTCAGCTTGTTGTTGCATCAGATGAAGATAGTTCACCTTCTGTGAGGGTATTGACTTTGAGAAAGATGTTGCTTTACTTGAGTGCAAAATATGATTTTGAGGTTATGTAATTAGGAAAAAGAAAAAAAAAAGGTCTTCTGTTCATTAATTTATAGCAATTTTATGCAAGCAGTTATGGGATATGCGGAATATAATGACACCAGTTAAAGAGTTCACGGGGCATACTAAAGGTAATGATACTTTGTAGCATGATATTCCATTTTAACTGTATTATTGTTTTTATCAGTTTATGTTTATATGATTGCTGTTTTGGGATACCATTAGCCATGCATTACTTTTTGAATTTTTTTTCCCTATCCCTCTCTTGTGCTTCCATATGTCTAAAATAATTGAATTTGATTGTATACCCAATTTGCAGTAGCTGCTTGAGGAGTATTATTTGGTGATTACTATTTTTATCCTTCAAATAGAAAGTACTCATCATTTATTTATCTGATTAATAGGAAATTATTTTGCCTTTTCTCATCATTTTTCCCTTATAAACTTCTCATGCTTTTCAAATTGACTATGAGTCACCTTTCCTTTATGAGGTCAGCTGTTCAGGCATGTTCTTTAGTTGTAGATTCATCCAATATTTTGTTGCCCTGTTTCCCCATCGTTTGTATAACATTGAATGAGTATGGTAGCTATTCTATATATGCTTTATTGGAAACCTATTTAGGAAATTGACTCCAGTTTCATAGTGACTGAAGTTTATTCATGCCAAATTATGATCCTCATGATGCTTACATGCGAATCCAGATGTACATAGTATTATAAATCGAATTATCTTTGAAGTTCAAATATTTTTTTAATTGCTGCCTGATTATGTATATAATGGGTGCCATATTACTAGATTATAGAAGCTTTTGTTTTGTTTTGTGATTTTGTTAAATGCATACAGAGATATGGATTTCTATATGTTTTTCTAGTCACCAATGACTGGTGCTGTAGTATTTAATTAATGCCACCTTAGTTGGCTATGCAGTACATATACTTCCAATTTCCAATATACAATTATCAAAATTTTAGTTTTGTTGTGCATGATGTTGAATATTTTCCACCTTTCTGCATTTCTTACATCAGGTGTAATTGCGATGGCGTGGTGTCCCATTGACAGTTCTTATTTGATTACCTGTGCCAAAGATAGTCGAACTATTTGCTGGGATACTGTTTCTGGAGAGGTATGGAATTTGGCCTTCCTTATCATGGGTCTGTAATTTTTTTTGGAGATTGTCCTATTATGATTTTTCTTCTGGGTTGTTCTTCAGTATAGGATACTTTTTGCTATGGTAACACTTCTTTGTTTTTGATTTTGACTCAGATTGTTTCTGAACTGCCTACTGGTACCAACTGGAATTTTGATGTACACTGGTATTCAAAGATACCTGGGGTTATATCAGCATCTTCATTTGATGGAAAAATTGGAATTTATAACATTGAGGTATATACCAATTATATTTTTTTTGATAAATATATACCAATTATATTTTTATAGCTGTCTAAAAGGTTCTGCTTTCTTTCGAGCCTTATAACAAGTTGTAAGTTGGCAACAATTAAAATGGAAAATAATTGAGTAAAGCGATGGATCTTTTTATGCACATTATATGCCATTTTATCAATAACTGCAATTTAGTATGAGTGCTAAAGAGATGAGTGGGACAAAAGGGTGTAAGGGGGATGGGTAGAGCAACACGGGAATATTGCATTTACAATTTTTGTGGCATCCGGATTCCAATATTGATAAATGACAACATGAACAAAAATAGAATGGACAATGATTGCATTTGTGCGAATGTAGAGTTGGTGTTAATTGAGGATTAGATTAAGGGATGGCGTTAGAAGTGCAAAGAAATTTTATTTAAAATTTGGTCTTATTTAATTTTGGAGTCAATTGAATATTTATTGGATAATTGCATTTTATTTTTGGTTTTAGTAGTTAATCAGTATCATTAGTATCTTTATTTATATCCTAGAGTCAGTGTTGTTTTTTGTAATTCAATAATTGAGATTTCTCAAGTCGTTTAGAATTAGGTTTCCTTAGTCAATTAGAATTAGAATTAAGGTTTCCTATATTAGTTAGAATTAGGGTTTAGTAGTCTATATAAGCACAATAATATACTCCTATGGAGAATTAATATTTTGATGATGAATAAAATGTCTCTTGAAATTGTCCCAATGGTTCGGTGCTAACTCTAGCCAACCCTAGAAGCTAACTCCTAGAGGTTTTCTTTTGCTCGGTTTGACTCCAAGCAAGCCTAGGTGTTGACTTCTAGGTTACGTATCCCTTTATTTCTTGTTCTTTAATTTTGTTGTTGCATTGTTTTGGTTTGTCCTGCGTTAGGGAACTTGTCTAATATGGTTTGGAATGTGGAACAAAGTTTCTATGAAAACCTGATCTTGAAATTCAGAAAGCACACTGCTAAATCACCCATGCTCATTTGGGTTTTTCCAACCCTGGTAGAACAGGTTGATTCATTTGCAAAATGGCCTATAGTGGAACCTTCTTTTGTAATGGATTTCACTTAATTCTTTTACAGGGTTGCAGTCGATATGGCGTTGGAGAGAATGAGTTTGGTGCAGGTAATTTTTTCTTATTAGCTCTCATAAATCATATCATCAATTTGCCTACAGTGGTTTGATATGCATACTGGCGTTTATTTTTACATGCATTGTCTTGGCCACGGTAGCTTGTTTCTTAAAAGATTTGGGGGAGAAATTAGCACTTATTGGTTTTGAAATAAGTGAGATTTGAGCTTGTCTTTATGTTGTGTCTTGAACTCAACTATTGATTCATCTCTTGAAATGATAGGTTTTAGTTGGCAAGAAGTTAACATGTAAATGATAGGCTTTGGTGTACTTCAAAGGATATTAAAGTCTTTTTTATGGGCAAGTTACATATGTACCAAATGTGTGCCGCCTGAGCTAGAGTTCATTGGTGATATAATACAAAAGTATCTTTTGTAGACATTCATACACTATATGTGTGTGTATATGGAAATAAACAATCTTCTGTTTACTTGTTTATTATTTTTGGGTTGTGGGTCACTAGTAAGTCACTTCTAAAAGGAGTTGGTTGTTTTGAGGATTGGGTAATGGTGGCTAATATGGGTCTATATGATCAATCAACACACATCCTATCCTCTAAAGTGTATGGTGCAATCGACATACAACATTGGGTTTGGTCATGTTCAAGGAGAGTGATTAAGGCACCAGTAAGGAAGAGTGAGTTGATCCAAGTTGAGGGACTGAAAAAGTTAGAGGCAGACCAAAATAGCATGACTAGAAGTAATAAAAATGGACATGTCAGTTAAGGAAGTAACCAAGAGTATGATTTCAGAGAGAATAGAATGGAGAAGAACACATGTGGTTGACCCTAACTAATGTTGAGGTTCCATAGCTGAGCCCAAAAGTTTGAGACTAAGGCTTTGTTGTTGTAATTCTCTTCTGATTTGAAGTTAGTTGTCTGGTTTAATCCATCAATCAATGGAAAAAATTTAATCTTAAAAAATTTTAAATCAGTTGGCAGTGTTTTTCTTGGTTATATAGGATGAAACACTTTCTGAACTCGTATGCTTATGACTTTGTTGCTGATCATGTCTTGGACATTTTTTTTTCAAGTCTTCTTCTAAATTGGTGCAACCCTTTGGGTAATTGATTCTTGTAGACACAATGCCATTCAATTGACATCCTGCAAGCTCAATTTTGATTTTGCCATTTTGAATTCACAAGCGTAACACTGCCTCTGCAGCATTGTTAATAGATTGGCCTTCAGGCTAAATGGCATCTCCACCTCTGTACAAGACTGGGGGTGGCTGAGATGCTGCAGATTCCAGTCTTGCAGAGTGCAAGTTCAACAACGCCTTAGTTCCAAAACATGGTTGGAATGATTTGAGCCACACTTTGACAAAGATCATTGTTTTTATTATTTTGTTTCTTGAGTTTCTTGTTATAACATTATTTTTTGGGGGTTGGATCTAGTGTCCGTTTGGGAATAGCTTATCTAGCTTTTTGCTAAAAGTATGCTAAAGTGGACTTTTACCTTGAAAAAAGTGAGAAAAAGTGGGAAAAGTGAAAAAAGTGAGGTTTTAAAAAGTTGTATATAAAAGTTAAAAGCTAAAAGCTAATACTAAAACTCGATGCCAAATTCAGCCCTATTATTCTTCTTTTATATGATTATTAAATGTCAAAACATCGTATTCATTATAGAATTTCCATTCTGTAGTTGTTTGACCCATTAGCTTACATATGCAAGTCCGGAATTTCGTTGGGTAATTGCAAGTGAAATAAACAATTGTTTCTTTATAAAATGCATGAGTTGTGAGTTCATACAGGGAAGAGAAGATTGTACAGTGTGTGAAGTAATTTAGGAATTGATGCATGCCAGTACTTATTCCTATTTCTCCTCCTTTCCCCCTCCTTTCATCCCACAATCATTTGTTGTTACTTTCTGTAATTGATTATATTTCCTGTGAAATTCAGTTTCATAGTAATACTTTTTTTATGCAGCTCCTCTGAGAGCTCCAAAATGGTATAAACGTCCTGCTGGGGCATCTTTTGGCTTTGGTGGCAAGCTTGTAGGATTTCGCCCTAGGCCCTCTGCTGCAGGTGTTCCAGCTGGTGCTTCAGAGGTATCTTTATTGGTCAATGTCTCTTTGTTCTCTTATTTTATGTTGCATTTGTTTGTTAATTTTTTTCCCTCTTTGTTCAGGTTTATGTCCACACCTTAGTTACTGAAGACAGTTTGGTCAGTCGATCGTCTGAATTTGAAGCTGCAATTCAAAATGGGGAAAGGTCTTTGTTGAGAGTACTTTGTGAGAAAAAGTCACAAGAGACTGAGTATGTTATCTTTACTGGCGAACAAATATTTTTTCTTTTGCTATTAGAAGTTGCTTTAATACTTTTGCATCTCTTGATTCCTTTTGAGCTGTTTTAACAGATCTGAGGATGACCGAGAAACATGGAACTTCTTGAAGGTTATGTTTGAAGATGATGGGACAGCAAGGACAAAGCTGCTCTCCCACCTTGGTTTCAGTGCACCTATTAAAGAAAAAGATAGTGTCGAAGATCTTTCCCAGGAAGTAAAAGCACTTGAACTTGACGATACCGTAACTGAGAAGGTTGGATATGGGGGTGATAAAGAAGTTGTTTTCCCTACCGATAATGGGGAAGATTTCTTTAACAATCTTAGCCCAGCTGGAACGCCTGTGTCTACCTCTCGTGGTGAAAACTTTGCTATTGGAGATACTGCTCCTGATTCAGAACAATTGCAACAAGAACCAGATGGATTTGAGGAGAGCACTGACCCAGCATTTGATGATGCTGTCCAAAGTGCTTTAATTGTTGGAGATTACAAGGGGGCAGTTGAACAGTGCATATCTGCAAATAAAATGGCTGATGCTTTAGTTATTGCTAATGTTGGTGGTGCATCCTTGTGGGAGAGCACACGGGATCAATACTTTAAGATTAGCCGATCACCTTACCTAAAGGTAGTTTATTTATCTTGAATAGCCTCATCTTACTTTGATGAACATATGAAGCTATGTAAAACGATTGGAGATAAATATTTTTTTATCTTATCAATCGATTATTAACAATGTATTTATAATGTCTCTTTCATACATGGGGGTTTCATTTTCAGGTTGTTTCTGCAATGGTGAACAATGATCTCTTGAGCCTTGTAAATACAAGGCCCCTGAAATTCTGGAAAGAAACACTTGCTCTTCTCTGTAGTGTAAGTTTTATTACTCCTGGCAAAGATAGAGTTCTTTTTTGTGACATTCCAGCGCATTGTTACAATTTAGATGCATGGACAGTTAAATCAATTTTTTTATTGAATCCAAATAAATGGTATATATATTTCCCCTCTTAGTTTGCTGAATGGTTTATTATGATCTTGAATGCTGTGGAGTGGTTATCTGTTACCTGCATTTACGTAGTATCTCATCCTTTTCATGTTGATGTTAGCAAATGGTATACTCAACCTGTCTGACCTCCCTCCTCATGCCCACAGCTAAATGTAGTTGCAAGAATTGCTAGAGATATTGTTTCTTTTATGAGCGTCTTTTGTCTAAATTATCCTTGCATTCAGACATTATTATTAGAAGTCAACAGTCTGCCTCTTGAAACTATGAATTTAATGAGTTTCTGTTTCTGGATTTATTGTGGAGGTAATGAACTCTTGACCTGATGATCTTCTGTGCTATGGCCCAAGAGACAGACAAGTCAAATTAAACATATTTGTTTCTTACTTTTAATGATGGCTATCCTGTAGTAGTTACTGTAAGAAATAGTTTCTTGTGCAATTAATTGCATTGATCATGAAGTTATTGTGTCTGCTAAATTCTTATTCCTTCTTTTTTCCCTAAAAAAAAATCATCATCAAACAGTTTGCACAGAGAGAGGAATGGACTATGCTCTGTGACACACTTGCTTCGAAACTCATGACCGCTGGTAACACGTTGGCTGCTACTCTTTGTTATATATGTGCCGGAAATATTGATAAAACAGTGGAAATTTGGTCAAGGAGTCTTAGAACTGAGCATGAAGGGAAATCCTATGTTGAGCTTCTTCAGGTTAATTTGGTACTTGTAGAGGTGTATTTTGACCTGTATATTCTGGCCACAATACTTATTTATTTTTTAATCATTTGATTAGGATTTGATGGAAAAGACTATTGTCCTTGCCTTGGCAACTGGGCAGAAGCGATTTAGTGCATCTTTGTGTAAGCTTGTTGAAAAATATGCTGAAATTTTAGCAAGTCAAGGGCTTTTAACAACAGCAATGGAGTACCTTAAACTTTTGGGCTCTGATGAATTGTCACCTGAACTTGTGATCTTAAGGGATCGAATTGCACTTGCTACAGAACCTGGTATGTGATTTTGGTAATATCTTTCATGTAGTGTAAGAACCCTGGTGGTTGCTGGATGAAATTTGTGGTTCATTCTTCTCATATAATTTTGGCATGTTTTATTTTCAAAACACTATCGTTCTTGCTTTTTTTATTCTGCTGTTTTTATGTAACCAGTGGCTTCCAGTCACCTTTGTGGAACTGGAAAAAGAAAAGTTGGTTGTACCCAATGCACAAAGATCCCACTTTTATGGGGTCTAGGAGAGGTGATTGGTAGGCAGCCTTATCAATCAAAAAAAGTGATTGGTAAAGAGCCTTACCCTCAATTGTTTTGGAGAGACTACTTCCTGAACCCAAACCCTAAAAATGACATGAATGGAATAAGATGGTGAGTCAAAATTGAAATGTCTGGCCCCATGGCCTTTGCCTTAGCCAACTGGTGTGGTTTTGACCAACTAGGAGCCCCCATGCGTGATCTTGTATCTCTCATGGAAAATTGTTTCTTAGTGTTTAATATTTGTATTTCTGTTTCCAATCTGCCATATATAATGATATCAAGAAATTGGTAGAATCTCATTTACATTGACATGGGATGAGCAACCATCATCTAAGAGACCTGGTTAGTTTCATTTATTATACTAGGAGATCTACTTCACTAGGTAATTAGAACAAATTAGTTTCCATCAAATCTTATGAATATAGATGACTTTTAATAGCATAGAATTGGATGCTAAAATTGTTCTTTTAAATATGCTGATTTTAATGGGGCCAGCTCTATGATATAGCTTTTTTTTTTGCCTCAATATGTGGTTTCAGTTGATGAATTTGTTTGTTGCAGAGAAAGAAGCCAGGGTTATGCCTCTTGAAAACTCTCAAACACAAAGTGCAGCAGTGTATGGTGCTGCTCAATCCAATTATGGCTATGATACTTCTCAAACATATTATCAGGTGTTTATTTGTGACTCTCTTTTCAGTGTGATGCAGTCGTCTCAGCTGCTGTTTAATTGCAAACATTGTTGCATTTCTCCGAGTTATTCTAATGTGTATTTGTTATCCTTTGAATTTTTTTAATGCGTATTGCTTAGGAAACTGCGCCATCACAAATGCAGCCTAGCATTCCCAGCAGTCCATATGGTGGAAATTATCAGCCTTCCTCAAGTTCTCCTTATGGAGCATATGGAACTCCTGCTCCGTATCAGCCCCCAAATATATTCCTTCCATCACAGACACCTTCCCAGGTATTTTTTGTTATACAGTTCATCTAGTACTATTGGTTTTATTTGGTGTTCAGTATATAAAATTTCTTAGCAATGCTATAGACCTGCTAAATTATGCTTATTTGTATTTTGTATCGTATTTATATGCTGTCCAACTATTACATGGACCAATTATATCCAGTCTGTCTGAGCTGGTAGTGGTTCACTTATAAATCTTCTGAATCAAACTTAATTTCCCTTCCATCTATATTTTATAATATATAAAGTTGTTCTGGGTTGTCATTTCTGGCATTTAACATTGTGTTGGTCATCAAACTCTCACCATATTTTCTGTGTAGATTTTATTTTACAGATTTTTTCCTGTCACTTGCTATAAATAATCCTTTTAGACATGAGTTTTATGGCCTTTTTTATTTCTCTCTTCTAGCCAAATTTTGCTGCACCTCCCGTTACTGCTGAGCCTGTTGCAAGGCCCTTTATTCCCACAACTCCCGCTATGCTGAAAAATGCAGGGCAATATCAGCAACCCACATTGGGTTCTCAGTTGTATCCTGTAAGTATATTCCCTTTTGATGTGTGTGCGTGTGAGATTTGTAGTTGGATGTCAAAATGCAATATTGTAAGCAACTTGTGAGTGATATACCCAAAAATTCATTGTATATGTTTCAGGGAACTGCTAACCCTACTTATCAACCTGTACCATCTGGGAATGTTCCAGCTGCCCCTATTACATCACAACCAGGCTCAGTTCCTGGCCATACAATGCCACATGTTGTAGCTCCCACCCCATCCCTGAAGGGATTTATGCCAGTTAATTCAGCGGTTGTTCAAAGAACTGGTATAGGTTCAATGCAACCACACAGTCCCACTCAGGCAGCATCAGTGCAACCCACCATTACACCTGCAGCTCCACCGCCTACTGTACAGACAGTTGATACTTCAAATGTACCAGGTATTTATTTTTATATATTTATAAATTTTACTTGATTAATCCATTGATTCTTTGAGGAATAAAATTTACTTTCACATAGCCCTGCTTGTTCAAAAACTAATATAATGTAAATATAAAAAGAATAGCCGGCATTACACACTATCCTGGAGATTCTGATGGCATTAGATGTCAACTATAGGAACTCTTAAGGTAATGAGTGGTGACAGGTAGCAGTGGCAATCTTTTGTCTCTCAGGTTTTGTATTTAAAAATTCAGACAGTCTGGATAGTAATACAAACTAGTTGTTTGTTAATTAATGGGATGCATGTCTCATCTTATCAATAGAGGTTTTTATGCATTTTTCAATTCTGCACACCTTTTGACATCTAACCAGATGTACCTGAGGGAAAAGATGGATCTTGGATCTTAATAAACTATGCATGCAACCAGAAAAAAGGCTTTTTCATGTTCTCTATTTTTTTTGGTCCAAGCAAAAATAGTGGTTTAGAAAAACAAAAGTTGGATTAGTCCTGTGTGGTCAGAATTTAGTCCATTCTGGTTCTGCTTCTCCTAGTAATTTTGAAATTTTGGGTCTCGGTGTGTTGTACTGATGATTTGTTATGCTAGGTTAGCTGGGTTTTATTGATTTCATAATTTTTTTTTTACAGAATAGTGTTCTCATACATGGAACCAATCTTGGAAGTAGGCCATTTTGGTTGAAATAATTGTTGGTAACCAGTTTGACATTTTGTCTCATATCATGCAAAAAAGAAAATAGTAAGTTAAATAACTAAAAAGAAGTTAAACAAGTATCTTTTTACTCTTGCATGGTGTTTTGATTCTTTTGAAGCCCTTCCATGCTTCCACGCCTACTGACAATTGTTTAATATCATTTTTGGTTGAGTGGTCTATGGGAACACTTAACATCTTGAGTTAGTTTCAGTTAGGTAAAGTTCTGAAAGCTGAATATTTGTCCTAATAAAAAATTCGCTTCTGCTTTATTTGTTTTCCTCCTATGCTCTTATCATTCACTTTGCTATTTAATGCTGATGTTTGTTATTGCTAAACTTGCCCCAGTGCACCAAAAATCTGTCATCGCAACATTGACAAGACTTTTCAATGAGACATCAGAAGCACTGGGAGGGTCACGTGCAAATCCAGCAAAGAAGCGTGAAATAGAAGACAATTCAAGGAAATTAGGTGCCTTGTTTGCAAAACTTAACAGTGGGGACATATCGAAGAATGCTTCCGATAAGCTTGTTCAGCTCTGCCAGGCTTTGGACGGTGGCGATTTCAGTACTGCTCTTCAAATCCAGGTACATTTCTTTAACATTCATACACTTCATTTAGGTTGCAAAACTTGAAATATTAAATTCTATTTGTTTGCTTTTGTTTCTGCCTGGTTCAGGTACTACTCACAACTAGTGAGTGGGATGAGTGCAACTTCTGGCTAGCTACGCTAAAGCGAATGATCAAGACCAGGCAGAATGTCAGAATAAATTAACGAAGGCATGGGGAATCCTTCTAAAATCTGTTTCCTGGATTGGAATTTTTTTACCTGTGTGGGTATCTTCTTGGAGGGATAATCTTTTCTTCAATGTACACAAGACTGGCTTCTATAGATTGCAGCTGCAGGAATTTGGTTCTTCACAATATATTGACTGGCTTTCAGTTAAAAGCTATTTTTGGAAGCTGTTAGTGGAGATAGTTTTCATGACATAATGGACTGTGGATGGTTATTTTTTTTATTAATACTTGTAGTGTTGAGAAATAGTGTTTTTTTTTCTTCTTGAATTTTAAAGTTCATAGATGGTTTACTTTCCCTTTTTGGCTGTTCAAAAGTCTTAGTGAGCTGCTTTAAGCCGTTTTCTGTTGTCACATTACTTAATTTTTTTTCTTTTTTTCTTTTGGCACTTAAACTGTACCAGCCTTGTGATTTTATCATGAATATGAACGCAAATATTTGAATAATAGAGCATGATTCGTTGAGATGAGTGGCGTTTGAATGCTATTTTTATGTTTAGTACCTGTTTTTTAATGGTTACAATGTACCATCTAGCAAAGCCTTCTTGTTTTATATTTTAATCTACTCTTGAGTTGAAGTTTTCTACTGTGGTGAGGGATGCCTAGCAGCAGCCCCCAAGTTGGTGCTTATTTCATGGTAGGTTTGAACGTATCAAATATTGCGGACTTTTTTACCAGCATTCTCGAGTGGGAATGGGACTTACTGAGGAGTGATGTTATGTTTATTTTATTTATTTTTGTTTGGTGAAGAGGAAATTAAATTAAATACAATTAAGTAGTACAAGGTTTAGGGCAACACTTCAAGCGGCAGCTAATAACCGGTACAAAATGAAGGAGGATGGAATACATAAAAAGAGCTATTACTAGGTGAAAATCCTTTCTAGGCAAAGATCCTCGCATTGACTCATTTCATGAAAGGCTTGTAATTAGAGATCAAAGCATTACAAGAGTGAGATGTATCAAACAAGCATCATGCGATGTAAGGATAGTAACATCAGCTTTTGCATCTATTTCAATGTATAGTTATTGAGCGTTGAGGTTGTTACTTGTTAGCTAGGATGAGGCCATCACGAAGGCTCAAAGTTCAGCAGCCTTGGCAAGAGTGAGACCAAAAGAATTTTGGGGAAACCTCCAGTCCAGAAGCCTCTACAGTTTCTAATGATCCCGCCAGCACTGACCTTATCAAGACTAATTTTCGTGATAGTAGTGAAGGTGATTGCCGATACAAATCTCTATTATTTTGCGTTATCCTAAACAGAAAATGGTTGCTAGTTTAATGTAGAAATATGAAACTTGGTTGAGGGCCTTTGTGGCTTTGTTAACAAGACGTGATAGCATATAGGTGTTGATGTTGTGTGTAAGCTATGTTGGCCAAACTTTGAGGTTGTATTGGCACAAGTCAAGCCCTCCACATGTTGGTGCATGGACTGCTAAACATTTGCTTTGGCTGTCAAGTGTGCATGGTTGGAAGTTGGAACATTTTTACAAGCACGGCGGTTACCGAGTAATTGTATTCATAGATAACCTATATGGGTGTGCAAGCAACATGGCAAGGCTCCAAAACACTAAGCTATTGTGTCCTAGAGCTAGTTCCAAGATTATGGCCACAACCACAAAGTATAGGAGCATTTACTTTCCAAGTAACTACTCATTGACAGTATTTCTTGCATGCTTACTTAAGCTGTTGGGGGTGTCAACGAGGTATGAATAAGGGGAAAACTGTCAAAAGTGTATTTTATGTCAAACATTGTAAACTCTTTGTTTGTAAGCTTTAGTGGCCGGTTTAGGTTAAGATGAGTTGTATATGAGACAAAAGTCTTAGTGTCCTTTATACTATGCAGTAAAGTAATAAAGGTTTACGAGTGTTTTGCTTAAATTTGTGTGTTTGTTGTGCATGTAGAGTATACGAAATTCAGGAAAATACACTCATTCTGCAAAATCTTTTGGTTTTCTAATTTCAATTAGAATTTTGAGTGATGTAAATACAAGATTTTCGAACATATTTAAAAATATAGTTTATATTTTATACTAATGGAACAACATAGATTACATCAACATCTTGCTTTGTTCCTTTTCTTGTTTATGCTGAGGGAGGAGGGGTTCATTTCAATCAATTTTTTTTTTTTTGATAAAAGATATAATTTATACTCTATCCTAATTTAAATGTATATGTGTGAACCTCCTTCCTAGAGACTTGAATCTCGACCCTTACCCCTCAAATCCAAATCATCACCAATAGTTTTTATCCAACGATAGAAATAGGTTAATAGATAAAAGATAATTATTTCCCATAACTAATTTTCATTAAGAAAATATTAAAAACTATTTGAAGCGCACTATATTGATTTTGTGAATGTGGCTTTTTTGGGTAATGTGTCAGGGTATTAGTGAGAGTTAAAGTTGAGGCCTAATTTCTTAATGAGTTAAAATTAGATATAGTTTCTTTGGTGCAATAAATTATATTCTTTAATTAAATTAAAAAATATGGTTGATTTGACCAATAAAGTACAAAGAATGATATATATTTTTAGGGCAATTAATTTATGTGTTTGGATTTAATTAAGGAACCTAATATAATTGTACCTAAATTTTATCATTTTTAATTTGTCATTATGTCCTTAATTTGTATCATTTTCAGGATCATTATGTCATTATGCTTTAGGGTTATTTTTAAAATATAAAGATATAAATATAAATATTTTTTTAGTAAGTATTATTCCGGCGTATAGAATGGATAAACACAAGGGTTATTTTTAAAATATAAAGATATAAATATAAATATTTTTTTAATAAGTATTATTCCGGCGTATAGAATGGATAAACACAACAATCCTTGAACATTCTTTTATTAAAAAAATTAACTAGTTTATAAAGAAAAACTTTTTCCACAGACTTTGATAATTACAAGTAACTGCCAGTTGTTTTTCCAAGTTTGTAAGTCTTAACAACCCATAGAAAAAAATGAGTGAGAACTAGTCAGTAGAGTTGTATATAAGGAGTTGTAAATCTATTATTATACTTGTTCTTGAGAATTATGTGTTGACATGTCTATTTATTTTAATCAACTTAAACTCGTTTTCTATTGATTCTGTACCAAATTGTGTTGCTATGCTGATCAGGCTCAGTGTGTCACACTAGGATATGATTAAAATGTCACGAATACTGCAAGAAAAATAAGCTCTATCACTCACATTCTTATGAAAAGTTTTAATTAAGAAAAGGAATGAGAAAAAATGATTTTTAATTTTTAAACTTATTTAAAATAAAATGAAATCTTCCCAAGTCCTCCGATTCCATAATAGATCATCCTATAAGTTGAGAAAATAACAATAACCAAAAAAAAAAAAAAAACTAAAATGCCTAGCCATTATCATCAATTTTTTTTAATTATTATTATTTTTTAAAATTGTTTGGGTTAACATATGAGCAATCCAGCCACCAATAACATGTGCTTGAATGTTGCCAACACCACCACCATTGCAACAGCGGAACTATGACACCATCAATTTATATTTTCTGTAAATGTTCACAAATCTAGCTCTAGAGACGATGGCGAAAAAGAGGTGATCTGGAAGAGTGAGTGAGGCAATTGGAGAGGGAAACAGTGTGGAGAAAACACAATATACTTTGAGGGGCAAGGGATCGACTTGGTCGAATCGAGCTGAGAGAGAAGGAGCTTGATTATGGATGTGAGAGAGATAAAAGGAGAAGAGAAGATGACCATAATCCCGAAAATAAAAAAATTTAGTTCTTACATTATTTCATTTCATTATGAATGAATTACTTATAAAATGAAGGAAGGTGTGATAATGTTGAATGAAATTTTACGTTTTTATTGGGTTAGGAGGTAACATGAAAATGTTACATTTTTTTTTTATTGAACATGAAAATTTTATGTTAATTTTCATAATTTGCACATGAAGACAAGATAATTGATGGTCAATTTGTCACATACAATTGTATCTTACTCCTAACCAGGAGAAAAAAAAATTGTATTTTCCTGTACTTTCGAATCCTTGAAGAGCTTACTGCACTCATCACAACTTCCTTGGATGTATTTCTAGAAAAGCTAAACTAGTACTAGTAGTATTTGATTTTAATACCCATTTTCAATAAACGAGCCATAAAAAGTTAAAAGTGTATCAACATATCAAAAAGATCCATTAACGTACAGACAAAATAGAACAGGCACTTGAGGGAATGAGTGACTTTGACATTTTTTCACAGTCTTGGTAAAACCATCATCCTTCAGTAAAGGGAATGAGTGTCTAGGTGATGATGATCTTTCCCCTTCAAAAGTGGAACTTTCTCATAATTAAGTTTGACCCAAATAAATAAATGTAAGCAATTAATATTTGAAAAAATACGCCAACTCTTTGTCAAGAATTAAAACTTCCAATCCTTTGATCATAAAGTTTTATCCTATTTTCCAATTTGGTATCTAGACTTTCAAAACTTGCATTCATATTCTTAAAGATATAAGGTGAAATACTTTAATGTTTTTTTTTAATATTATATAATTTCAAAAACAAAAAATAAATCTAACTATATACATGTATAAGCAAAAATATTCACAATTACCTTGAATTTGTGTGAAATTAGTCATAATAAACATAATGTGTTCTTTTAAAAAAGATACATTGAAGTTGGCTCATATTTGTTATTGAGTCGCTTGTATAGTGAAAAACCTTTTGGTGTGCATTATTGCTTTGCAATTGATGGCGACAATACATATGGGTGTGACCTATTTAGTTGAGCAAAATTACAAGATTGTCGTGGTAACTCCGTTTTCACTTTTCATAATTTGGAAATAAGGAAAAGTTGTTCTTATTTTCAATCACTCTAACTCATTTTTTTGAGTTACGAGTGATGGAAACTCTAAGCCAAATAGCTGGAATGGATGTGGACTTAAGGGAGTAGTGGAGCGGAGCGGAACAAGCAGAACGGAACAAAGCAAAGCACTTATAACTCATTTTCTCATATAGTACATTATTAGCTGCTCACTTTTGTGGATGTAGGTACATTGTTCTACTTCTATGTTGATTTCTCTTTTCTCTCTTCTTTAATTTTTGCATAAAGATATTATTTCGCAACAAGTTACATTTAAACTTGAACATATGGCCTTTGAACACTCATTTATTCCATCTTAAAGAAAACACCACTTTTTTTTATGAAAGAAAACACCACTTTAAGACATATGAGGTTTCAGTATTTCGAAAAGGAGAGGCACATGCAGTAGGAAATTAAGTGAGCTGTAAAGCCTTGATATTCGAAGAGGAATATAAGTCTTCCCCACCTACTGTTAATAGCTAAAGACACCATCTTTGTTCTAGTTTTTTGGGTTTGAAACAATTTTTGTGCCAGCTTCTCTTGACACCTTGAATTCCAATTTGTCTATAGTAAAGAGAAAACTTGGATGCTACTATAACTCTAAGTGAATGGAGTTAACTTGGTGTCTGTGTGGTCCTTTTCTTGGATAACACAATTTTTATACCCGGAAAATGCGTTTAAAGGGCCATAATAATAGGATAATTAGTATAACATTCTATGTGTATAAATTTAGTTTCAGGTCAATGATCACAGCAAATGAGCACAATTATAGAAGGGCATGTCCTATGATGTCTTGGATTGGAAGTGAAATGTTTCACTTTATGTTTTCACTTTGCAAAGTGACACGAAGTGAACTCGTTTTGATTGTTTTGGTGTTTGAAAGAGTATTCCACATTCATGTAATAAAATAATTGCTGGAATGACTATTTCACATCTAGAAGAAGACAAAAAAATGAGCACTTAGAAATTTTTACAATTATTTGACCAAAAACCAAACAAGAACATTTTGACAAGTCATTTGTGCGTTTGTCGTAATGTCTCCTACTCTTTCTTGTTCTTTTTTGTTGAATTGTTGTGAGTCAAGGGAGGGGGGGGGGGGGGGGGGGGGGTGGGAAGGGCAATTGAATGCATGCTCAAAATTGCTTGAGAATCCTGTGAGTTCCCATTTCAAATTTTTGGGTTGACCTAAGATGATATTTGTAATTGGAAAGACTACATGTGACAATCTTATTTACCTTCACAGGTTTTTTGCTTTTGCAATAAATATCCCATGGGGAAATCTTGCCGAATGATAGTTGAGAAATGAAGTCATATAAGGCTTCGAAAAATTTAAATTTTCATTTTCTTTAATTAACTAGATGCACAACAATGTTATGATTGTACAAATGTGTGCTGAATCTTACGTTAGATATTTATTAGGTCAAATTAGGTTATATAAATGATTACGATGAACCCTAATCGTAAATAAGACTATATTGACTTGAGTAGTCCTATTGGGGTATAGTGTAAATGGGCTAACATTTTTTTTTCCCGAATCGTGACAAATGATATCAGAGCTAACCTAATAACATTGTGTATCTCAAGAGCAATGTGGTATATATCGTATGTTTTGATAAAAACATTAATTAGACTAGTACTTTTGAGGCCAAAGGCCTTGTGGCTAAATTGGCACCTCTCCATGCACAAAGTGCTTGGGGGTCTAGGGGAGAAAGAGTTCGAATTGAGGGGTTAGCAGCATGTTGTAATTATTTCTCAAAAAAAAAAAAAAGGACTAGTACTTTTGAGATATAGTATGACATCAAATGTGATGGGAAGCAACATTCCAATTTTTGACCCACAGCATCAGTAACAACTTTATAGATACATAAAGATGCAAGGGACCAAAAAAAGAAAAAAAAAAAAAGAAAAAAAAAAAGAAAAAGAAAAAAAAAGCTAACATTAGTCCCTGGAGGCAGGAAGAAATCTGATCCATATAAGATAATAGCTTTTTCTTTTTCTTTTTCTTTTTGTTAAAAGAAGAAGAAGAAGAAGAAGGAATGATGAAATATTAATCTCAGTAATGATCCCAGTTAGGTGCTGATGTTAAATAAAAGATTAAATGGGTTGGCATATAGAAATGATGACAGATCTTGAGTCCAGCCTTAATATCAGAGTTACTCCCAGATGAACCTCAATGATCAGATTGCAAATTCTTATATAATTAGGTTTGGTTTGAGAGTGCAATGATTTTAGCCAACAAAGCACACCAATAAAAGACCATTGAGATATATGGTGAACAGTGTGTCAAACATTGGTTGCCAACCTCCCTAGTCAGCCATACTGAGATAATGAAAATGATATCAAGAATAAGAATTTAAAATCCAACAAAGAGTTACACTTGAATTTGAGCTACCCTGCTATATGACATGTGTAACAGATAACACCCAAAACAAATAAAAAGACATGGAACATTGTCATTATTATAAGGAGCGTATTTGGTAAGCTTTGTAAGAAGATGTTACAGCTAAGGTACCAACATAATGTTAATTTAAGAAAATCATGCTCTAGTAGGATACAATGACAGAGTTGGAGAGTGAAAGGAAAATAGCAACTCCACTGAGGGATGGTTTATTCTAGGAATACAGGCATGTAGTTGAACTTTCCATTCTATGCAAATAATATTAGACCTCTCAATTTGCTGCTCTAGCACTGAGTAGTATCCAATCCATCACATTTTAAGAGGCCACTAGGGATCAGTCATAGAGATGTTGCTCTTAATCTTGTTGTCATCATTGATTTGTATACTTATCTTTGAGCAGATGGGTCAAAATAAACTAGATATTTTCTGAGAAGCACACCATGGACAACACATGGGGGCTCTCAGGCTTGGATCCCACCCAAAGTAATGCTCTATCTGTTGCTTGTGTGAAATGAACAGAGTTCAGTACCAGAATTATATAAGCACAGCTGTCATGTGCTAGACCGTGACGCCTGACTGGAAACATGCAGTGCAATTGTTTTTTCTCGTGTCTATGATTAGCAAGTCAAAAAATTTAGACTTATCTTCAGGCTCCAGATTTTGGAACAAAGAAAGATTATCCACTCATTCAAATCATTTCGTTAAATAATTATGTTTACATGAAAAGAAGGATAAAATGCAAAATTAAAAATAACAAAGGTATCAGAACTACAGTTTGTATTAAAAGAGTACAAAAATCTGATTACTGCCCACGGATGGATTTTGATATGTATTCAGCAGCAACCTTTTTCCATACATTGCATGAGAAAGAAGGATAAACAACCTATAAGGGGGACATCAGCAATATACCCTTTATCCACAAATGTGAATAAAACAACACATAAACATTTGAATCAACATGGAATAGGTTGATTTTGTAAAATCCACAAATAATGAGCTACCAACAAATCTACATCAATGTAATCTGCAAACAAGAGAAGCTTACAAGACTGGGCTTTGCTCCATTGTTGAATTGCTCTGCAATTAATTAGATACACCCTCAGCTGCCTGAGAACTAAAATTCGAACGAGATATTACATCTTCTCTTGAAAATCTATCTGAACCTTCCCCAGCTGATTGATTTTGCTTCAAATTGAGAACATCGCTTTCATTACCACAACTCCGGTGGAAATATCTTCCACTACCTAATTTAGCACTCCAATTCCCTGATTTAGAACCAGGCTCAACCTCATCACCCTCCCCATCATGACCAGCCATAAGTTCCATCAAGTTGCTCCTGAAACCCAAATCAGAGTACACTCTCCGCGAATTCCTCATTGACAACCTACTAACTTTCCCATCTACAGCATCCAAATCCCCTCCTTGCACACTCTCCACTCTCCAATTCACATCTCTCAATCCCACCCCCACAGGAACCCCAACATTCTCTACCATCATACACGGATTATTAAAACCATTCCATGAGTGAAGTGGAACCAATTTACTCAACCCACTAAGCCACCCAACAACCTCCTTCATTGTCGGCCTCCTCTCCCTACACGACCTCACACACTTCCCGGCAATCACTACCAATTGCTTCCTCACAACCAAATCCTTAGGAAGTTCAATCCTTGGATCATAAACAGCAGAAAGCTTGCCTTTCTTTATAAGAGGGATTGCCCAATCCACAATTGAAGGCGGTGAATGCCCAACATCAATAGCCTTCCTTCCACTAATAATCTCCAACAACAAAATCCCAAAACTAAACACATCAGTCTTTGTGCTCAAGTTATCTGGGGTCACATAGCCAGGGTCTAAATACCCCATAGTCCCAGCAGGGGGTGTGGACCTTAGTCTATAATCATCAACATGACACCTAAGTGCTAATCCAAAATCACCCAACCGAGCATTATGGTTTCTATCTATTAACACATTAGCAGACTTAATATCTCTATGAATTACAGGTGGGTTTGATGCATGCAAAATGTCAATGGCTTTAGCAGTATGCAAAGCTAATCTAATTCTTCGACCCCAACCCGGAGGTCGAGTTGTGGAATGAAGAATGTCATACAAAGTACCATTACTCATGAATTCAACCACCAAAAGTCTATTTTCAGAATCAGTGGTAAAACCAAGTAGATTTACCAGTCTTGGGCTGTGGATTTTGGACAAGATTTCAATCTCATTATCCACCTCACTGGCTGGCATATCTGGTCTGAGTGAAGGAGTTCGAGACGGTTTCTTGACAGCAACTTGGCGGCCATGAATGAGGGCCTTGTAGACATAGCCATGGCTGCCTTTTCCCAATAGCTTTTGATCAGAGAAGTTGTTGGTGGCAGCTTCAAGATCACTGTAGTTAAAATGCTTGATCTTGATGGGTTTTTTGTGAGTGGGGCTGGGAAAACTTGCAGATGGGGTGTGGGAATTGGAGATGGAAATGGCTGATTCAGCTTTACAAGAAAGATAGCCCATCAAAGTTTTGGTTTTTTTAACTGGGTCTTTGAGGTTTTGTGATGTCTAGTTCTGGTTCTAATACGTGAATCTAAAAGGTGTGGTCTTTGGTTAACATAAGATGAAGAAGAAGAGGGAAAAGTGAAGACAGTTTTTAAGGTTTTTTTGGTTTTGGCAGTGCAGATGTTGTTGTTGGGATTGGAAGATATACAACTGTTATATGTGTGGGTTCTGCATTTATTTTTAGAGAGAGAGATTTGTAAGGGATGAGTGGCGGATTGTTTGGGTGGTGACTTTGGAGCCCACCAAATTGGAATCCCAATGGTGTAAAATGTAAATAATGCACTATAAAATATTGGGTTTTTTTTTTTTTTTGGGATAGTTTAAGAAAAAGAAAAATATTTGATTTGATTAGAACTATAAAGTATAAAATATTGGTGATGTATATGCAATTATGCGTATGTTTAGAGGACAATATAATAAGAAGTGTTACATCTATAATTTTTTAAAATATTTTTATAGTAAATTTTAGGTAGTAAGTTTTTATTAATTTTAATTTGAATTTATCATTAAAATGACTTTTTATGACTTTTTAATTACTAATAATAGACTCTGACTTTTCAATTTACTAATAATAGCCTGAAACAATTTATTATATAGAATTTGTGGATAGAATTTGTGGTAGAATTATTCTGAAAACTTTCTGTACATAACATTTGTCTAATATAATACTTGTAATTGTTAGTATTTTCTAACTCTAAAAGTCTTTTTTTGGGTCAAAGTTTGACTTTGTTCCAATTAATGTAAAGTTTTAATTTTTGAGTAATGCTTCTATCACAAACTATTTTATAATATTTTTACAAATTGTTGATGTGTCAAATTTATTATTGGTTTCCATCTAGACCCACTATTAATATCATTTTTTTATTTACCAATAACCACTCACCACATCAGCAGTTTGTAAAATTTTTTATAAAAAAAGTTTGTATTTCTAGCATTATTCTTATTTTTTAGAGTCTTTTAGTTTCTATATTTGGTAGTGACCTTAAAAAGAGTTAGAAAATTATTTTTTAAGGTCCTTATTTAGTTTTGTGTGAGATAAAGTTATTTTTCTTTTTTAGCTTCACATGAGATAAGGTTATTCTTGTCTCATGCCAAGCTAAATAAGAGAAGTTAGGAGAGAATTTTCCTTTAACCTTTTTTTTTTTTTTGAAACTATCAAACATAAGAAAATGCAGAAAACTATCCTATTATAAGGTTTCCAAGTCTGTTAGTTTCTTTAAGACCTTCTCATTTCTCCTCGTTTTTTAATGAGTAAAATTAGAGTTTAAATCATCGCCCCCTTCTATTATAACTATTGAAACATTTTAATTTATACACATTTATACGAGATGAAAGTGTAGTATACTGGGATGTATGAAATGATTTGACAATATAAGATAAGAGAAGAAGGATGTTAGTTTACAATAAATATAATTGTCATTTTATCTTCCAGAATTATTATATGTCAATGGAGTTAACAACAAAGAATTAATAGATTGATACATTTATTTTTTACCTCATTAGAATGCATCTCATTCTATGAGAGAAGGGATGTTGAAACAAATTGTGAAGGTAAAATAAAAACTCCTTTTATGTATTATATTGGTACTGAGTACTAACCTTTTTATTTCCTCTCTCTCTAACTTCCAAACATACATTTGTTATTTTTATTTTTTAAGTATATATTCTTAACCCTAATTAATAAGGCTAATATTTTAAGGTGATTCCAGGCTTTCCATCCCTCTAAAACCCATTATCCTATTTTATTTTAAAATAAGATTAATGTAGTTATTAAAAGAATTTTTTATTTATTTATATTTTTTTTGGGTGAAAATTGGAAATATAGATTAGTAAAAGGTTGTGTGAAGTCCTAATGATACTTCCATTAGACACAATTAGAAAAAGAGAAAGAAAATGGTATTAAAGCATTGGTCAACTCTTTGGATCCTAATATCCTATTACTAAAAGTCTAATGGTGATAGCTTTGTTAAGTCTTTGCATGCGTATGCCTAGGGCATATACTGTCTGCACCGGCAACTTCTGAGTCCTGGTAGGCGGTGAAGCACAAAGTCAATCGAAGGTTGAGTCAGAAACTAAAAAGTAGGTAGAAATTTGCATTTTTAATTAATCTTAGATTAACAGTTTTTTTTTTTCAAACCGAAGACGTTTTCTGATAGTTGACTCAATTTTTGGAGTAATTAATACTCTAATTTTTGGAGTAATTAATACTCTAATTCCTTGTGAGATTCGGAGGAATGACATTACTATAAACTCCCCCCCCCCCCCCCCCCCCCCCACTCCCCCTTTTTTTTTTTTTTTTTTTTTCATACAAGATAAAATTCTACTCTAGCCTAATCTAAGTGTATATGTGTGTGAAGCTCCCTCCTAGAGACTTAAACCTCGGTCTTTGCCTCCCACACTCCACAAGTACTTATACTTATGGAGTGACCATCGCATCAAAGGTGTGTGGTGGTAACTTTCCTCTCTCTTAAACTTTGAAGAAAATAATATTTCTCATCATTTGTATATATTAGTAACAGAATATTCTAAATATCTATAAAATTCTCTTTACTAAAGTTTAACTATGATTAGTAAAAACATAAATGAAAATTTTAAAATAATAGTGCAAAGTTTATCAAGCACCAAAATACTTGTAATGGAAAATCTCTCCACAACCTGTTGGAAAACAAAAGAAAAAAAAGAAAAGAAAAAGTCTTACTAAATATTTTAAAATACTCTTTAATTGAAAATTTAAATTAATGAATTTTAATTCTGAAATGGATAATAGATTTGGAAACTTAAAGCTTAGTGCTCAACAATTTTAACATCAATTTAATTAGTGAAGTTTCTCATGCTAGGTTTGTTAGGCTTCATGAAAAACTAATGTGTTTGTTAGAATCTAGTGTTGGCTTATTCCAATGACAAAATTAGTACAAAAGCATTGAATTTTTTGTATTTGAGATTGATTAGAATTAAATTAAGAACTTGTTGAAGAGTTTTGATTTTTTTGTTTCGCTCAAGAGAAACCAAGCTTGCTCAAGTTTAACATTAAAAGCAGAAAAAAAAATTTCTAGTATTTTTCTTTACTCACTAGTATTTTGCTTTACCCCCGCTTAAGCAAAATCGTTTGGTCTATAATTCTGAATTATGCTAGAAAACATGTTTGTGCCTAACCTAAACCTACTATATAAGGCATATTAAGCATGGTTTATCAATGAGAGAGCAATGTGTAATTCCTAGATACTCCCGGAATATGGAGAATGGTACTCACGTCTCTCACATTTATGGTGGAGTCACTCATTAAATTTATGGTAAGTTCTACCATGAATATGAGAGGAGAGACCACAATTTCTCCGTTCTCTAGGAGTGTCTAAGAATTTTTCAAAGAGTGAGTAATTTTTAGGCAATCACACTAAGTAGATCTTGAAAACATATATTCATCCTTTTGCTTTGATCCAAAAAAACGAGAATAATAAGTTACAAGTGTTCTTTATATACCTTGAGCCTCAAACCTTTCTTTAAAACCATAAATATTCTTTTTAGTTAGTTCATGGAAGCAAATCTTTGAGAAGTCCCTTGAAATGCTATAAGTGATTCATGTGGATGAGGTTCATCCGTGGAAAAGATCCTTACGTAACCAAAAATTTCTAGGATGACTGCGGTAGGAAATAAATATGGCGTTTGCAGAGGTTACATAGAGAGTTTAGTGCTACTAAGTTTTGTAAGTATATGCTTTTATAATTATTCTTTTGCAGTGAATTTTCTTGTAGGGTTGGATTCTGAAAGTGGTTTTTCCATTGAAAATGTACCACATCATTATTTTTTCACTTTTATTTGCTAAAACATATGGTCACTATCACATGGTTCCCAAAACATTATAACATACATCTACCTCTTTATACCTTAAAAAAAAGACACCTACATATTTGCCACACACCAAACAAAAATGGGCTAAACGTGCCTTTCAAGGGGGGCACCAGCACCACACCGCACCTGAAATATGCATCTTACCCTCCATGGGTAATGAAATATGATCTCTCTTTTCATACAGTTATAATTGGCTCCAAGGACCACATATATGCCCACAAATATACATCCACATTAATTGAGGTTTGGCTATAAAACATGGACCATTCATGAGGTTCTTTATTGGGTGCTTGTTTTGTTTGGTGTTGAATATTTCCCTTGAAATGACCCTTTTCTTTTAAGTTATGAGAAGCACAATGCCAAGTCATGTGGGCCTTTACCTTTACTTGGGTGGCAAAGAAACTTCGTTTGTGTAAAGGAGGTAACCATTGAGCTACCCTAGGTTTTTCACTATCACTTTCACTTTTATTTGCCTTTTTACACTACATAATTGAATGTAATCCTAGGCTCCTAGTCCTCCCAAAAAAACTTATTTCTGTCCATTATTGTTTGGTTTGAAGTCCATTTATAAACTTGTTGTTTAGCAAAAAAGTCCATAACTTGTTGCCCATCCATCCGTGAGTGTCTTTAAATATCTTGGGAGCTTTATTTGTTGATGTTATTGATGGCTATAAGCCTATAACCCACCCATCTTTGAGTTTTGAATATGTTACTTTTTAATTTGTCATTGCTTATGTAATATTTTGTTTTGTTTTCTTCTTTTGTCTTTTGGTTCTTGTTTCTTCTTTTGGTTTTTGTTTTGTTAATTTCTATGGCTCTCTCTCTCCATCCTTTTTGGACAGGGTGGGAGTGGGGTTTATTTGGCCTATGGGCCATAGACCATAGTAATCAAACAAAATGTTATCCAGCCAGCCTTAAATCTTCTCGAGGTTGTCCACAAGCCCAACTGTTCATCTGCCTACAGGAAGAGGTGAGTCTTTAAAAAAAAAAAAAAAAACAAGAAAAAGAATCAAGTAGTTTTATCCTTTTTTTTTTTAAATTTTTTTTACTTAATGCTATCGTTTTGTAGTACATTATTTAAACGAGTTATTTTATGTATATAATCAAATCTTACAATATTTTCACACTAAACAAAAGTGTCAACATATAATAAATCAAAATAAAATAAACTTAAACCCACCGCAACTCAAAATTAGGATGATGTGAGATCTTATTGTGCCTCTAATACTTAAAGAATGTATCAAATCACATATTACATCCTTCAATTGTTAAAGCTCTCCAAGCTAGTATGGGAGCAAGATAATTATCATCCATTCTTATGTGAACATATCTTTAACCCACTAATTCGAAAAAACCAACTTAATTCAACTTAACTCAACATATTGGGTTGGTTTTTCGTGGTAGTTAGATTAGGTTGATTTTTTTTTTTTTTGAGATTTGGGTTGGGTTGGGAAGGGTTGATATATTTTTTTTCAACACAATCCGAACTTAACCCAACCGATATATAAAAGTTTATTTTATTTATCATTATTTTAATTATTTTGATATTTTGAAATTTATTTTAATAAAATTACAAAATTTTAATATAATTTAGGGACAATGATGTGAATTGCAATAATTTTTAATGTTTTAGATGGTTGATGAAGTCTACTTCTGAAAAAAGAAAAAGAAAGAATAATTGACAAATTTTTTGTCAAACACAAAACATTTAAGGCCCAATCCATCAACATAATCAGCCCATAAGAATTCTAAGCCCATTTGAATTGGGTTGGTTTCTACATTGGAATTCTCATGGGTAAACCATAGACACAGCTACCTAGTAATCAATGCTTCTACAATCCTCAGACACGTGTCCAAGTTCAATATGCTCTTTAATGGCTTCCATTCCCAGTTTCTTTCTTTCTCTTGCTGAGTGTCTCATTTTACAGGTATTTTCTTCACACTACTCACTACACTGCCATTTATGAATTTTGAGCATGATGATTTTGATTCCAAAATATTTTTGGTAGTTATACTATGATTTATAAATCCTATTTTTTGCGTCTGAAAACTCCCATTTACATTTGATCAGATTCATACGTGTCTGTTTTTCTTTTCCTTTGATTTAACAAACAAGTTAACGTTAAAAATTGTATATTTTCTATTGTAATATGACCCTTTACTACCAATCAAACAGAGTGGTAATTTTTTAAGTCATTGCCTTGTTATTGCTGTTGCTTGGTTGATGGGAGTTTGTTTCAGCTACCGTTTTGGCATAAACACATCAGTTTCCTAAAAAATAGAACAAATTAGCTTCTGGGTCTGATTTGAAATGCTGTGTAGGTATATGTGTAGGTGTGTATGCATGTATGAATGAGTGTTTATAGGTGTTTCTGTATGTGGGTATGTCAAGCGCACCATGTGTTTGAGGAAAGTCCTCTATGGACATTTAACATTTTGTGATTTGAAGACACAAGATGGTGGCTGCTGTAACCCCAATGCTTTTTGCTGGTTCTTCCATTACTTGTCTTTCATGTGTTTTGATGATCCTAATCTTGCATGGTATTTTTTGACAATGACAATTGGATGTTTGAAAGCTTTTAGTGCTCATATTGTTTGTCTGGCACACTGAGGTTATAGATTTTCAATAAGTCTAGATAATAAAATTCATAACTGCTGAGGTGACTGCCTGGTTGGTTTTGATTGGTGTACAATAAAGTGACGTTGGTGGTAATTTATGTGAAATGATGTTTCACTAATCATGATCAGCCACCTCAGATGTTGTAATTTTTTTTTTTTTGAATTTTTGTGTGTCGGTAGCACTGTTGATAGATTTATTGTCTAATTTTAGATAGGATGTATTGCGTGCTTGCATTTTGGCACAGTAGATGTTGCCTGTGTTTTTTCATTGATGCCCTTGTACATACAACTATCCATTTGAGGTGCAATATAAAAGTTCAGAAGTAATTTTATTTATTTTATACATGTTGTCCCTCATAATTTCCTCAATGGTATTCTCCTCCCATTAAGTTGATACATGGTTGTTTCCAGTAGAACATTTAAGGAGACTAGTGCATTTTTTCTTGAAGGTGCTCTTAGGTCTTACTTTCTCTTTTGGTAGATGCACAAACTACTAGCCAAAACACGTGCAATCCGCCTCCATCAATTCTTTACTCCCATGCATGAAAAAGTGGTTGTCTCAAGTTAAGAAAAAAAGTTTCCAGTTTGCTTTTTCTACCCAAATTCATATACAAATGAGCTGTAATCAAGGTTTAATTATTTTCCCTTGATTGATGCATCTTTAGCCATGAGTTTTGAGTCTTTATAAAAATCTTTGACTTGCATATAAATTCTTAATAAGATTTCCAGAAGTCTTTCTGTTTTTCCTTCAGTTGTTCCAATTTTTTATTTTGGTTAGCAATTCTTTCAAACTGTATTTTTACTGGATTCCTCGTTGTTAGGATGTCTTAAGATCATGAAGAGAAATTATTTCTGAAAGTCATAATATCCGAGTACTACATGTAGAACAATTTTGTGTCTTATCTTCTTTTATGTGATGGGAAATGCGACTTGATACTTTGCATTACCTAAATTAGCAATTTCTATTTGAATTTGTGACCATACTCAGAATTTACTCTTTTGTTTTAACTCTTGCATGTGCATGTACTGATATGATAACCACTTTGTATAGTTTTTTCTTCTCCTATCATATTTGTCTCCTTTTCTCTTATAATCATTTTGAAAGTGAGAAGCAAGATGTCTCTTCACTTTGCTTACAAACATGCTTCTGTTTCTTGTGTTCCTCAAAATATAGTTTTGGTTATTTTCGTTTTAAGTTTTACGAATAAATACTGTTTTATGTTGCCTGTGAGTATAGAAAGTTCATAAATTCCTTTTCTTGTTGTTCAGAAGGCATATCCAATTGCAAACTTAACGAGAAGATGCTATGGGAGCCTCTAGCAGTCCAAAGCTTTCTGGAATGCAGAAGCAAGTACTTAGTCTATATAGAGGGTTTTTGAGGGCAGCTCGTTCCAAATCTGCTGAAGATCGACATAAGATTGAATCAATTGTGTCAGGTGAGTTCCGCCGTAATTCCAAGCAGGTAGATCGGAAAAATTTCCTCTACATTGAGTACTTACTTCGCCGTGGTCAGAAACAGCTAGATCAACTCAAGAGCCCTGATACTGTTGGGTTGTCATCATTAAATGTCAGTGTGTCCGAAACCATAGATCCTAAGCCTTGAACTAAGACATTTATTCTAGTATTGTTCTGTTTTGAAGCTGAAATTTTTTGTTTTGTTCATTAGTTAAATGGTTATCTGATAAAAGAAAAATGAATATCCATATCCTTCTCCCAAATTCTTACTATTAGTAAATTAAGATATGATACACTGCTTTGACACTTGGGCCATGATCTCTCTTTCAAATAGTTATAACTAGTACTGGGAACCACTTCCCCACATCCACATAAATTGTCATTTGGCCATAAAACATAAACCATGCATTAGGAGATTCGTTACGGGTGTATCTTGTTTGGAGAAAATTATTAGATAGTCCGGGAGCAATGCTTCCTTCTCTCAAATGAGGGGTGGCTCCACATGTGGATCCCATCATGAGTCCACTTATATGAAAGGAGGGAGCAATGCTTCCAAAGTATGTAAGTATTACCTCTGAGTTTGGTGTTTTAACTGTTTGTTAGTGCTTTGAAATGACCCAAAGTCTGGAGTTATGAGAGCAGAATGTGGGCCTTTATTCGGATGGCAAAGAAACTTCCTTTGTAAAAAGGAGGTACCATCGATTTACTCTAGATTTTTAACTTTCACCTTTATTTGTCTTTTTCTATACTACAAAATAGAAGGTAATCCTCGGCTCCTGGCTCTCTCCAAAAACTTTTTCATGTCCCTCATTGTTTGGATTCAAATCCAAAACTTGTTGCCCATTCATCCACGTGTGAGCTTTGAATATGTTCCTTTTTAACAAATCATTGCTTGTGTAACAGTTTTCTTTTGTTTTCCCCTCTACTTTTTGGTTCTTGTATTATTATTATTATTATTATTTTTGGTATTTGTTTTCCAGACTCAAATCCTCCCAAGGGTTGAGGCTGTCCACAAGCCCAACAGTTCTTGGGCCTAGATGGATGCTTACTAAATCTTCTTGGTATCACAGTTTCTGTCCAATTTTGCTATCATTACCTTGGGAAGATCATATATACTCCTAATTCTTCCTGAGAATAGGTTATTACTGTGGTTAAGTACTAGGAGATACATTACCTACTACCCTTTTGGCACACAGACATGTCATATGGTCGATTTTTTTCTTCACCATTGCCCTTGTTTTGAGGGAATTTACGAGTATATAGGCCTTACACAACTATTGTAGACAAGGATTAACTCTATTCCACCATTAGAGTAAGCTTGAAAGGGTCAATTTATCCTTGTGTTAAACATCAATCCTGGATTCTTTTCGGGAACCTAAAGTTTAATTCCAATAACCAAATACATTCAACAAAAGAGAGAAGGATTTGAATCTAGTTTTCTTAAAAAAGGAGAAGAGCTAATACGTCGACATACAAAAGTTCTTAATTTATTCGGCTCTCATTTACTTTCTGTGCACCATGTGCAGATATGATGTTTAAAGTGCACAGTTTTATGTAGTCCATTACATAAAGCTGATGTAAATTAAAATGCACAGTTTTATGTAGGCTATTACATGAAACTGGTGCAACGCATTTGGTAATAATTGTGGCAGCAACTTCGTTCGAAGCCACAGTATTGCCAAAAAAAAAAAAAAGAAGTTGCTGCCACAAGTCATTACTTTTTAAAGGTTAAAAAGGCCTAATAAACCTGAATTAAAAAATATTTTTTTAGGCTGAAGAAAAAGAACTATCAAAACTGTTTTATTTTTTTTTATTCCACCGAACAAAAGCACTTTAAGGCTATCATTTTCCACGGTCAATCTTTATTGGCCCAATATTTTATAATAATAAAAAATGATAGAACATCTAGTCTTTAGCCGTCTTTATTTGTGTACATCAAACACTTTTTCTGAGCTCTGTGTCCTGGATCTCATTGATTTCTTCACCACAAACACTGCAGATATCAAGAACAAGCAGGAAAGAGAGCCCCAAGAGAGCAATGGAAGGTGAGATATACAATTTCATAAAGGTATGGCTCTCAGTCTTCGTATGTCTTTCTTATTGCTACACAATTAGTAAGAAAGTCTCCAAAGGTCTTTCAAGACTCCTCTGTGTTCTCCCTGTTGTTTGCCTCTTTCTCTTCCTTCCTCTTGACCTCCATTCCATTCATCTTGGAGGCGTAACTGCGTTTTTCATAGCTTGGCTTGCCAATTTCAAGCTCTTACTCTTTGCTTTTGGTAAAGGCCCTTTGTGTTCTGACCCATCAATCTCTCTTGGACACTTTCTTGCTCTTGCTTGCTTTCCCATCAAGATCCAACAAAGCACACCCCCAAAACCTCAAAACACCTCAAGCAAGGTAAACCCTTTTCCACTAGAGTCACAAAATGGCCATAGTAAAGAAAACCCACCTCAAAAACCAATAGAGAAGCCCAAAAATCCACCATTGTCACATCTAAATGGCCAAAACAAAGAAAACCCAACTTCCAAAAAGACCCAAGAAGGTCATATCTCCCTTCTTAATTATGCAGTAAAGGGTGTCCTTTTGGCCATTTTGGCATGTTTATATGACTATAGTGATCATATGCACCCAAAAGTCCTACTGATCCTCTATTGCTTTCACATATACTTTCTCCTCGAGTTCATCTTAGCCATTGTGGCAACCCTGGCTCGAGTCCTACTAGGAATGGAGCTCGAACCACAGTTCAAGGAGCCATACCTCTCCACTTCACTACAAGACTTCTGGGGTAAAAGATGGAATCTCATGGTCACCAATATGCTACGCATCACCGTATACAATCCCACCCGACATGCTCTTGTGACACGTGGCATTAACAAGAAGTGGGCCCCACTCATTGCTGTCTTTACCACGTTTGTTGTTTCGGGGTTCATGCATGAGCTTATTTTCTACTACTTGGGGCGTTTGAGCCCCACATGGGAGGTGACTTGGTTCTTCCTCTTACACGGTTTGTGTTTAGTGGTTGAACTTTTCTTGAAGGCGGTGGTTTTTACCGGTGGGTGGCAGTTGCCACGGCTGATTTCGGGGCCTTTGGCAATTGGATTCGTGTTCGTTACCTCATTTTGGCTATTTTTTCCTCCATTCCTCCAGTTTAAGGCTGATGTTCGGGCTTTTGAAGAGTATGCGTTATTAGGCGAGTTTCTGAAGAATGTTACTCGCTCATTAATTTAGGGTATGTTTGGAACGAAAAGAGAAAAAGAAGATATTGAAGAGTTTTATGTATCTAATACATGTAATATACCTCATATTTAAGGTATATTTGGAATATAAGAGGTGGTACAAATAATTTTTATTCGGCTTGATATAGATATCTACTACACTTTCAGATTTTCTAGATTTCCTAGGGTACTCTACCAGTAGATTTCATTAAATCTTAATCACTTTTTAATGATTTAATGGTTTAAATTTTGTCATATCAGCATTCCACGAATAATATTCTTAAAATAATAAAATAATGTTGTAAACAAAACAATTAAGATTATTGTTAATGGAATGCTAACATGGCAGAATTTAAACCATTAAATCATTTAAGAATGACTAAGATTTAATGAAATTTACTTGGTAGAGTACCCTAAGAAATTTAGAGGATCTGAATCCGATTGACATAGCATGTAAATTACAAATGGTTACGATGTTTATATATTGTGAAAAAGATGTTATATATATTGAATTTTTAAATAGGGTAGGTTAAGCTATTTAGAGTGGTATCATAATTTTTTTGTACTACGTTTGAAAGTAGGAAAATGTTGTTGATACACAACTCCTTGTTATGGTCATTTTGTACTCAGGTGTCATGAGTGATATATAGTTGTATTTTCTTCTCAACGAAAAAGTTTGTGGACTGTATATTTCGGAAAATGTAAAGTTAGAATGGTGAAATTTATTTTGACTAGAATATAATAATAGTAGGTGGCGTCCTTCGATATAGAAATTGATAAAACCGGCGGTGGTAGAATTACTAATTAATCAATTGTACCTGATGCTCAAAAAAAGAAAAAAAAAGAAAAAAAAAACAATTGTACCTTTCTTGATGTCAAACGACACAATTAAAAGCAGGAATATTTTTTGTGTCTTTTTTGATACCTTTTCTTGTCAATCTAGGGAAGGTCAAATATTTATAAGTTACAACTGGCCAGCTTTAATTTATTGTAATAAAATATCTTTTATTATATGAAAAATGTCATCCAGGTATCTATAATATGATTTGTAAGTCAATTACTAGTCATTTCTTATGGGAATTGGGAAATGTGAGTTGCGGTTATAAATACAAAGGAAAAAGTTAACAAATGTCCAAATATATTAGTTTAGGAAATATTTTAAAAAAAATTTAATAGAAAAAGAAAAATAATAATTTTTAAACAATTTTTTATATTTTTCATAAAAGTGGGTGTTAAATGGTCTATTAATAAATATCATAATATATCCTTTAGTGAGATCCAAATAAAAATTAGTAAAGTGGAAAATTATTCAACATCTTATCTCACCTAAAAGTTGTTCAAAATCTCAAAATCAAATACCAAAACTTGTTTTTTTCTGCTAGAAAAAAGTTTGTCGCTAGTAAATCTTTTCATTTTCTAGCCATGCAAGTTGTCAAAGTCAAGTATTGAGAATTGTCTCTCATGTTTAGATGTGGTATTAGGTGTTTCAGATGCATGCATCCTCACACTCACGTGAGGGTGGGCCCTACAAGTGTAAGACTCACCCTCATGTGAGTAGGAGGATGCATGCATCTAAAACACCTTGTATTTTCTCCTCGTGTTTAAACAATACCCTCTTTTAAATTTCTTGGTCTTATTGAATGATACAAATCACTCACTTCTTGAAAACAAAAATAGTTTGTGTGATTGTTTCTAAGTTTACTTGAGACTAAGCTGTTTATTGAAAACCAGGGGCCAGTGTAGTTAATGTTGAATACTGAAGGTGAACCAATTCCATCACCACAGGTTTTAGGTGTCTACGATTTGGTTCCACAATTAAATCCCAGTTAAAAATCCATTAAATCTTTTTTTGGCCTTGGAGATCATGGTTGAAGGTGATAGATATCCTATGAAACATCTATATGCAACTATGCCTCCTCTCTTTAGTGTATTAAAAAAAAAAAAAGTCTTTAGTGTGGATTCATCAATTACATGACATGTGATGACAATAAGTAATATCACATGTACCACTAGACTTTGATAGAGCTATCATCGTGGTCATAACACATTCGTTGGAAAACCACTACTCAAATTGCTCAACCCTACCAAGTATCATGTGAAACAATTCACTCCTAGCACTACAAAGAAAACCCAACATCCAAAAAAACTCAAGAAGGGCATATCTTCCTTCTTAATTATGCAGTAAAGGGTGTTCTTTTGGCCATTTTGACACTTTTAAATGACTATAGTGACCATATGCACCCAAAAGTCCTATTGATTCTTTATTGCTTTTACATATATTTTCTCCTCAGTTCATCCTAGCCATTGTGGCAACCTTGGCTTGAGTCCTATTAGGAATGGAGCTTGAGCCACAATTCAATGAGCCATGCATACCTCTCCACTTCACTACAAGACTTTTGGGATAGTTTATGGTCACCAATATGCTACGCATCATCGTATACAATCCCACCCGACTTGCCCTTGTGAAACATGGCATCAACAAAAAGTGGGCCCCACTCACTGTTGTCTTCGCCACGTTTGTTGTGTCAGGGATTATGCATGAGCTTATTTTCTACTAATTGGGAAGTGTGAGTCCTTCGTGGGAGGTCACTTGGTTCTTCCTCTTACTTGGTTTTGTGTTTGGTTGTTGAGGTTGTCTTGAAGACGGTGGTTTTTATTGGCGGGTGGCAGTTGCCACGGCTGATTTTGGGGCCTTTGGCAATTGGATTTGTGTTCATTACCGCATTTTGGCTGTTTTTCCCACCATTCCTCCAGTTTAAGGCTAGTGTTCGGGCTTTTGAAGAGTACAGGGCATTAGGCGAGTTTTTGAAGAATGCTACTTAGCGCATTTTTTTAGGATATGTTTGGAACGAAAGGAGAAGAGATTTAAGTAATGTACCTCTTATTTAATGTATATTTGAAATACAAGAAGTGGTACAAATAATTTTCATTCGGCTCGACATAGATATCTACCACATCTGTTTCCCATAAGCATAGTATGATGTTTATATGTTGTAAAAGAGATGTTGGTATGTTACACATATTGAATTTATCAATTTAGCATATACTACCTTTTTTTGGAAGGGAAGAGTATTAGATTTTCAAACATAGGGATTAAAGGATAGGGTTAAGCTATTTAGAGGGGTGTCATATTTTGACCTACATTTGATAGTAGGAAAATGTTGTTGCTACACAACTCCTTTTTATGGTCATTTTGTACTCATAAGTCATGAGCGATAATTGTATTTTCTTCTCAAAGAAAAAGTTTGCGGACTGTATATTTCGGAAAATGTAAGTTAGAATGGTGAAATTTATAATAATAATAGGTGACGTTTGATAGAAAATGATAAAACCTGAGGTGGTAGAATTACTAATTAATCATTTATACCTTCTCTTGATAACAAAACGATACAATTACGTTCTCAAAAAAAAAAAAAAAAACGATACAATTAAAAGCAGGAATATTTCTGGGTTTTGCTTTTTGAATATACCTTTTCTTGTCAATCTAGGAAGGTCAGTTATAAGTTACAGCTGGCCAGCTTTAATTTATATTTATTGTAATAAAATTTCTTTTATTATATGAAAATATGTCACTCAGGTATTTAGCAAAAAAAAAAATGTCACTCATGTATCAATAATATGATTTTTTAGTCAATTACTAAGGGGTTATTTCCAATGAGAATTGGGAAATGTGAGCAGCCGTGTAACACACAAGGAGAAAAGGTAACAAATATATAGCTGTTTTCAGATAGTTTAATTGGTGAAGTTTATGATGGTTGTATAAAAGACATAGAGTTCAATCTCTGCCTATACCAAAAACTAATTGTTATTTTGGTTTGATGATAAAATACTATCATTAGGAGCGGACGACGTAAATTGAAACTCTCTAAATATATATATATATATATATATTTTTTTTTTTTTTTTTGAGAAAACAGTTAATAAATTTCTTAAAGGTGTTTGTTTTGGAAATAAATTTAAAACATTTTTTTAAGGGGAAAAAATTTTAAAAGCTTGTTATGAAAAAAGAAAAAAAGTAATTAATTTTTTTAATAGCTTCCATAAAAGTAGATAATGGTCCATTAACAAATATTTTAAGGAAACTAGTCTCAAATAAAAATTAGTAAAGTGGTAAAATTCTTAACATCTCATCTCATATTTTTTATTTTAAAAAAATTTCAACTTATGACGTTCGCTCTTATATCATAAAATTAAGATATCAATCAATTTTTAACATAGATAGAATTAAAATTACAAATTTTTTATTTAATAATTAAAAAAAATTTACTGGTTAAACAGTTAAATGATGGTCAAAAACTCAAAATCAAGTACCTAGTGCCTAGACCTTTTTTTTTTCTCTGCTAAGAAAGTTTGCCTAGCAAATCTTTTCATTTTCTGACCCTGACCTGAAGGTTGTCAAAGTCATGTACCGAGACTTGTCTCTCGTGTTTAAACAGTACCCTCTTATATAATTTCTTGGTCTTTTATTGAACGATACAGATCATTCACTTCTTGAAAACAATAATATTTCGTTATTGTTTCAAGTTTACTGGAGACAAGTCATTTATTGAAAGAGTACTAGGGGGCACACGTTATGTAGTAATGTTGAATACTGAAGGTGAACGGGCGAATCAGATCACTCATAAGTTTATGGATTCAGATCAGGTGCAATACCTAGGATATTGCACCTGGTGCAATTGTAATCAAGGGTTGAAATTGAAGGTTGAAAAAGTAATTTTCAATCTCAACCATTAAATAAAATATATTAAAAGAGAGTTAAAGAGTTAAAGTTAAGAAGTAAAAAAAATAAAAAAAATTGTGAGAAGAAATGGGTGAATTGCACCAGGTGCAATACCCTAGCTATTACACCTGATCCAAATCCTAAGTTTATGGAGCTAAATTGGTTTGGGTCTAGTGCCCTAAACCTATCATAATCATAATATGTATCTATTTTGAAGGTGAGAGGTTAGGTGCATTAAACCTGTCACAACAATGGTGATGTCATGATGGGTCTCTCTATATTTTGAAAGTGACAAGTTGGGTGTACACGATAGTATATTATTTTTTAAAAAAAATATATCAAGAATTGAAAATTTTTTACAATTTTTACAATTTTTCATAAAATGTTTTAAAAAATAAATAGCGTGCCTCTGATACATATTAACTGATCCTCTATATATATATATATATATATATATATATATATATGCTTAAAAAATTGATTATTTTACAATTAAATTCCAAAAAAGTCCATTAAATCTTCTTTGGCCCCCACAAATCTCCTGTGAATCACATCTGTATGCATCCTCTCTTTTAGTTGGCAGCATGATCGAGATGCATGAATTCAGTGCCGGCTCAAGGCCAAGGCAACTTAGGCCTAGGCCTAAGGCCCCCCAACCAAAAAAAAAAAAATTCCTACTAAAAAAAGGCCTCATCTTTATTTGTAAAGGTCCAAAAATTTATAAAAATATAATATTTTTTAAATAATTGGTACTTTTTTTAAAGTGAAGTTAAAGATACCACAAATTTTACTATAGGTTTAAGTTTATATTTAACTAACACGTTACCAATCACATAAAAAATTAATTCAAACACAAATAAATTAAGTTGTTGAATTATCAATTACAGTCATTATCACATTATATTGTAAATATTTTGCAGTATCTGTAGTATTTTTCTTTTTCATTTCTAACAAGACTTCCAAAATAGGAGATCAATAAAAATTAAAACCAATTGAAACCCTAAAATGTTTCAAAAAAAAATGCTGCAAATGTGATAAATCATCAATGATAACTAATCTCCTCTAATAGTTTGAGATCTTAATTTTTGTAAACTAATATCCTACAAAACCACGCACCAAATAATATTTATCTATCTCTTTCTCTTAAAAAGAATATATAAATTAAAATTTAGGTTACAACTGTACTTAACTATGCATAGTTATATATCCAAGTTAAAGTAAATTTCTTTTTAAAAAAAATAATATTTTTTCTATTTCTTTTTGTTTAAATTTATGGTTCAACTATGATATTCAATCATCTGTATGAAATTAACCTTAGTTTAATTATTATTATTCATCAATTTCTGTATTTACATCAAATTAATCTTAATTTGATTGGTATTATGTAAATTTATTTAATTAATGCTTACATATAAAAAGATCTCATATAAAATTTCCGTTAGGCCTCAAATTTTGTTGGCCGGCCCTGCATGAATTATATATGAATTTTAAATCTTTCTGATAATAATCAACGTTATGAGCCACTTTCAGAGTACCATCCTAATTAGCAAGATGTTTCGTCTACGTGCAATAAAAAACAATGGCTAATTTTTTTTTCAAAATAACTAATATATATATATATATATATATATATATATATATATATATATATATATATATATTACTTAGGAGAACTTCACTCAAATTAATTTCAAGTTGCAAAGTTGCCACAACCTACTTTACAACAATTCTCATCAAACTCCTAAAAATGATTGACCCTATCCGCCATAACCATTTATTGGATAATCCAAGAGTTTTTCCTCATGGGTAAACAGCTTTCCTCTTTATAATATATTTTATTTCATAATAAAATTTTGAGTAAAATACATTTTAAATTCCCATAGTCGAAGGTGGTTTCAAATTAAATCTCAAACTTTTATAGACGTTCTGCATAAAATCATAGACTTTAGAAAACGTTCAATTCAAATTATGAATCCATTATGCATGATGTCATCAATGGGAAATACTTAAAACAAAACAATATTGTGTGGCTTGAATTAAAACAATATTGTGTTGACAACTTGACGTAGCCATATATTATTTTGTTTAAACAATTTTCATTCATGGCATCACAGATAAATGGGTTAATAGTTTGAACTTTGAATTGAAACATTTTTTATAGTCTAGACTTTAACTTGAAATTTCTGAAAAAGCTAAATTTACTTTCCTCTTGTAAACTATGGGATTCAATTAATATAATTTACACTAGAATTTTGACCCCCTTATCAGAAGTAGCATGTAGATGGTGAATCTGGATATATAGTCTGCAACCATGTTGGGTTTTTTTTTTTATCAAACACTTTATTCAGCTGCCAATTTTCATTTCAAGTTGTTAGAGGGCATATGACCATAAACAGAAATATTAGCTCTTTATTAGTCAGTCAGTACGGAAAAGAAAACAATTAAAAACCAGCTTGATGAGAATATGTTAACTGTTTCACTAAAGCTTATAAGGATCAACTTTTAGTTGATGTATACTTTTTATTTTTAAAAGGTTACTTAAAAACTTTCAATAAGTTGTTACCAAATGGAGAAAAATTCTTCTAGGGGAACCTTTTTTTTTTTTTTTTTTTTTTAAAGGAAAACTAATAAGTCCTTTGATTTTAGAATTTTTTTTTGAGAAAGTTTTAACCTATGAGGTTTGTTCTTAATGGCAGTTTTTTATTATCAGACTAAGACACCAATTGACTTTTAATGTAGGTGAGGACCATATCTTATACAACTATCGAAAAATTTACTAATTTAGTTAACTGAAATTCAGGTTCAGTTTTTACAATATGTCATGTCATGACATAACTGCTGTTTTGGAATTTGGTTTCAGTTTTGACAAAAATGGAGCTAGCAAGACACGCTATTTGGTTTAATGTCATAACATTCAATGTTTTGACTAAAATTGAGCAGCTGAGAATATGGGAAAACAACTTGATAGGTGGTATCTCAATGTTATTTTCACATTTATGTAAGAAGAGTGTGACATGAATAAAATACTTTTTAGACATAATAACCACTAAAACATGTCAATTTTACATCTAGTTCAAAGTTTATATGAGTTATGTATGACATTTATTTTTTAGAGAATTTCAAACTATGACATTTACTCCTAATGATAGCTCTTTATTATCAGATTAATGCACTAATTAGTTTTTGGTGTAGGCGATGATTGAATTCTAGATATCTTATATAATCATCAAAGATTTTACTAATTAAACTAACTGGAATTTACTTGTATCACAGATGACCATTGGGACCATTCGTGTTTTTGTTGTTTCTGCAATATAATACAAAAAGTACTTTGCCCTTTTCTCTCATTATTGAGTAAATGGGAGATGTTACATTTTAGTGGTTCACAACTAGACATGGCCAGTCCCTATTTCAATACAAATAGCATCAAATAAACATACAATTATTTAGTGCCACAGGTTATCAACAATGTGTAAGTGTGACCTCAAATTTCACAACATAATTAGAGGAATAAATATAATTATTATTTTTTAAATTTTCAAACATAGACTATCAATTTTTTTCCCCCTGAATGGTACCTCTTTATTGAAGAAGAGAACAGCAAAATCCTGGAGTGGGCTTCCAGCCCAGACCAGTTGCAAAAAAGAGCCCACTGGGTAAAAGCATGCATGGGCAACCACATTAGAGCATTCCTATCAAAGGTTTTTAAAATTTTAGCATTTAGTATCTTAAAAAGCCACTTTATTAATTTTAACAACTCATTTTACAATATATCTAATATCAAAGATTCTATTTTTTTACCATTTCTTTTAAATAATATAAATTACTCATTAAAATAATAATGAACAACTACACAAACCATATTTTCCATCACAAATATTAAAATAATAATATTTTTTTAAGATTGGAGTTACTGTGAGCTTTCATCTTTGAAAGCTGTTAGGAAATTTAGACACCGGTTAATAGAATTAACAAGTTTTAAATCCAAGTTGTTAATTAGATTTATTATGTATAAAACTTGTTAAAACAAACAAACATCAATATCATGTCAAAACTAAGTGCAGCAGAAAAATAAATAAGACAAGATATGATGACCTAAGAAAACCAATGAAACCAACCAGTTTCACTGTAAAAAACCGGGGGGAAACCTTCCCAAAAAGCAATTCACTATAGTAAAGAGAAGTTTTAGATCTAGTACAAAATCTTTGTCCCTAGACTCTACAATCCCCGTAGATGAACTCACAGCAAATCCATCTACCGCTTCAGAACCTTTGAACTCTTCAATATATGAACGCCACCCTTTGATACATGAATCCCAATACATGACTAACCAATTGCGCGGATTCCAGTACGCGACTTCAATCACCAACTAAAGAAGAAGATGTTGGTTGCAAAGTTCTTCACTTCATCAACAATGAAGATCAAGAAGCACTTGGTTACAAAACCTTAAGGCGCAAAGACGTAGTAGCTTCTTTCAGAGAGAATAAGGCTTCGGTCACCTTTTTCATATGTTCTCGTTGCATTCTCTTATTTGACGGCCTCTAAAATAAGCCTTATATATGCATAGGGTTGTGAGAAAAGAAACCCTACACAAATACAAAAGCCTGACCCAAAAATCAGATCTGAAAATTCTGATTTTCGTAACCTCGATAGATAGCATCTGTCAAGCCTCATTAAACCTCGATAGATAGCATCTGTCGAGCAGCTGTCCAGCAGGTGGCCAGCTTTAGTAAACACCTTTTCTTCGCTTGTTTCTTGGTCCAATCTTCATGGTTTTAATACTAGACTTGAACAACATGTTCTTTGAAGTATTAAACACATCTTAGATCTACCCAAATACAAGTAAAGTGCGTTTTGTCAAAGGATTAGCCAACTACATAAAATATGTCTTTAACAAAAGCTCACTGTAGCTTAGTTTCTATTTTTCTTTTTTAAAGTTTAACATATTTCTTGTAACTTGCTTTTTGGTACTTTTTACAAACTTGATGTTAAAATTTAACATTTATAGCATTTAGCATTCTTAATGAGAATGCTCCAAGCTCTCAGCCACAAAAAAATAGGAAACATCAAGAAAGTCCCTACTACAATTTCTTATAAATCATCTATAATATTATTAGATAGACCTAGAATTAGTACAGCATTAAAACATTCACATTAGATTGTTCAAAAAAAAAAATTATTTTTTATATTTTACCTGATCACTTTTTAAAAATATTTACATAAAATTATCTATTTTACATTATGTTTAATTAGAATATTATTTTTTATCAATTTTTTACTACTCTCTCAAATTATCTTTCTCTTTTTGTGTATGAGTAAAGAATGAATTAAAAATAGATATGTACGTGAACACTAACCATGCATATTACAATATAAATTTACGCAATTTTAACTTAGTTGGTGTTAGTGATTTTTGGAATTAAATGTAAAAAGACATTTCAAATGACTCGTGTATCAATGATATAATTGACTAAATAAAAATGGCTATATATGGTCCCAATCTTTAAGATTCTCTTCATTTTTTATTTTGGGTTTAAAAAAAAAAAAAAATTGGACTCAGAATAGTGAACTGGCCGTTGAATTTGGACTTATTTATTTATAAAATTTTGGTACGAAAGGGTTGTTGAATGTTGTAGGCGAGACGACAACGTTTTGGGGTGGGCTTATTCAATTCTTTTATTTGCGGACCACGTTGTCTGCGTTTATGTATGTGAATTATTAAATTATTAATTAGTTACTTTTTTTTATATATATAAATAATATTAAAAGATGATTTTTGTTCATTTACAATTATTAGCAAAAAAAAAAAAAAAAAACGAAAATGCCTTGTTTTAGGATCACTACTAATGCATGCAATTCTGATGTAGACTAAAGGGACTACCGAAGGGCCGAATTAAATGAATTTAAAAGTTTAAATAACTGAATTGAACAAAAATAAAATTAAAGAATTACCTTTAAATTGAATTTTAGAAAAAGTTAAAAAGTTCAATTTGTAAATTAACCAATTAAAAATGTCTATTTTTGCATGTACCATTACATGAAGCTGATGCAATTTTTTTGCATCTAAGTTTTATTTGTAAGATGTATCGCCTTTTTAACTTGTTATCGTATGAGTCATGATCAAGGTTGTCAAAATTGAGATTCTACGTAGGATTGTGAGATGTAGGTGAGATTATAGATCGTAAGATCGGATCGTGAATCGTAAGATCGAATCGTGGATCGTAAGATCTTACATTATTTGAGTAAAAAAAAAAAAATACACATTGGTATGTTAAATAATCATATAAATTATACAATTATTGATATAATTACCATACATTACTACATCCATTTGTAAGCATCATTTAAAGAGGCCAAAAACCTCAAAATGTGACATTCTATTAGGATATTTTTTATTTAGATCCAATTAACACACTCTCTACATTAGAGTAGAAAAACTTGGTCTATTAGGATTTTATTATTTATTTAGGTCTAACTGAGTCTTCTGTCAAGTTAAAGAAGATTACAAGAAACCAAGGTCATTTGGGATCGTCAGAATCGTATGATCCTACCGATCCTGAACAATCATTAAGATCCTTGAAAGATCCGGATTGTTTTAGATAGGTGGGATCATAAAATCATAAGATTTTAGAATCTAGATCGGGATTTTGACAACCATAGTCATGACTTCTTTTATTAAGGTAAAAAAAGAAGGGAGTAAAACAAAAGAAAACTATTAGTTTACATTTTACTGATCATGTAAAATTTAAATGGTAAATTATATATATATATATATATATATATATATATATATATATTTATATAGGATTTTGTTAATGTGTGCCCTAAGGACACACGTTAACCGAACCCATATATATATGTTCATCAAAATATATATACATACACATTTGCATTAAAAAAAAAAAAGGAAAAGAAAAAGCAAAGCCTAACATCTTCATGAGTTGGTACAGGAGCTGATTAGAGGTCAGCCTTTGTCTCAATATCAGACAAAGTTGATCGATATAATTGGACTAGTGAGAGAACTATCCTGGTCTTTGGGCTATGGCAATTATGGCTCTAAAGGAATACTTCGGTCTTTATTAGACAAGAATTTAGTTTGCTTTTACCCATCTTATACACAAAACCTTACACAGTTACACTTGAGCATTACGTGTTTACTACCTTGCCAGTCCAGTGAAGCAAATTACTGTGGCTATTGGGTGCGAGGTTTTTCTCTAAAAATTGGTGTTACAGCAAATATCATTGCTAAACTATGGGCTGTTAGATATGGTTTAAATTTAGTTTGGCAACTTGGGTATAAATATATTATTTTAGAAGTTGGTTTAAAGCTTGTGATTAATTGTTTAACAACCTATGGTGCACTAACACATGATATTTCTGTTTTAGTTTGTGATTAAAGGAATTTGCTAGCGTGTGAATGAATTGTATCCATCTACGTTACATATATCGTAAAGTTAATAGATGTGCAGATGGACCAGCGAAGAGGAGACGTGAGTAGATAAACAAAGTGGAAGAATTTGATTGATGCCCATCTTTTGTGTATAACTATTTTGTTTGTGATCTAATGAAAATGGAAACCCTTAGGTAATGTCCTATGAATTGCTAATCTTGTATGTTCTTATAAATATTAATAATAACAAGTAGGAATGACAATTTTCCCCCGCCCCGCTTGACCCATCCCTCCCTGCTTCACCCCACGCAGGTTTTCCCCACCTCGTAATGGTGGTGGGGTGGGGATGGGGTGAAATTTTAGCCCCGCATCACAGGGCAGGGCAGAGATGGGTTTAGACTTTTTAGACCCAAGCCACCCCGCTCCGCCCTCCCCGCATTGATAAGGGTTAAATTACAAAATTTTCATACTCTAAAATCCTACTATATAAACAAACATATCATCATTTTATTTTATTCTATGCAACAAGGCTTTCTGCTCTTTTTCTCTCTCTCTCTCTCTCTAGCAAGGTTAAAAATAAAGTACCAATTTTAACAATTTCTTTTGTCTTTATTATTAGAAAATTTATATATTATTGAATCATTGATTTTTTATTAAGCGATTTTTTTGTTGTTGTGATATTGTCTTGTTAAACACTTTAATAATATTATTCAATTTTTGCTAAAAATTAGTTTGATTTGATGAGATAAATTTATTTATAATTTCAAGTTATTTTTATTAACAAAACAAGTTTTATTAAAAACAATTATAATAATTGTGGACAAATTAATAAGAAGTAAAGTTTTACGGGATGAGGTAGGGCTTCGCGGGGCCCCAAGGGGCAGGGATGGGACAAAAAAAATTTCATTGTCTAGGGCGGGACAGGAATGGGGTAAGACAAAACCATGCGGGCGGGAGCGAAGACCTCATCCTTCGAATCCGCCCTGCCCCATTGCCATCCCTAATAACAAGTTTTCTCCCTTTATTTTATGGTCATCATTTTACATGTTCAATCTTTATTAATTGGCCCAAAACAATTTTTTATTCCTTTTAAAGAGAGAAAATCCTTTCCTTTCAATAAGCTGCCTTCATTTATGTACATCAAACATTTTTTTGTGTAGCTCTTGGTCTTGGATCTCATATTCATTTCTTCACCACAAACATTACAAAGATCAAGAACAAGAAGAAAAAGAGATATAGGAGAACAATGGAAGGTGAGATAAACAAGTTCATAAAGGTATGGCTCTCAATCTTGGTATGTCTTTCTTGTTGCTATGCAATTAGTAAGATTGTCTCCAAAGATCTTTCAAGACTCCTTTGTGTTCTTCCATTCGTTTGTCTCTTTATCTTTCTTCCTCTTGACCTTCATTCCATTCATCTTAGAAGCACAACTGCTTTTTTCATTGTTTGGCTTGCTAATTTCAAGCTCTTACTCTTTGCTTTTGGTAGAGGCTCTTTGTGTTCTGACCCATCAATCTCTCTTGGACGCTTTGTTGCTCTTGCTTGCCTTCCCATCAAGATCCAACAAAACACACCCCCCAAAAAAATAAACCCTTCTACATTAAAGTCTCATCTAAATGGCCATAATAAAGAAAACCCACCTCCAAAACCAATTGAGAAACCCAAAATCCACCTATGTCACATCTAAATGGCCAAAACAAAGAAAACCCTACTTCTAAAAAGACCCAAGAAAGGCATGTCTCCCCTCTTAATTATGCCATAAAGGGTATCCTTTTTTCCATTTTGGCACGTTTATATGATTATAATGACTATATGCATCCAAAAGTCATAATGCTTCTTTATTGCTTTCACATATACTTTCTCCTTAAGTTCATCTTAGCCATTGCGGCAACCCTGGCTCGAGCCCTACTAGGAATAGAGCTTGAACCACAGTTCAATGAGCTATACCTCACCACTTCACTACAAGACTTTTGGGGTAGGAGATCGAACCTCATGGTCAACAATATCCTACGCCTTAGTGTATACAATCCCACCCATCACATGGTGACATGTGTCGTTGGCCAGAGGTGGGCTCAACTCTTTGCCACATTTGTGGTTTCGAGGCTCATGCATGAGCTTATGTTCTATTACATGGGGCTCGTCAAACCCTCATGGGAGGTCATATGGTTCTTCCTTTTACATGGTTTGTGTTTGGTCATTGAGATTGTCTTGAAGGAGGTGGTTTTTGCTAGTAGGTTTCGTTTACCTTGGCTGATTTCGGGTCCTTTGACAAATGGATTTGTGATCATTACCTCATTTTGGCTGTTTTTTCCTCCATTCCTCCGGTTTAAGGCTGATGAAAGAGCTTTTGAAAAGTATGCTGCATTAGGCGAGTTTCTTAAGAAAGTCACTTGCACATTTATCAGGTTACATGCATAACACAAAATATGGTACAAAGAATTTTATTTTGCTTCAACATAGATATCTACTACAAACATTTGGCACATACAATATGTTTATGATAAGAGTGATGTTAGTAATAGGTGTTGTGTCAATAACCATAAAAATTAATTCAAATATTCATTTATTATCTTATATCAATAACCATAAAAAGTAATTTAAATATTCATTTATTATCTTTTTGAAGTGACGCCATTTACATTTAGTATCATATTAGTTTGTAGTTTTTTGTTGTTGTGAAACTTATAATCCCTTTACATTTTCCTTTCATAATATTAACATGTGTGTTACACATAGTTTTGTTGCCTATATCTTGGATTGCGAGAGTCATGATGTAGTTGAACAAACAAAGGAAAAATGTGATATTAGTGGTGGGTTCAGATTAGAACTAGTAAGAATTTGCCATATTAGCCGTTTGTAAAACTATTGAAAATATTTTGTGTATGCATTACTCCTTGTTTTATCCTTCGTTTGATATATAGAAGGAGATTTCGCTCCTTGTTATGGTCATTTTTTACTCATGAGTGATATTTGTATTTGTTTCTCAATGAAAAATTTTGTGGATGGTCTGTGTGTGTGTGTGTGTATAAATATATATCCGAAAAAATGTAAGTTAGAATGTCGAAATTTAATTTGACAAGAATATACAATAATAATAGTATTAGTAGGTGACCTTTCACCTTAGATAGAAAATGATTAAATCGGTATTGGTAGTGTGGGGGGTAAAAGCTATTGAATAAACATTTGGGCTTTGGGCCTGATTGGCTGGTATCAGTTTGTTTTTGATCACGGTCTCCAAGCCCACGAGTCTGTCTGCATTATAAAGGTCCAAGGAGCTGTCCGAGGAGGAGTGCATCCTCGGGTATGCCCGGCGATAATCCTGTGGCTTGCTAAGCGGGTTAAAGGCAAAATTCTGGAAATAACTGGTGGGTAAGAGGTCGATCCAAGCACCCTCTAGACGCAAGGATGTTAGAGAAATATCTAAGGAAAAGGCTGCTACCTCCACATTAAAGACCCTGATTTACCTCCCTGGCCGCATTAATAGGGAAATGACCTCTGAAGAATAGAATTCAACCTTTCTGTTATTATTTAAAGACTTCAAGAAGGTGGTGGATGGGACAAGTATCTAAGGGAAAGATTTCTATGACACGTAGATGAACAGTGAAGAGAAAGAAGTATATAAGGAGACGAGAGAGGAAAGAGAGGGGGATCGGCTCCTGAACTAAAAAAGAACTAAGAATTGTAAACTTGGGCATAGAAAGAGAATATATATACAAATCATTCTCAGCTTACGTCCGAGAAGGTCTCTTTGTCATATTTGTTTATCATTTGCACAGATTATGGCACTCTAACCTGCTAATCAAACTTCTAACATCCCGAACCTAGATTTCAAATCTATACTCTACAAATCTTATTGCATAAGGCTCATTGGGCTTGAGCCCAATACTTGTTTTTGGGTCCGGGTACAATCGTGCACTTACAGGTAGAATTTGTCTTCAATACCTTTTCTTCTTGATGGCAAAATGTACGAATTAATGCCCCCCCCCCCTTAAAATCAGGTTTCTATTTATCTATTTTTTTTTATTTTTTATTTAAAAATTTTAATACCTGTTTGTTGTCAATCTAAGGAAGGTAAATTACAAGTCACAACTGGCCAGATTTAATTTATTGTATTAAAATTTCTTTTATTATGTAAAAATATAGTTCTGGCTGGGTAGGTTATTTTTATTTTTAATTATCTTATCTTTTTTGATGATAGGATTTTGACCCTTTTTTTTTTTCCCACCAAGTTTGTCAACTTTTTTGAAAATGATACAAAGAAAGATATCTTTATTTACAATACAAAAGAATCTTTTTTTTTTTTTTTTAAATTTTAAAAATGATGAAAATAGGATTTTGACTTAGTAGGTGGTTATGTGGGGGTGTTGCTATCACAAAAAATTATAACCATAAAGATATGTTCCACGTAGTTTTAGAGAGGAAGAATGTATGAGAAATATCAAGAAAAAAAGTTGCTACTACCACATTAAAGACCCTGCACATACTTCTCTGACCGTATTAATGGAAAAATGACATTTAAATAGTACCAATTAGCCTTACAGCTGTTATTTGAGGACTTCCAGAGGGCGGTGGAGAAAGAAAAAGATCTGAATTATTGATTTGTGCTACACGTGGAAGGAGAAGGGAAGAGGAAGAGTGATGTAAAAGGAAAAAGAGAAGGAAAAAGCAAGGGGAGGGATAGATCTTCTTCAATTGTAATTTATTGTTCAAAGAAAGAAAGGCAATACAAGTCATCCTCGGCTTATGTCTGAGGGGAATTTCTGTTATTCTTATCCATTGATTGTGTAGATAGTGGCATTCTAGCCCGCTTATCTATTGTCAAATATCCATAAAACTTAGGTTTCAAGCCGACGCTCTACAAATTTGATTGTATAAGGCTCTTTAGGTTTGAACCCATCACGCGTTTGGATCCGGGTACAAATTGTGCACTTACATGTTGCTATCACAAATAATTACCGTTTTGCTCAGAAATATTTTTTAGTGCTTACTTAGATTATTTTGAGGAAACGTGAGCAACGGTGGTAAATAAAAAATTAGTAAAGTGGAAAAATTCTTCAACATCTCATAAACAATGTTGGTCAAAAACTCAAAGTCAAGTACCGAGACTTTTTCCCTTTCTGCTAAGAACATTTTCCTCTTTTAATTTCTTGGTCTTATTGAATGATACAAATCATTCACTTGTTGAAAAAAAATAAAATTTTGTGTGATTGTTTCTAAGTTTACTTGAGACAAGTGGTTTGTTGAAAACAAAAATATTATGCAGTTATGTTGAATGCTGAAGGCTAACCAATTCAATCACGACAATTGGTTCGGTCTTTTTCATAGATTTAAGTTGTCAAACTTAGTTTGGAATAAAAATATGTGTCTACTTTGAAGGTGACGGGTTAAGTGTATTAAACCCGTCCGTCACGATGATGATATCATGATGGACCTATGTTTTTTTTATATGGTTAAAAAATTGCTTCTTCTAGAACTAAATCCCGTAAAAATCCATTAAATCTTTTTTGGACCCACAAATCACGTTGAAGGTCACGGATATCAAACATCTGTAATGTTTGCTTCCTCTTTTAGTTGGCAGCAAGAGATGCCTGAATTATATATGAATTATAAATGTTTTTAATAAATAATCAACATTATGACCCACTTGCAGATTACCATCCTAATAGCAAGCTGCTTCATCTACTTGCAATTAACAACAATGGCTAATTGTGTTCAAAATGACTAAATCTAAACATATAATGTTTTTTTTCTTTTATAATTTCTTTTATTTCATAATAAAATTTTGAGTAAAACACATTTTAAATTCTCAGTGTGTTTCAAATTAAATCTCAAACTTTCATAGATGTTTTTACATTAAATCATAGAATTTAGAAAACGTTTTACATTTTTCATTCATGGCATCACCGTCAACTTTGAATTGAAACATTTTTATAACGTAGACTTTTTTTTTTTATATATATATATGAGATAAAATTTCAACTTATAACATCCGCTTTATAATGATTGCTTTGCCATTAAGCCCAGACACCAATTAATTTTTGGTGTAGACGGATTCAAACCCAAAATCTCTTATTTGACGACAACGATTTTAATTAAACCAACTATCACCCACTTTTATAGTTTAGACTTTCATTTGAAACGTCTGAAAATGCTGAATTCAATTTCAGCGCTTACAATTTAAGTAATAAATTTACCCTAAAATTTTGACCCCCATAGTAGAAGTAGCACGCAGATGGCAAATCTGGATATACTCTGCTACCATGTTGGACTTCTTTATTAAACACTTAATTCAACAAACCATTTTCATTTCAAGTTGTTAGAGGGCATGACCATAAACAGAAAGATTAGATTAGCTCTTTCGATGGTCATGGACCATGGTATGGGCAAAGAGAAATTAGTCAGTCAGAATGGGAAAGATAACAATTAAGAACCAACTTGATAAGAATCTGTCAATATTAAATCTGAAGAATTCTTGTAAGGGATTTATTTTTTGGGTGAATTACACCTTACTACCCTAAACTATACCCTATGTTACACTTTGCATTCTTAACTTTTTGAATGCATGTTTTGCACCCTAAACTATGACTTTTGTTACACTTTGCACTTAGATGTTAAGTTTGATATTAACTTGGATGGAAAAGTATGACATTATGTGAAAATACCTAATTACCCTTCTCAATCCATTAAAAACAAATGAAAAATTATACTTTACCACCCTAAATTATATTCCCTATTACACTTTACACTCTAAACTTTGAATTTCCATCTAAGTTAACATAAACTTAATGTCGGAGTGTAAAGTATAAAAAAGATCATAGTTTAGGATGCAAAATGTGTACTCAAAAAATTTATGGTATAAAGTGTAATATGTAGTATAATTTAAGGTGATAAAGTGTAATTTTTTCTTATCTTTTAGGAAAACTGAAAGTGCTACGAATAAAATCATAAAGAAAGGATTGAAATTTTGGCTATGAGGCTCCAAACCAAACTGTCATGAAATAAAGCCAGTTGGAGAGAAACATTTTCCTTGCAATACAGGGTCCTTTGACTTTGGAATTTGGTTTCAGATCTGACAATATGTCATGTCATAATTGCAGTTTTGGAAATTGGTTTCAGTTTTGACAATATGTCATGTCATAACTGCCGTTCAAAACTCGCATTCTATGTTTTGACAACAATGGAGCTAGCAAGATACACGCTATGAGCTCAGAAACATTCCATGTTTTGACTTAAATTGAGCAACCGAGATACAGTGAATATGAGAAAACCACATGAGAGGTGGCATCTCAACATTACTTTCACATTTATGTAAATGCTAAGTCAATGTGTGTGGATTTCACATATATGTAAGAAAAGTGTGACATATGTATAATATACTTTCTAGACATAATAACCACTAAAACATGTCAATTTTACATCTAGTTCAAAGTTTATATGAGGTATGTATGACAGATGACCATTGGAACATTCATTTTTTGTTGTTTCCGCAATACAATACAAAAAGTACTTTGCTCTTTTCTCTCATTATTGAGTACAAGGGAGATGGTACATTTTAGTGATTCACAACTAGACATGGTCATTCTCCCTATTTCAATACAAATAGAATCAAATATACATACAATGATTTTGTGCCACATGCTGTCAATCATGTATAAGTATGACCTCAAATTTTACAAGATTTTTTTTATAGCTTAATATATTAATTTAAATTTATTATAAAAAATTAATTTAAAAAATGACATTTACTTGTCAATGAGGATTCAATTGCCAGTCAATTTCTAGGTGACCACAATCAAGCAAACCTTTAACTCTATCTAGAGCTGCTTGCCTTTTTTGCAATAATAGAAGTGAGCTCTCATCTAAGTGTTTTGGCATGTCGTCATTTGCCTTTTTACGTGGCAATTTCTTCGAAACATTTTTCCATTTTGATTCAAACTCACAAGCTACAAAAACAATTGAGAAAAAGGAGAATCAGATGCAACAACCCCAAACAATATTTTATCATTGACCAAATATGTAGCAATATTTCAATTCAAGATGCAGTATGATAAGCTAGAAAGGATACAAATTTTATTGGCAGGGTTTATATACAAATATGATAGCTCCAATCGGTTTATCATACAATTATACACAAATATGATAGTAACACAGAAAGAGGATTATATGTCAATTAAACAAGACTAAATTATGACTAAATAAAGATATTTGACCCAAAATAAATAAAGGACATCATAATAACTAAATGACAATAATCATTATTCAGTCACGTGAAATTGATAAAGGGCCTGTGAATTCTAGCAAAGGTTATGAAAACAATTGTCTGACAAATCATAGCAGGTTAATTAGCTATACACAATATGCCAAACAAAACTTTACGGCTTCTTAGCAGAAACTGTCAACAAGTGTTCATAAGCTAGTGTGGAAATACGGCCACCCCCTAATGTAACAATAATGTGAAGAAGTAAAAGACTGCAATTTTTGTGCTCAGTGAAGAATTTATTGTCATTAAGAACATAAATTACAGAATTGTCTAGTCAAGTTGAAAACACTATCATATTTCACAACAATTCAAATTAGAGTGACTCAGAAAACAGATAGCAAATCATAAAGAAAGCCAATACTTGATACAAAGAAGAGGTGATATATGTATGGGTAGAGATCATCTACAGTTAGTCACTTTGCAGTTTATGCAATTAGCAAAATCATTAAACCATGTGAAAGTAATTACATGGCATTTACCTACTATAATCGGCTTTCTGCCTCTTTCATCAAATGACTATAATCCAAGCATCATTTCAATGTAATTTCCAAAAACAAAAACCCAAAAAAAAAAAAAAAAAAAATTTAAGCAGAACATTTCTGAAGTAAACCAGAAATGAGCAACAAAAGATAGGTATATTCTAGAATTACGTATGAAATTTTTCATGTCGACATAGTTTCCAAACTCATAGAATTGCATATTATTTGAGCTGATGATAATAAGCATTCCAGGAAAATGCAGCTATTAAGAAGCAATACTAGGACCAAAAGAAATTGAAAATTTTTCAATATTCTTATAAAATTTTTACAAATATGATACAGCATAAGCTCATAGGATGTTATCTATATTCTATAGTAAACGTTAAGAGAAAACAAAAGAAAAGCACATGGTATTCAAATCTCAAAAATTAGAACATACCTTCACTTTGGTCTTTAAAACCTTGGATAATGCATGCACATACCCATGGCCTTCCTGAACGAGATGCTTTTGCACCACCTTTAAGTTCACCATTATGTTGTTTCAGTCTACACAGAAGGTTCCAATTTGTCAAAATGAATATTAATTAGACTTGTCTAATTATGAAGAATACTGTTCCTTGTACTCTAGCTTCTATGAACAATAGGAAGAGCCCACAGGCCAAAAATTTATATTTAAGACAAGAATACACTGTGACAAATATGTTAATATCATTACTGAAATCCAGTAGAACCATCAATACAAGCTAGACTAGGCCCTCAAACAGTTAAAAGGAGGCAAAATTTGCAGGTACCTAGTGTGATTGAAAAGTAAAACCTTTGCAGTTTGTGTGTGTGTGAGTGCTTAATGCACAACATCTGTAATCAATCATTTACACTTACCCCCCACAACCCCCTCCCCCCCCCCCTTTTTTCCCTTTTTCTTTTCCAAATTCTTTTGTTCTTCATTTTTTGCCTTAATATTATAGAAAGTGCCAAAGGGAACACTAATTGCATATGCAGGAGGTATACAAAGTCATGATTGTTGGAAAGCAGGCAAGCTCCAACTCTTGCAGGAAAAAAGAAATCCTATAAATCAAGTAAAGCAGCAGTAATGGGTACAGCCATCCCACAAGGGAGGCACAAGAAGTCTTTGAGGAAGGTGACTCCAATTGGTGTAGGGGCCACTCAATCCCTCCAAAACTCGTTTCCTTCCAAATATTTCTCATCAAACACAAAGGCTCATTACTTTCCAAGCTAACCTTCTTCTTTTGCCACCAAAACGACCATGCGAACTCTACAATGAAATACCCAATTGAAAGCAATCAAAGTAAAAGACCAGAATCCTCTGCACAGCATACTGTGAAAAGAAGAAGATGATCCTCTGATTCCCAATACCTTTTGCATATATAGCACAAATCAATTGAATAAACTTATCTTCTGGAAGGATTTTCCAAAGGCTTGCTGTACAAACAAAGAAGCGACTCTTGCGGGCATGAGTACAGTGGATCTCCAACCACAAAAATTTCCTATTTCACTGTTCTATAACAATTCAAACTTCTGCTACTAGTGTACTTGTCAATCCAACTTATTCTCACAATCCCCCGCACCTTGTCTCTAAACTTTGTCGTCCCTTCAGCAATAGTAAAACTAACACCTATTTTCTCAATATAAGCTAGCTTTTCAGGAACCTTTTGCGAATGTTTTGCAAACATGCTTATCAATGGAATCACCAAATCACCCAATGAGAAAAGCGAATAAATATTTCTATAAATAATTTTTGGGAAAAATCTCGTAGAAATCTCAGATGCTCCCTATTACAATTTTCTGGAACATTTTTAAATGATTCTAACAAGTTATTTCCAATATACCCAGACCCAGTAGAATGTTAAATGCTTAAACTAATAACAAACAGAAAAAGTATCCTTCTTTTACTTCTCCTCTTCAAAAAACACATTACTTTACCCCATCTATCCTATTTTTCTTTTAAACTCAGATTATCAAGATTTTCTCCTCAACTCACTCACCTACTCCAAATTCTGGTGCCAAATAATTCAAGATGTGCTGTGCCAAACCAACATATTTAACCACAAAATATAATTGAATTCAGGATTTAGATAATTCAGTCACCAATTACAGGTGACAAAATTATGCAAGATCTCAGATGAGTCATAACCAAATAACCCAATGGGGACATACAAAAATGCTAATTGCCTAAGTTAGTTCAATTTAACACAGCAAATACCTATTATACTATTTTAGAGAGCCATAAAAAGAAGAACAACTAAACAAAACATATTTAGATGCTCTTTTATCCAATCAAATATATAAAAACCAACCCATTTCCGCGAAAGGACTGAGCAAATTAAGATTAACCCAGACAAGAACTTTCACCAGATTCATCAAGTAACCCATTATACCATATTAGAGAGAGCTATAACGTGAAATATAAAACTGAAAACATTTATAACCCATTTGCAAAAAAGGACTAAACAAATTAAAAATGGCCCAGAACTTTCAACTGATTTACCGTATACCCCATTTTGCCAAATTGGCAAGCCTACCGAGAATTACAAAACTGAACACAATTGCATACTCTTCTATCCAATCAAACATATTCCAAACAATCCATTTGAGCATAAGAACCAGTAAATTAAAATTGGCCCAGTCAACAGATTTACCATATACCCCATTACACCATATTGGCAAGCCATACCGAGAATTACAAAACTAAACACATTTGCATGTTCTTATATCCAATCAAATAAAATAAAATAAAAACCATTTAAGCATAAGAACTAAACAAATTAAGATTGACCCAGATAAGAACTTCCAACAGATTTACCAAATACCCCATTATGCCATATTGGCAAGCCACACCAAGAATTACAAAACTAAACACATTTGCATGCTCTTATATCCAATCAAACATACATATTGGGAAAAAAAAAACCCCATTTGAGCATAAGAACTAAACAAACTAAGATTGACCCAGATAAAAACTTTCAACAGATTTACCAAATACCCCATTATGCCATATAGGCAAGCCACACCAAGAATTACAAAACTAAACACATTTGCATACTTTTATATCCAATCAAACATATATATTGGGAAAGAAAAAAAAAAAAAAACCCCATTTGAGCATAAGAACTAAACAAACTAAGATCGACCCAGATAACAACTTTCAACAGATTTATCAAATAACCCTTCAAAATAAACAATTTTTTTTTTTCCTCTTGAACAAACATGAATCAGTGAAAGTACCGGCGAGAAAAATCGGTGGTGACGCCAACGTAGGTTTTGATGGGGGTGTTGGTGGAGAGAATGAGATAGACCGACCATGATCTTGAGCTCAATCTAACTTGTGATGTTTTTTGTGTTGTTGATGATGATGATGATGAGGATGGGCATGGTTTTGAAGGATTAGGGTTAGGGATTTTGACAGAGCGAAATGTCTTGGATAGCAGCCTTACCATATTGGGCAATTTGTTTTCTTTGGAAAGTTTGTAAATTTTTGAATTTTCCCATTATATATTTGTGTCCAGAGAGTCGTTAGGTATTTAGTTCACAATTTCAGCGGGTACAATTTTGACCTGTTTGTTTTTGGTAACGGCAAAATCTAGGCTCAGCAGTACTTTGTGGAAGGTAAAAAAGCGAATGATTTTATTGACTAGTATGTAAAATTAATATTATTATTTTTAATTAGATTTAATAATTTTATTATTACTATTTATTTTTATATTTTAACAATTGAAAAAATAATTTAAATCATAAATATTTCTATTAAAAAGTGAAAACGCTAAAAGTTGAACTATAAAATTGACGAGCGTTTTTATGGCTATTGAAAACGCTACATAAAGCTCTTGACATAAAAAGTTTCTTTGATCAATGTTACTACATTGCATGTTGGTGTAAAAGTCACAATCAAATGAATGTGTCAAGATTGCTTAGGTGGTGACGGGTGAGTAAAGATTTGTTTAGCTAACTTATTTTTAGCTTTAATTGGCTTGTATAATTTTTTAAAACTTTGCTTATTTTTTTTAAGTACAACTATATTTTTATCCATCTAAGCAAATTAAACCAAAGAAAATAAGCTAACTCAAACACATAAATGTCTAAACTTAATATTCTAGTAGTACAATGATACTGGTTGACTTCATTTTAACTCCGTCCTATGCTGCTAGCCTGCTACATCAGTTTTTAAAGTTATTTCTATACATCAATGTCTTAACCAAAAATCAACCATCTTTAGAAGTTTAGGCTTTTGTGGAGAGTTGTTTTTGATAGAAAACAAGTATTGAAGTTAAAAGAATATGGATATACATTAATTGATTCCTTTAATACACCAGTATATGACAAACATGTTACATTTATAGATATACATTATGCTTAAAACAAAGACAAAGTTGGTGCCAGTATCAAGATTTGAGATCTGTATTCCCAAATTGAGATTTGATGTAAGAGCTTATCCTGTTCCAAAGAGAGAACTTAGAGCCAAAGAAATGCACACTCAATGATTTTCTTGATCCATCTCTCACAAATTCCAACTCCCTAGCAATGCTGTAGTCAATACTTTCACCATCATCAAGAAGGGGTAATGCAATTGAACCCTGTGTCTCCAGGTTTTTGATCCACCCACGTAGTAAATAATTCACAACCTGTGTGACAACAACAGTTAATGATCCAAGTACTACAATAGAAAAGGAAATAAAGCTAACCAAGGTCAACTATTTATGGCCTTTGCAGCAAATGAATCGCAATTAAACCTTCCGAACAAGTGAATACAAGTTTGATTGTAAACACCAAATTAATGAATTTTTATCCTGTAAGATCCTTCTTTCCACAAGTAATAAGTGGCATCATTGTGTCATCTCTGAAACATAAAACAACGTCCACTTTCTTTTTTCTTTTTCCCCATTGGCATCTACCAAAACCAACTGGAGAAATGAGACTGGACAAGCATTATTTTCAGAATTTCTTTAAGTTTGTGGATAATCATTCCAAGGAAAGAAAAGAAGAAAAATAATGCTTGAGGACCAAAGGAAGCCAAACCATGTTGGTCCACTGAGGGACATCATGATGCAAGAAGGCCCTAGCTCATTGAGACTATTATTTGGGCGCATTGGCATTCCTTGCTCTACATTCTTCATATGAACTAAAGTGTCAAATGTGGGAAATATTAAGTGCAATCAAATATCATGTTCAACATTAATCAAGATAAGATACATGCTGATTTGTAGAAAAAAAATTCCCATGGTTTTATGGGTAGTGTAGAGAATCATAACATGGAGTGCTGTAATAATGTGATTTTAATACACCAAAATATCTTATTCCAATCTTTTCAGGATTAGGATTTTATTTGATTTGAAGCTAATGTATAATTTCATAGTGTAATAAATTCAAAGTTGACTTTTTAAAAAGTTTTTGTAGCTTTTATATGAACCATGTTTTTTTTTTTTTTTTTTTTGATGAACTATATGAACCATGCTTTAGGTTTATTGAAAGATTTAAAAAAAATCAAGCCTATTATTCAATAAAAATTTATGTTTTAGTTTTTATTTTCCTTTACCACAATTTTGATTTCTGCAATGTGAGTATATTTCTTTAAAAACATTATCTAAGAACACCCTAAACTAGTGAGTGCCAAACTACATACCTCAGGAACTTCATCATGAGGGCAGTGACCAGCTGGGCTGATCTCATAATATGGAGCTTCAGGGACCTGCCGTTTCACCTGAAGTCCCCAAACAGGTGTCACCCAGGGGTCTTCTTTTCCGTACATGAGACAGATTGGTACATTGTTCATTTTACACCTACAAATGAAAATGAACTGGAAATCCCTAACTTGGACCAAGAAAAAGAAAGAAGACACAAGAAATATTTGTAGCAGTTGAGCATAGGTAACCCACCTAGATAAAGCATCCCCAAAAGATAATTGCCCCCGAGGAGCAAACATAATTGAGGCAAATGATGCAGCGGCAGCTGGATGCTGTGTTGTCTCAAGTATACGAGAAAATACTTTGTCAACCTTTGTTGTATGATCTGCGTAAACTTGCCTGAGTATCTCTGCAATACTTCTAGGATCACTCATTTTCTGCCAACTGAAATAACATGTTGAAATTTGAAATACTGTTACTCTATAGACATTGGAAACAGATAAGAGTAACTGAAGCAGCTTTTCCTCCTACAACTTAAGTATAGGACCTAACCATTTTAAGAATGTATTAACAGTTCAAGCTCAAGTGATTTAAACAAAAAACCATAACTTTCTGCTCTCCAAGCCTAAACTTCAACTTTTGTGAAGAACTTTTATTAAATAATAACATTCCCATGTACAGATGGTTACTGATCTTATATGCGATGCACTGGTGCTCATAGGTTTAAGACATGGCAAGCTGACTTGGAAATACAGGAACATATATCCAAAAATGGACACCATAGGATGTAAAAGATCAGTTAAACTTACACGAATTCTGTGAGCTTCCTCACATTGGAAGGCAGAGGAAATGTTCCAGACAATGGAAATATTTTCGCTAGTCTAGGAGATGTTATTGGGTTAGGCAGAAATCCCCAGAAAGGAGTTGCATTAAGCAATGTAACACCTTTCACCAAATGAGGGTTGGATGCTGCAAAGTATAGAGCCACGTATCCTCCTAGTGAGTTCCCAACGACATAGACTGGTTCACCAATGACCTGAAAGAAAAATGATTGATTTATTTCCCTGTTTTCTACTAACTTGAACATATCATTAATCTGAAATCTAGGAGATCAATTTGATTAAAGATTAAAGATCCTGAAGCTACTTTAGCTGAAATAACAACAAAGATCCACTCTCAACCATGATTCCTTTATGGTTATCAAAGGATGATTGTCATGAAATTTTGGTAATAGATAGATGGTGAAGGATGTCATTGTCTTCCTGCTGCCCACAAAAACAATATAGAGACTAACATATTAATGAGAAAAATAATTAATTGAATGTTATACCTTTGTATGTTATGTTAATTGTTACTGAGATTCAACCAAAGGAAAAGCCTAACATCAGAGGAGGATAATTCCTCTTTTGCATTAATTAGTAGTCATTCACTCAACTTCCAAAATGTGCAGCTCTTACACTTGAGAGCAGTCCTGACATACTGACATCTGTACGCTTTTTGCTAGCCACTTCATTAAAAAGGGAAGGATATAAGATTATTTTTCACAAGAAGTATGGCTACCATCAGAATAATCCATTGTTTCTAAAAGTCTATGAAACCACAAAATGAACCATGCCAATTCACTATGTGACAGAAGTAAAAAAGTGGCATTCATGATTAAATATGCTGACAGTGGTAGAGGCAGAGGGATTTCAGTGTCAATGAGTGCAATGGAAATGGTGGCCATGGTTGATGTGGTTGACTGAAGCAGATGCAGCCTTAGTAGAGCAATGGTGTAGCAGATGGGGTGGTACTTGGTAGTGTCATCACAGTGGTAGCTGCAGGTTGTAGCATTACCGATGGTGGCAGATGTGATGCTGGAATTAATGGCAGAATTACCAGCCACAAGGTTGGAGTGCTTGTAGTGATAAGTGGTGTACTGGAAATAGTAAAGTTAGTGAATGTGTTTGCAAGCACCCACAATGCTAATATTGGAGGTGTGGATGATAGATGTTGTGGGTTGAGTAATAGTGTTGGATCTGGTAACAAATATACTTCCATGGGAGTAACACTTTTCCAGTTGGCTTCAATATCTTTGTTTATGGGGTGGCAAAGAAAAGGTTAAAAACCCATTCCCATAATGATTTAAAGCTAACATCCAACTTTACAAAAAATTTAGTAGGTGTCATTCACCAAATCTTCACTCCAGACAGAACAGTGTTTTGTTAAGATTGTCTAGGAACATAATACTTTTTGCAAAAATATAACTATACAAACTTAATCCATGCTTGGTGCCAAAGTGGTATATTGGTGTGTGAGGTGCATGATTTTAAATTCAGCGTGAACTTCCCTGATCAAAGTGAAAATAGCCTAAACAGTATGCTCCAAACAAAAAAGTTCACATCTAATACATGCCAATCTAATACATATAATACATACCAATCTTATGTGCAGATGCAATTATACATAGTAGAAGTGAGTATTAACTTTAATGAAACATGCCAATTTAATAGCTATGCTACCATTACAGAAAGGAAATAGAGGAAAATTGCAGAGCTATTGGCTACCTCTTCTATGAAATATCGAACTTGATCCTGCCACAAATCAATAGAGTAAACAAGCTCACTTGCCCACGGTTCAGCTTCATCTCCAAAGCCCCAAGCGGAATCTTTCCTCTCCAATGTATCTCCTTCACTAGAATCAGGAGTAGGATTTTCCGATGGCAATGACATGCCTTGCCCAAGAAAATCAATTGCCCAAACTCTATAATCACGTCCTAAATCCTTCAGTTGTTTCTCGTAATGAAAAGAACCAACACCAAAACCAGGAAGAAAGAGCACTGGTGGGGAAGTCACATTTTCACACCCTGATTTCTCATAATGTACCTTGAACTTGGGCTTCCATTCCCAAAAGCAACTACTGACTGCAGCACTAGATTCACCATTAGATTCATCTGGCATGCCTGGAATTACAACCTTAGTTTCTGACTCTCCCGGTTTTGAAATATCCCTTGCATCCTCTTTCCCATCAATCACATAACCATCATAGCTTCCACTCGAGACCTTTAAATCAACATTTCTAAAGCCCCCAAGGGTACTTGATGACCTAAAATTGCCCTGGTGACTGTTTTGCTTTAAGAGAGACTGATCTATATTGTACAATCTAAAGGAACCACATCTGGAATTAATTTTAGTGCACTTAAATTTATGTTTTCTAAAAGTAAGCTTTGACTGATGCAAATCTGAACTTTTCAAAACCAATTCCAACCTTAAATTTACTACATGTGAGCAAGGCGCACCACTGTATGAGAGAATATCCATACCCAGAAACTGTGCCTGAGACAAAGCAAATGATTTAGCAACAATCCAACTTTATCATCTGTTTGGTAGCAGAGAAAAAATAGGGATATAAATGATGTGATTTTGAATTACAAAGTTTTAAGTTATTTTCATTTTCAATATGAAAAAATCTAAGGCTTCAAAATTTGAGAGGAAACATTATAAACAGATAGTATTATTAAAAACTATTCTTAGTCCTGGGAATAACTTGCACCAAACTACAGCTTATAAACTGATTTAACAAAAAATCTAACATAAAAATTTTCTTAAAACTATTTCCTACTTAATTTTACTACAGAAAACTCCAAAATTTCTAAAGCCAGAAAATTCTAATGGCCCTGAATTGGAGCTCTCTTTAAGCATATAAATACTAAACTCAGAAAGAAAAGCAACATACAATCTTAATCCAATCTTGCATGTTCTCTGAGTTTTCCAAACTTTTAATAAATCAACACTAGTAAGCCTAAAACAGCATTACTGGTTCAGTAGAGTGGCAACCCATTACTTCCAAAGACCCATATCGATGAAATCACACTCAATAAAATATTGACACCCTTTTTTCCATCACTTTCTTGCAAATCAAACAAAGCTTAAAGCAACGAAGAAAATTCATAAACAGAACTAACAAATTCAATTTCTAAGCCATGCTGAACTTATGTATATCTAAAAATCAAAGTTTGCATTAAAAAATCACAAACAGTAACTCTTGTTAACAAATCAAACAGACCCATCAGAAAGGAAAAAAAAATTTAAAGTTTTAGCAAATAAAGATTGAAAGTTTCTATTTTTACCTTTAGTTTCCTGGGAGAAGTGGCATTAAAATTTGATACTTTAGTTTAGAGTGGAATTCAGAGCTATACAAGTATTTAGGAGATTCTGAGAAGATCTAGAAAGAGGAGAGAGAAATTCAGTTGCTTAAAAGTAACAACTTCCTTTTATAGCCAAGAAAATCCCAACTTTCTAATATTGTTTTTGATTTTTTTCTTTTTGTGAATTTTAATTATCAAAAAATAACCTCAAAAACAAAAATAAATTAATAAATCCAGGCTTGCTGTGAAGTGCTTGTACCTTGCTGTGTTTTGCTTGTACTTGAAATTATTAAAGCAATTTTCTTTTTTTCCGTTGGTCCCCATTGTTAGGTTGGGGTGGGGTTCTAGGATAAGTCATGTCCCTGATTTTTTGTTTTTAAATGAAAACTACAAATTTGGAATTTTCCTTTTTTGATAAATGATCATATAATTCCAAATAATAAACACAAAGAAATCTTTCTTTTTTTTTTTAAGAAAAAAAAAAAAGAAATTTTCTGTGTGTGCAAACGAGAGACAATAATTAGAATCCATTATCCACTTACGTTGTTTTTTGCTTGATTCCTAGAATAACTAGCAAAGCATTTATACGTGTTTGAGATTCTTTTTCATACTGATAATACTTTTTTAAAAAAATGATATTATACTTGGATTTGAGGATTATTTTGGCAAAAGCAAATTTGGATATTTCATACAGCTATAAACAAATATATATATATATATATATATATATATTATACAAGTTAGAATTCTATTCTAGCCTAATCTAAGTACATACGTGTGTGAAACTCTTTTCTAGAGACTTGAACCCGATCATTGCCCCAACACTGTACAATTAAGAGGAGTAAAAATAATAAGTGCAAACAATTCCTTTCATGCAAGGGTTCAAGTCTCCAGGAGAGAGCATCACACACATATATACTTAGATTAGGCTAGAGTAGAATTCTATCTTTTTTTTTTTTTTTAAATTATTAGCATCATATAATATCAATATAAATTATTTTTTTAAAATTAATATCTTGATTTATGTAAACAAACTTCCAATTTACATTTTGATTAATACTAAATTGATTTGTAACTGAACGTAAGAACTTATAGTTTGAGGCTAACTTAGTTCAAATTTACATTTTGATTCACACTAAATTGATCTGTAATCAAATGTAAGAACTTATAGTTTGAGCCTAATTTAGTTATATAGAGAAGACTCTTCCTTCTAACCATATAAAAAATTACATAAGGCTCGAGATATATATATAGTATAACCTATACTTATATAACAATCTAAAATAAATAAATAAATATATTTTTTTAGAAAGTTAATGATATTTGTCTATAAATGAAAAAGGCATACTTCGATCTCTCTCTTTCTAAAAAAAAAAAAGAAAAGAAGGGAGAAGAAGAAGAAGTCCCGCAACATATCACATATCACCATTAAACTTAAACCTCTCATAAATACATTTTCTCTCTATCTCTACAAGTATCAATTGTCATCAAGTCATTGTCAAACTACTATTTTTCTCTCTTACCCTTACTTGCATGGGTCACATTTAAACAATTTTATTTCGTATTTTGCATATTCTGTTTAATACACAATTGATGTGAAAAATCTATTAGGTTGCATTGAGAATGTGGATCACTTTGGAATTCTAAGAGAAGGAATGTTTTGGGGAGAGATCTAAAAGCCCTCCAACGTGTTTTTGGAGCTTTGGGTCATGAGAGGAGAGGGCCTTTTGGCTTCTCACCACAGAAGAAGGACTTGTAATGATAAAGACTAACCCTATTACTGTTCTAGTACTCTAACCTATCTAAGAGAGTTGTGGAAGCTAAGGAGAGATTGGAGAACATCCAAAGGGTAGTCCACCAATACCTGTTGAATGAGATTTTATGCTATTAATTTGATTTTAAGTGAATTTGTCTTCATTTGTAAAGGTTAAGATTAGTAGGTGATGTTAATGCTAAATTTTCTTATTAGCAATAAACAAAATACAAAAAAAAAAAAAAGAAGTTAAAATCTCACAAATAAGCAAGAAAAAAAAATCTAGATTAAAGTTCTAACCTTAAGTCTAAAGTTGATTCTTATATAGAGCTAGGTTTCAACACCATTCACTTGTAAGGCTATCCCTCAAATGGGAACCTATCTTACAGGAATTAGAAAGGGAGGACAAGTTGATTTCTATATGTGTTGATCCATTAAATTAAGGTAAGGATATAGTAATGCCCTTTCTATTTTTCTTGGTCAAGATTTGTTTTGCTTGTTTTTTTTCCTTTTGTTTTGTGTTTTTGTGCCCTCCCTTTTTAGGGAAAGAGGAAAGTTGAGGTAAAAAAAAAAAAAAAAAAAGTTTCATCTAGCACCCTATACAAAACTAACACCTTGAACATACGTCACGTTCGTGTCACGTACGTGTCATGTATGATAAATAATGGGCAATGAATGCATTCCAAACCCCAAAGGAAAGAAAAGAAAATATTAGTAGTTTCTTCTATCTATTTTAGATATTCATTTCCGCTAGTGGGTTGCCTAGCTAGCTAAGAGCATTCACAGCAGTGGATCTAAAATTTTAGCAATTTAGCTATACAAAAAGTTACTTTATCTATTTTACCTATACACTTTACAAAACATGCTGCAGCAGTGCATCTATTTTAGCTTTCAACACAATAAAATAATATAAACATTACAATAAAATAATATTTCTATTACAATAAAATAATACAAACACAAAACAAAAAAACTCCACAAACCGATCCACCACCACTGCCAACCAACCAAGATCACAGAAAAAAACCATCAGCACAAATCACACCAACAAACCCACACAAATCACAAATCCAGCCATAGCCACGCCATGAAATCCGCGGCGTTCTTGAATCCGATGAAGGCGGTGCCGATGGAGATCGACGGTGAGATGGAGGACTGGGCGAGATGGGTCGGCGGCATGAGACAGTGACGTGGGCGATGAGAATGAGGATCGGCGGTGAAATGGAGGACTGGGAGAGATGGGTCGGCGATGAAGATCGACGATCCAGAAGTTATCGGCGGCGAAGCTCGACGATCCAGAAGTTATCGGCGGCGAGGCTCGACGATCCAGACCTTATCGGCGGCGAAGCTCGACGGTCCAGACCTTATCGACGGCGTCGGCGTGGGTCTCAGCTGATCGGCGTGGGTCTCAGAGAGGGAAGAGAGAAGACGGCGTCGGCGGCGGAGTGACTGAAGCGAGAAGACGGCGTCGGCGGCGGTGGCGGTGAGCTCAGAGAGGGACTGTGAAGAGAAACTGAAGGAGAGAGTGAAATGGAGATGCTTTCCGGAGGAGAGTATGAAGAAAAAAGAGTTCAGTGTGAAATGAAAAACGCAAAGGAGTGAAGAATTGTTTTTTAATCACCAGCAGAATAAAATAGTATTTTTTTTTTATAACTTTCAGCTACAGTGCTCATGTAGTGATACATGAGCACTGTAGCGCAAAGCTAAAAAAATTTAGCTTTGCCTCCACTGCTGTGTATGGCATTTTGTGGTTTGAGTGGAGCTAAAATAGCAATATAGCTATTTAGCTCCACTGCTGTGAATGCTCTAAGAGGACATAAAAGGTAAAACAAGATACGGCCACCTAAACCAAACCAAACTCGTGCCCCACTCGTAAAGGTTAAGTTTATTAGGTAATGTTATTGTTAAATTTTTATATTAACAATGAATAAAATATAACAAAAAATTAAGTTAAAATCTCACATATAAGCTAGAAAAATAATGATTAAAGCTATCATCTTTAGTCTAAAGTTGTATCAAATCCGACCATGATTGTAAATTTCTTGCCTTCTTGGTCAAGTTTTGTTTTGCGTTTTCTCCCATCCCTTTATACATAAAAAGAAATTCAAGGAAAGAACTATGAAAGTAAAAGATAGAAACAAAACTTTCATCTAGACGAGATACAAGATAAACACATGGTCAATTTTAAACACATGTTATATTTGTGTCACATCAAATGTAAGGAAGCACCAAATGCAATCCAAATCTCAAAAGAAAATAAGGAAAAAGTTAGAAGTTTATTTTATCAATTTTAGATATTTGTTCTCACTAGAGGGCTACCTAACTAAGAGGAAGTAAAACGAAAAACAAAGTAGTGCCACCTAAACTAAACTCTTCCATCCTTGTGAATTATAAGGTTATTCAAGGAATTATAAGGTTATTAGGTAATCTTATTGTTGAATTTCATATTGACAATAGATATAATATAACAAAAAATTAAAGTTATGTTAAAAGTTATCTTCTTAAATTTAAAATTATATCATGCCATAGTTGTAAATATATTGAAACAAATCTCAAATGAATTTTTTTTAAATATTAAAAGAGTTATAGTAGTGCCTTTTAATTTTTCTTGGCCAAGTTTTGTTATAGTATTTGTTTTTAATAAATTTTTATAAACAAACATACACATGCACATAAGAAAAAAAGAATGGGGTTTTACTTTTAACACAAAATACACCACAAACTCTACTAAAAAAAATCATGGTCCTTTTTTTTTTTTTTTTCTGTTCAAATCTTTTTAAGAGTAAAAAAAAAAAAACAAAATCAAAAGGGAATAAAAAGGAAAGCAAGAAAGCAAAGAAAAGGTGAATATTTATTAATTATTATTGTCCATTTCATGCACTAGTCCCCACAAAACCGACGGACATAAAAGGATGATTCCCTACAACCACAATCAATTAGTCTCTCTACAATTAGACACCATCCTCCAATCAGAAAGAGCAAAGAGTATCGTCTCTGGTGACGTGGCATGGCCTAATTGTCAGTGTTACCACGTACCTAGCTGATTGTACGTAGTGGAAACGAGACTCATTCCATTGCAGAGAAGTGAAACCCAGAACTCAAAACTGAGCTATCAGAGTTAAGATGGTTTAAGTTAACACGTTTTGTGTCTGTTTGAGACTTGGAAGTTGAAACTTGAAAGTAGCTATATATGTTCTGTTCTTTTCTGTTCAGTTTGGCTTTGTCAAAATGTCGGTAAAATTTTTCTTCTCTCTGATAGGTATTGTTTGTCTTGGTCCTCATTTGAGAGATTTTATTTTCTTTCATTGATTTTTTGGGCATAATAAAAAATATAAATAGGATAAAAGTATAATTATACTTTTGATTAATTTAGATGATTAATCAAGTTCACCTCAAAAGGAGTAAGTATGTCGAATAGTAATTTTTCTTTTAAATTTATGGAGGTGACTTTTGATTTTCAACAAAAATGGAAAAAAAGAAAAGAAAAGAGAGGAAGATCAAAGATGAGAACCCCACAAAAAAAAAAAAAAGAACTTTAGTTTCTTTGTTTTAATCTTTAAACATAAATATTTTTTTAAAAACATAAAAAAATGGTTTGTGGGTTGGTTAGTTTAGATGGCTAAAATTTGTTCAATCTTTAGGTTTCAACTAGTATTAAAGCTCTTTCCAAAACACATATATTGTTTTTATTGTTTTTATTTAGTTCAATTTTAACACCAACACAAATCCCTTTACATATATATACAATGATGATCTCCTTAAGTTCGTATTTAGCTTACCAAAAGAATTTTATTAACTTCAATTTAGATTTAAACTACGTATTTGAATATATTTTATGATACACATACGACCCGCTAACATAAATTGTCACTTCTAATTAATTAATTTTTTTTTTAAATTCTCTTTTAATTTTATGTTTGAATGACGTTGGAAAATTTGAAGATAGTCTCAGGTTTCAACTTCATGAGAATTGAGAAGAAGTAATGACCTTGGAAAGCCAACGTTAGTTTCTGAAATTCAATATGGTAAAGAATTGAAAGTCCATAGATTAATTTCCACTCGTATCCATGGTTAGGACCTTTGAAAGTCCACACGTAGTCTGCACTAAACTATATGACCAGGACCGATTTCCATAATACTTTCTTAGCATAAGCGCTTGAGCAAACTTCTGCAACCATCTCCATGATTCCATGGCCAATCCAAGCGTTTTAGAGGCTAAGGCAAAATTTTCAAATGTGGCCTTTATGTTATCACTTAAATAATATTTAACTAACACTTTCTATAATAATTTTTTTAAATCCATTCTTTTTACTCTTTAATATAATTTTTTTATTATAGAAAATGCTAAAGTTATAACAAATTTTATTACAAACTGGTGTTGTAATAAATGTGATCAATGACATGAGGCTTACAAAAATACTAGAAATATTATAAAATTTACAACATGAGAATTAAAAAGATATATAATTAATCACAAATATTTATTCAAAAATGCATTCAATAATTTGTTAAAATCTACCTATCATATTTATTGTCACGTCAAATTATAAAAGTTATGGAGATCACCACACACCCTTGGGGCAATGATTACTCTACAAGTATAAGTTCTTATGAAATGTGGGGGCAATGACCGAGATTTAAGTCTCTTTATGAGAGTTTCGCATACATATACATTTAAATTAAGTTAGAGTATAATTTTTATCCCGTATAAAAATAATTAAATAAATAAAAGTTATATAGTAAAATTTTTAATATTTATAATATTTTCCTATTTGAATTACTTGTGATTAGTAACATGTCTATTTGTAATACCTATTTATTTAAATTTGTTTTATCTCGATTTCTAGCATTACTTAATTTTTTGAGCCTTCTTAATAGTGAAAAAAAAATGTAAACTAAAATGTTTTAATATCTCCCCATAAATATTTATATATAATAAATAAATAAATAAATTTGCCCCCAAATTTGAGGCCTTCTCTAGTAAGGGGCCCAGGCAATGGCCTAATTGGCCTAAGCCTAGGGCCGGCCTGCATGATTCTTGGTAGACTTAGTGGAAATTTGAATTCATATTTCGTTCAAAAAATGGTATGAGTAATAATTAAGAATAATAATTCGTTTTTATTTTGACCTGCACTCGATTTTGATCCGACCCCACCTAATCAAACCCAAACTTGACCCGATGTGATCCATTTGCCAAGCCTCTATATTATATTAGATCTTTATATGGTAAATAAATAAAAATCCTAATTATATTACTTGTTGACTGTTTGACGTGTGATTTTCAAATGCAAATATTTTCAATATTGGATTTACAACTAAAATTGTGTAGTTATTTTTTTTTCCCATAAGGTCAATATAAATTTTATTCATAATTATATACTACTTTTTTTTGTTTATCTTTTTTTTTAGAATTTTTTTTGTTTATCTAGCTTGCTATATTTAATTATTATAACTATATATTTAATCATTTTTACATGTGATCTTACTTTATTTTATGTATAACTAGTGTATGTGTATGTGTTTATTTTTATTTTGTTGTGGAATTACTGGATCAAAAAACTATATATTAGATTTAAGGATTTATGTATTATTCAAACTTTTATTTTTGAGTGTTTTCTTTATTCTCTAATTTATATGGAAAGAAATACAAAACAATGTTAAAAAATATGTTTGGTAGTGTTTTTTTTCATACGTGATAAAATACAAGTCATCTTGAGTTGACTTGACCATCAAAAACAGGGAAATGATATTAGGAATAATATCTCATTTTAGTTCGACACCCAAATATGCTAGACCTAATCTAATTTTTTGTCAAATGTAATTAGTTTTTTTTACCAAGAATAGTACATAAGTTCTAATGACATTTGTTAATCTTGTTGTAGGAAAATTAGAGAGATTTTCTTGATATAAAATTACTTATGTTTTGTTTGTTTTGATGTAAAATGTTTTCAGCAAAAGAAAAAAAAAGATGAAAACAATTGCTTATTCATATTTATATCTATATATAATACTAAAAGCTGAAACGTAATATTAATGTTGATACACTCTCATTGAGCCACATCAGTAGCCATGTTATTACCAACATTTTTTCTAAATTTCACTTATAATTTAAAATGATTTTCCTAAATTTTAAAATAATAATAAAAGAAAAATGCCCAACCTTATCTCCACCATATATATCCCAATCTTCGTAACTTTAATTATAGACATGCAACTCACATTAATGATGACTAGCATAAAGCCTAAACCTATATGTTGTCCACCATAAAGCCCAAACCCAGCCGAACGGTTTTTACGTAATTTTGCAAAAAACCCTTTCTGTTTTTGCGGTTTCAAGCTTGCTAACGACAGCCTCTCTCTCTTCCAAAGACAGTTTCAAATCTTCAAAGTTCAGACTTTAAATTCATAATGCCAGGGCTCTCCCTCTTCTATTATCACGACCCTTCCTTCCTCTAGATGTTCAAGCCCTTTCAGTTGCTGCCGTTTCAGAAAAACCAAAGGTAGGGTATTTAACGCAAGGTGAATTTTTTACGGTCTTCATGTATCTTTTAGTTTTGTTTTTAATTTTTCCATTCTACTTATCTTTCAACCTTGCATTGCCATGAATACACAATTAAAGAGCTCATCACCAAGAGCTTCAACAACATCATCTAGCAATCAGATTGGCTAGATGAATATGGAGAAAGGTACGTACATCATGACAACAATACCTAATCTTTCTCCCTCTCTCTCTTTGGTATTGGAACATCCACGTTTCATTTTTTTAATCCTTTTGGGTTTTCAATTATATTGTTATTTTATTTAGTTTCTCAACTTTTGGAATTCTATTTTTTTCTTTGGTTTCTTAATTCCGCACAAGTGTCTGAAGAAATGCTTAAATTGAACTTTGGATTGGATGTGTTGAACCTAATTGCTTATGCATGTGCAATGCTATTTACATATTTCTTTTAAATTTTGTTGTCAATTGTGTTATCAAAATTAGTTCTTTGGAAGTTTGGTTTTCTTTTTAATGTTTTGGTTTTATTCAAGTATATGTATCTGAGATTGACCTATGTAAGCTCTACATATATATTCATATTGGTATATTCAATTTGTGTTTGCCAATTGGGTTTGTGTGGCCTTGGTCCTTGCTATCTAATTGTTACTTTCTCTCCCTTAAAAGTCTAAAAACTTTGTTACGTTGAGTTATTTGGGTTTCATTTGAATGGTTTTTGCTGTTTTTTATAGGTATACTTTGGCTTTGGGATTTTTTTTAAAAATTTTCTGTTAATAAAGCATATTTACACTCAAAAGTTATTGGGTTAGTAAGTGAAGGGTTCCAGTGTTGATTAGCTTTGGTTTTTAGGGTGCATATACTTTATAGGAATTTGTAAATGTTTTGGTGTTTTGGTTGCTTTTTGTTCAGGTGAATTTCATGTAAGATGTGGTTGAGATTTGTAATAGAAATTGGATGTGAAGTTGATCACAAAGCACTCGCATGCCTTACAATCAAATCCACCATCTGGTATGGTTATGCATATTCTACCTCCAATTCTTAGAGTACAGGTAATGTCCTCTTCAAACTGATCAATCTTATAAGCCTTTTTAGTTAAATGATAAATAATTTCATCTTGGGTCTTTGACATCTTAATTTCCCAAAACCATTATTTTCCATAACTTCAATCATTAGTGCAAATTGTTCAATGTTGATTGGCTTCTAAAAGGTTAGGCCTAACAAGTTTTCATGGGGAATTCAGTTGCCAACTTTTGGTAAGTTGGGTCCATCAAATTAACAAATCATATCTATAAATATATATATATATATATATATATATATATATATTTATATATATATATTTCATGAGTCCTTCATTTGCTGCTTAATATAACATTGCAAGTGAGATTTTAGATGGTGGTTTGTTCTAAACCTCATGGATGCTATTTCAATGTGATAGGCCAAGAATGTATTGACCCCTTAGGTAAATTTAACCAGTTTATAATTAGCCAAGTTAATTAATTAGATTCAATTTCATACAATACGCATGGTAGCACAAATAAATCACCAAATAACTAAATGCAGCGAAAATAAATTTGACATGGGTGATTTGTTTACGAATGGGAAAAACCACCGAGGCAAAACTCCATTAGGTGAATTTAAGGTCACCACTTCCGAGAATCCACTATTATCAAAACAAGCAGTTACAAGTAAAGGAATCTCAATACCTTATATCAACCTACAGTTGAACCCTTATCCTAATACATAATTGGACTTGTAATGTAGTGACAATCTCTCCTTTCAGTGCACGGCTTCTAGTATGTGACTAACCAATCGATGCACGGATCTAGGTACGTGACTAACACACCAACTTGAGAAAGATGTTGGCTACAAATTTCTTCAGTTCATCTAAACGATGAAGATCAAGAAGCTCATTGGTTACAAAACCCTCGACGCAAAGACACAGCGGCTTCTACAAGAGAAAGATGAACTAGGGCAAATTGTCTCCGGTCACAATTTGAGTGAATAATCACTTTGCATCAAGTTGCATCACCTTAGACGGCCCTTAAAACAATCCTTATATATGTTTAGGATTGTGAGAAAAGAAACCCTACACAAATAGCTTGGATATGCGTGAAAAATAGATCTGAAAATCTGAATTTCGTAATTCTCGATAGATACAGCTTCTGTCAAGAGTTGTCGAGAATCACATATTAAATCTCAATAGATATACCTGTCGAGTTATCTATCGAGCTTTAATGAACAACACTTCTTCACTTGATTCTTAGATAGATTTGCATGGCTTCAATACTTTGACTTGAATTCTTGTTCTTTGAAGTATTAGACACATCCTAGATCTACCAAATTGCAAGTAAAGTGCATAGCCAATTCTATATGATAGACGTTCCTAACAAGTTCCACATATGTCCTAACACAATGCAAAGGACTTGGTCACTTTCTGAACAAGTCAGCCATGCAAATTGTAAGTTTTAGTTTTTCGGTTGCAGTTAATCATTTTTTGGGGGAGGGGGGGGGGGGTTATTTTCAATTGCAAAAATTAGGGAATTTTCTATGAAATTTGGATTTTTTATATGAAAATTTCAATCTAAGACCATTAGCTATTTAGGTTTTGCAATGTTAGCCAACAACTGCAGCTCTTAAAACATGGCAATGGCAGCCACCTATTTCTCCTCATCTCAAAATGAAAATGGCGCTGACCTTTTTTGAAAAGCCACCAATTATGCAGGTTTGGGCATTATTGTTAAAGATAATTATGGTTCTCTTATAATAGTCCATACTAAATTAATTCATTGCCAAAGATTATGGATGGCTGCCACAGCTATGTTGAGAGCATCACACTTGTTAATTTAATATTTTCATTTGAATACAGCAAATTGATTTACAAAGCAAGCAGTATTATGGTCAAGGGTGAAAGTTTTTAATTTGAGTACTTTCTCTTGGCTTTTCGATCCTTTGGGCATATTTTGATATGATTAGGCAAGGTCACCGTGTAGAATCCATTGTACCATTTAGAGTACTTAATATTTTGCATTTCTTACTTTATACAAATTGAGTGCATTTGATTTTATTTGCAGGAACTGAGGGTAACAATGCCAAAGAGGTGGTGGCATTGATGAATAACTACCAAATTTGAAAGCCATTGAAGGTACTCCCTTTCTCTATCTCTTTATGGAGGTTGCATTGGACTTGGCCAATACACCCCTCAAAATTTACGACAAACTATTTGAAAAATAGGGGGGGGGGGGACCTCTTCCTTTTTTTATGGACCATACAATAAGGGTAAGTTTGTATCTTTAAGATTTTCCCTTAATGTTCCATCTTTTAGGTTTTAAGTAGTTATTGAAGAGAGACACAACTTGATTATTTACTATTTAATGGCCCTTTCTTCTTTTTTATTTTTTATTTTATTTTATTTGGTTCTTTTGTGATTGCAAATTGTCAAAGTTGAACTTTAATATGAAGGAAAATTATTGGTTGGGGTGCCTCAACGTTATTTTGGAGCACGGGATGCTTTTTTCACTATAGTGAGGAAGGTCAATTTACTTTCTATAATATTGTGCCTTTTGTTTTCCGTATCTCAATGCATTAATTCTAATACCTTTCAAAAATTAGGATCTCTATAGACTAATCTCAAAACCTCCAGCTCTATTAGGTAAATCAATTAATTTATGAGAGGTTTATGTGTAGATTATTGTGTAGAAGTCAGATGGATACAGGGAGAACAGAGAGATTGCAGAGAAATGGGTTCAACTATTTAGTACTTCCTATTTCTTAGTCACAGTTATGAATGCAATGGACACATTCAGTTGATAAAAATTAACTTCACAAATTAGTTGGCTAGAAATATGAGGTATCATAATTGCAAATCGTTTATAAAATCCTTGACACGAATAAAGGAATTGTCTTAGAGTGATTTGTAAGTAGATTCTAATACGGTAGAAAAATAAATTTAAATTTCCATTTTATATGTTGGGTATGATTTGGTGCACATCAATCAATCATTACATTTATGCTTTGTTCATAATTTATTTATATAATGTTATTAAATTAATCCAAGATGAGGAAGGAGTTGAACTATGTGGTACCCTTAAAAACTTTGTTGACTTAGCAGCATGTTAGTAGTACAATTTAGTTCTTTCTCTTCTTCTTTAAACAAATTTTATAAGTAATGGAAGAATTATTCACTAATAGGACAGGTTCTTTGGGTGACTTGGAGATGGGAAATAATACAACTAAGCTAGAAGTTTTTTAAGTAGTTTATTAGTTTCTCATTTGGTTTACTGTTTATCTTGGCAATTAATGTATGTTTAGACTGCAATAATGAAAATTGGTTTATAAGAGATGAGGGCATTTTCCAAGTTATTGTTTTCATTTGTCAAGGATATAACCTTTGAGATCCATGGTGTGGTTGATCTGATTAGAACATGCTATAAGGAAGTAGATAATTGTAACATTTTTTCATGCATAATCTGTAGAAAGAAACAACTACAAGTTTACAGTATAAAGGCAAGTTGAATGATTTTGTAATATAAATGCATAGACCCATAAGATAGTTGGAGAGGATTGTATAATCTACCAATGGTTTCTTTGCTATATTACATGGAGAATCATGCTGAGATTAAGTACTTTTAATAATCTTTTTGTGCTAGGATAATTAGTAATTAAAAAATTCATGTGCAACGTAGTAGTATGACATAAATGTTTTGGTTTACAGACTCATCAAGTTTAAATGTCGAGGTGCTTCAATTCTGGGGGTAGTGGTTCAAGATGAAATGCAGTCTTATGTTAAAGCTTGGACAAAGAAATTTAATTCAAATGATCCTTTAATGACAGAAGTAGTGGTCATCAAAGGATCATTGTAATCAAAGTGTTGGAGCATATGATTTATTGTGTAGGGATTGTGGCATTATTATGAATCCAATAGATAGATATTTTTAACAGAGAAGTTTAAATAGATACTTTGATAGGTACAATCTCTCTCTCTCTAACACGAGTTGCCCATATTTTTGTAATGAAGCTGAAAAGGACAGAAGTTGTTAACATGCATATTCTTTTGAAAAGCTTTGAGAATACAATGTATTTAAACATATATTTCAAAATTTATTTTCTGTGCATCGCATGAGTTAGCGATTAGTTTATTATTTAAAATGGTCTCACATGTTCATGTGTACATGTATACATATGTGCCTCACTTATAAAATTTGCCCCTTGAGCTCAAGTCAAATCATGACTTTGCTAATGGTTGTAGGAGAGGAGCAAGGGTGGGCAAGTGGGTTGATGGGTGTCACAAGTCTCATGTTGTTCTCGATTAATCGAAGATAGTAGACAGTTACATGTGATGCTTTACCATTCGTGGAAATAGTCTAATAGATAAAACTAAATAGTAAATAGCAGTGTTTGTTTATTATATTTTATTTATTTGAAAAATAAAACCTAAAATTCATATGATGGCAAGAATTTGAAGATATTATATACATATAAAAGAGATATTTTTTTTTTGAGATAGT